>NC_054082.1:6151549-6751549 GCF_017562075.2 Anopheles merus | reverse complement strand
ATGTTTTAATTAATAAGTGGTAAATTTGTGTAATTTTATTCTCGTGAGCGCTCGTGAGCGGGCGTACCGAACCGAACCCTTGACCGCGGGAAGGAGAGATGAAAATCAGGAAATAAATGAGTAAATGCGTCAGTGTAAACACCCGCCCATTCGGAGTGCCGCGGGAAGGGGAAGCAGAGAGGAGACAGAGAAAAAGCAATAAACGGTCACGCAATGCTAACAAAAACATCCTCCATTACCGGATCGATCGATTGTGGTCATAACTTTAAGACAACCTCGCGGCCAGCGGCCAATTGTCAATTGCGACGGCACTATCACGAATGTTGTTTTCGAAGTTTTGTTTCTTCTTTGAATCTTACTCCTCGTGCAATCGTGATTGTTAACATTCCGTCCTCTGATTTGATTGTTCGCTGTTCACATAAGCCCCCCCCCCGTAAGCCGCTCCAAAACAGGAAGAAGAACGGGGCGCCTAGCTTAAAATAAGTTTATCACCCTGGCGCCACTTTGACATCATTTATCCAATTACTTTCAAACGGCCACACTCATCGTCTTCAAATTTTTCTCACCTTTCCACTCCCGCCTGGCAGACAGATCATCCCGTGCACTCCCGTTCGCTAGCCGTGGTAACCGTCCAGACCCTCACGAGAAGCCCCACTCGAACGCGGAAGACGCTGAGTGAAACCTCACGAGAGCGTACCGAGGGCTGTGGGAATTACATTCTCACCGAGCGCTCCGAGGCTTTGTGCCTTCAACTTTGGACAGTATTGTAGCTGAATATGTCACAAACAGACACACACACACACACACACACGCACGTTGGTGGCGAACACTCACAGCGGTTCGGTAATTGTTGGTTAAGGTTCGACGATTAAACTACAACTTTGGCTCGGCTTTGTGGCCGTTGTGGGCGACGAGGTCCCAAGGACTAGGTTCCCCATTGACATCCGATACGGTTGTACTCGAAGGAACCTTCCTCCGGCGAGGGGAAGAAGGTTTGTGCGGGGTGAAAAAGGAAAGCAGTGATAATGATTTACAATCTCCCGTGGCGTCACACAGCGCAATGATAATCACTGACACCGTCTCGCGTGGCCTCGTGGCATTACCATACATTGCAGCCCACTAACATCATTTGCCGTTTGGAGGAGGTAACATTTTGACTGAGGAACAGCAAGAAGATCCGACTAGAATCCGGCGCATGGCGCTTTGCTGGTTAATTCCACCCGATCCACTTGTGCTTGATAGGTTTCGGGGAGGGGTGGCGTAGTAGGTTCTAGTTCTTTTTTTTTTTTGTGAAACATCAACAACATCAGCCAGATCCTCCAGCAGCAGTCACACAGTGGTAAAATTCAATCCCCACTTGTTAGCTTAGTGCGTTGTGTAATATTGCTGATATTTTTTGTGTGTTCGTTGTGTTCTCAAGCAGACAAACGGCCGGCAAAACATTAAGCCGGTCCATTGCCGGTCACCAGGAGGGCAACGTTTGTAGCATTATTCAACAAGATTAAAATTATGAACCTCCATAACCAATGGCCGAATGCTACTCTGTGGAGCATTTTTGTTTTTTTGTTAGTACAAAATAGATTAAATTTGCACTTGAGGAGCGTTTTCGAGCAAGCAATTAACGATCACTTTGAGGTTTGAGGTTAGGAACGAATCGAGTTACGCTCTGTTTTGTAAGCTCATTTGTGTTTGTTTTATTTTTCGGTTTACGCAAATTGATAATTAGTGTTTTGTTGATTCAGTTTTTTTATAATAATTTTCAATATTTTTTTAATAATTCCCAACCTAGAAATCGTGATGAGATTTTTACTAATTTTGGGGTTGTTTTTGGTTCGGATATTTTAGGAATACCCAAAATAGCAAGTAATGTATGCGATAAAACATTTTACCACAATTTCTGAAGCACTCTGTACATTATTCCCTATACCATACGTTCAAGCGCAACCTCTTAATACTCCTCACACACTTTATTTCCGTCAATTTACATCACTCAACCTAAAATTAGTGCCCATCTATCTAACACACCCACCCGGCCCATCCAACATACGACCCGATCCGGTCTGAGATTTTTTGTCACGCACATTAACACACCTCCCACCGCAATGAGGGCCAGCCAGGGACAGCCAAGAGCGAGAGAGAGCCTTGATGAAGTAGGGCTAATTAATTGCGCTTATCAGCGAATCGCAATCGCAATCCACCCCAACAGCCTGAAGGTTAATTTCCCTGTCGGTTTCATTCCCGTCCGCAACCGTTGCTGCTGACAGCTTTGCGAGCGTTGTGAGGGAACGCAAAAGAGAGAGAGAGAGAGGGAGAACAGCAACGAAGGCGAAAACATACATTAATTAAACAAATAAAGACAATTATCATCTAAATCAATCTTGACAATCGCGTTTTTGTGTGGTGATTTAATTCGCCTCCCCACAAAAAAAGCAGACTAACAGCCCCGCTTGGTTACTAGCAATAATGAAATTGTCTGCCCTGTTTTGTTGGCATTTGCTGGAAGTGGAAAAGGTAAAAAAATACTAAACTCAAAGGTTGGAAGTGTCACGACCTTCAGCCAAGCTCAGCTCTCGCTTCCCTCTCGCGACAGCACAACTCCATGTTAGCACAACTGTTAATCATTATCCAACGGGGGTAGCCTAAAACCCGCAGTCCAACAACACCCAAGCGCGACAAAAGTGAAAAGAATTTCGTTATCGCTGTAATCGAACTGACACATCGACAGCGTGCGGATTACAGCAAAACGGGTGACACTTTGGGACGATGTAAAACACAACCACCACCTGGACGAAAAGGGGAATGCGAATGAAAGGAGGGGGTTGAACAACATCAGTAACAGCAACAGAGAAGCAAAGAAAAAACGCACTACGATTGTACCAATTAAAATAGCAGCAAGCCAGTCGATGGGGCCTGAAGAACGCGCGGCCGACAGGCAGAGTTCACCGAAGGAAAATAAACACAAATGAACTAGACCAATTAAAGAATGGACTTATAACAAGCGCTTAATAGCAGCATCATAAATAAAGCGAATGTATACAGCATTGCGCGAGCAGCAATGGTGGGAAAGGGAGAGAGAGAGAGAGTAAAAGGAAAAGAGAAAAAGGGTGAACAAACAGAAGAAAAAGGGATCGCAAACCTTCAAGCAAACACAGACACACAGCAAAACACCATTTGTGAAACGAGCCAACAAAGCTCTCACCTCACGGTTTTGAAGCTTAATTCGTTTCGATCGATAAATTCACTCCAGCTACCGGTCGATCCCGCGCTGCAGACGAAATGAAACATCCGCAGCATCCGCATCGACCGAAGGAAAGCATGCGCTCTCCCTCTCTCTCTCTCTCTTTTTCACTCTTTCGAGGAAAAGCGAACCATTTATATACCTTGAAGCCCGGACTACTGGACTACTAGACGCGAAAAGTGTGAAACACGCAGCCAGCAGAAGCACGCCAGCACGATCAGCAACGCTTTACCTCAGCCTGAGCAGGGAAGAGCAAATCAGTACATAACGGCGCACGCAACCAACGCTGTAGCTCCGCCCATTCGCTGCAACGCCGCCGAGCCGTATCGCAACAATATGGCGCATGCGTGTGTGTATGGGTGCGAGCAGCCCGAAACAAAGAGCCCCGAGAGCTTGGCGGAGAAAAACTCGCCCTGCCTGTACTCATTCCGAGTTATGCGTTCGCTGTGCGCAGACCGACCGATCGTCATTCCGTCTTTGCCGCGTGCGCCTGGTTGTGATCCATTTCGTGTGAGCCCGTCTTGAGGGGTTTTTGTTGTTGCGTTTAGTGTCTATCAAAGCAAGGTGCATCATTCGTGCGTAGGTGTATGTGTGACGTATGTATGCGTGTGTGTGTGTACATGTGATTTAGTGAAAGCAGCAATTGTGCTTCAAGTGTGTGCGCTAATTGCATCAAGCAATACTGTTTGGGATGCAACATCAACTGAAGATTTCCCTGTGACGTTTCAGTGAGTTTCGAAAAGGAAACGAGTGATTGCTATAAAACAAAAAGCTATAAAACAAGTGGAACTAGAGTAGAGCTGTCTATCCACCCGATTGCAGCTGTCTTAATGTCGGTGTGCGCGTGTTCCGTGCGGTGATGAGCGTTTGAAAAGTCGCGTACCAGTGCCCACAAAGAAACAAAAAAAAAACCCAAAACCAACCCGACAAAATTGAGTCGAACAAGCGTGCCAGCTGCCCCCCGACCGCCCCCTTCATGATCGACACGTGCCGCACGGAGGAGAAGGTGTTCAAGATTGCCACCAACTACAAGATGCCGACGCTGCAGCCCCGCATCGGTTTCAGCATCGACTCGATAGTGGGCAACACCACGCCGAAATCGCCGCCCTCGCCGCCCCACACCATCACCAAGCAGGGCGACACGGCGATCGGCGGTGGCGTTGGTGGTGGTGGTGCTGTCCCGCCCGGCAGTGGCCCGGGCGTACGGACGCCCAGCCCGCTCGCCTCCGAGAGCTACTCGGTGCGGTTGAACCGGCTGCAGAGTCTGTCGCCGCCGCACAACTACAGCATCACCCGGCTGCCCGAGAGCCCCCAGAGCCTGGAAGGAAGTCACGCCAGTGTCCGCTCGCTGGAGGCGCTGCAGTCGCGCCTCTCACCCCCCGTCAGCCACACGGTTAGCCCGGGCGCGGTGCCACTCTCCCTCAAACGGCCACGGAGCTCCTCGCCACCGGTATCGCCACCGCCGCCGCCGCCCTCAGCGGGCGTCGTTGGGCTGGGCGGCCCGCAGGGTGGTGGTCCGGTACCGCCGGCCCACCCGGCCGGCCCGATCGTGGTGCCCGGCCTGCCGCCCGGTCTGGTGCGCCCGTTCCCCGTCAGCCCCTCGCAGCACACGCCCGGTGCACACCCTGCCCAACCCGGCGGTCCCCAGCCGGAGCTGAAATCGTTGCCCCCGTTCCTGCACACGCCCGAGATGGTGCAGGCGGCCCATAATCAGCACTTTCTGGCGGCCCAGTTCCAGGCGGCCGCCCTTGCCCACGCCCAGGCGGGGCAACCGTTCCCGCCGCATCCGGCCGCCGCCCATCTGCACAATCCAAATATGCCCCCGCGCGACAGCTACCCGCTCTACCCGTGGCTGCTGAGCCGCCACGGACGCGGCGTGTTCCCGATCGGCTTCCCAGGAAGTAGGTGTTTTTTTTTTAAGTATTTACAATCGCTCTCAAAAGTGCACAAAAATGCATCCACATCCAAGAAAAAGCGCGTCCTTTGTGATACTTTCTTTGTCCTGAGTCTTGGACTTAGTTTGATGGCCGTTTAATACATCCCCGTCGGCATTTTTCTACCGACGCGTGTTACAAACAGCTCGATTGCGATCCTCCTTATCGAAACTGGAACGGCTCAAACCGTTGTTTTGGCTTTGTTTAAGTAGCCTAATTTTGTTGCCTCTCTCTCTCCCTCTCCTTTTCTCTCGCTCTTTCTTTTCTCGACAAACCTTTTCCTAACATTCGCTGCACAGGGAAAAAAGGGACTTTAATTGGAATCCCACCCGCGGGGGGAATCTATTTCTGATGACCCGTGGAAGATGTGTGTGTGTGTGTTTGTGTGCTGAAAAGGATGATGATGAAAACCCTCTACTCCCTTAACCTCTTGCCAGGCTTCCAGGAACTCCCAGAACCGTTCTGAGGTTTGGCCACTTATCTCGAGTTCGTTTTGGTTTCCCTTTTTTGAAACCAATTTTCAACGTGTGCCGCTTCACACGATCGTTTCAAGCCAAAGCAAAACAATGCACCTTTCTCTCTTTCGACTCGTTTTGGTTTGGGTGTGTTGCTGTTGTGTACCGGAATGATTGTTGGAAAGTTGATTCTGATCTAATTAAGATACTTTCTTACCTGCCTGCCTTCGGGATGAATAGATGAGGCTGGGCCGATGGTTTTATGACCACAACTCTACCCTTCTAGCAATAAAAAAAAACCCCGTGCTGCAACAGAATGTCCTCGCAAATGGTCGTGCTGTAAGCAGTGCTTTACATCATTCGTTTGTTCCGGAAAATTTGATGCGCTCGTAAAACTGTGACTATTTCAACGATGCTTTTTTACACTTTTATTGAGCTACACAAGTACATGCGGCCAAGCAGGAAGGAGGAGAAGGGAAGGTTATAAATATTGTGAACAAACCCATCCATCCCGGTTTAGCAGAGAGGATAGCTTGCATGCTCTGTTCTAGCTTCCTTATAAAATAAATAATAAATCAACTAATTAAAAGGAAAACGCAGCGATCGCTGCCGTTTCAACAAGCTAACCAAGAGCTTGGAAGAGCGAAGATGGCTGCAAATGTGAAAGTGAGACGCAAGGGGGGGGGGGGGAAGAAACGAAACACTTGCAATGTGTTATCGATGTCGTGTGCATGATTCGACAAGCAGCTTCCGATCGGGATTTGCTATCCATTGGCTTCCACGAGCTGTTAATAAAAGCTCATTTATCACTAATTTATCACCTCTCTCTCTCACACTGTGCACGAGGATTAACACCGCAGCAGCAGCAGCCTCAACGAAGTTGCCAATGTATCGATACATCCGACCGTTCCGGTCCGGTCTTCAATGCACTTCACCTAACCCCCCCCCCCCCCAGTTCCCTCTTTCCCTCTTCCCAAAGCGCGATCGCGCCCACAACGTGCGCTCGTTCCTCATAATTTCATCGGATGCTGGTGCAATAAATCGAATTCCACAATTTATACGCATTTTAACGACTACGTCCGAGGGGTTTGGATAATTTATGCCACCTTTTGTTACACATACACACCTTCCGTCCCGGACCGCGACCGGGGGGGGGGGTGCTCAAAGGGGTAGGCCAAGCTTACCACGGTTTTTATTTTGCTTTTGCACGTAGTTTTTCTTCCCTCGCTTCGTCTGTCTTACACTGCCTTTTTGCACCACCCAAACATCTCTCCCCGCAGGCGCTTGTTAGTTTTGGTTGTGTGTGCGTCTGCCTTACATGATTTTCTGCGTTTTTTTTTCTCCACTCTCGCTCGCTGCATCCTCCAAAACCGGCATAAAATCTTAGCCGGGCTCACCCAAAACAACAACTCCCGAAAAATGCTCTCCTTATGCGCGGGTAGGGAAATTTTTGCTCCGGCTGCTCCGGTGGAATTTTAAGTACAAAATTACACTCTAACGCAGCGGAAACACTCCCCACAATTACTCGCACATTAAACCGAACAACAAAACCGGGACACACAGGGAAGGACACATGCGTGGCAAGTTGTTTACAAAATTCATGAAGTGCAAAACATGTGACCACTGTTGCGCAAAACGAGCGGGTGTGTGTATATGTGTCGGAATGTGCAATGTTTCTTGTTGCTAAATTATCACATCACTTCTTCCGCCCTTTTTTTCTCCAGTTTGCAAAGCAAACTCATAAACAGTTAGGACCTAAAGGACGGCAAGCCCAGTCCCGGGGAAAGGGAGAAACCAGCCGTGCAAATATTATTGCAAAAAGGACAGGAAAAGGACCCACCCGGGATGCCACTTTTGGTGTTTTGGGTGGCAACTCCCAACTCCAATAAAAAAAAAGCAATTATTATGCATCCACTATTTTCGGAAAGAAAGGGCAATAAAACTTTTCCATGCATTTATAATTATCCTCATTTACCTACTGCTTGTTTCTGCACCGTTTAATGAGCTGAAGGTGCAGCTACCAAACGAAAGTGTTTCAGAACACCCTCCGCCGAAAAAAAAAAGCTCTCTCCATTCCCTTCATTATCGAGCATTCAAAATATCAAAAAATACACAAAAATCATCACCACAAATGACGAGACCTTTAGCCGGAGTGACGGTCCCTGCGTCTGCGTCCCTGCCTGCGCCTTAAATCAAGCCATTAATTTATGGCGATGAAAATAAATTAATGAGATATTTAATACCGATATCGTTCAGGTTCCACGACGAGCGCGACACCCTTTTTCTACTACTCCTCCTCTACCCGATCGGCCACATGGGCTTTGCCCGACAAGAGAAACAAACCCCGCACCACCTGGCCGGTTGGGTGGAAACATGAGATCCCAGGCGCGGATCTCGTCTGCTAACGCCACAAACAACAGCCTCGAAACAAAAAAACCAGAGAGGGAGGCCCAACGATCCCAATCTTTCGCGCAGCTTCTCTTCATTCATAATTACACACCACACGACACAGCACAGCACAGCGAACGAACGAACACGCAACGGGTCGAAAAAGATGCGGGATAGAATTGGAGAAATCAAGCAACTTCTTCTCACTCAGATCGCGCGCCAGCAGAAAACGCACCCAAAAAAAAAACGATTCATTTTGCGCGAGGCTTTTATGGTGCAAGCTTGCTTGGTTGGATAATCCGTTGGGCAAGCTCCTAACCATCATCATCATCATCATCATTGCCGTCCGTCACCGCGATCGTGTATGGTTGACTAACAAATTGATCTACCCCACGGCTCGCCGCGCCTGCTGTGTCGCGCCCGATCGCTCGCCAACGCTCGTTAATTAATTATGCACTAATTTAGTTCCTCGAGTTTATGCTGCACCACGAGCATCGAACCGAAATGTGCCCCACCGTTCACCGCCCCGGGTTCTGGTGCTCTTAATTGCTTGTTTTTTGGAAGGTGTTTACGTGTGCCGGTGCCTGTCCGCATGAAACGTTTGCGCATTGTGAGGTTGTGCAAACGTGAAGTGCACATCCGGTGGCGCCCAACAAAAAAACAAAAACAAGACATTAGAAGACAACTACAGCAACACGCAGAAAATGGCATGCATCGGATAGTGGGGTAGTAAAAAGAACACCCCGATGATGATGAAATATTCATTTGTGCAGTGTGCAGTGCCGCAAGTACATCATCACTGCGTGGAGTGCCTTTAAAGTGGTGGACCTGGTGGAGGACTGAGAGTAGAGAAACCAAAAAAAAAAAAAAACAGACAATAATAAACTCATAAACAGGCCAAGCAGAAGCAGCAGATAGAGGAGAGCAGCAAAGAAGCAGAAAAAAAACGTACCAAAATATTGTAGAGAAGAAAAAAAAGGCGATGCATGATAAGGACGGCTTCATACTTCAGACATCAGAAAAGCGGTCGAACCACAAAAAAACAAAAAAGTAACATAACCAAGCAGCAAGTGTATGAAACCGAGCAGCAGCAAACAAGCAGCAAAGCCAAGGATGCGAAACGTTCCGCTGGAGGTGAGGTAGAAGAAGAAGCAGAAGAAAAAAATATGAATTTGAAATGAACAAGATCTTATCGAGCACCGGGCTCATTGTTCTTAGCACTCACTCCGGGGCTCACGGGCACGGGACCAAGCAAATCAACGCGTGCTGAAAACGCTTGCGAACGCAGGCATGAAGAAAAGACGCAAGAAAAAGTGAAACCAATCATTAGATCACACGGATAACCGGGCCTGGCTCTACGGCTTCGGTAATCAATCATATCCCACCCCGCACTGGATCGAGCCTAATTAAAGTGACATGTATATGCGCACTAGAATGTGACGACGAACCCCCTTCCGTTGGCCACGCGTGATCGTGCATGACATATCGGTACAATGTGTTTGCTTTTTTCCTCTTCTGTTTTGTGTTGCAAGTGACAAAACTTGCTACCATGAATCGACGCCACACACTTAAACATATATCATGGTAATTGCGATCAAACTACACTGCCCGCTGGTGCTCGAGTTGGGGGGAGGAAAAAAACAAACTTGCCTAATGATCGCACTCCAATCAACCGTGCTCAAATGTTGCACTGCACTAACAATATCGTAACAAGTGGGAGTTCAAACTGGGTGGTGAGATTCAACGCAAACACCCTACACAACTAATGGACCCTGTAACAGCACAATTGACGAAAGGCGGGCCAAACAAACGACCATTTCAAGGGAACCGTGCCGCGGTACAATGGCCCACGGTGTTGGTGGCGGCGGTGGAATTGAATTATCTAAATTAACTTAATTTTCAACTTCTCGCCTAGTCGCCCAGCCCGACATCGATTCGGCCAACCAGCGGGGTGGAGGGCAGCGATCGCGAACCCTTTTTTATATGTACACAAAAAAAAATACCTCCTGCGGCGGCTTTCGTGCCCACCAGCAAGCGATCGAGCGATCGGCTTTCGGTCTCTTTCTGTTGCCGTTGTGCTGTAGCGAACGGAGCGAAAAAGGGCACCCCTGTTGTATCGAGTGACAGACCGTGACACACACACACACACACACAAAGTCACAGAGAGCCGGCGGTTCCGGAAAGGTGGTCGCGATCGCGTCACAGTGATACGATTATTTTAATTGAATTACACGCAGCAGTTTCAGCAGGTTTCAGCCGCTCAATGGCGTCGACAGTCGCGCGCTCCAGTAAACGGGGCGGTTGGTTGCTTTTATTTTTCCACCGTTGTTTTGTTGTTTATTTGCTACCACTACTGCACTACGACTGGCTGACTACGACTTGCCTTCACCAGCGCCATTGCTTGGGTTTTAGCTGACGATGACGCTGCCCGCTGCCGACCAAACGGCTTTGCTGCTACAACTGCTTGCTGGGGGACACGTTGCTGTGTGTTTCGTATCGCGGGTGGAAAATGTATTAATTAGTGTGTGCTGCGAGTTGATTCAAAGGTAATTACGCTCTCCCGGTCGGTGGGTGTGTGTGTGTGTGTGTGTTACACTTTGCAAGTGTTGCGGCTGTCAACCTCCCCGATGGCGGGGGGAGGAAGGAAAATGCGAACACACGTAAATCGAGTCGTGTTGATTGCATTTTAATTCAGCGAACAATTTTAACCTCCCATGACACTGAGAAAGAAGGGAGAGGGGGAGAAATCCGTCAGTTTAGGGCAAAGAAAATGGTGCATTATAATGCAAATGGAGTGCGCATCTACGCGCCACTAAAAAAAAAGCGTTACGCGCAATCCGGCTCGAAGGACCAAAACTCTAATTTTTATTGCTTGTTGTGACAACAAATTGCTATCTCAAACGGTTTTCTACAACGCCTTCCACTAAATGCTCCACTAACTGACCATAAAGGTGTGTTAAGTTCAACCTTACTCAATAAGGGAGGAAAAAAACGGCTAGCAGATGCCTCATTTGCAGCGTTTAAACTCCCCAAACACAGCGCGCAGCCTGTTAAACAACTTCGACCAGCCGGCTCGCTATAAATTGGACGCCTCCTTCCAAGACGCTACTTCCATTAAAAACTCATTTACACATGCAAGGCGGAAAACAAACGCACGCTTGCTGTAGCGCACTGGCTTCCCCAGCCCAACGGTCCCACGGGCTGTGAGCGAACCCCCCCTCTGTGCGAAAGTCCTTTTTTCGCGTCTATTTATGCTCCACGGCGCACACATGCACACAGCTTAATAAGGTTGCGGGAGCGGCACCAACACCCAAGCCCGTCCCCACTCTTTACCTCAAAAACAACAGCCAGTGTGTGTGCAAGTGCAATATATTTACCCGTAATGATATATAATTATTTAATTACACGTACCGTGAACACTAGTTTGTGTGTTAAACGTACAAGAACGCGGCCGTTGGGCCACACAAAGCAGCTGTTGGCACAAATGTTTCACACTGATTGCACCTACACATCGAAACCATGGGTATGTGTGTGTGTGTCTGTTCCAGTGTGCGTTTCCATTTCCATTCCAATCGCCCCTTGGGTCCTGGCATCTACCTTGCCCGCGCGAAAACATTAGCCGCCTCATCTAGGCTACTTACGCGGCAGCGGCACTTTCGCTAACGCTTCCCCGACCGAGTGTCACGTGTCACCTCCTCAAACCTGCATACTGATAATCTCTTTTCTTCTCTCTCTTCCATCTACCGACAGACTACCTCATACCGTTCCGCAAGTCGAAGCGCGTCCGGACCGCATTCTCGCCCTCGCAACTACTCAAGCTGGAGCATGCGTTCGAGAGCAACCACTACGTCGTCGGGGCCGAGCGCAAGCAGCTCGCCCAGAACCTCAACCTCTCCGAGACGCAGGTAAGCATGGCACAGCCACGGTGGGGGGGGGACGTTTTTTCCCGTAAATCCAAACAAGCGAAAGGTCCTTTGATGTCGTCCTGTCCCGGGAAGCCCCACCAATGGGTGCTGGGGATTAGAGAAATATTGGATAAAGCTTTACATGTGGCTCACCAAAGGGAGGGCGAAAACTGGAGTCTTACCAGAGTCATTTATAAGGGAGCTTATTAGGGCCGCCGCCGTTCTCCGGCGCGCTAAGCAGGTCGCTCAGCCAGTGTAAATTAGATTAAATTACATTTATATCCCTACTTCAGTGCATAATTACTACAACACTCGCACGCTCGCTTGCCGGCGCTGGCCAGCCGTGGTTGGTGCGTGATCATTTCGTTGGCTTGTAATTTCCTCCACGCTTGGTGGGGCGTGAAAACATCAATGACATACGCGATTGTCACCTTGTTCGGGTGTTCAATTGTGTCATATTACGCACCAACCAGCGCGCCGCGCTGACTGCACCATTGATTGACAGCGTTTGAACAGGCCGCCATCTTTTTATAGCAACACTCGCAGAGCAGGCATTTTAACTAGTAGATCTTAAACTTATCCTTGAAAAGTCTCTCTCTCTCTGCAATTTTATTTTCTGGTTTTAATGGTTATCCTTCCTTCGTTTGCTTCCAGGTGAAAGTGTGGTTCCAGAACCGGCGCACCAAGCACAAGCGCATGCAGCAGGAGGAGGGCGGTTCCGGCTCCGGCAAGTCCACCGACGGCGACCACCAGAATCGGTCCGCCTCCAGCCCGACCGGCAGCTGCGACGAGGAGGACGACGAGGACGAGTTCATCGACATGGACGACTGTCCGAGCGATGAGGAAAACATGCACCACAATGGCTAAGCCCGCCACGGTGCGCGCCCGTTTCAGTGCCAAAATGGCGTCACACCCGTGTCGCAGAGGAAAGCGGCTTGCGAAACTGTACCAGTGATTCACGTGTTTCCACTAGCTTTGGTTCCCCCACTTTTGCTGGAACAAAGTTAGTGCGAGATCACCAAACCCCGCGCCCAAGCCAACGCAACCGGTGGAGCAGATACCCGCTCCATTGCATTGCAGAGAAAGTATTGAAAGTATTATTATTGTGTTTTTTTTTCTTTGTACATTTGTGAGTTAGAATTGCTAGGAGGTGGCTGGCACTACAGAACGGAAAACAGGGGACATCAACCCACACCCGCATTACCATTAGGGATTTGTTTGTTTTTTTTTTTTAGATGCTAACCTTTATCTCTTGTACATAGGGCAGGCTGTAGGATAGTGCAAAGCGTGTTGCGAGAGCAGAGAGTTTTATTAGTCATATATAGTTTTGGGGGATCCATGCCCTTTACCGTGTACTGCTACTACTACTAATACTACTATTTGTGTTGCTAACTGAGAAGATGTAGCAATCCACTTCATACGAGGCTAATGATGCGTTAAACGAAAAGAAGTAAGCGAGAGAGAGAGAGAGAGAGAGAGAGAGAGAACTAGGGCGTTTGGTGTACATTGATTACGATTAGCACTAGAGTTCCATGCAGCTCAGACAAACGCCGATCCGCCACAAAATCATGCCAACAAATGGTGGCAGGGCCGATGGTTGAGTAACCTGTAAATTATCGGAAATATTTAATAAATGTAGCTATAAAAACGAGTACTATAAGGCTGTAGTGCAAAGCTGATACCCGAGATACACCCGAACACAATACACCCAATTGTAATCGATCGTAATAAATATTAAACAAAGCATAACATTCCGTTTGTCAGTTTATTGGATTTTATAGGACAAAAAAATGCATTTTTGCTTACTCTATTTCTGCTCTTTTGACATCTCTTTCGCTATAAAGGGGGCTTTTGTGTTGTACATACATTTATAATGTTTCCATTTTCGCTTTCTACAGTTTTGCAGCACACTTTTGAATGTTTTCGACTCGATTTCTCCTTCTTATCTTCTCTCGTTTTGCCACTTTTCTATTTCTACACCCAAATGCAATTGTAATCGATTGTAATAAATATGAAACAAAGCATAAAATTCCGTTTGTCAGTTTATTATTATCAGTTATTCCGTTTGTTTATTATTTTTGCGTACTCTATTTTCTACTCTTTGGACATCTCATTCGCTATAAAGGGGGCTTTTATGTTGTACATCAATTTATAATGTGTACATTTTCGCTTTCTACAGTTTTGCAGCACACTTTTGAATGTTTTCGACTCAATTTCCCCTCCTTATCTTCACTCGTTTTGCCACTTTTCTATTTCAACTTTTTCAACACCCAAATGCACCCGCGATTAACAACCGGAAACATTCAATTGAATTTCACATCTCTCCTCTTCTTTTCTTGTCTGTCAATTTTCACTTAAAGATGTTCTGTTTTCTGCAATCCCTTGTTGTTGTTTTGTCTTGTTTTTGCACTCCACTCCACTGTTCCCAACAATCAACGCCGATCAGCTCAAAACGGCTCAAATGCAGCACGAAACCACCAAGTCATTAGTACCGATCGACACCGTTTCACTTCGTTTCGTTTAGCGAGCCGGCTCCAGGACAGTGCAGCACTGCTCCCCCAGCCGGTGTGTGGTGGGGTGGAGAGGACCTGAGCCCTGGCGGCCATTCGGGCCTGAACATCATTTTGTGCGTTTAAAAGCACATTTCATCAGCAAACGAGCCTGATAATTCCCTTTGCCTGCTTCATCGTTTTACAACGCACTCTCCCATCCCTCCCCCTCCCCCTACTGAACGAGACCTACCTAAGGGGCTACCGTTTTGGTTCAATTTGGTAGTGTAAAGAAATCATCCATCGTTTCACCACTACTTGCGGAGACAACTGCGTGGCGTGGCAAAATGCGTCCCCACTTACACTTACACGCATCATCGCGAGTTCTCGGCCACAGCAGGAAGGGGGGAGGGGGGAGCTGGGGAGGATGGTTGGGTGGCTACAAAACTTGCGCCTTTTTGCAGCAGGAATGCTTTCGTCCCACCCCCCCCCCCCCTCTTTCCGTTGCGTTCGATGGTGCTTGTTGCTTTTGCGCCTCGAGCACACCTAAACTGATCCCATTTTGCTGATGCCCGATTATCGTCAAGTACGCAAAGAACGATTACCAACACGCACACGTGTCGCCGGTAGGCGAGGGAGGTAGCGGGAAGGGAGTGTTCCCTTTTTTAAGTATCTCTAATCATCGACACTCAGAGAGAGTGAGGGAGAGAGAGAGAGAGAGAGAGAGAGAGAGAGAGAGAGAGAGAGAGACAGAGAGACGAGCCGCCGTTTTAAAGATTTTTGTACTGTTGTCTGCTCGGCCGGCACCGTTTAGGCCGCGCGAAAAAGGATGCTTGCGGAGGTTTGCGCAAAAATCGCATCGCAAAAGGGAGCGAAAACTAACACACACACACACACAGGTACACATACACATGTACGCACTCTCCCGATGCGAGGGAAACTATTTGAGCTTATTTTCGTTCATTATCCACACTTGTTTGTAATTTGTGCGAGAAAAAAAACCTTAAGCACCCTTCGTTAGCCCATGCGCTCTGTGTGTGTGTGTGTGAGGATGTGGGGAGAACAAAATGAGGGAAGGGTGGCAGTTGTTGAACGAAATGTTCGAAAATTGAACAACCAACAACAGAAATCACTTGCCGCTTGGGCCGCTTGGAAGTTTGGCTGGTGGTTCGACGAAAGCAAATGTGCCCTCGGGGCGGGTGGAGAGCGCCGTGGCCAACAAATCGTGCCCGGGAAACTCGTGGCTAGAGCGGGGGGGGGGGGGGGGGGGGGTGTTGAGGGGAACGATTGGTTGCATTTTTTGCTTGGTACTGTTGCAAGTGTACCGAACGGATACGAACAGGTTGTGGAATTTCAGCACAATTGTTGGCCTTTTTTTGGGACTGTTGAACAGCTTTTAGTCCAAAATTTGGCATGCAATCTTTTTTTTTATATATATATCTTGCCATCTTATCGTGTTGTAGAAAAGTTGATGAAAGTTTCATTTTATTTAATTAAATTTTTTTTTTAATTTTTATTTCATCCAACAAATATATTATTAATTTTATACAATTAATTAGTGCTATTGTGTGTTTTATTTATTCATTTGTTTCAATTTTTTGTACAATTTTATCTTCAATCCTTTCCCAAACCGAAATGCTAAATCTTGGCTCATGATGAAGTATCCTGACCATCGAAATAATTGCATTTTTGACCATCCGTTCAGTCCCGCGTATCACCGTGCCTACCGAATGAACGCCAAACCGAGAGTTGCATTTGCACCGAGAGAACCTCCCTGCCTGAACTTCTCCACCCTCCACCCGCCACCCTCACTGACAGACTCGGCTGCCCGGTCCCGGCCGGTGCCGTTGGTGCAACCCAGCTCAAATAACATAATTATACGTTATAAAGTATTTTAGATTATACGTAATATACAAGTGATAATCATATCTTTGCCGCATTCGCTTTGTTTGGCGTGTTTCGTTTGGCGTTTGGCTCCCTCTCCCCACCCCACCTTCCGATCCGCCAAAGGCGTTGCGCCCCCGTAGTACTCCCCCCTCTCAAAACTCACACTCCGTGTGGCGTGGTCCTTCTTTATCTCCTTGCGGAAGGGTTCTTCTCATCCACGCAGACCCTCGGTTACAGTCAATCCGTCGTCACGTCGGAAGCGTCCACAAAGCACGGGGCGCAATGGTGCCATTTCCCCGTTGACAAACTGCACTCCAGTTGGTATGATTTGTTTTCGGGACTCGTTTTAATTAACGACACACACACACACACGCACACATTTCAACGCATGTGATTGTGTGTAGAGCCACCGTTTGGCGAAGATGATGGATTGGTTCCGATGTGGGGTCCTTTTCGGGGTCGGACGTGCATCATGCAACGGACGGCCTCACCACCGGCGTCTAGGTGCGCCCTGCTACCGACCAAGCAGATCGATCGATCATTCCTCAAATGCTCGTGTGTGTGTGTGTGCCCACGTGGCCATGTTCATTATGTAGCTTGTGAACAACATCATTCTACAGCAATCACACTGCCCCGTACCTGCCAACAGGCCGTGTGCAGTCTATTTAACCTAATTAAGGTCGATATTGTGCACGGCGAGCACATGATTGTGCTCTTGTCGGTAGCTGCAGCTCACTTCCCGTTAGACAATGCGGCCCTAAATTGGGCCCCTCCTCCTCCTCCGGCACCAATGTCACCTTGATCGAGTGAAATCGAACGCTTCCATCCCGATCGAGAACCAAACGGTCTGCGTCGGCCGGTTTGGCCGGAGGGAGTATCCAACTCGGAGGTGTATCGATGGACAAGCGCATTCATAGCGCACTTAATTACTTGCTCATTATCGCTTGAGTGTGACGCAGACGCAGGCAGCCACAGGCCCCGAAACCGATCCGGGAAAGTTGATCCAATTGTCCAGCCGTGTCACCCGGGCTCATCATCGTCATCATCATCAGCATGAGCACTGTGCGATTGTTTCGCATTGCCACTGCGCATGTCCCTTCTTGTGCAGGCCGTACAAAGCGGCCACTTATTGACCTTTTTTTCTTCTTCTTCTACTCCCTCCTCCTGGTCCAAACAGGCCGGTCAGTTACGGACGGTAAAATGACTTTTCCGTCAGGTTGCGGCGTATGCAGCGGTAATGGAAACCTGTCCGATGGGCTTTCGAGCGTTATGGGAACGCTGATGAGGTGTCCCCGCTCTGGGCGTCCCGTTGCGATGCGTTCAATGCGTATTGTGCGTCTTGTCAATTGTTGCAGAAACGGTCAGGGTATTTACCAAAAATGTCCCATTTTAAAGATCCATTGTGCGTTGAATGGTTTGATATCGTAACCTCCGGGCTGAGGTACTGCTACAACAAATGGTGGGAATGAGTGTAAAAATGCGAAATTTACTGCTGATGTTAAACATCTCCCAAGAAGTCGTAAAACATTCCACTTGATGCTATTTTTTCTCTTTCAATGTTCTCTCCACAATCTCTCACTGGTATTGGGCTGAAGATTGGCGTACCTGCTGTATGATAAACACGCTGCCAGTCGGAAGCTAACGATCCTCTGCAATCAATCCCCGGGAAAAGCCCACCGCTCGCATATCTGCGTAAAACCACAATTATGATGATTTTATTATGGCTCCGTACAATTATCATAATCGTTTTACATCCACCTACCAAGCGACGACGACACCTTCTAACGCTCTCGCTCTTACCCGCGCACTCTACCGCTCAGGCAGGGTGCTCTGTTGCGCTCTGGCTGAAGTCGTTCGATCCTCTCGCGACTTGCCGCATGCTGCGAAAAGGGCACCGGTGGGAGGATACCCGCACATGATTATGTCCCTCGCATTGTCTTATCCTCTTTTTTTCTCGTATTCTCGCACGGTTGAGGTCACTCCCAAACTCCTTTCTTCTACCACCCTTGCTACGTGCCTCGGGGGCTGCCGGGCACAAACCTTTTGTCAATGTTTGTCGATTTTACGCTTCAGCTTCGAATTTTTAATGCAATTAGCAAAAGTAGATTAGAAATGTATCCTTTCACCCACAGCGGACCGACCGACGGACCGACCGACTGGCTGGTCGGGGTGGCAGGTTGTGATTGTGATGGTCGGCAGGCGTCGAAAGCCATGCACCTTTTTGATGTGGCTGTTCGATGCTGCTGCTGCTGCTGCTGCAGCATTTAATAAGATTTTGTAGGATTTTCTCAACTGAGCAATTGTGCAGAGATAGGATTAGATGCAAAAGGCTCTGCTACCGCTCACAGGGTATTGATCCAGTGAGGCTGAGCGTACATAGGGATACATTTTTTTTTTTTTTTGCTATAAGCATCACTGCATTTCTTTACGGTCGTTTCCCCTCAAAACGCCTGTACTGTGGACTTGATTTATGACTTTTTAACTGACGATCAGTGAGGTATAACTGTGAAGCAACATTAATCCGCTTGACTCTTAGTGGAATGGATAAAGAGAGCTGAGAAGGGTAGGACAGTTTTTAAGGTTTTCAACATTAAGTAACTAAAGAAAATATTAATTTAAAGAACAACATTCTCGTAAAGATGAATAAAGCAGATAAATTTCAAAGTCAAGGAAAGAACCACGACCTAACAGCATCCCCGTGATGGGTTCAAGCCCCAAATGGACTATGCCTTCCATACGTAGGACTGACTACGTCACTAATGAGTAATTAGTAAAGTAATAAGGCTCTAATAGTCAAGCTCATTAGTGGTATGCCAGAAAAGAGAAAAAGAAGAAGAAGAAGAAGAAGAAGAAGAAAAAAAAGAAGAAGAAGAAGAAGAAAAAGAAGAAGAAAAAAAAGAAGAAGAAGAAGAAGAAGAAGAAGAAGAAGAAGAAGAAGAAGAAGAAGAAGAAGAAGAAGAAGAAACAACTACTTAAACCATACTCATTAACAACCTCAAGCAACTGATTTACAAGAAGATATAACACGGAAAATGCCGCCAACTGCCGTTTTGAAATTTACCTTCGTCAAGAACTCAACTTTTGTACTTAAACGCAAACAACCGCGAAAATCATTAAAAATGATAAAAACGTTATTAAATAATTTCGATAACTATTTCAAATGCCTTTTACAAACAAATATTCTATATGGTATAGGTACATCTCTTCAAAAGCTAAAAAGAAAGCAGCAATAAAAAAATCAATTCACCAACGGCTTCCCACTGTGCAGAGCGAAATGCATTTTGTTTGTTTAGACCGCGGTCTAGCAATTGTGTGGTACGTCCGCATTTATTCAACATTTCGTTACATGTTTCACCGTTCGTGATACTATTGTTTATTATTCTTAAGCATCAAGTTTCGATATCTGTTATTTTTTATTAAACAATTTGTGATTTTGCGCAATAATGTCGGTTTAAAACATCGGCTCAAACCCATTCAACCTTACTCTACCCGATCGATTGAGCAAACATTCTTGCGCGATGTGTGTGCTGTTTGCGTGCACTGTCATACGGTTGCTAAGGCGCCGACTAATGCTCGAGCGAAAACCGTCTTTCACGCAGCAGAGGAGAGAGACAGGAAAAAAAACTAGTCAGAAAACAAAAACGCAAACAACGAGCAATCTCGGAGCTCCCGCAGAGTGAATTCGTGAAATTGCAGGTATTAAAACAGTGCGCGTATTGATCGCGTAGTACGAAAAGGGTGGTGCTGTTGTAATTGTAAGCTAAACATCCTGTCGTAATCGTGTGTGTTGTGTTTTCGTCCATCGTTGTACGTTCGTGCCATAGGCATTCCAGCACGGGCCCATTTGTCTTCTACAGGCCCATTGGGGGATGCCCTTTAACGCCCTGAACGCGCACTTATCGCGGACGGCCTGTGCCACATCCCACAGAGTGCGTTTTCCACGTACACGGGTAGTTCAGTTCGGGTGGCGTCCGAGTCGAAAATCAAAGAGATTGCATTTTTCTATCGACTGCTTTCTTCCGTCCATGACGTACACACACACATACACAGTCACACAGTCACCCGTCATCCGTCAGTGGTGCTGTTAGGACGGGCGGAAAGACGCAGATAAGCGCAGTGTGTGTGCTGGTTTTCTACGTCGTTCCCTCACAGCTAATGACCTGTTTTTTTTCCTTCTTCTGCTTCTTCTTCTTCTTCTTCTCCGTTGTGTTCGTCACTACGCCACTTGTCTGTGCATTAGAAGAGCAGCTTAGCCACGGTGTGGTCACTTTTCCTGCCCCAAACCTCGCTGTAACCTCGCGCTTTGTGTGTGTATGTATGCGTGTATGTATGTGTGTTCCATCTCAGGTCAAGGAAGTTCTGTTTTATTTCGCGAGTTTTACAACCAAACCAGCTAACCAGTGCGTGTACCTGCGTGTACCTGACTGTGTGCGTATACTTTTGTTGGTGTCTGAGTATCCGTGTGTGTGTGTGAGTTTGTTGGTGAGCAATAGAGAAATAGAGAGGGAGTGAAAGAGAGCAAAAAAAGTTTATTGCGTTCTGTTTAAATAATCTTTTTTTTTTGGTTCCCTGACAACAAGAAATGACGTGTGTGTGTGTTTTGCTTTGTGTGTCGCCGTAGTGTGATCATTGTTGCATATCATTCGCAAGATTCGGTTCTTAGCGCCAGACACAAACTCGTTGTGGAAAGGGTGTAGAAGGAACGCAAAACTATCCCAATCTAGTGATGACGTAAAGATTCGCTAACTTCAGAAGTCAAAGCACACTAAGCACAATGCAGCAGAGGAGGCACACGCACTGGTAAACAGCATTTGCATGGCTGCTGCTGCTGCTGCTGCTGTTGCTGGCCCATCGTTGCATGTGTGTTTTTTGCAATACGCGGAACCTGCTGGAAGGAACGGAGGCGCACAACACTAACAAACGGCTCGCGCCCGTGACTCACTTACGAGTGTGACGAGTGGGGTGGTTTCGATGAAAACAAAGCCAGGCCTGGGCTAAGAATAATAAGAATAAGAAGGAGAGAGGGAGGAAAAAAACATCGATATCGAATGTCTCCTAGTCCTACGGTCCTACGGTCTTATGCAGTGAAAAAATCCTATAGGTATTACACGAAGAAAAAAGACAAATCCTATAGGTATTACACGAAAGTGCAGTGCATTCCAATTGCGTTTCCAATTGGAAAACGTCACAAATCAAAGTACGTAGCAGAGTGGAAAGGGGTTATTTCTTGTTGTTTCTTTTTGTTTGCTCCGTTTGCAGCCACAGACAACTGTTGTTTGTTGGGTATGTGAGAGTATGTGTGCATGGTGTACCCACAGCTCATCCAAGGGCTGCTGCTACGCAATGGTCCGTAGTTCTTTATGTGTCAATATGTGCACCTCAAGACCACCACCACCACCACCACCACGCGCTCTTTGTTATGGAATTGGATGTGGAGGAGGGGGAGAGGGGGATGGAGGTTAGGTGCTGTTGGGGTTTATTAAGGGCCTTCAAGTGACTAACAACAGCTCAGCTCAGCACAAACAACCACAGGAAGGAAATTCGCAAACAAGCAGTCGCATTTAGCATGGAATGGATGATGGTGGAATGTTTCGCTTGCAGCACAGCTCTAGTGGCGATAACAACCGACCCAGCCGACGGAATCAATGTGTCACACGCCACAGCTCGAAGGGGAGGCGATAGGCAACAATGCACACAAACACAAGCACCGTTCATCATAATTAATGTAGGAACGAACATACACACACATCATAGAAAGAGGGACAGTTGATTCATCAAACATGCTGGCTGATTGGAAAACGACCGCTTCACCTAAATCGTCCATGACGACGAAATCATCGCATCAAAGTAGCCACGAAGAGGTGCAGTAAAACAAACGGGCAAACTGCAATCCCAAGTACACACGCCACCACGGACGTTATCGTTTGTTTGTTCGTCTCCGATGTCCTCCCGCGAAAGATCATCCAGCATACCAGGATGTTGATACTTTTGTGTGTGTGTGTGTGTGTGTGTCGTTTTTTCTCCCTCAATCTACTTCCGTACACGACCACCATTGACGGGGCTGTGAAAAGTATTTGTTCTAATAATAATGCGGGCTCTCCCTGTGGTTCAATGAACGCCTCGGATTTTGGGACCGATTAAATCCAATCGTATACACAATAGGACCAAAAAACAAAGAATAATAATTCATTACTGATACCACTACCCTACTATCGCAACGCGACACACACACACGCACACAAAAAAGGCGCTTTGTTCGACTTTTTTTCCTCCCTTTTTATGAGATACTTTATCAAATTACGCAACCGAACAGTACAGAAGACGGTCGAAATTCGGTTTCCTTTCCTTGATCTGAATGGGCCATACTTGAAGTCTTTGCATGCCAGCCGACAAAAGCGCGTTTAGCTGATGCAAAAGTTATCTTAAATGGTCGTATTTAATCGCTGCTTTAGCGTTGGCGGTATAATCTCCTCTTATCTGCTGCTCGCATCGCGTGAGACCTTGTTCTATGTTAATACTTTCCACTACATTGTTCTTCTTTTTAGACAGACTGTGTGCAAACTTACCGTACCAACCCAACAGTAAGCAGAAAGTGAGTGAAAAGTGTGCATTTTAAGATGGCAACCAGGAAAAAAGCGCTTCTGAAGGTGATCGTGCTCGGTGACAGCAGCGTGGGCAAGACGTCGCTGATGAACCAGTACGTGAACAAGCGCTTCTCGAACCAGTACAAGGCGACGATCGGGGCCGACTTCCTCACGAAGGAGGTCGTGATCGATGAGCGGGTGGTAACGATGCAGGTATGGCGTTCGGAAACAATCCCCCGAATGTATTGTCCCCTAACCGCTGATTCCGCTTGCATTGCAGATCTGGGATACGGCTGGCCAGGAGCGGTTCCAGTCGCTCGGCGTAGCGTTCTACCGTGGGGCGGATTGCTGTGTGCTAGTTTACGATACGACCGCGCCCAACACGTTCAAAAATCTCGAATCGTGGAGGGATGAGTTTTTAATCCAAGCGAGCCCGCGCGATCCGGACCACTTCCCGTTCGTGGTGCTGGGTAACAAAATTGATTTGGAAAACCGAGCTGTGAGTAAAAAAAAACGCTTTGCAGAAACTTAAAAGTTAAGGACGATCTTACCTACTTCTTCCCGCACCCGGTAGGTGTCGACAAAGCGTGCTCAGCAGTGGTGCCAGACGAAGAACGACATACCGTACTTTGAGACATCCGCCAAGGAGGGCATTAACGTTGATCTAGCTTTCCAAACCATTGCCAAAAATGCAATAGCCCAAGAAACGGAGGTACGGGGTGTTGTACACAATTCAGCCGATCGCCGCTCATACGCTCATCACCAAATTGTGTTTGTTTATCCCTTTTTTTTTCTATCACAACCGCAGGTTGACCTGTACAACGATTTCCCCGATCAGATCAAACTGAACACACGGGACAGCCGGCCACGAAATGGGGACAACTGCTCGTGCTAATATTATCGAACTAGTAAAATTGACCGCCCTCCTTCTGACCCAATAGCAGCAGCAGCAGCAACAACACTGCACGAAACAAACGGTGGCACTTTCGGTGCCGCCCTCAACCACAATAATCACAGCAACCACAGCAGTAGCAGCAGCTTGAGCATAAGCAGCTGCAACGGCAGCACCAGCAGCGACAGCATGAGCCACACCAGCAGCAGCGATAACGATAGCGACAGCACCAACAGTGACGACAGCAACAATAGCAATAGCCACGAAGCGAAGCACGGTGGTAGTGGTAGTGGTTGTGCTACTACCGCAATAGACGCAATCCTTCCCAGATGAAAAGAAGAGCATGCATAAGCAAACAAACAAAAAACAATCTTCTTCCAGCTTACAAACACACATCCTCTCAGAAGGCGGAAGGTTCTCAAGTAACCAAATCCCCCCCCCCCCTGCTACATCCCTTAATATTATGTTCACCCAACGGGTGCGAGCATAATGGTTCGGGCGCTATTTCGCTGTATGTGTGCAGCATTAACGTGCACCGCACGTCGCCAAATTAATTTTCGCGATTTTCACTTGTTTCGTGTCGCCCTCTACTGGCTGGGATTTGGACTTGAGATGCAATTTTAGCTATTTAAAAACAAAAAACAAATGATCGAATCTTCGATACAGGGCAATAGGCAAGAATGGTAGAGGTAAAACACACACACACACACACACACATAAGGAAGGAATTTACGACGAGAGGCTGCGAAGATCGCAATAAGCATTACAAACCGTGATCGCGATGATTGTGTTCCATTTTTCTTTTCCGTACTACGGTATTCAAAAAGGTTATACTCTACATGTACTAGATTTGGCGCTGCAAACGCTTGAAAGCTTGAAAGATGCAAAAGTGCAAAGAAGAGAGTCTCCGGCTTTTGTGCGAGCTGTTGGGCGTCCCAAGAGCTTTTCCCATGAATGATGATGGGTGGATGTGTATCAACACACACACACACAATGAAAACACACATACTGAATGATCAGTTGTGCAAATTTGCCCACGAAAAGAAGGGCTTCAGCACACATGAGAGAGTAGACGCAGCCTAACCCCAACCCCCAATGCTCGAACTAGCTTCGCTTTCTTAGACGCGCTCCGCGTAGCAGCAAAGAAGCATCGGGCGATAAGTGTTCTATGTGTGTTTTAGCGTGTTGTGTATATTTCCCCCCGCCCTGGTAAATGGATGTTAAAGAAGTGTGTCACCAAACTGCCGTCTGGTGTTTTGGCAAAGGCATTGCTACAAGCTAGCTAAATTATGCATGAGATCGCTGCACACGACGACGACGACGACGACGAGAAATCGAACCGCTCCAGCACGAAACTACGATACCATCCCCACAGACAGATGGCGTGCCGGCTACAAGATGAAAGAAGGACGGAAGCGTGGAGAACGGAGCGGCTAACCTCACTCCAGGAAACGTTAGACGACGAACCCGATGTGGATCCCTTTGACGGATCCGCAGTAAGTCGTGCGCAGCAGCAGCGAGTGTGATGTGGTGCAAAGGAACGAACACGGAAGAATGGGGGAGAAAAAAGGTGTAGAAATAGTAATGCCGTAATTGATAATTCTATCGAACATTATACATATTACATTATATAGTAAAGAATGAAAATTATATCTCATAGAGAAAACCCCCGCCCCTCCCCCCTATTAACCCCAGCTACGTTATTAGTGGAAGTATAATTTCTCGACCTCGATCCTCTTTGAAAACAACGTACCCCACTCCGCATACAGGCTTGCTCTGGGAAGGAAAAAAAACTGGCAATGAAATGGTGTTGTTTGCTCCCTGCACACGATAGAGAGCAAACAGAGAATGTGCATCCGATGCAAATGCTCCCCATTCATTCCATGTTATATGTGTGCGTGTGCGTGTGTATGTGTACTATCACAATCTGGCGGAGGTAAAAGAGCAACTGTTGCGTCTTTTGCTTCTCGCAACCTCACTTCCAGCATCACGAACCAAGGTTGTTAGAATTGAAGAAATTGCTTCGCCATCTCTTCTAGCGCGTGTTGCCCGTTATTTTGTTTGCGCGGTGTTTAAATCTTTGTTTCGTTCGTTAAGGCTAAATCGTTGCGAAAGTGCAGCCCCCGTCCCAATGCTGGTCCTTCCGTGTGTTTGCATAACTTTGAAGATGCACAGCTCGGGACGCGGGAATTACGGCAATGGGAGAATAGGTACGCCACACGACCTACACATGCTTTCAAAATTCGAAGTGCACCCACGGCAATTAGATAAACGAAGTATGCTGTAAGTTCCAAAATTGCATTAGCGTAACATTTGTAACAGGATGTGCGGCGGATTGTGAAGCAAGAATTTTGATTACGCTGCAGAAGCCGGAGAGGAGGGTTTAGAGCGCGGACAGACGGTATAGGGTGTGTAAATCGGATACCGAAGCACGGTTCCACCACCCGAACACATACACACATTCGTAACATTTTAGCTATGAGAACTAAACGTGATCGTTAGAATGATTAATGGAGGGCGATAAACAATGGAAGAGTGTAGCTGAACAAAACAAACAATAAACCTTTATGATAACTGATTATGGTAAAATGGTGTCAATCTTTTGTACATTTGAGTAAGAGACGGTCCCGTGGTACAGTCGTCAACTCGAACGATGCAAGAACATGCCCGTCATGGGTTCAAGCCTAGAATGGACCATTCCCCCGTAGCAATCCGGTTGCGTGGTAATGAATTAAATCCCGAAAGCCTGTATATAAGCCGGGCATTTCCACGTAGGACGTTACGCCAAATAGAAGAAGAAGAAGAGTAAGAGAAACTTACTTGACTTGTGGATTTCAAATTGTAATCTTAATCTTAGTAAATTGCAATCTTAATCTTAGTAAGCATTATTGACAAAGAACAATCCTTTGTTTCGTGTTCAATACGATTTAATAGCTTTTTTATTTAATTTACTTTGCTAAAACAATTAAAACAAACTGATTCAAGCCCCCTACCCAGCACGGGGAGCACCAATACAAAGCTGCAACGCCTCTTCAAGCACCCCTTAACAAGCACTGACAGCGCTCGCGCTATTAAGGGCACCCTCTTCGTACGCCTGTACGCGTTTGTCGCCTGGGTCGGTGACGTTTTGGAGAAAAAAAAGTCGCGAACACATCGACGGTGCGTGCAAATAAGCGTTTTATTTCATGTTTTCGCCGACCAACCCGGTGCCACTGCCGCGATGGAGGAAGCCAAACTGGCCAGCTTGCTGAGCAACGTACGAAAGTCGAACGACAAAGGCGTAATCTACCGCAATTTGGTCGCAATCCGGGCGAACTTTGTGACGAGCGATAGTGGAATCAAGCTGTTCACGGCCCAGGACGGCATCAACGTGCTGGTCGAGCTGCTCAGCAAACCGTACGAAAAGGTGATCGAGGTGGTGCTGAGCATACTGGGGAACTGCTGCACCAAGAAGGAATGCTGCAAGCAGGTAAGTTTTCGCGTGAAAATGGAGATTTTATTTCATGTTTTCGATTGTGCATTGCACGGGGGGAGGAAAGCGGTGGTGCACCAGCAGAGAGGGTGCATGTGAAAAAGTGGGTGCGTTTATACTGACCGATCCGTTACTTCCATGTGTCAGGCGTTCGAATGTGGAATACTGAAACCGTTGATATCGATCATTTCCAACATTCCGAACCCGAGCATCCAGTGCCGGGGCTGCCGGCTGCTGGGCAATTTGGCCCAGCACGAACCCATCAGCTACAAGATTGCCCGGGACAATGGGAACACGGCGTACGCGCTCAGCACCATCCTGAACGAGTCGGACAACAAGGCGGTGCTGATAATGGTGATCCGTGCCATTCGGCAGCTGTGGCGCGAAAAGTCGCTCCGCACCACGCTGATGGAGCAGGGATGTATTGGGAAAATTGCGTACCTTTTGGTGCGCTATGCACAGATCGACTCGGAAACGGAATCGCCCCCGGCGCCGGACATGAAGCTCTCGCCCACCGGGAGCAGCAGCGGCAGCGGCAGCAGCAGCTGCAACCACGACGAGGAGAAGGTCGTCCTGAAGCACTGGCACGCCCCGGACCGGATGGTGACGAAGGAAAAGTTCAACAACATCGTGCGCAACATGGAGCACAGCCAGCTGTGCGATATCGTCGGCTACCAGGTGATACAGAACTATCGCTGGAAGGATCGGCCCGACTTCCGGCTGCCCGAGTCGGACGAAACGGGCAAGCTGTTCGAGAGTGCGCTCAAGTGCTTGCAGATGATCACGACCACGGTCGTGCAGCAGGTAATTGAGGAGATCTACGGGGAGGCCGGGGCCGGGCTGCACTGTCTCGTGTACCTGTGCGGCGAGACGAGCCCGTTCCGGGCACTGTCGCTGAAGGTGGTCTCGAACCTGGCCGCCAATCCGGACGCAATCGACCGGCTGACGGAGTGTGGTGTGATCAAAATGGCAGCCGATCTGATCATGTACGCGAATCTGGGTAAGTGAGAGGAAGCTGGGCTGTAAACGCTCTGGATTTAGTGCAATTAATGCTTTCCTTTCCCTCCCATTGCAGATGAGTCGGAGAAGCGGTACTGCATCAACATGATGTGTCTGCTCACGAAGGAAGCCTGCAACCGGGGGCACATCCGGCGCAGCGGCGCACTGCAGTCGTTCATGAAGATCGCCAAGCAGTCGCACGAAAAGCGCGAGCAGGCAATGATACTGTACGCCCTGTACCAGTACCGGTTCGACAGCTTGAGCAACGAGATACTGCTCAGCAACGGGCTGGTGAGCTTTCTCGTGCGCATCCTGAACGGTATCATTGCGGACAGGGAGGTCGCACACATACGCCACGACGAGGAGGAAAGCGAGCGGGTCTCGCACGCGAGCGTGTTCAGCAAGCGCCGTGCGACCTTCGCCAAGGCGGGCAAAATGCGTCGCAGTGATTTGCTGTTCCACTACAAGTCGGGAAATGGGTACCATCAGAAGCAGCAACAGCAGCAGCAGCCGCAGCTGCTGCTGCTGCAGCAACCACATCACAAGGCGGCGAAGCAATCGAAGCTGGATCCGTACTGCTCCGCACCGGAATCGCCCGACAGTGGCAGCAGTGGGTATGCGAGCACCAGCTACGGTACCGTGCGCAGCCCTTCCACGAGCGTTGGATCTAGCCCGCCGCGCCTGCCGGAAGATGAAGCGTTCGAGGACGACACGGAAGTTTACTCGCCCGTGTGCAGCGATCACGAGCAGGAGGATGAGTCGAGTGGGGGAAGTGGCGAGCCAACGGGTGAACCAATGGCTGCCAGCGAGGCAAGGGAGCAAAACGAACAAGCGGAGGAAGAAGAGGAAGCTGACCCCGTCGGGGACGGTGCGGAAGAGACGAACGATTTCGACATGGTCGCGTACCTCATCGAGGACAGCTCGAACGCCAAGTGGCTGGATGCGGCCGAAGAGCTTGAGGAAGACAGCACGGGATTGAAGGCGACGAAAACGACCAGCCACCACGCGGAGGACTGCATCGATGATAATGAAATGTTCAAGATCGAGCTCGAAATCGCCACGGCCAAAACGTTCGAGCGGTACCCGATGCAGCCGACGCTCACGCTGCTCTGGTCCGTCTCGAAGTCCTTTCCCGCGATGGAGTTCGTGCAGGCGGACACGCTCGAAACGCTGCTGAAAATATGCAAGCACGCGAAGAAGCCGCGCGGCCGCGCGTTCCAAACGCTGGCCAACATACTGAAGCACGTGAACCACTTTCTGCCGCTGCTGAAGCAGGACTTTGTGTTTCGGCTGCACGAGATGAAAGCCCCGTACCCGGCGCACGGTGCGCGGTGCTGGAGCTGCGACGAGATGCGCACGGCCTGCAACGATCTGATGGCGCTGTTCGGTTCGGTCGGCGAGACCGGGTACGGGCAGGGCGAGATTGCGCACATCCTGCGGACGGGCGAGCGCGACCTGAAGCTGCGCGTCGCGATCATCGTGCTGTTTGTGGTGCGCGATACGCGCCTGCTGCACAAGCTGCTGTTCGACATGAAGGTGCTCGAGATGGTGATGGACTTTATACTGGACGAAGGTACCAACGGGCAGCAGCAGCAGCAGCAGCAGCAGCAGCAGCAGCACAGGTTAAATGGCATTGCTTGCAGCGCTATAACGCGGCTGGCACAAAACCTGTCGATCGTGGGCGAGGAGGAGGACACCGGCACGCCGAGCGAGAAGCTGGAGGAGAAAGAGTTCGACAACACGGTCACGATCTGCGACGAGTCGGCCACCAGCGTGGACGAGAAGGTGACGTTCCGCGTGCGCAGCAGCCCGAGCGCGCCGCCGGAAGCGGTGCTGGTCAGCAAAGCGCTGCTGGTCGAGGGCAGCGAAGTGTTTCGCCGCATGTTCGAGGCGGACCACTTCATCGAGTCGAAAAACAACGAGGTGCACCTGCACGAACCGATCAGTGCCGATGGGCTGCGGTACTTTTTCTACCTCGTGCGGCTGCAAACGCTCAACAAGCTGACCGGGATGGCGCCGCCGCCGAAGGTGATCGAGGCCAGCCTGGACGCGCTCAGCCTGGCGCAGAAGTACCTGCTGCCGACGGTGGAGAAACCGGTCATGAACATCATCAAAACGCTGCTGAACGATGACTGCGTGCTGAACGTGTTCGAGTGGTCGCTGAAAAACTACAACCAGGAGCTGCTGGTCGCCTCGACCTACTACTTCCTCTACTCGGACATTAGCGGGGCGGCAAAGTGCAAGCTTTACCGGGCGGCCAACCGGTCCTGCTATCGGGACGAATGGCGCCGGCTACTTACCGAGACCATCCTGTACCGGGTGCAGCCGAACGCGGAGCTTTAAACCTTGGTTTGTCTCTCTCTCTCTCACCGTCATCACCCGTTTTCTTTTGTACTGTGATCGAAGCTTCGGTGGTCGCTGCCATCGTGCCCCTCCCTCCCTTATCGCCCGGTATACGCGCATAGGCATAGTTTGCCGTTTGAAAACGTTTAACGTACGCTAGCTTTAGTTTGGTCACTTGCCCTCCTCCGTCTCTATTTTATAGTTCTTTACTCCTTGTGTCACAGCAAAGTACACTGCCATCCCAGTAATCGTTCTTAACATCAGGCATCACGTTGAGTACGAAACGGGGGAATTTGTAAACATTCCGAATTTTCCTACCTTCTTTTTGTTTGTTCTATATTTCTTTGCGAAGTTACTTTGTTTTATAAATAACTTTTACTTGTGTTACAATTTCAATTGAAAGCAGACAAAACAGCACACTGCCGTTACGTTTTTTTTTCTCTCTCTCTCTCTCTCTCAAATATCTCACCCTCTCCTATCAATGAACGCCCGGACGGTCATCTAGTAGCGTATGCGCTGTTTGTTTGTTATCCCCCAGAAAAAAATCGAGTCCTCGCAACATTGGAAGGACACGTGCGTGTAATTACGAACAAAAACTATCACAATGAATAATACACCTTCCTTCACTCTATTTGAATGTTATGGAAAAAGTCAGCAAAAAAAAAACGGTTACTCTTTACTACCTACCGGAGGAGGCGGAACGTACCGGTTGTTTATCCGATGCCCATACTCGAACGAAATGCGCAAATCACCGAACCTACTGCGCGGCAGAACGCCACCAATCCATTCGATCGTAAAGTGGTACACGCGCTCCGGATTCTGCTCGTGCTTGTAGCGACCCAGCTTAATGTACGTGCTGTACCGTTGCGCCCGAATAGCAATTGTCCGGCTCGAAGCTCCCGCACCTTCTCCAGACGAGGAATCATTCTGCTCGTCGGCCAGATCGTCCGCGGCAGCAGTGTAACGACCGTCCGCGCTCCGATGGAAGCTCTTTTCGAAGCAAAGCTCCATCTCGTCCGTGCGAAACGTGTGCCGCAGCGTTTGGTGGTGAGTAAACCTGTACACCTGGGGGTGATTGTTTACCCCGCCCTGTCGGGTTTCTCCCTCCACCGGTTCGGGTTGCCGCAAACCATGGCCAGTGGAGAAGCGGGCACGCAAGCAGCGGAAGAAATCCTCCTGTATGCGAAACGTTTGCACATCCGGTCGGCCGTCCGCGGCGTAATCGATGCTCGAGTTGAGCTGCTCAATCACCGACCCAAGCCAGCGGGTAAAGGACAAACTGCATGCGGTTGCTTCGTAGGGGGGAATGGAGGCGCCCTCGAGATCCCCCTTTGCCGCACGCCCCAGCCGATTGAAAATGACGCCGTTCGATTCGAGTACCTTCATTAGCTTGCGGGCGCTGTAACTGCCCCGTGTCAGCTTCGCCCCGTCCATCCGGGCGCACCGCTTGAGGGCTGCCTTTTTGGTCGTAATTTGTACCGCCTTTCCCGGCAACACTTCTCGCCTCTCCTCCGCTTCCTCCTCCGGTGCACACTCGATGTACGAAGGGCAAAAGTCGATCCGATCCGTCGGATCCAGCTCGTCCATCAGCTCGATCTGACAGTCCAGCAGCTCGAGGATTTCATCGCCCCCGGCAAAGATGCTGCCGAGCCCTGGGTCGGTACCGTGGTCCTGCTGCTCGTTCAAAAATTCCATTATCGTCGAGTCCAGCATTGACTGCATCGGTCCATGGTCCTGCTCGAGAAGGAACTCGTAGGACAGGGGCGGCTTATCCTCCCGCACATCCAGCACGCTCGGACATTGTTGAGGGTTTATCGTTTTGGCGATAAATTGTTGCAACAGGCTCGCCCATCCATGCTTGGCCGGTGCGCTCAGCAATCCGGCTGCAACGGCCGCCACGTGCCAGCATATCGGCGGGGTCATTTGCTGTCTCTCGGACGACTTGCAACAATCACAGTGAAAGTGGGAATATTTTTGGTTCTTTTTCAGTGCCGCTACATGATGCACACCGTACACCGTTTGACCGCGCCCAACAGCAAACAAATCATTTACCACACGTTGCACCAACGGGGGTGTAGCGGGTTGGGATTGTTTTTCCCACAGGGAAAGCTTTACATCTTCCGGCACGCACAGTGAATTGATCGCTTCTTTGAGCAACGGTAAGGCTTCGGCTGTAGCTTTGCAGCCTAAAATGAGCTGCTTAATCGTATCCTGATGAGCAATTTTGCGACCATCGAGGTGGGACAGGGAAGTGATAGTACCATCCGCATCTTTACAGCACTGGACAATGTGTCGCGTCCCATCGGCTAGGCCAACACTGTACAGCTGGCCGTTAGAATGGTCCAACTGTACCGCAAAGGGAGTGGATGAAGGGCTGCTTTTTGCGGAAGTACTCGGCGTTTCCTTTAGCTTTTGCTGGCAGGATCGATTTTTACATTTCGTAGCACGATGCCCGTTGAACGTTCCACACTGGGGACATTTCCTTATGCCGCGCATAGTCGCCCGATGGTCAAATATTAGAGACATCTTGAAAGGGAACGAAATTTGTGTAGATTTAAGCCAAACTGCGACGATTTTAAATTTACTTCCGGACGTCCGGATGTTTGTTTACATGGTTTGTTTTGAATAGATTTGACCTGTCAAAGCGCGATGACAGTTGATGCGAATTTCGAAGATGAATTTCGAAACGGGTTGGCACATGGGGTTTGGGTAACGCGTCATGATTTTGTAAATCTACGCTATTATAAAATGTAAAAATGATATTTTTATACAGCTTAACATATTTTTTACCTTCGAAATGGTGACTTTCCTCAAAATTTCATCAAGATTTTGCAAAACCGTCTAAACTATGCAACTGTCAAAACAAGCAGTTTTCAAATGATGCGTTGAGCCAACCCTGCCCGTTGTTCGAATCCAGAACAACGAACTCTGGAACAATAGCTGTCGTTCTCGGGAATCTGACGTCTGCAACGGCAAGAAGAAGCATTGAAAGAAAAAAAAAGAAAAACGCCACAACCGGACCAAAAATTACACGCCGCAACGCCTCGCTTTTGTTTTTCTTTCCGTTTTATCGCCCGGCCGCCGGTTTTGCCGTCGGAAATACACCCCGGAAAGGTGCTTCGCAAGGACTGGCAGTGCAAGCGCACCGTGTGCAATCGTTTCTACGACGCTAAAATGATGTTCCGTGCGGTCCTAGTGGCGGCAGTGCTGTGTGGCCTTGGCGTGCACCTGGTACAGTCGCACCCAGGTTCCAAGTCGCAGGTCATCGAGCTGGATGAATCGAACTGGGACCGCATGCTAACGGATGAGTGGTTGGTCGAGTTGTAAGTATCCCCCACCAACAACCCCCTTTTTTCCGCGTGTTGACGCACCGTGAAAACGAATCGCAGACTCCCCGCGTGGTGCGTGTGTATGTGTCTGGGGCGGCAGCTACGTAGCAGATGCGCATACTTGAAGTTATTCACCCCATCTGGTAATCGTTGCATTCTTTCCCCTCACAAACTCTCTCTCTCCCTCTCCTTCCCGCCGCACAGCTACGCACCATGGTGTCCGGCGTGCAAAAGCCTGGCCCCGATCTGGGACGACCTTTCGACGTGGTCGGACGATTTGAACATCAAGACGGCAAAGGTGGACGTGACGTCATCGCCCGGCCTGAGTGGCAGATTCTTCGTCACCGCGCTGCCCACGATTTTCCACGTAATTAATGGGGAGTTCCGGCAGTACAAGGGACCGCGCGACATGGACTCGTTCATGTCGTTCATCGAGGAGAAGAAGTGGGAATCGCTCGAGCAGGTGTCGGCCTGGCGCAACCCGGACTCGATCCAAATGTCGCTCGTGTCGCTGTTCTTCAAGCTTTCACACTTCCTGAAAGTAAGTAGAACCCGCTGGCGGGTAAGTGTCCGTGGAGTGGGCCAATACTTTCCTCGGTCTTCTAGTGAATTTCCGCCTTTTCCCCACACATTTGTCTTACCCTTTTTTACGTTTGTTTGTGAACCTCCTCCTTCTCGCCTTCTCTGCTACAGGAACTGAACACGATGCTGCTGAAGGAGTACGGTCTGCCCGTCTGGGGCTCGTACACACTGTTCGGCATCGGCACGGTACTGCTCGGTGCGATCTTCGGGCTGATACTGGTCTGCATCATCGACTGCCTGTTCCCGCCAAAGTCGGGCCAGCGGCAAAGCTTCTCCGAGCACAAGCAGAAGGTGCGGGCGGAAAAGGTACCGGAAGAGCTGCGCGGCGACGAGCTGGTGGACGAGGACGAGGAAAAGCGAACCGCCGACGATGATGGCGAGTACGACGAGGAGGAGGAGGAGGAGGAGGACGTGGAAGAGGACGAGGAAGTCGGTGAAGCGGAGGAGAAGGAAACTTCCGAGGGCGAAAAGTACTCCGGCAGTGACGATTCGGACGATGAGCAACAACAGCCACCGGCAGCCGCCGTCGAGAAGAAGAAGCCGGAGGACAAAAAGCCCGTCGCCGAGCAACCAGCGGAACCGGTGGTGGAGGAGAAGAAGGAAAAGACCACCACCAGCCCGGACGTAAGGAAACGTAAGCCAAGAAAGGCTGACTAAAAGGGGGTTTCTTATTGAGGAAGAAAGTACCGGTTGACGAGCGGGATATATTGAGATGGGAATGGAATTTCCTTTCCATTCTTTCATCTAAACAGAAAAAATTCATTGCAGCTCGCGCGGCGGAACGGATGGTATGTTTTGCTATATGTTAAGGCAAATCTTGTTTTTGCACTTGTGTGTTTCTGTTCACAACTGTGCAGCGCAAGGCAACGCTCCTCTCATTCGATTGGCTGCACACAAACAGAAGGGGGAAGAGCGAGGAGAGCGTTTTTATGTAAACGTTAATTGCATTTAATTTTGCACCTTTCTATCTTTAATAATACTTTCCAATACTTTCTACATTCGTTAATAGCATCCAGTTTTTTCTCTCGCTCTTTTTTGTCCCGTTTACGATGTTTGCTTGTAACGTAAGTGTTCGGTGTACATTTAATATAGTTGTTTCTACTTAACGGTAACGATAAGCTCCGCCGCCTTTTTGTTCTACTTTTTCGGTAGTATTTGTATTTTTGTGTTAGCTTATCTAAAGGAAAGCGTGAAAAGCCACTGAAAATGCTCGGCAGACTATTTGCCACGTGGAAGCAACGAATGGAGAAGAAACAGGTGAAAATCTCATACATTTAACCCCGTCACGATCGTGTTCAGATAGTGAGCAATGTTGGCAAGAGTTCTTGGCGTTTTTTTTTGCGATATTCAACAGTTTTTCTTATGAACTTTTCAATTAGTTGCTTTATTTTTTTTAATGTGATCAGTGAATTTGTCATTATTAAAGCAAATGGTCTACACCACAGCGGTCGTTATCCTTTCAGCCCCTAACCCTACCGGGGAGAGCTGGAACAGCATGAGTCACGAAAAGCGCACGAAAGAAAATGTAACTTAAAAATCATCACGAGATTGTTTTTTTTTTCGAAATAAAGTCACGAATCGCTAGTGATAAGAGAAACCAAAAGAGAGAAATGCGTTGGAACTCTGTAGCTGATTAGAAGTTGATAAGCCGGATACTATATCGTATGTTGTCATCGAGGTGTGTTGCAAACAGAAATCCGAACCGAATTGATGAAAGCTTTACCATTTACCGTGTTTAATCCGTACGTAGAACTAATTAACAACTCCTGTCCCGACAATAACCCGTTACCTGTTTGAATGACTCGTCCCCCCTCCCCCCTTTTAACGCTCACGCGCTAAAGTTCCCTTTTAGTTGATTAAAGTACGCCATATCGGCGGGACTGATGGAGGGGATGAATTTTTTGACCGATTCTTTGAAATCATCCTCCGTCACGATCACTTGATCCGCATTCAGCCCTTCGTCGATGGAGTCTGTAAAAAAAAGCAGGACAAAGCTCAGGTACAAGTTGCTCCCTCAAAGCACCCCACATTCATCCACACTTACCACCTGCGATCGCTTCCTTTACCGTTCGGCGGACCGCACTCAACCATGCGTTCGAACAGATCGAGTACATGTCCGCACCGGTCATGTCCTGCTTGAGGCTTTCCGCGATCTTGCGCAGCGTAAGCGTCTCCGCCAGCCGGAACCGTCCCGTCACGGCCCGCAGCACACTTTCCTTGTCCTCCACCGTACAGCTCGGGCCCACGTACAGCAGCTTGTCGAACCGCCCCGGTCGCAACAGTGCCGGATCGATCAGGTCGGGCCGATTGGTGGCGGCCAGTATGAAAATCTGCTGCCCCGGGTCCTTCGATATGCCGTCCATCTCGCTCAGCATCTGCGACACAACGCGATCCATAACGCCGCCCGAGTCGCCGCTCACGCCCCGATTCGGTGCCAGCGAGTCCAGCTCGTCCAGAAACAGCACGCAGGGCGAAGCGGTCCGGGCCCGGGCAAACACTTCCCGCACGTTCTGCTCGCTCTGGCCGACGTACATGTTCAGCAGCTCGGGCCCTTGCACGGACAGGAAGCTTAGGTTGCACTCGGTCGCGACGGCTTTCGCGATCAGCGTCTTGCCCGTGCCCGGTGGCCCGTACAGCAGGATGCCCGACCGGCGCATGTTCTTCCCCATCAGGTGTTTGTGGCGCAGCGGCAGCCCGATCGAGTTTTGTATCTCCGACTTTAGCTTGGCCAGTCCGCCAATCTCCGACCACAGCACCTTCGGCACCTTCGGCGCACCGAGACTGTCCGAAAAGGTGGACTGCATGTGGTCGAGCGATGCGAGAAAGTGGTTCAACCCTACCCGGCCGGTGTCTTGCGAACGGCGCCACGCTTCCAGTGCATTGCCGTACAGCAGCTCCAGGTCGGCCAGCGTGAAGCCTTGGCTTTGCTCGGCAATCTTCTGCAGCTGGGCGACCGAAAGCCGATACCGATGGCCAAGGGAGATCCAGCGCAGCAGCTCCAACCGTTCGGCCGTGGTTGGTGAATGCAGCTGTATCACCTCGAGAAAGAGGGAGGTCAGTTTGGGTGTGTTGGATTCCTTCTGGTTTGCTACTGCCACCACCACGACCGGGTGGGAGTACTGGCGCCCGAAAAGCGTCATCAGTTCCGCCTGGAACGAACCCGTAATGCGCTGATCCTCGTGGCCTTCGTTGTCTACACCGAACACTTCGAAGTTCTCCAGACAGATGATCAACGGCTCGCACACCTTCGCCTTGTTGAAGGCGGTGCTCAGCTTCGTCTCCGTTTGCGAGCTGATCGAGGTCATGATTTCGCTACAATCGGCATAGTAGATCGGTATGCCGAGCGCGCTGGCCACGGACCGGAGTACGGCCATCTTGCCGATGCCACGCTCACCGCGCAGCATAAACACCGGGTAGATGCCGTTCCGCACCAGGCCATTGTTTTCCATCTTCAGGTACGCCTGCAGCGAAGAGCGCAGCGAGTGGAAGTATTTACGCAACCCAAACGGACAGCTCGGTCGCATGTTGGGTCCATCGAACCGTTCCGGTAGCAGGAAATTGTTGTACGTCGTCGTTTGCTGCAGCGTGGTAAGGCTTTTCTGCGCGATTCCGCTCATCTCGAAGGCACCCGCCGTCGAGTCCAGGTTCAGGCACTTGAACCACAGCGACCGCATGTGCACCAGGATGGCAAAGTGCTTCGTGTAGAAGGTGTTGCCCAGAAAGCGCTCCGTCAGGGGCACCTGGTAGGTGTGGTTGCGGTAGAGTAGCCGCGGCGTTTCGAAGTACCGGCCGAGGATAAAGTCCACCATGTCGGAGCTAAGATCGTACGGCGTTTGGTAGAGGAAGATGTTCGCTTTCGCCACGATGGCGGGCAAATGTTGGCCCTCGGTGATGCGCTGCAGCCGGGCCCAGTACCGTTCACCGGTGTGGCGCGTGTACCGTTCGTTCAGGTTCTCGACCAGATTCTCCTTGACCCAGAGTGCGTTGAGCGGGACGTCCGCGTGCGGTGCTACCTGGCAGAGCAGCGACACGTCCTGCTTGTTGAGGATGATCGAGACAAGGCTTTTGTCGTGCGGCGTTGGCTCCACTTGCTCCGAGCATTTGGCCACCTTGAGGACGAGATTGATCCAATTGATTTCCCGCTCGACTACGTACTCCCGAAAGACGGTGGGCGATACGAAGAGGGTGTGTTCCGAGGCGACCAGCTGGTCGGACTGAAGCTGCTCGAACAGCACGTTCGGTATGGGCTGAAGGTAAAAGTCCAGCAGGCGCAGTTTCAGGTCGGAGCGCAGCTTTTTCAGCCCCTGCAGCAGCACAAACACCGGAAAGTAGTAGGCCGGATAACGGGGGTACCGCATCCGGGCGATGTACAGCAGCAAGCGCCATCGTTTACCAAGGGTTTCGGCCATTTTTTGAGAGCTCAATTATACCACCGGAACGTAGTTTGGGTTTCACTTCAGTCGGATACTAGAATTAGGCTAGGAAACTATCATCGTTGCCGGAAAACTATTGCGATTTTTCGCACGCAAACGATTCCATAAACGGAATAAAAACAATGCACGGGGCCGGCACAGCTGATAGCTGTCATTTGAGCTGTCAACGCGTGGATTTGTTTTTGAATTTTTTGCACATTTTGACCGTTACAGCATGTAAGGCGAAGCAGATAGCAGATTTGATGCGTTTGTTCATCATTTTATTACAAAACCCACATGAAACCGTTCCCGATTTTGACAAATAAATAAAGCACCTGAGAAAAATGCCCTTGGAAGCAAATAATAAGAATGGAAGAGAGTAATATTCGATCAACAATTAGCAACCTAATCAACCTCACACCTAATCAACGCGCTTCGGCCCTTCCCCAACTTTGGTGTGAATAATGTAACGCAATAGATTCGGTTCCTCTGGTACAAAAGAATCCAGCACAGTCGATGGAATGGCTGCCATCGCCGCCTCATCGTTCGGAATGCCTTTGTAATACTCTTCCGCCGAGCTGCCGGTGAAGGGGAAAACACGCCGTACAATAGCCGACACTTCCGCCACATCCTTTTCCAGCAGAAACAGGCACGCATTCGGGCCGGCATCAAAGCTGTAAGCCACCTTTACCGGTGCGAGATTCGGTTCGGCGAGATTGTTGATCTGATCCACCATACGGATGATGGAGCGTGACACATCGTTCAGGTAGAAGCACGGCGGATACGTGTCCAGACAGATCGCGTGGAATTGATTGCTGTCCTTCATGGCGATACGACCGAATGTGTCAAAGTCTTTCTCTGCGATTGCCTGTAATATTGAAGAACAAGTGAGTTATTTGAAGTTAACAAGTAAAGCAACTTTGCCACTCTACCTTTTGCACCAACTTTACACGCTCTGGGACGCACACGGAAGCACGATGCTTCAACAAGTCCGAGGTTTTTACGCTGGTCGCCATACCGTGCGTGGAAGCGGTAGCTTTCTTGCGATCACTAACCACCAGTATCAGTACATGCATATCCGGCCAGGCCGAGGCCGGTGCCAGCTGGATTGCCAGCGAGTCGGAGCCGTCGGCGCGTTCCCCGCGCGCCCACTGTACGTACCCCGAATGAAGGCTGCGACAGGCGGACCCACTTCCCATGCGTGCTATTCCACTCAACTCTTCGCCCTCGACGCCGTACAGCGTGGCCAGCGTGTACACTGCAAGGGGAAAAGAAAACATTTGCATGAAGAAAGCAAGAAAAAACTACGACGAAAGAGACTCCCAACTGACCGAAACAAGCATACCCGGCCGCACTTGACGCTAGCCCTGCCGCTGTCGGGAAGTTGTTCTCCGATTCGACGTGCACGTTCCACTCCAGCATCTCCGGCTTCGAACACTTTCCGGACGCTTTGGCGATCCGTTTCACTACAACAACAAAAGTGTGTTGTTAAAAAGGTCACAGAAAACAAAAGGTAAAGGCCCCTTACCCTCCTGAAGGCATCGTTGAATGCGTGGATTTTCGAACGACTCCTCAACACCATTCAGGCGCAGCACATTCTTGCTGATCTCGGGCCCGGCAGTGATCGTTGTTTTCGTGCGTAGCTAGAACATAAACAACAAAACCAATAAGCATGGATATGGTAAGCGCTGGGACTGCTCATGCATTATTCAGCATCCCAGAACGCCTCTCTTACGTGGTCCGTCGAAAGGGTGACGCTGATGGAATCGTTTATCGGCAAAATCAGGTCATCGTCACGCTTTCCCCCTAAAAATGTGTACAGGAGAAAAAAGATGAGCAGCTCCGTCCGGACAGACGAGATCGGGTCGAAACGGCTATACGTACAGTATTTTATGATGGCAATGTTGACCGGGGCGATGCACGTGACCGAGGTGGACATGATGAACCCAATGCAGCAACGTTTAAAAACTCAAAAAACTAAGAATTAACACAAAAATCCCCTAGACTGCGAGTGAGCAAGCTTGCACTCCGGTTTGTATTTGTGGTCCGGAACTGAGCGTTTAGCGTAGTAGGTTCAGTTCGTGAAACAGCTGTCACAGAGGTAAACAAACGGGTGACGTTTCCGAGAAAAGAGAGCACGTTTGCTGTTCCACATTCTCTCGCTCTCTCGCGGTGATTTTAAATGCGCGCTAAAATTGTGTTTATTTGTCGTCTTTTGCCACGTGGTTCGGTATTGCAAAAATCGCTTCTAAATGTTTTCTTTCATTTTAATAGTTTAGAGCAATATTTTTACAATTGTAAGGAACTGAAATCTATTAGTGTGCCATATTCGATTGGCATTAATCATAATTAGACAGATGAAGGACGAACGGTTTTTTTTTTCTCCTGCCAGTAACATCAACAAAAAACCAAATCAACTAATTACGTACGTCGACTAGTGAAACCAAGAACCTTTTTTCGGATGCAATTAGGAACACTAGCCTTTCCGCTAGTGAACTCTCTGCTTGTACACATACAAAAAAAGCTTTATTTTAAGGCAATTATTCTAACTATTCGTGGCCCACAGCGTGCCTTGCTCAGCTAGCTACCAAACACGTGTGACCGTTGCTCTTGCAATACTATGTGACTTCTGCTAGGTAAGTATCTTCGCCCTTCAAATTTCTCTCCCTCAGTTTTTGCTTCCCTTAGGTGCGAAACACACATTTACTAAGACATCAATATAACTTATGTACAATCACAGCTCCAATAATTGGGAGGGGATGGCTCTGGCTTGAAGGACTTTATCAGACGCGTGCAGTTTCCTTTTTTTTTTTGCTATGAGATATCAGACGAGATGAGGTGAGAAGAACGCTGAACAATACGCTTCTTTTTTTCTTCTTCTCCTAGTGAATAAATAACCGATGGCGATGAGATGATGCAAACACTATCAATAATAAATACTATCGTGGATGTAAGTTTTCCCCTAGGGTGTCATACAGTGCAGGTTTTGCGCTTGTGGCTGCTAAACTTGGAACGAGAGAAATATGCCCGGAATTTCCCATTGAATCCATCTCGCCGGGTTACGTCTGTATCCCATAGTAAACGTACTCTTTGCACCACGTCATCGTGTGATCCTCATTGTTGCAGCACATCGGGAACACTAGCGACGACTTGGTCACCTTCGAGCAGCGCTGGCAAAGCTCGTTTATGTCCTCCTGTTGGTGATGCCAGAAAAAGTGGAAACAAAGACATTAATCAGCTGCATCTTTGCTGGAAGTGCTGCGCAGGGACAACTTACGTCTTCGTAACACTGCTGCACACGCTTGTAATCCGCGTCGTAGAAATCTTCATAATCTGCCGATCTCCGGCGATGCTGATGGTCGGCATTGTGATGGTGAGCCTTCCTGCTCTCGGCTGCTGCCCTGCTGCGAAGCAGATGATCTATAAGACGCAGCTGTTTGCTGTGCCGCACGCTCGACGGTCTTGCCGAGGCGTGTGAAATAAGGCTAACCAGGCACACCAGCACCAACACTACGCGGAGGGAAATCACCATCTATAGGGGAGAGAGATAGAAAAAACGAAAAAAACGATCAGTCTTTGTACGGGATGGGATGGAGAACGATGCAAATCGTCCAACGATGCGGATGATCAGTCCGAAGGTTGTGGGAACCAAAGTCCAGTGTCACGCACACACCAATCGCACCGGGCATGTCAAACTCGGGGGTCACTTTGTGAGTAAACAAAACAACGCCATGGTTGGTCACTTTTGTTGCTTTCGTGCAACAAACCCATTTTGATAAGCTGGTTTTGTTCCTTGTGCTGCTGGTAATCTTTCATTCTGAATCATCTGTTGGGGATGGGTGGGATTCTTTGACCCTGGAACTATGCACAAAATGCCACCCACCGAACCCGGCGGCCTGTTCAAAATACCACCCTCGCACTGACATTTGCACGTCTCTCAACGTGCAGCATGGCGAGATGGTGATTGCAACACTCCCACATCCGCGTCGGTTGATAAGGGGTGTGAGGATCGATGGCCGTTAAAAAAAACTTCCCCATCCGTCACCGGTGTGATCGACAGGGGTTCGTCACCATGCTAGACGGATCGTGCTCGGTTCGTGGTCGGTGGAGATTCCCAATCTTAGACCCACAACAAGATGGGGGGGAGGCCCACCGACAGACACTCCCAGTAGAAGTTGGCGAAAAGTAGCGAAGAATCCGGCGGCATGACGACAGCGATCCACTGTGATCAACACCGCGTGGGGCATGTTTTGCGCTGGTGACATGGCTACTAGCATCCCCCCGATGCACTAGCCGAGAGAGCACCATGCAGATAAGCACGATGCGACCGACAGGCCGTGACACAGTTTTCCCCTTTTTCTTCGACACGTTGTGCTGGTAAACAACACAATTCCCGGCAGGATCGCAGACTCAACACATGAGCGCACGCGCTGTCTCCGAGTGGGTTCGCTCGATTTGTCCAAACCTTGCACACGCCAGCGTCGGAGCCACATCAGCTGAGTGATGTGGTACGGGATTTATTCATGACATCACTTCTTGCTCCTTCCGTAGGTTATCGTTCAAGCTAAACGAGCACAAATTACATCACTCTCTCTCTCTCTCTTTCTTTCTTTCTCTCACACTCACACACACTCTCTCCGGTGATCTCGAAGACGATCCGCAGCAAGATCCCGAAAAATGCCCCCAACCACCAACCAGTTGCTAAGGGCACCGGGGAAGCTTGTTGTGATCTTCGTGGGATTAAATTTGGTGCACCCATGATCAAGCCCAATCTTTCAATTTGGCACCAAAGCGGTGCCGAAATCTGTTTCATGACGTCTCGGGTAAGAAAGACGGTAGACGGACCAGGCATTGTGTAGAACGCACCAGCTGCGACACTACGTCATACACACACAATGCGACATTGGAGGCTTATCAACGACCGGATCCGGAACTATCATCATCTTGGGCGTGGTGTCGGGCACGCGGTCATGATAACGGGACGCTGGCCACGCTGACACACTGATCCAACGATCAAAACAATCAATCAGCCAAGGGCGCCAAGTGCCGGCCAAGTGCATCTCGGGGTGCCCCACCACGGGCCGTTGACCGCCATTGGTTGCGTTTAGTGACACTGTCACCGGGCACGGGGTCGAGCGCCTGCCCGGAGGCCATTTCTCTAAACAACTCGGCGATACGGTGTGATGTGACACGGTAAACAACTAAACACATTCTGTGCTGAGCTCCTCACGTGATATGGTGGCGCTCGGATGCCGCCCGCGATGAGATCACGCCCGCTGATAAGGAAGAAGATCAGCACTCGACGATAAACAGCCCGGCCCGGTAATCATGATCGAGCGAGGTTGCAGGTGTGTGTGTGTGTGTGTGTGTGTGTGTGTGTGTGTGTGTGTGTGTGTGTGTGTGAATTGCAACACTATTTCATCACATTGCAATACAATTATCAATCTCGCTCGTTTTGGCTTTGGTGCAGGCCTGACCCTGATAAGGACACCGCCCCATCCTCGCCCCGGCTCAGCTCAATAGGCCTGCCTGGGCTAAATTTGAACGGCAAAACAATAATAATGACTCAGTCTGGCTGCAATTAGCGCTCAGGTGTTAAATTGCTCATACAATTGCGCTTGTCAGGTGAGCTGGAGGCAGGATAAAAAAAATCTTAGTCTGACCGTCGTATGTCGGACAGATTGGGTTGACTCATGTCAAACCACTCGTCGATATCATGAATTACGGGTCGATAATACACAGCGACGGTCGTTACGTCGCTGCTCGTGACCACCTTTCGTCAGACGGGTGGGGTGGCCAAACTGATGGGATGACACACCGTTCCACCCGTCTAGCTTTGACGACTAGCAGAGGTACGAGCCTCCTTACTCGTTGCATTTCTATTTCGCGTGCGCGTAGATAAGCGAATTACGCACGCATAATTGTTTGGTTTTGCACGTGAACATGTTTCGTGAGATATATTTTCTACCTGGGTATTTTTGTACCAAAGACATCTAGACGTCTTGAGTCGTTATGGGTTTGATCGACTACATTCAGTTGTAATTTACTGATCAACAAGTCACTGATTACTAATCATCTGCGCTTAGAGTCACTAAGACCTGCTGGTGGTTAACAGCAAAAGGGAGGAAAAAGACAAACAGCTAATCAAAGCAAGATTCCTTGAATTCCCTAGACAGATGATAACCATCTTGCCTGGGAACTTTTGCAATCTCACCCAATCCCATCGATCGAACATTCCAGAACGATCGCTAGTGCTTGTTTTAAGTTTCAGTTTCAATTTGTTTAACGTCTTTTTCATGAATAAATCCAAGTCAAAACGTGATCACCGATCTCCCTTTAAATTATTTGATAATTTGTTGATCTTTCTGTCAGAGTGATCTTCATTACTAATTATTCTCCCCACATGATCGTATTTCTTCGTTCCTTTCTATGTCACTTTTGATCAAGTTATCTATACAATACTTTGCTGCTTGTTCTACGGGTAATGCATACCTTTTTGCTGCTTCTGAACTCCATCGCTGAATGTGTACTCTTCTGCACTGTTTTATCTTTCAACTGCAAAATGTCCTTAATGAACGCACTTCGTTTTTAAAGCGAAAATGTCTCCTTCTCCTCTTGCAAACAATGTCCACTTGCACACTTGAGTCACACCTGAGTCCACCGAGTCACACGGGTTTGCGAATCCTTTTGGCACACGCTGCTGCTTTCCACGAGGCGCTCGCGACACACTTTTTCCTAAGACCGACGCCGAGTACCGTCCCGATCGAATGCTATCAATGAAGTGAGGTTGCTCGTTGACGGTAACCGGCAGTACTATTTATTTATACACAACCGGAAAATACCGCCCATAGCTACTTCCACGCGCTCCTTGGGCACCTTGGGCCGCCCGTAGTTCGCGCTATCTCGTTCGCCTGCTGGGTGTGTATGTGTGTGTGTGCGTGTGCGAAGGAGCGCTCTCGGTCCCGGCCTGTGATTGGCTGCTTGGGAGTCTTTCGCTGGCCCCCGCTGGCTCCCCGCGCTTATCGTAGCCGTGGAGAAGTATGTGTAGCTCAATTTTGTTTTTGAGGAGTACCGACCGCGTGCGCCCCTTCGCAGCCTTTTGCCATCCTCATCGGTGAGGTCTCGTGAGAGAATCGTGATCAATAGCACCGTTCGCTCGTGTGGTGAATCGCACCCTTTTTTCTGAGACGCGTCCCACTGCACGACACTTGATGTGATGGTCCAGCCCCCCATCCCCCTCCCCCCACCAAATGCCACGAGTAGCCCTAAATATTGCGCGACTGATTCGGATCACGTTGCAGTGGCGGGCACTGATCTGTGCGCACTGATTAGAACGCAGGGAACTCCCTTTTCGCATCGCTCAACAATTTCACTCCATTGCATCACGAGCCGCCGCAAGGACAGGGACGCGGTGCGGGGTGGCTTGCGGCACGGCAAACGGGCAAACGATGGCGCTGGTTAATCGAGAAGATGAATGGAATTCCTTTCCCTGATTGTTGGAGAGAACAGGCCAGACCAGGCCAGCCAGCTTTTACTACACGGAGTACTACGGCTCGTCCCAAACAATGTTGCGCAGTTTATTTTGCGTTATAATCTTCGGTCCGGCGATAATGCAACACACGGCTCAACCTTTGGACGGGCGTCAAGTACAATCGAATTATTACTACTGCCGCTTTTACTCGCACTTCAATTCATCGCGTACGATCGTGCCTATTTGCGCGGGATACGATCGTAGAAGCATTAAATTGCACGTGGACAGACTCTCTGTGCACAAGGTCAAGCATTTGAATAGTCGTTAGCGCTGTTATGCTATGCTGCAGGGTTTGGCCCTGGTGATTGACGCGCAGAAGCTGGATCAATTATTCCAACGCCGCGCGCTGGGAACAACCATGCCATCGATCGATTGGGAAAGGTTCAACACGTGAAGGTGTCACAACAGTCTAATTGCCTGACGGTGGACATTCCCCCTACGATTTCTGAGTACCTGGGGGAAACCCGGAAATTCCCCCGGGTCTCGGTCACATGATGAAAGTTGTCGTGCAGTACAAGAATTACGCTCGACAGTGGCCACTATGCTGCATCTGTCCTAGTTGAGAATTGAAAACAATGCACCAACTCAGATATAAGAAACTTTGGCACATGATTTCACACCCCAACTCCCCCAGGGTTTTGATGGATGAGCTAGATAGTGATGCAAAGAGATGTCTCTTCACTGTCTTATCATTGTACGGCGCTCAAGTGGGCGATCCTTCCAGCATTTGACGGGTGGCTGATCGGAGACGACCGGTATTGATGATGGTGATGATGATGCCGCAAGGTATTCACCACAGGCCGCACAGAATCACATCACGATAGCACACTGATAAGCTAACAATTCGTTATCGAAGTCATGGGTTTTCTACGATGACGTCGTTGTGCAGTGACGCACGGCGGAAGGAAATGTTTGACCGCGCGGCTAGACATTGCCATTTGGGAAAAGGGAGTCCTCGTGACCCGACTGCCTAGTCACGGTTTAGGAGCACAATTTTGCCCCACCTCATATCTGATAATATCTCTGCAAAGGTGGATGGATATATGGCGCATGGTGCCTTTCTTTTGATGGGGAAATCCACCAACCCTCTGACGTGCTTTACGTGGTAACATCAACAAAAAAAAGTGCATTAATTTTAAAATTTTCCCCCATCAAATTACCCATTTTAATCTGTGTCTCTCTGTACGTGCATGTCTGCGACCTAATAATAAGCTTGCCAACAAATGTCGGTCGTGATCGATAAAATTGCATGGCCTTTCCCACCCCCGTCGGCTTAAGTTTGCGTCAGTTTATTGATAACTCCAGGGGACTGCCCATACGGAGCTTTGCGAAAGCTAATGAGACCTGTAAGCCCTTTTAAGGGATTGTTTTGGGGGATACCCACGATTGATCACTTCTTCGGAATTCACTGCTTCCGTTATCAGTGAGGGCGGAGTGTGTGTGACTTACCTCCTGACTTATGTCATTCGTACCGTCGGTGTCGTCGGATATTTTCCGTCCACGGTGGTTTGATTATCTCCATTGCATAAAGTATTGTGTAAATACCCCCGAAGCCGCAATCAATTAGTCAGTGGGTGGGATTAAGTAATTGTAGTAAGTTTACGCGGAACAATTCCGCGATTACTGGTAATTGTGTAATTGATACCATGATGAGAGGTGATTTTTGTTCCTGACTGTTTGCGCTGCAGAATGGATTTCATTGAAATCAAAATTTCTTTGGAAACGTATCGAAGGCAGACAGGAAACTGTCTGAATATTTGAGCAAAAAGGAATTTGGTTACAAAAAAGAAGAGGCAAATCCAATGCAAAAAAGCACGATCTTCACGTGAGCACGAGCAACCTTACAGTGACAAACAAATTTAATGTTAACATCTGTATTTTTTTCGCTTTTAATTATAATAATCGTAGTAAACCTGAAACGGTTGTGAGGTATTGTTATAAAGTGTTCTCGACATAATTTAAAAAAATGCTAATGAAACAATACAAGCTTATTTAAAATCAAACCCCAAAGGGTTGATCGTTCCTGTCTACGTGAGGATCACCACGTCTCTGGCTAAAAACGATCGAACGCCGCTAACCCTGCCCCAAACGGCAGCATTGAAGGCATTCCTTCCACCAACCACCAAACCGGCTCAGGATTTTGTGGCATTTCCGCAAGCTGGCGAGCATGTGCCATGGTGCAGCGTTTTCTCACGTGATACCTTTGCAATCTGATGCAATACGGCTGGTCCGTTGCTAGCCTACCCACCGGTGCGGCGAAAGAAAGTGGAGCGCAGGTAGTCCGCATGGTCATGTTCAATGCTGAACGATTTCTCATGATGAGACAGCAGAAAACATGTTTGAACGAGAAATTCGCAACCAGCCCCAACTTCCTCTGTCCAACAATCGACCAAGTGGGGGGGGGGGGGAAAAAACCATACCAACGACCAGGCGCATGCTCGAGCCCCATCGAGGCACGTTCGCACGTTCGCACAACACGGGGATAAGCAGTTCAACGTGCGAAACATACCCTCAAACACACAGCAACAAAAAAAAGGTAAATAGAATTCTTCGAAACCATTTACAAGTTTTTTCGTGTATTCGGCCACGCGGATCTTATCGCGGCCGCCAGCGCCAGCGGCTCCCGGCCGCAAGCGAACGAGATGTGAAGAATGGCGATCGTTACGATGATGGGACCCGCAACGGAATGGAATGTTCGCGGCACGCCGAGGCGTGTCCGGCTGCCCGATTCAGCCCGGCTACAGCTGATGACGATGGTGATGAGTAATGCTGTGGTCCTTTGCCGACGGTAACCGTCGGACGGCTAACGAATTCGCAACAGCTGACCGCACGCGACCAGCGCAAGATCGAAGATCGCAATGAAAGAGAAGGCGAGATGGTCCGCCGGCGATCGTTGGACCTTGTCTGACTGTTTGGAGTTCGTAGCTGCCATTGACACAATTTGACAGAGACCACTTGCTATGATCAACCGGGCAAACGGGCCGGTGACGGTCGACGACTTCTGGTCGAAGATGGGAAGAACACCACGTAGAAGCTACGCCTCGGTGATCAACTCACTTGCGCAGAGATGATGGCCTTTGGCGGAGGATCATTTTGGCAGCGGTGTTGCTAAGGGACCTGCTTTGGCCGGCAGACGAGTAGCCGCGGCAGCCGCGTTCGGCTTGGGTAATGACGTCGCATGCTTCCGGCGTCATCGGGGCGGCATCCGCACAAAGAGAAGGCGATCTGCCCCCTCTCGGGCCTCTCGCATTGCGCCAGTGTGACGTTGCCGAGCACATGTTTTATGGGACACGTTTTAACATGTCGGTGGGGTATTTGGGAAGCCGGTTGTGCAAACAGGATGTGGACTGTGCGGTGTGTGTGACGTGAACGGTGATTTTCGGTTTCAATTTTGTGATAGCATTCTGAGGAAGATCGGAAGTGTGACTAACAAGCTTGCTGTGCAAATGAATGAAGGTGAACATCTGGCAGTAGAATGACACCTATTTCGCAATATCTGAGGGCGTGTGAATCCATACGACGATCGTTTAACAGCGTATAAATCGGTATTAGCGAATAGCTTTAGAATGCATTGAACATCTTTTATGTGGAATTAATTGAGATCAGAAGAAATTATGTTATTAATAGTTTATTACAGTATGCAGCTGCCTTACGAGGTTTTAAGACGATTATAATTCGATTATCTTGTAGATAATTTAATTAAAAGTTAATTAGAGTACCTGGCATAGAATACGTAGTAGGAACAGCATTTTACAAAGGGATGTAAATATTCCCTTGAACTTGAAAGATACCAGGTCTTCTTACTACACAGAAGCAAAGTTGTGCAGATATCGTACGTCAATCAATTGTCAACCTTTGTGGAATGCTGATCTCTACAATCACTGTGATGAATACTTGCTCACATCGCATGCATCCTGTCTTATCGATAGATTTTAGAATTATATATGTTTGCCTTGGCAGATAGATGTAGATAGGAAAAAGACTTAATGTAAAAACTGTAATATTTAAACAATTCTATGAGATATTCGGCAAATCACTAGCATTATTGCATTTCACTGTACATCAGTGCACACAACATTGTAATAGATGCGGTTGTCCATGAACGTAACCAACAACAACAACAACAAAAAACTATATGACTGATTATGACATGTTCGGGGAAACCTCTAGCTGATAGGCGCCAAAAGCAAATACCACCCAAAATGGACAGCTGTAACGGGCTGCTTGATGTGAGACATGCCCACGGAAGGTCATCGTGATTTTGCACTATCGCACCGATCGGAACCACGATGACGATGACAGGCAGGAAAAAAGGGGGAAAGCCTCATGCTATGGAGCACCTTTGGGGCAGTTCGTGCTTAATATCAGAGAATGCGGAAGGTACAAAGGCGCTTATCTACTATGCGCTTCGAGGTATTTCACGCAGATAACCTTATGGTTAATTCTCATGCTGCTTATCTGTAGTGATGTTTAGTTTTTTTTTTGTTTCGTGTAGTACAGATGTTGTTTGACCGAGTTTTGATAGAGAGAGTTGTTTTTTTTTTAATATAAGCACGGCCCACATGCATGGTCAAATCAATTATGTGCGATGTGTTTCTTTATTTTAGCTTTTTCGATTTATTTGTATTAATTGTTTTCTATTGCGAGTGCGCCATGTCGTGGTAACGTAAGCCTTAATAGCAATCACATTCACAAATAATACTCACAGTACTGCTCGTGGAAGACGTTAGTAAAATGTGAATGTGCGATGAAAAATATTCCAACGGATTACCATATTTATAACGACATTTATGAAAGCAACGATCGTGTGAGTCCAACAGTGTATAGGTGCCTTTAGCCAAGATTATTTGGATTTTTCGTATGGGCACGGTCAATCGAGTCTTCCTAACTAAGCGATGTTTTCACGTATCTCTTCTCTCTTTCATGTTTTAGCGTTCTCTTTCAACTTAAGCTTCCTTCCTGCTCGATCTGTTGTGCATCAACTATGGGCAAATGTTCTACCCTTTCTGTGACAGAAAAAATATAATAAATAATTATGTTTTTCACACCGTTTTACTCTAAGAATAAAATACAGACAAACATACTAAAATATTTAAATTTAAAGCAAAATATTGCATCATGACAGAATATACAGTACGAACTAGATATCCGGTGGCCCTTAATCACCTATGCAATATTTTCAGAATGAACAATAGTCTGATGAGTAAGGATAGAACGGCGATCGACAAAGTACGGCTCGCGAGCCACATGCGGCTCTTTGATTTAGAGATGGCTCATCCTAACGTTTAATATATTTCATATAACTTTCACACATTTGCACTCTCGGTTCATCTATTGGGCGCTTCACTTGGAATATTTTTGTAATCTTTTGGCCTCTTTCAATCATAAAGTTTGTCGATCGCCGAGATTGAAGTATTTTTACTGGACATGTTGGCTTTTGAGTTGATATGAAAATCGCATTCACAAATTATTCCGCTAACCATTTTTGTTAAAAAAAAAATACAGAAAATAATAATAGCTAAATTGTAAAAAATCAACAACATAATCATTCGGCTTATATGACAAACATGGTAAAATGCATAACTTGTCGTTCAATGCAGTAGAATTTTTTTAATCATTTTTAGCTTAAAAACACAAAACAGCTATCTGCAAAATGTTAAAAAATATCATGTTTTATTGATTGAGACTACGTTAAACTTAGCATTTTGTTTTGTGATACGGTTAATGTAGTTAAAAAAGTAATAAAAAGGATGCTACCCCTAAAAAAATGTTTTAAAGCCTTCTTCATTGTTTAATTTCTTTGTAACAGCCTGGATTGCTAAAAACACAAACCTTTTTATTTTTAAAACAATTTTATGCGTTAGTAGACAATGCCGTGTGACGATATTAGACTCGTCCGATTTAAAAATTCTTCTAAAAGCTCGTGCCTCGTGTAGGTCGTTGCGTGAAAAATATTTAGAATAAATAGATTCAAGGCATGACATCTACTCATATGAGTGTAAGCAATTGTGAAAAAAAAAATCCGATCGTGCTTAATTTTACAAAAGAGAACATGCAATATTTTGTAGTGCTAACACTTTAGGCGCTGCGTGGATCGTTTTAAATCCACGGCTTTTTTCACTCTCCTTTCCTGCGATTGTTCTCTCAGCAACTATCAGTAGAAAGCATAGCAGTGGAAAGAAAGAGAGAGAGAGAGAGAGAGAGAGAGAGAGAGAGAGAGAGAACGCATATTGCAGAAACGGCGTTAATTGTCAGAGGATCAGAAAGATACTGAACGATTGTAAGCCAATGAAACGCTCTATTTGCTCTCATATAGTGTACTGTGCTCTCCGCAGAATGCCAGCGCTCAGAGTGATAACGGTTTTTTTTTAAATTCTAAGTTCGAATTGGAACCCATCTTCGAATGCTCTTTGGGCAGTGGCGCTGCACTATGGGAAACCTGTTCGTCCATACTGAACTATGGGATCCGCACGACCGGCTCAAAATACGAATCCCCCCCGACGACGACGACGACGACGGCTGTGGAGGGTCGTGAAATGAATAAACATTCATTCGCTTTATTTAAATCGTTTTGTTTCAGCGCGTATTCGCTTACAACCTTTGCTGCACTGCGGGCGCTGAACACCAGTACGCTCGTTTCAATCTCAACTCACCCAAAAAGGTTTTGGTTCGTTGACGGACATCTTCATCGAAACGGAGAAACAGATGTGTGCAAACAGTGGAAGAACAAAGTGTTAAATTGTGTGCTTGTGGAGCAGAGGTAAATGTGAAGCCGTTCTTCGCTCTGTAACAACCCGAGTGAAGTGGGCAACCATTTTAAACTGGTGACAGAAAAGTTGTGTGCGGTTTTGTGGTCTTGAAAAGGAAAGAAAAAAAAAAACAATTACAAGCTAGGAAGCACGTTTGCCTGCCAGCTCCGGGATATGGTGCGGTACGAATACAGTGCGCTGGAAAGCGAACGCCTCAATGCACCAGAGTGCTGCCCGTGCAACAAACTGCAGCAATCATATGGGATGCAGCGATTGACTGCCGTGTGCGTACGAATGGTGGTGACATAATAAAACGGCAATTCGTTACTGAATAGATGGGAAAAAGGCACTAGTAGCAGCACTTCCCCCTCGGAGCGCATTCCCTTTATAATACTTTTCCGCAAAGAATAATCGATAGGCTGCGCTAGCCTGCGAAAGCAAAAGACAGCTGTTTGCGTAGAGCATAAACAGAAGAGCCAAACAATCGTGCAGTGCGTTCAGTGTGGTGTGTGTGTGTGTATCGGTGTGAATGTGGTTGTGAAAATCGATGCGTTTGATTATCCTCGCAGGATCCAAGTGACCTTGTGGAGCAAGAGGAAGTTAGTCTACACGACAGAGCACGGAATAGCAAGCGGTACACGAAAATGTGGTGCCTGGTGAATCTCCCGAACGGGACAACGTCCGGCGTCCAGTGTGACCCGAAAAGGATCAGCCAGGAGTGTCTGGAGAAGGTAGGTAGAATGCCGGGAGGATCTGCAAATTGAAACGAAAGACACCATCCATTTCACCATCCAACTGTCCCACAAATGGACTCGCATTACAACAGAACTTCCCTTAGTCGTCCGATGCCTCAAGCAAGAAGTCAGCGAGTTGCATCCCCATGCATCCCCTTGTGCAAAAAAAAAGAAACCCCGCACAGCTGATTGGCGGCGGCGCCTGCCAGTCTGGCCGTCGTGGCCCGAGAGATTACTTACTTTTTCTGTTGTTGTGCGCGGTCTCTCCTCCCGCTGCTGCTGCTGCTGCTGCTGCAAGTAAAACAACGGCGAAGGGCACACACAGACACACTCGCTCACCACAACGCACCCTCGGCACAGAAGACGCAGCGAGTTAGAGCGCTCCGGGCTTGCAACGCTTGCTAATGCTGGGCAGGCGGGTGCCGCAAGAAAGCGGGGCGGTGCAATAACCTCCTCCACCTCTGCCAACCGCAATACACTGCACTCTTTCCTCTCTCTCTCTCTGTATCTTCAACCGCTGAGTGAACTTTAGCACAACTTTAGCCTGTTGTGTTGGGGTGCATTGCACCTATCGCCGAGCCCCATCCCCCTGTCCCTTCAACTCACCGGAGGTCACTAAAATTAGTCACCGAAGGGTGTGTGTGTGTGTGTGTAGTCGGGGACCTTTTTTTGTTGTTTTTGTTTTGTGACTACTTGTGTTCACTACTTGTGAAGCGAGTGAAATGGGGGTAATGGTTACGGTATTTGCCGATTTGATGCTGCTACCTTCTTTGCCTGCGCCTCTCGGTACGAACAAATTAAGACGTGCTGACAGAATTTGAGCGAGGGGGGGGGGGGGGGGGGTAAGGGGTCCAAAGTAATCTTGGGCCTGGGTACAAAGGTTCGATTTGGCGAAACCTCATTAGCGAACGAGAGCCGGTGCGCTTCCTCGCGGTGCATGATGCAACCCGAAGATCGGGCTGCGTGAGAACACGCACGCACGCACACCCGCAGTCGTTTATTTTTGTAACTCAACCATTGTTTGATGACTGCAGAAGGGTGAGTTGAGCTGTTTAAACCTATAACGTAGCATCTTTAAACCTATAAATGTAATTTTTTCATATTAATTGATGAAATTTAGAACATCTTCAAAATCCTTTAAGATCAGCCTAGCTCAACTCAACTCATTTCCTAGTTTGTTAGAAATCCACATTAAGGCGACGTTAAGAAACTCCGAAATACTCGCATAAAATGGCTTATTAATTTTAATCTAAAATAGCCACGATCGCTTGATAATTGTTAATTGTCCCCTTGGAGCATCCGATGTACCCACAGCCCACACCAACAATCTACCAGACGCCTTTGTGCCACTATCAAGCAGCGACAATTTGCATTAAAGGATTATAAACGCTTCCCCGCCGGCAAAATACCCTTATCGCTCGGTAACGACCTAACCGTTTGGCCTTTGTAATTATATTTGCTCCGTTTGCTGCACCGTTTGTGTACCGGCGCCAATCAAACACATCCGCACGGGTTGAAGGTGTTTAATGTATGTCGTGTTTCTCCCCTAGGCGGATGATAATCCCGCACAACCCCGCCAATAAATCTGTCATACGGCAGGGGAGGATTTAGCGGCGCGCTCCGTTGTATTACCGTTGCAAAATAGTGCAACACCTCAAGGTAATAGTTAACCTAAACCGGTGTGTATAGGGTGCAGGAGGACGACAGCCCTAATCTTTTGCACATGATGGATGCATTAATATGTAAGGTGTGTACACCATTGTACAAACATTGCGCAATGTAATGGCATTCTCGGTACGCCGTTGACAGCGTGATAAACTATCACGAGGACGCAACCAGCCAGCCTGAGTGGGATGATGATGGTACACGTTCTAGAACGAGCGGCTTGAACGTTCCCGGATTCTTGCGTAACTATTCCAATGAGTGGCCCTGGAGACGAGGCCACCAAACCCGATCGGCTCGGGAGGGAAGTTAGAATGCAACAACCAGTTCAATGTCACTCTTATCAACTGGTTGTCCGTGGTGGTGGCAGTGGTGGTAACCTCACGCTTCTAACTGAACCGAACTTAGCAACAAGTCTGTAGACTGTTGCCTCCGCCGCGGTCACTCACCAGTAGTAGTTGGACGCATTTATCCTCGACTCAATCTTGGAGCTGCGATTAAAGGCGGCAATAAAAAAGGATTGGCTGTGGCGCGAAAAATACACACACACACACGCACAGTTCAAAGGCGTAGGCTGTGGGCTGTAGATGACCGAAGGCTTATCGTTGACCGCGAGCAACCCCTTTGGGTGGGTGGCATTTATGACATCGCCCTCTATCAGCACTGCCTTCTGATACTGGGTTACTAGGGGGAATGCCGTAGGTCGATTCTCGTGACGTACGATCGGTGATTCTCGCACGATGATGGTTTGCCTTGATGGCCTGGGAGGGCAATTAGTACCGGGGAGAGAGGTTGATGGACATTAGGATTGATAAGCCTAGGAACGGGGGAAGTAAGCTCAGAAAATGGTCGTGTCATCGATGTAGATCGAGGAATGTATGGAGCTTAATTCCCCCAGTCAGCACCGATGTGACCTCATCCATTAGCTGCAATCCGTTCGACAGACGACCCGAGCCGAGCCCTAAAACGCGATAAGAGATGTCATTAACTGTTCATTGCTTCAGCTGAATAGGACAAAGAGAAAGTAAAACTTTGTCACAGAGGTCTGGGCGAGTCTTGTGCGTCGCTATCAGCAGACACTTTCTTCATCCCGTAACGACCACCCATGCCCGTGGTACACCACTTGGTTGATAACCGCCCCGCGACATGTATGACATCACTGAAAGGTTATCACTGGGAAGCATTCTACAGCTGGACCACTTCCTTCCATTAAAAAGAAAAGTTACAACTGCATCTCCAAGCAAGAACGTGCAGCCGACGGCACGCTTCTGGGTTGAAAGTTATCGCTTTCCCTCTTTGTCGACTTGTTCTGTGGAGAGGGTTGCTCGGTTCTGGGGTTCATCCAGAATTGGCAGGCCCTCTCACTCAGGCACTGGGTCGTTACTATCAGCAGCCAGAAGAGTGCACGTTGGTAACCTCCAGGGACCTCCGGATCCAGCGAAACTGTATTCAATGGAGGCACCGTTTTGCTGATAACCGAGCATGGGCAAAAGGAACTTGCAAAAAAGGGGTGTAATTTACGGAAACATCACCACCAAAATGTGTTGTGGCAGACCACCAGGCATTCCTTTGGGACGCGTACGCAAATGGATCAACATCATTGGAGTGTATTAGAGTGTTGCTGCTAAAATTAACCGGTGCGAAACCCGCCGCCGAGACGTCGTCTTTTTGGGAACGGTCAAATTTTTGCAAACATTTCGATCCATCCAGAGCGTTTTGCGCACTTCCCGCCGTAGGTGTAGACTTTCCAATTAGATCTCCAATTGGCACCTTCCCGTGGCCACGGTGGTGCTAACTACTATGTGTCGTTTGTTTAACGAACGAAGGCGACGGAGAGCCGTTTTGGGCAAACAGCAAAAACAAATCCGCCTAATGATATTAGCCTAATGATGGGACCGATGGACACGGCATCAAATAGTGCTTATGAATGAATCAATGTTAGCGTGTCGTGCCTTCTCGCTACGAGCTTTTTACCTTAATCAACCGAATTGTGTAAGTGATAAATTGAGTCTAACGAATGAAAAACATGCTGCTCTCCTGCGCTCCGCTTTATAGACAAACGCAGATCGCGGCGGCAGATGATCGTCACAACACCCCGGTGCCCGGTGAATTGATTATGTCAATTGCGAACTTCCCCTTTTTCTGGAGCACACACTACTCGCGGGACCGGCTTTACGCGCTCGATCATCGCGCTACGCCAAACAAAGTGTTGTTTGTCGCACATCTGCTCTACCAACATCCACAACACCAGTAGCAGCAAATTGGCGAAAACATATCGTATCGCCCTAGTTCTTCGGCCCGGGAGGTTGGCAAATATTGTTATCGGCTTCTGCTTCTGCCGGGCTCAGGGTGTTGTAGGGGCCACAATCTGATTGCCGACACCTCCGAATGCGTAAGATGTCCAATTTGTTTTCCTCTGTTTGGTGTGAAATAAGGGGGGGGGGGCTAAAAAATTGCGTGTGCTATCTTTATCCCTTTATTTGTTCGGCTGTCCTTGATGTGGGGACGCAAATCTCGTGTGTGTTTTCGCATTGAGTGTAAGAAACGTGCGAAGACGTTGCTGGGGTGTCGGGTGTGGTGTATAATTGCGCCGCAGTCGTTGCCTCTTCTACAAGTGCTGTCACTGAAGATGGAGCACTAAAGCTCTATCGGGATGTTGAGCACCAGTTCAACGCCCATATCAAGACGGCAGCAACGACGACAGGTCCTACACTTCACCTCAACAGGCTCAACATCTAAATCATCGGCAGCGGTAGAGAGAGAGAGGCCTGATAAACGACGACCGGCGATTTGGTTTGCAGAAACACAGGGCTGGTGGGTTCTTGAGGGGTGGGAAGGTAATGAAAAAAAATGCGTTATCGGTTCGCAAAGGTGATTGCCGCCCGGCGGGGTTTGTCGTTTGTCGCGACTATATACTGCGCATTAAATCGCCCTTCGGCTTTGCCGGTAGCGCAATTGGCACGCCGATTGGGAGTAGTAGCAGCTATTTGGTGAAGCACAGACAAACAACCAAACACACACACACACACACACACACACACACACACACACACACACACACACACACACACACACACAGGGGAGCCGTACACACAAACAGGGCAGGGTAACAAATCCGGCAATAACAACAAAATAAAACACACCTCGCCCTAGCTCCGCCGCATGATGGTGGACCATCTATGCGGGTACGGGTTACTTCACGTGCGGCGCCGCGAGTTGACCGTCCGAAAATGACACCAACACTCGCAGGAATGTGGTTATACGAGAACGGCAAGCGGACAGAATATAAGAAGCGAAAAAAAAAACGCATTTGAATTAAGCCACCTACAGAACAGAATTCTTGAGACACACCTTCATTTGCTTCGTGTTGTTTTTTTGGGCGGAGAAACTCACCATTTAGGCATATAGTGTCGGCGGCGGCGGGTCAGTTTCGGTGTTTGCTTGAGTAATTGGCGAGATTTTTCTTTTTTTTGTGCGATGCGTTAATCCAACGCAAAACAGAACCAGGTTCATTAGTTAGGTAGGGTTCGTCGTCTATTGCGCGCTTGTAGTGGGAAGTGTGCTTTTAGGCCCCCACTAACGAAAGAGACCCGCACGGCACAGCAGAACCAGTGTGAAGATAATGAGGTAGAGCTTTGTACGGCCTTGAGCTCAACCAGTCGACCAACCCCACGACCCGCTTCCATGAACTCCACGTTATCCTTTAGTTTTTAACCTAATGGTAGCTGGCAGTAGGAAGTGAACGCCATCACCTGCACAGCACCGGCGCCCGGCTAGAATTGATTAGCTAATGTAAACCCGAAGCTCTTGTCATTGGATACGAGTTTTTGTGTCGTTGTTGCTGTATGCCTAACTAAACTGCTGTCAGGTAGGCACACGGGGCAGGGCCAAAGCATAGCAATGCTCATTTAACTGGCTAATGAGTACACCACACATTGAGGAATTCATTACAATATGGACAACTCAACGTCGTCGCTGTATTCAACAGCTCGGGGATAGTACCTCACCTACCTATCATAACGATGGCAGGAATTTGTTTACTCAGAACCTCACAAAGTTATACAAACTCCTCCCCGGTTCGCTATGTTACGTGCAGAAATTACATGACATTCTACACTGAAAGGTCAACTGGAAGGCCCATCAGCTACAGGTTGCTCATGGGGTTGGCATTTGAAAGAATATTTTCCAATGCCCTGGAGTAAAGCAATTGATTGCCACGAATGTAGCCGACCGAGAGCACAGCAATGTTAGCAAATTCTTTGCTGTCTGAGCTCCAATATAATCTGGCGTTTGCAACCGAAAATGTTTTTTTGCAAAAAAAAAAAAATGTCAGCAACCAAAAGGTTGGTTCTTCACTTGCATAAGCTTCACTTTTCTCTGTCTCTGTTGTTAGTTAACGGTTGGTTTTTTTTAACCTCGGGTAGGAGTAGGACGTTATCACACCCACACACACATCATAATGGAATAACCTTCCACGGAACGTTACAAGGTGGAATTAAAGCACGCCCCCCGTGGCCTGTAGCAGGGGTCTGAAGGTTGCGTAAGTTTTTGGGCAACTTCTACCCCAAAACCACCACCACCACATGCTTTGTACAACGAGCTTATGGTGTGGGAGGAAGATATTGTAATGGGCACAAAAAAGAAACCTAAAATCCTTCCCTTGGGGAAAAGCCATTCCAGCTTATCCGCTTCTGTCTGTTGGTCGTTCCATTCGTTCTTCGATTGCAGCGGTACGCAGAGGCATCATCTGGCACACTCGAACACTCGACGCCCAGTGTGTCTCACAGGAAATGTAGTTGAATAATCCCATTTTTCCCCCTGCCCTGCCTTCTCTCACACACATACAAACATACTGTTTGATTCCACTAACGGTAAACAAACCCTTCCACACGCCGGAAGAGGAAAAGAAATCCAGAACCAGAGGGAGAGGGAAGGGAGTGCCTTGTGTTGCTGCCGTGTTGTGGGGTGTAAAAGATCGCAATCCTCCATTGATCGATCAGTCCGAGGCCCAGCTGATATATAGGCTACCGATGTAATTGAGGCTGCTGATTATTGGTTACCTTCTAAGGTTGCATCTGTGTACAAACGATTGAACCACCGTAATCATCAACTCGCTGCTCTTAATACACTGTCGCTGGGCGCTGGCTTGGGATGGTTATGATGGCGAATCGGATTGTGGACGTTAGCGTTTGCGCGCGCGTCATGTCCGTCCGTCCTGCCCCCTCCTCCGTAGGTTGACTGACCGCACTGGCCATTGTGGTGTACGTATTACGACTGTAACTGTGCGAATCTGTGTGCAAACTGCATGCGATTTTAGCGATGACATAGAAAAGCCCCGTTGACGACTGCAAACTGCAAAACATTCTGCATCAAACTGCGGTCTACGAGGGTGTGTTTGTGTATGTGCAGAGAGTGGGATAATGTTTTACTTTCGCTGAAGACGCAAACGCGTTGTAACCTGAAAACAAAATTCCTTCAATATTGTAGCTCTGTGTGTCAGCGCTCGCAGTTCGCGCTCGAGTAGTGGCGCTTAACACAACCCGTCTTGGCACAATACAAAATCGAATCCGAAATCATTCCCTCGCCCGCGCGTGTGTGGTTGTGATGCTGCGCTCGATCTTGCCCCAAACAGGGACAGTCGGCTGCTGCCGTGTACTTTTCATTCGACGGAAAACACAAACACACAGCATCGACTGCAACCCCGACCCCATCCTTCCCCGAAGGAGGAAGGCTCTACGGGGGTTGATCTTTCTCTACTGTGCCGCTGTGTGTGTGTTTCCTTTGGTGTAAAATGTCGTAAAAATAAAACTTTATTTTTATCTCCACGACCTCGCGGTGGTGGGCGCGCCTGACTGGTGTCGGGAGGGGAGCAAAAGGAAAGCCGTCTCAAGAAATGTGTGTCCGGTGTGTGTGTGAGTGTATTTTTTCTCGACATCAATTTTCAGACTTTGACACTCCCGGGGCTCTCGGGCTGTGCGAGCTGAATGAGAGTTGAACATCATACGGCGTTCTACGGTACGAAAATGGCAGATCGCGAGCATCTTGCATTGCCACTGGAAAAAGAAAAAAAAGAAATTAATTCAGCCTTTGTTGCGCCACACAGGAGAATGCAATTCATGTGGATTATGCATTTTATTCACTACCCTTTCCGCGCGCTTTGCTGTACGACCGACCCAAGCCGAAACGCGTGCCTCTTCTCACGCGCACTCTCCCGTCCGAATCGTACGCAACTGCTAAAAGGCTAAAATATATACATTCGCGTACAAATGCCGGTTGATGCATGCAGGGGCTGCTGCTGCTTGGTGTGTGCACAAATGTACGGGTTGGTGGTGGTGGTGGAGCAGCGTGCGCGGTTGAAGAGGAGGCCGCCGCATGCGGACTTTGGACCCGGCACGGAGATCACTCGCCGACCATGTGCTCGAGCTGGGCGATGAGAAGGGAAATGCGGCGTGCACGAACGCTCGACAGGGACGGCCTGTGTACGGCTGGTTTGCCGCGTCTCCTCGTACGGGACAAGATAGCAAAACACAGGGCAACACACCACAACAGCGCGCTCAGCCAACACAAGATATACACAGTCAGATAGGTGCGAGTGCGCGCTCTCTCTCTCTCGCGCTCTGTCGGTCGATTGGGGCGCCTCTTTGTGTGAGTAGAAAACGTGCAAAAAAGTATGGCATTTAAGTATGTGGATACCCGCGCATGGCCCGTAGCAAAACTCGAGAGCAAACAAAACAAAGCCCACACGCATACTAAACCAAAAAAGCAACCGGCCGTTGCTGTGGATGCATAGAAAGAAAGATAGATAGATAAAGAGAGAGAGAGAGAGAGTGAGCAGGAGAGAAAGAAAGGGGATCTTTCACTTGAACCAGAAGATGCTGTTTTTTGATAGCATCCATTAAGCGCCCAGCCAGCAAGATCGTTTATTGGGATGCATTAACACTCACACAGCGCCAGACTCCCGACGTTGCATCGGGAAATGGGGTTCACTTTCCAATGTTTACTTACTGTATTTTTAAAGGCAATAGCTCGTATGCCAGCAGGATTAAAGGTGGGTTAATAACGCTTTCAAAAGCATCCGCTTTTAACAACCAAACAAGCTCCCTATTGGCTAGCAGAAAGCGAACGTTTGGTTGGCGCCTGACCTCATTTACAAACAGTGAAAAAAAGTTGAACCTTGCAAAAAATATCCTCCCCCCATTGTGCCAGGAACTTGGCAAAGCCCAAACCAAAAACTGTCAGTTTCCAATTGCAACCCCAATTGGGTGATTATTTGCACACACGCGAATCTGCCACTGGCTGCTGAGGCAAACAAATTTTGCTAAAATAAAAAAACGAGAAAAATGGCACAAAAAAGTTTTGTGCTTACCACCTACATTGGCAAGCAGTTGCATGGTCTGCAAGCGCAGCGATTAAATGCTTCTGTCTGTGATTTGCCTATGAACGAAAAACTTTATTTTTTACCTCCTTTGCGATGGAAAGTGCACGGAACAAAAAAAGCAATAAAAAACGTTGGCACTCAAACATTGATCCACCAACTTTGAACATTGAACAACAAAAGCCGTATCGATCGTGATGTCAGCGTTGAGTCCCCTTGGGTACCGGGAACCGATTTGTTTGAAAAGTGAGGTTACGTTTAAGTGAGGTTTTTGTTTTGCTCCTTCCGTCGGCTCGTCAATATTCCGGGATGGATATATGTACTGCAGGAGGTGCTGAAGGTTCCGTCCTGGGAGACCTTCCACCGCAAAAAAAAGGTCAGTAAGATGAGACGTGCTGGTGGGCCTAACGATCTCGCTCGAGAGAACCACCCCCTTGGTTGGTGGAGATTAATTCGAGTAGAGGATTGCAATTGCAGCACCGCTGCGGGGCCATGCATTCTTCGCACAAGGTTACGGGAAGGTATACGCGGCTGTTGTATAGCGCAAGCGTTACGTGACTATCGGCACGAGCGTTCTGAGTGGTGGCGTACGGCGAATAGTTTTGCGCCGTTCTCCTTTCCGATGTTCAAACATTACCTGTGTGTTCACGCTCAATGTTGCAAAAAAAAGTCGAAAAAACATCGCAAACATGTACTCTTTGAAATCTAAATCCCAAGCTTTATTTCCAATTAGTGCCTGCCTCTCCTGCTTGTCATCTTGGTTGCTTATCGATAATTACACGAACCATTGCATTCCTGCGGAAAACCCGCCTAATTGGGCACGACAAAATTGAACAAATTTGCTCAATACAAACCCGCGTGTTGTTTCGTATTCCAAAAAAAGCGTGGTGTCATCGGGTAAATTAGCTCACTAATCCCGTATCTCGTAATCCCTCGCCATGTGTGGTGGGAGCAGGAATTTTAGATTTCGAACGCCATTTTTTGCTGCTGATTCTATAAAAACAACAGCTTAATCAGACGTGCCCACACAAAACAGTTATCCTGTTGCAGATTTGGCTACTTTGCGCGGTGACCCCCATGTTCACACAATCGTGACCCGTGGTACGGGGCGGCACGAGACTTGCACTAATCCGGTGTCCGTGCCTACATATTATGCACCGCTCACCTTCACCCGATTTTGGCCAAAGTACTTAGTCACCACCAGCCCCGAGGGTTGATAAGATTATTGAGCGTTGATTAGCTGGCACAGACAAACACACACACAGACGGTTCGTCGGGTTTTCGGAGTGTCGTACCGGAGCACACCGGATGATAATGGGGACATTTCGCTCTGCATAATCCTCGGGTTTTTGTGTGGAAATTGATCCATCCATCCAGCGAGGGGAAGGCCAGAGCTTCCTTCCGGACTTATCTTTCCGAAGCCTAAAACGCGAGCCGGTATGTGGTGGCAGATGTCGGTGTGCTGGGTTGCCTCTGGTTAATCCGGAATACTGGCTTTCAGGTTTCATGGATCGTGAATCAATCATTCGTATGAAGTCGTTAGCGCTTTATTTCGTAAATTTAGGCAACATTTTCACACCTTCATATCTACGGTGGACTTTGGATCCGATGAACTACCCGGTCTTCCCCTTGCGTGTAGTTGGTGAAGACGACGAAACGCCATGGTCTAGGCGTGACTCGCGCGCTCTACACGTGTTGACGTTCGTCATGCTGAGGGAAACGTGCATCATTAAGCCGGTCACACACGTCGCGAACGTTAGCGGAACGTTCATTACAGGCTGATAAGAAATAAGTGCAATTTTAATTATGATTACTTGGCGATTTATGACTCCTTCTAACTTCAAATGATTAAGTAGATTGACAAATAATTTTTCTTTGTAATATCAAACGTTGCAGCAATGATTCAGTGAGAGTGGTACATGATTGAACACTTGAAGCAAAAACATGGCACGTTTTATTTGCAGTTGCTTAGCTCAAAGGTTCAACTTTTCCTTCTTCTGGCCTTTTCACCTTCTATTTTGTGAACCAGGGCATCTTGGCAGGTTCATGGCGTTTGCGATGGTTTTCATTTAGCCGGCCAAGATTCGCAGTGGTTGCTCGGTTCAGTTTAACCGGTTCGCTGGGTATCGATTATTCAAGCCACGGCCATGTACACCGTACGGCTCGGCATTAAGACAAACACGAGGTTTTTGTAGAGCGGTAGTAGCAACAGAAAAACAAACAAACTATACCAATGCAGGGAGGAAGATTTGCATTTCTAATGGCGGAATTGTTAAATCGTTAGATTCGTCAGCACAGGTTTGGGTCGTACTACGCGTGAAACAAACAAATGCACGTTTCCTTTCTAACTCTCCAGTTGCTCTAGCTCCATTAAGCTGTCGGACAAACGCTACCAGCAATCCATCGCATATGACGTTTGTTCTAGCAGCAACATAATTATCGTCTTCAACTAAGTTGTGGTAACACGCAAATAACTCGTTGCGTCTGTAGAAAAGAGTTGCTCCGGGTTTGTGTTATCCTGCCTGGTTGGTGGGGTAAGCGATAATTACATCAATTCTGTCCTTTACTCCCGCCAAACGACCGCGAATGATCAAACTGTTCGGGCAAAGAGGGCAAACGAATATTTGAACGAATCAAGTGATTTGTCACGGTAAAATAAATACTTCCACCAGCGACAGCGGGGTGCTATATTGGCAGTAGTGGATGCTTGCAGAGACGATTGACAAACAAAAAGAAAGGAAAGGAACACCACTGAATATGAACATGATGTTTTGCCAGAAGTTTCGAATTTATCCTGCACGTTTACACCATCCACCCACCGCCTACAAGCTGCTGTTGTGGATGATGATGATGATGACATTGTGAAATCAGCGGAACAGCTGCCATATTCCGGTGGAATAACCGGCGTGTTTAACCTTCAATTAGGACGATGTCAACGGCAGCGGGATGAACCGTGCTGCCATTCCCCATGGTGCTAACAGATCAATGGTTGGCCCAACAGGCCAACTGTGTAACGAAAATATCGTTGGACCAGAGAGATTGGACTTTGTACCCCACTTAGCAAAGGCAAAGAGGGCAGGGAAGTCTTGCACTCTACTTATCAAATGATTCCATCTCCGACCGGATCGCTCTGCGTCCAGCGTTGATCGATATCGGGATAGTGAGACATCGCCACTAATTGGTGATCGGTGTACGGCGAGAGCACGTGCTGCTCCATATGATCGCAGCGTGACTCGCAGCATCTGACGTGCACAGTGAGTGTGTACAGTGTGAATTCCTACGATGATGTCATCGACAGAGCAGCACCGATCGTGCTTGATCGATCGCCGTGTGCTCCGCGTGTGGACTTGGACGGCTGTGATGGACTTTGATCGATTTTCTCTTTCTTTCTTTTTCGACTCGTTCAGCTGTGTCTCGCCTCCATTTGCGGTCGCCTAGCAACAGGGCAGCTTCACCGGCACAAGAGCGTCGATACATGAGTGCAAAAACTCTGTTCGTTGCACTGTGTTCGGTTCGGGGTCCATGAGTTGAAAACGTGATGTCCACCAGCGTATCCCCGTTCTCCGATTGCCCGGGTGCTTAATCCGCACCGTAGCTTATGGCCGTTTTTTTCGGATGTTAACATGTGTATGCGTAAAAGCCGGTTGAAGATCTTTGTACGATCGCGATCGTACATAGATATGTGCCACCAGCCGGCGGAGACTTGCGCTGGAGCAGCGCCGTTTTTTTCGTCTCTGTTTGTTTCTCTTTGTGTGTGCAGATTGCCTCCAACTTCCCTTAGCAGCTCTCTAGTCCGTGGCGTTTGAGCGCAGCACGAGGGCCCCAATGTGGCTTCTTTTTATGCCTTGGTGATTAGTTCCTTCCTATTTCATCCGAACGAACACTGCCGGCGGTGGCTATTCGCAGCAGGAAAGAGAAGGGAAGGCTTACACATCTCCAAATACGGTCGCCGATTGCGGCGCTGTGTACAGGTGCCGCACACTCGAACGCGAACGTGGTGTGTATGTGTGTGTATGCGGCACACAGTGAAACAAAACAACGCGCCGCGTTGCCATTCGGTTCGCTGCTTGAGTGGGTCCAAAGTCCAAAACACCGTTCGCCGTGTGCGGCCGTACAACCGCGTGTACAAAGTCCAAAGTTTTCATAGTTTTGGAGAAGTGTAGCAGCAGCACCACACTACTACCGGGCGGCGGATAAAGCGCGAACGAAGCGATGATGAGCAACCGGTACGAGGTGAACGAGACGGCGAAACTATGAGAAATGTGTGCGTGAACGGGCAAGCTTAGAGGTTGAGAAAATTTGACACATATTTACCTGTTTTTTGTGCAGATTCTAAAGGGTCTTTTGCATTTTACAGTACAGGAAAGCTTTATAGGTCTGCCTGCAAATGATCTTTCAGTCACTTGACAGAAAGCGAGAGCAGCAACTGTGAGTGAGCCAGATTGAAGACGTCTTCTCGTGGCACTGTGTCATTCGGTGTTTGAAGGACACCCATCGATTCTTACGCAAGATGGTCCTCGCTCAATGTCAATGACGGCATTAATGCACGGGAAACATTCGACCAGACATTTATCTGCGGGCTGAAAGGAAATAACGAACCATATGGTGCAGCAACGGGCAGCGAGGTCTTTGTTCTTTGCTACTAAAGAAAACGACTCGTGGCAACGTTTTACAGCTCTGTGGCCCTAATTTGTTGTGAGTTTATGGATTCTTCCCTCTAGAAGACCGTCTCTACTTAAGCCCTGTTATGACGCATAGCGGGTATTGGAAACCTGTTGTTTTGTTTTTCTTTCTATTTCCTCGGCTATTAAAACAAACACTTGACAGAGCACGGGCACACGGGGCTATCTCCTCTTCATCTGTGGCTGCTATTGTCGAGGGCCAATTAAATTCCTCCCACTAAGGTCGGTGATTTCCCCCGCCGTCTTCTATGGAGGCAGTAAAGAAGGTGCCTCACCATCGTTGACTCTGTTACTGCGTTATCGACTGATAAGCTCATTTCGTTCAATTAAGGCAAACAAACGGAGTGTGTGCACGTCTCCCATGCCTATCCGCAGATACTAGAGCTCTGGACGCCGTGTACAGAAACAAAGAATCACAAGTGCGCTCACTCCCTCTCCCCATGTCCAAGAAGTGCGTGGGCCATTTTGTTTAATATGGAAGACAACGCACGTACTTATGGCCGTACGGAAAATGTAATAAAAAAAACAGAAACGATTGCCTTTAATATGCAAACCCAGGCGGAAAGAAGACAGTGGGCCCTCTATCCCCCCTCTCCAGCACATTGTGAAAACAAACAAAGGTCCAAAGTCCAGCCGGCATATTTTAGCGTGGTGTGTACTGCGGCTCACTCGCTCGTAACGTTGGAGTCGAGTGTTGGTACTGCTGCGAAGTAGGCTGCGAGGAGGGATTGGGTTTCTTTTCTATCCATGTACTCGAACTCTGTCGTCAAATGTAAACTTTCTTTGTCGCGCGGCGGGTAACTCAAAAATGTATTTCTTTCGTTACTGTCCGCCATTTTCAAACCAGCTTAACGTCAAAGGATATCCTATTGCCTGTTTTACGGTAGTATTCAGAGTTCTTGTTCGCATTAAGAGCAATTGCCTCCCCGAAACGCTTGTGGAGCAGAAACGACGTGACCCAGCAGCAGCAGCATCGTAACGATGTCTAATGGAGGAAGCATAAATTACCATTAATCTCATCCCGGGGCCACTTACTCTACAAACGGCGAATGGGCACTAGTAGTAGTAGTAGCGGGGACAGCACTTTCTTGGCGCTCCCGGACCAAATGTGGGTTATCCCACGCGATGTGCTCTCGGTTGTTGTGGCACACGAAAGGGCCATAAACATCATTGGGAAGGTAAGCTACCACCAACGTTCTCCAGCAGTTTTGTTGTATGTTGCAGTTGTAGTTTCTCACTCTCCCGCTCTCTTCTCACCTTGAGCAGCGAAGACACTTTTACAATGGCTTGTTGGGATGTGTTACTTTTCGGTTACGGATCTCGGTGGTGGAACTTGCCAGAGCAGAGCAGCAGCAGCCGTTTTTGTTGTTTTGCTGCGCCATCCGAGAAGGTGAAACTTAATTTTGCTTCACCAACTCCAACTCCAACTGTGCACAGACACACACACACACACACAGACTCTTCCTATCCCTGTTCCATAAGCCGTCGGGGGTCGTCGAGGTGTGGGCTGTGGGTGTCGACGACTTACGGTTGTTTCGGCGCGATTCTACCCCAAAACCGGTACGTGCCCTCTGGCAACAGCCGCGGCAGAACTGGTTTTAGTGCGTCTTTTATTTATTTAAATCGACTCTTACTTGTATCCGTTGTATTTTTTTTTTTGTGTGAAATTTGAAAAGCAAAATACGAGGTTGATATTTCGTAAACATCCTCCACGTCCGTCCGCTCAAAACGGAGGATTTTAGCAATATATCCTCTCTTTTGGTCTTCTGTGGGGAACACGAAGCAGCAACCGCTTTTGGGGTTTGTATTTTGAATGAAATCGTAAACAAACGAAGCAGTAAAGTCACGCAAGAAAGGATGATTTAGAGCCATCCTTCCCGAATGGGGCTTAATATCCGGCCTGCGACACACCCCAACATGCGTTTATATTGAAAGTTCTTTCTCTTCTCCCCAGCGTGAAAGTGTTTGTGTTGTAACGGTTTCGCTTTTGTTGTCTTGCGCCGGTTGCGTAAAAAATATCATCCTGCTTTCAGAAGTACGCTGAAGATGATCTTTAGGACCCTTCTCTGCTTCATTGATTGCAATTTACGCTCATTCAACGGAGAGGAGTTCCTCAAGCACACACAGAGGAGCAAAGTTTAAAGAGAAACGGGAAGCTTTCGCGTTTTGAACCAAGCACCACCCGCCGCGATGCATCGAATATCATCTGCGCAGCGACGAGCCCGTTTATGTAATTTAAATAATAATTCCCCACTCGAGACAACAGTCGAGGATCCTCAAATAAAAGCGACGCGACGCGTTTCTTTACACTGCACTCTTCTCCCGGCACGGCCGGGGGTGTAATCTTCATCAATACCCAATCGAACCCTGTTTCAAGATGGCGAACTGGGAAGGTAAATATTGATCCTCCACCGCCGCCAAGCCATGCCCTCATATCGTGTCTGTGCGCGCTTGTTTACGCGACTGATACGCTGTTGAGTGATCGGTAGAGGGAAGGTAGTTTTTAGGCCCAGGGTGCTCCTGATAAGACGGAACCGACCGGACGGTATTAATTACCTCGAGTTGGTGCTGATAAGCAATCGGACAGAGTGTCTGGGAGTGCTCCAAATGCAATGCTTGAAGCTGTTTTGAAAGACGGGGGCACAGCGTTGACTTAGAACACGAACACAAGCTGTTGCAAGCGTGGAAAGCTACGCGCCCTCCTTTCCTTGGGATATATGGCTCTGTGTGGTAACAGCAGCAGATGAACAAACGATCGTTTCTGTTGTTGGGTGGGGAATTTCGATGAGAGAGACCTGGCCCTGGTGGGGTATCCGGGTCTGTTTGGTAAGCCCCATCCCCATGGTGAAATGAAGAACAAAGCAATGTCTCTCTATTGCGTCGTGGTGTGCAGCTGGTTTGAGTCTGTTATCAAAACGCCTAGGGGTGAATGTATGATAAAGGCGACATAGTCTCCCTGTTCCTTCCCCCCCCCTTGGTGGTGATCAATTTGAAGACGATAGTTTTGCTCTAGGAACCTGCTAGAACTGTTTATTTCATTTATAAACAAGCTCAAGGAAATATGAACATGGCATTGGGAGTCGTCGAATAACAGCACTAATCCGTGTATCTTTCCTTCTCCTCTTGCAGGTGTGCGCCGATCTGGGAATCATCTGCGAGACCGACTACTTCGGCCTGATCCCGGTCCGGGACGGCGACAGTGTGGCCGATGTGGATGAAGGCACGGCAAAGCAGTGGATCAATCTGCGCAACCCGCTGCACCTGTACACGAACGATCGTACCCATCCGATCGTGTTCTCGCTGCGCGTCAAGTTCTGGGTACCGGCCCACCTGATCCTGCAGGGCAGTGTGCGGTCGCTGTTCTTCATGCAGGCCCGCCAGGAGCTGTTCGACGGTCATCTGCGGCCGTCGAGCTGGACGAATGCGGCCTACCTGGCGGCGCTGCTCCTGCAAGCCGACGGCTACAAGTACGATCCGGCCAAAGTGCCCAGCACGAGCGAGATGCTGCCCAACGGTGCAGCCTCGGTGACGTCATCGCTCGAGCGACGACCGGCGGCGCAAGGACTGAGGCGTCCCTCGAAGCGCAAATGCTCCGAGTTGGAGTGTAAGCGGGGCAGCGTTAGCTCCCAAACCAGTGGCAGTAGTTCCGTGGCGCACGGAGGGCCACAGCTGGACGAAGGAGCGCCGGCGGCGGGCCATACTGTCGCGGGGTCCCAGTCGTGTGGCGATGGAGCCAACGGCAATGCACCAAAGAATATCTACCATCGGTACGGTGCGCTGCGACCTGCATTTGGTGATGCGGACGAGGAGGACGAGGAGGAAGGCACGGCTGAGCCGGTTCCGCAGCCGGCGAACTTTTACCAGCTGATTGCCCAGGAGCACGAGAAGCTGTCGCGCATCCGCATGACGGCCACGTCGGCCCAGTACTGGCTGCTGGAGGAAATCTGCAGCCTGGCCGGATATGGGGAGGAGATCTTCGAGGGCGTCACGATCGCTGAACCGGTGGTTGTGTGCAAAATCGGCGTTAGCCCCCACGGGCTAACGATCGTGAAGGACGACGAAAAGTATAGGTAAGTTGGGAGCATATTCATTCCGACAGCGTGCATGGCCTAACCGAAAGTGTTCGTTTGCTCTCCTCTCCACTTTTGCAGCGTTCCGTTCACCGCAGTTAAGGCGGCCAAATCGATTAAGCGCTCCTTCCGGTTGACGTACATGAACGAGAACCACGAGGAGACGTACGTGGAGCTGAAGCTGCCGAACCACCGGACGGCGGCCTCGCTCTACCGAGCAATTACCGAGAAGCACGTCTTCTACTCGTGCGAAACGGTGCGGCCCATCGTGACGACGCAGTTCATACGCGATCTCAAAGGCACGATCGTGTCGATGTTCAACGAGGACACCGAGCTCGGCAAGCGGTACGTGTTCGACATACAGCGCACCTGCCGCGAGGTGTACGATGCCGCCCGGCGGACACTGCACGCCCGCGGCATCGAGATCGCGCCGAGTGCCGAGGAGCACGCGGAGACGCCGGCCGCTGCCCTCGGCCGGCTGGAGGAAACGCTCCGCAGTCGGCAGGACGAGTCCGGTCAGCTCGAGAAGCTGCTGGACGAGCGGATACGGGAGGCGATCACGTGTCCGATCTGTGCGGACGGCGAGATCGATACTACCTTCCTGCCGTGCGGGCACATGACCGCCTGTCGGGCCTGCGCCGTACAGTAAGTATCGTGGGGAAGGAGGAGCTCGGTGTTGATTGTTAACCTGGAAGAATGTCCACTAACCAAAGCGTTCTGTTTTCTTTCCTTGTTTTCCGCAGATGCGACCGCTGCCCGTTGTGTAGGGCTAACATCGAAAGTACCAGTAAAATCTTTCTGCCTCCACTGTTGCAGTCACGCAAGGGGACGATTGCGAGCCGGCGACCATCGGAAACGGCTGCTGCAGGTGTTGTCGGGGGCGCAGGCGGTGGTGGTACTGAGCTGGCTGGTGCTGTTGCTTCCAAGGCACCAGCAGCCGCACCTTTGGTACAATAAAACGAGGTCGAAACAGCGCATTAAGAGCAGGCAGTATCCCTTAGCGCCAGCGTGCGCGCATCATATCGCCTCGTTTTTGCGAGGGGAGTAGCAAGATAATGTTTAGAAGATAAGCGAATTGGTGATATTATTTGTTAATCGTACTCTGTTGCGGATGAGGAGGAGGGGGCCCTGCTCGGAGGGGCGAGGATGGATGGTTTCGTGCTGGATGATGGGAGTTAGAGTTAGCAGTGAGATACAGGAGGAAAAGAAATGATAGAAGTACGAAGTACGACATCAGGAAAAGATATATAGTCAATGAATCAATGCAAATCTTTATTATTACCACTAGTGTGCGTGCTCTGTGTGTTTGTGTGAGCGCATGGTGGCACACGCCTAGGTCCTAGCACGTAAGCTGTTAAGTTTATTGATCCTAATATTGGTTAGTTTTAAAATCAGTGATACTTTTAGCGTTTTTTTTGCTATGTACCTTGTTTTAGGAATCCAAAAAAAAGAAAACATCCAATAGTCAGGACTACAGTTTCGTGGCAAGTAGCGGAAGAAAAGAATCAGCGTGCTAAAATCGCACTCGCCTATCAGGTTTTATATTCAGCAGACCAGTAAACGATTGAATGTCGTAGTATTGATTTTAAGTATTTTAATTTCCTCTTTTCTAAATTCACCACTACCTGGTAGCAATTTTATCTCGTTAAACAGAAGTAATGCAGCAGCACTTCAGAAATCCCCTTTAGTACCGTTCTCGGTTACGTTGTGTGCTAACCACATATCTTAAATGCATATATTTCCTGTCGATTGCATCAAGCACCAAGTTGATTACCATGTGTAAGATATTAGTAGTCGTTAGTGGCCAGGTCCTTCCAAGAAGTGCCAGGGCGCATACAATAATTGATGGCATTCTCCAGCTTACGTTAACGCAATAAAAAAAAAAAAACAAACAAACAAACCACAACAATAATGGAATTAAATGTTATCCAAACTCGTCCAAATGAAAAAAAAAAAAGATTTAATATGTGTGTTAATTTATTTGCTTGTAGTTTATTTTATAATGATGACAATGTGTTTTGAGCCAATGTTTTTACACATACGCTGTGAAAGCATGTGAGTATTTCTTTCATCGTTGCAAATATCGTTTACGCTTTGTCGGTTTAACTTTTTTACTTTATCATAAGAAGAAATACGTTTATTTGTTAACCTTTCAAATAAAATGTTAGCAAAAATTATTTCAACATTTTAGCATTCATCAACGGTTTGAAAGAGAAAATAAAAAATAACGGCTTAATCGTAAAAATTCAAATGCAACTCGTTTCGAATATTAACTGACAGCTGTCAGTTTCGATCACATTTCGCCCGACGCTTCAAACACTTCAGGGCGAAAAGGGAGCCCGCTGGCACGCACACACCGACACACGGTTTCACCGTACTGTTTCGCCATCTTGCGGACGCCTGTAGCAACTACATCGCGCTGTACCGCTCTCGCACGCGGCACGGTCGGCCCCGGAACGAACCCCACTCACCTGGTGCCGTCTCGCTCCGTCCGCGTACATGCGGTTTCCGCACAGCAATGCCCTCGAGCCGTACGGGTGTGTGCGTGTCGCTGTCCGCGGTGGAACACGACAGAAAGAGCAAAGGAATCGTTTCGTCGCGGTTTCGGTTTGTTCGTCCCATTATTTCCCGTTTTTTCCCAGCAAAATCGTGCAATAACCTAACAAATAGACAGTGCACGGTGCAGCGGACGTGGTGCACCGTTAGTGAGCGTGCGGGTGAAAGGTGAGCAGGCGGGGCAAACCCGTGAAAAAAGCGATCGACGAATCGCTGTCCCGCAACAGGAAAAGCGATGGAGCGGTGGTGGTGGTGCTGGTGCTGGTCGAACCTTTTTGACAAGCCGTGTGTGCCGTAGGGGGCGCGCACACACCATCGAAGATCGTAACGCGCAACGTAACACACAGATGCGGATTTCGCGATTCCGTAAGATCCGCGAAGACACCCAGAGTTGCCTGCCCCAGCTTCTTTCTGTTCGTCTCTCTTCACGCAAAAGAGGGCGGTGTAGTGAAAAACGACCGAGGGCAAGGTGTGACGGTCTGGCCGTGTGATTTCCCCAGCAGGGCACAGAAGAAGGTGACGAAACAGCACGAGATTGTGTGTGGCAAACTGCAGGATATTCTCTCTACTCGCCAAGGTGTTTGGAGTATGTGTGTGTGTGTGTGTGTGTGTGTGTTTGTGACATGGCGCTCGGGGTGGTGGTGTGTTTGTGGCCGGAATTGGGCTGCAGTGTCGGAATCCGCTACCAATGGGGGACCGATCGGGACAGTGTGATCGCTGGGAAAGGGCCGCACATCGCCGCGACATCCGGAAGTGTGGTGTGCTGGTTCGCAAAAGGGTGGTAGTGGTGGTGGTAGTCGTCCACATTGCCCAGCTCTCGACCGCGGACGGCCAAGTTCACACGCATACATTGGTGTGGTGGTGTGTCGCCATCTGAACGCCATCGTTCCGTGCCAAGCGGTTCGCTCGATTCACAGCCTGCTGCTGTTGCTGCAGGGAAGGGGTGAGGGGGGCGCAGTACGACGTGTAACGTAGATGGCGATGCGTATAGAAGTGGGAACGGCTAGGCTGTGGGGTGGCTGAGGATTAGAGGAATAGAAAATAGTATAGAAGCAAACGTCGTGGATCAGGGTGCAGTAAGGGGGTGAAGCAAGGGTTGGGATCCTAGCTGAGCAGGAAAGAAGCAAACAAGGGAAATAATCCAAAACGCGCAACAGAGCCCTGTCGGAACTGGAATTGGCGGATGGGAACTCAGGTACAAGGGTTGGAGGGGAAGAGGGGCTATGTTTTGCAAATGAAACAGACGGGGGTCGGTCGAATGACATTTTGTCAATCGTTAATCCACCTCCCCGGAGGTAAATCGAACCCTTCCTCCGTCTCTCCATTTCATCATGTGCGTCATGCTTGTATGTATGTGTGTGTGTATGTTGAAAAGGCAACTGGATAGGTTTTGTGCAAAGATGGGCAGAAAAGGGCAGGGTGACAGGGGCGGGATGCAGGGCATGGACATTTTTCACAACACACCAACACTGCAAACTCTGGCCGCCCTCGAGGATCAGCATCCTTCCGCCCGAACCAAACGGCGGGCGAGGAAAGTTGTCTAATGCGTGAGGGAGAGAGGGGAACTACACCGTATGCTTGGTGTGCAAGTGTGAGTGTGTGTTGTGTGCAATGGAGCAGCATGAAAAGCCGGACGTGTTGGGCCGCGCGCAGTGTCCTTGCTCCCGATTGCTCTTGTTGTTGTGGTTGTTGTTGTTGCTGGTGTTGTGTTCGCCCCCCCCCCCCCCCTTCTAAAGTAAGGAAGCGGGGAACGAGGTAAGCGGCGCGGGTGCGCTTAGAACTGTCATCCTGTTTGACAGCTCGCCGTTTGTCGGCGTTTGGTCTTTTGTGCGTTGCGGAACTGTCAGCGGCAAACAACACGAAACTTTGTTCCTTTGTTGTGTGTTTTTTTTCCGCTCTCTTCTTGTTAGCACTGCGACTGGAGAGTCGTTTTTGGTTTCTTTTTGTGTGTGTATGTGTGCGGGACATATTGAAGCGGTAGGCAGAAGGTGAAAAAAATCAAGCGTTCCGGCGGTGTTTAAAGGCACCGTTTTAAAACAGGCCGTTTTTAATTTTCTTTTATTTTTAGTTGAACAAATACGAATCAACAAGATTGCGAAATTCCCCACGACTCCTCTCTACACTAGGCCCTTTGGTGGTGATGGATTGTTTGCGTGGTGGGATTTTGCTGCACGGTGGGCAGCGATTTTGAACTAAAACGAGGCTCTTAAGCGAACTGAGCTTAGGTTAAGGAGGTTTAAACTTCTAGACACTTGCCATAATAATTGTGCGTACTGTTGCACTCATCTGCTATTGTTTCACCGACAGTCGATACGCACTTGGGCGGTTGAATTGTTCTGATTGATTGACGTTTGCTTCATTTTGGAACCCACCTGACCGATAGGTTGTAGCGTTTAGTTGTTTGCTTGTCGTCCGGGAGGGAAGTAGGAGAAACGCAAAGCGAACGAGATACGCCGGAGCAAGCGGCTACTACGCCGCATGACGTACCGTTGCGGGAAGTGGCAAAGGTCCTTGCGTTGTGCCGATCGATCTTCGACCATCACCACCACAACCACCGCATCCCATCATCCTCTCTCCCTTCCTTCAAAGACAATTGTTTACATGTGCTTTTGCTGCTTTCAGTTCGGCAGCAGCAGCAGCAGCAGCAGCTTCATCGATCCGGCCCTTTACTTATTCGGTCTGGTGCAAACAGTGTAGCGCGCAAAAGTGTGGCTCCCTAGAGCGTGGTGCCGTAGGTAGTGTGTGGTGGTGTTGCGGAGTGAAGGTGTACCAGCAGCAGTAGCAGCAGCAGCAAGAATTATCGTCGCAGTTTGCCGCAGTTGGCCCCGCTCCGTCGGTCGAAGTGGAGTCGCCGCGCCGCGAAGAAGCGTTCGAAGCGAGTGTGTGACGACGCCACACACATCTTTGTCTCTCCCGGGCGGCCAGGCAAACGATGGCGGCGATGCTGGTGTGCAATCAACATCGTAGCAGCAGCAGCAGCAGCAGCCGCAGCCGAGGCAACAACAACAGCAACGTCGTCGTCGTACGCGGCAGCAAGCTGCTAGTGTCGTGATAGTGGTGGAATTGATTGAGTAGTGTGCGTGCGTCCCTGCATATGTGTGTGTATGTGTGTGTGTGTGTGCTTGTGATTGCCGCATGGGCCGACAAGAAAAGTTTAGTGTTTGCGGTAGCGCCTGTGTCTCTCCACGCCTCTTCTCTTCCTCCCCCCACGAGCGGAGCCAGCCAGCCTGCGCAACTAGTAGTAGTGCGGAAAAGTCCGGAAAATAAGCAGTGAATAGAAGAAGCAATAGAAGAAGAAGAAGAAGAAGGGAAAAATCCCGCAGTGGTGTTACACACACGCCTCGGAAACCTCGCCTCGCGTTGTAGAGCATCACGTGTGTGTGAGTGTGTGTGAGTGTATGTGTCTGTGCAGCAGCGTGTATGTGTATAGAGTGTAGTGAATTTGTATGTGCACCACCGGGCGTACCATACTGCTGATTCGCGACGGATAAATCGCGGATCAATTCACAAAGAGTGAAAAAGAAAAAGAAAGAGAAAGAAAGAGAGGGAGAGAGTATTGTTTACCGAAAAAGATCGTTTGTGTACCAGTGTATGTGTGTGTGTCAGTGAAAGGGCCAGCGTGCACGGGAAGAATACGGGAAGAAAAACTTAGTGAGTGTGTGTTGTTTTTTTCTTCTGTCGTTCCCTCTCGCCTCTATCTCTCTCCCCAGCAAAGAGCCGATAGAGCGTGTGAGTGTGTGTCAACGCGCGCGCGTGTGTTTGTATGTATGGGGGGCGGGCTGTGTGTGCGCAGCGAAATGTATGTATGCCACGATAATGATGGCGGTTGCGAATGCGATGATTGATAAGAATGTTGTGCGACCGTCCGCATCGTCGTCATCACCAGCAGAAGCAACAGCAACAACAGCAGCAGCAGCAGCTTTATCATCAGCAACAGCCCCGTCATCAGCCCCCACCCTTCGTGTGTGGTAGTGTGTGCGCGCGGGTGCCAAAGTCATCCAATTTATACCAAATCCCTTCGCGTCTCGTCGGCGGCTTAGTGGAGCGTGTGCGCGCGCTTGCGTTCGCGCATTAGTGTGCGTGTATATTTGCCTGTGTGTCTGTGCCGTAACGGCCGGAGGAGAACGGCCTCTTTGTGTATCGGAGGGCCGAAAGGCGCCCCAGTGTGATTGTGTGAGTGTATTGTGTGTGTGATTACGGTGAATTCGCATACAACAGTAGCAGCAGCTGCAGCAACAAATCCCCTTCGGTGCAGCGAATATTGCTTACAAACCAGCGCCAAACCATCAACACACACACACACATCCGGGGAAACAGGAAGTGCGAAAGCACCATTTCCTCGTCCAAACTCCCGGAACCGACCGAGGTGTGTGTGTGTGTGGGGCACGGCTTTGCTTTGGTGCAAACGACACGACGCCACCTTTCGAAAACGGCCGAACGCGCATACCCAGCATTAGGATAGCAACAAAGTAAGCATTTTCAGAAGTCCCCTTTCCTACGTCACTGGCTTTTGGGTTGGGTGGTTAAGCCGGGGGTTTTGGGTCGGGGTCGGGGGGAGGTTGCCATGTACACATAATCCGGCCTGCAGAGATGAACTGCCTCCCCCCGCCCTGGAGTGCGGTTCGAGCACGAATCGATGGGGGTGATTGTTTTTCCAGCTTGTTTTTGTTCGTTAGTCATAATCACATCTCACAACAGTGGTGGTTGTGCGCTGAGGGAGCAAAGCTGAAATGGAGGACAATAATGGGGATCACTCATGGCTCGTGAAGGAGGAGCATTATTTTTTTGTGTGTGGTACATAATAATCCGCTTTCAATAGGTTATGCTCAAACCGCCAAAGCGTTGTTGATACGCGCACAGTTCCGTTTTATTCTTGTAACGGGTTCAAGCAGCAAATGGAACAGAAGGCAACTTATGTATGGCACATTCACCTGGCCTGATGGTGCCACACCCCCTGGAGACTCTTCTTCCCGCCTTTGTCCACTGTATAATGGCGTGATTACTCCCACATCATCAATAATTGACCACGCACGTGCGGCAACTCATGTGATTTACTTATATTCAGAACAGAACCGAACAGAACAAAAAACGAGAAGGTCCTCTGCATCAATTTTGTGCCACTCTTTTCAAAACGGCACAACAATTCCACGTGACACGTCTAGGCCGAACACGTGCTTTTGGTAATCGTAGCGAAAGATCTGCCCTCCCGTTTTGCTAATGCTAATCCACCAAACTATTAGATGGTGGCAGTTTTTTTTTCGGCAAAATGGAAATGCTCCACGGAACAAATTTGTGACGAAACCATTTTACTTTTCAAAGTGGTCCCATTAATTCAAGCTTGTGCGACTGTCTGTCGGAAGCGCTTGCTCACGTGTATGCAGTGCGTGAAATTGGATTGACAATTGCCTCAAAAGACCTCCCAGAGCGTCCAGAGAGGGAGTGGGCGTCCATAAAATTACACCTCGTTGAGGTTTACTTGTTATCGCTTGAATTTAAAATTCAAACTATCAACATAGCTCGTAATCGAACATTTAAAGCATTCCTGCAAGGGTATGCGAATCGCGAAAACTTTGCTAGCATAAGAGCACCTGGCTGTCACTTGGTTTGACATGCACGAGCTGCAACTTTGTTGCTGTTGCTAGCACAAGAGGAAAGGTGGATGATTTGCTGTCGAATCTCAACAATCAATATCGACCCCGGGGAAGGCTTTATGTAAGACATGTTTCTAAAAGTTTCACAACAGAGGGTGATAGGGAAGAAGGACTATGTGCTGGGTGATGGGATTGAAAAGCGCGAAGGTGAATTTAAACAACGGGTTTGCTTTTCAGGTGTGGAATTAAGGAAAGATTGTTGCCTTTTCCTTCTTTACACGATTGGTGGGCTTAGAATATCCCTCTTGGCGAGACATAGCACAGTTGCAGGGGCATGTTTTACCTACCCAGGCTTTTCTTAAAAAAACATAAGTCGATGATGAGATGAGATTCGAATCCCTACATTTGTCAATTCATCTTCTACTCCACGATGTTCCTCTATGAAATACACCAAGAAGAGGAAGCAGGAGTTGTGTGCTCTCTGTAGCGCCCTTATGACTCTGATGCAATTCCAGCAATTGTTAGTATGATTACGATTCCTATAAATCGGAATCACCAGTTCCGCCCGGAGTTGGAATCGTTTGGAGTCGTACAGAGTCGTCCGGAGGTGTCTGAAGTCGTCTGAAGTCGTCCGGAGACGCCCGGAGACGTCCAAAGTCCACATCAGTTGTGCGGAGTCATCTGGAGTCTTATCGAAGTCGTCCGGAGTTGTCCTGAGTCATCCTGAGTTGTCCGGAGTTGACCTGAGTGTGACTCCAAACAACTCCGGTCTCCTCCGGCTACGACTCTGGACGACTGCGACTCCGGAAGACTCCAGATGACTTCTAGACGGTTCCGGGCAATTCCCGACAGCTCCAGACGATTCCAAAATGCTGCGGCTAATGCTGGGCGGACCTACCTTTCAGTGCCAACTCAGAAATTAACGGAGTAGTACCGGAGTTGACACCGGATCTTTACCCATCACCTAGCCAAACATGCTGCTGTATTCCCTGTGTATTTTGCATCCACACCCACCCACAGCCATAGGATCTTTCTTTTCCACGAAGGAGAATCGCACAGCGTGTAGGCATCAAAGACCTTTGTGTCCTCTATGCTCTCTGACTCCCCTCGCTAGTGCCCACGATGCGCTGCGGTACGAAAGGTACGAAACACTGTATGTGTGTGTGTGGGAGTTTATACTAACAGTGGAATGTTTTCGCTTCGTTTAGAACCTTTTTCAGCGAAGCTCGTGTTGCTTGCATCTTCATTTCAGCTTCATGGGCGTATCGCAATGCTTTCCTCCTGCTCCTTCCCTGCTCGAGCCACCTCTAAGGGTAACCGAGGAGGGGGGAGAAAAAGGGCAGCCCCATGCTTTCTCGAATGTAACATTTCCCATTGGCGGATGCTGGTGGAATTGCAAAGAAAATAGACATTCACACACAAACACACAAACACACGCCTTCAAAAGCGCTCCTTTGTGGCATTTCTCTATAAAAGGGTGCTGGGCTCGGTTTCTCCCTGCACACTGTTGTGTGGCGCTTTATGACGTCTGTGGCGGTTGATTTATTGACGGATCTGCAAAACGGGCTGCAGGGCTGCAGGGGCCTATGAGGCGGTGGGCCTATGCGATTATCCATGCCACCGGGTGGTGAGAGCTCTGTGGGTGGAAGCAGCAAAATACCTGCATCATTATAGGTGCGCTTCGATGGGGGGTGGTGTGTTGAGGTTCGCTGCTGACTGTCGCAGACATTGTCCCCGGGTGCAGCTCCAATGCCGGGAAGAACACTGCTGATGAATAATGCAATAGACTAAGGGACGAAACGGGGAGTAGCTTTTCCGGCTTGGTGACTCTCTTTGTGTGTGTGTGTGTGCGCGCATCACGTCGTTGGGCTATTGTTCTCGGTACATTGTCTTGTTGGAGTAGAACCTGAAGCAGAGAGTATTAAATGTTTTTTTCAATAAACAGAACAGTGTTAGGTGTTGTACTTTCTTGACACACACGTCTGTCTCTAGAGCTACTACGTCTTATGACGCGACTGTGTGTGTCTGTGTGCGGCAAGAAGACAGATCAATGTGTGGACGTGCGATGGTAGCCGGAAAGAGTGGTCTAACGTGAAGATGAACCCCTTCCCACACGACACGGTTGCTAAGCGCCGATTATTCATCTTCATCATCATCTCCATCCCCTGCCCTCCATAACGATGCGGTTGAGCGCCCCCAGCATATGATCGGATTGAAATTGATCTCCACTCTTTTGCCCGCGTTTTGTTCTACGATCGCTCACGCGCGGGCACAGTATGCTGGGTTGGTTGGAAGATGATGGTAAAGATCATTAGCCGTCGGGAAGGGAGAAGCCAACGGGAAGGTGAAAACCATCCTCCACACGGCCACCTAGCCGTAGCGTGCTAGCTCAATGGTTAAACCGCCACTGCTCCCTCTATTTTATAACCGGATCGCGGGGATCAAGCAACCCTCAGGCAGCTTCGAGAAGACGAGGGCGCGCGATAGATAATCCAACGGCTAGCCCCAATAATAGAAGGGCGCCGAACGAAAGTAACACTCCAGAGCAAAAAAAAGGCAGCTAAAGAGCGATGAAAAGGCGCGCTTTCGGTTCGGCCCGAGCCTCGTGTAATTGACCCTCCAGCGATGCTGGTGTGTGGACCCAGCGAACGAAGAAAAGAAAAGAAAAGAAAAGCAACAAAAACAGATTCCTGGAGATCTTGAAATTCATCTCTCCCTCTGCTGCCGGCAGCGGCACGGTGGCTTTTCAGGGTCGTCGTCCATGTTTTCTAGGTGCCGCTTGGAACGTCGGTCGATTATGAGATGCTGCTGCTGCTGCGAAGGATGAGAAGAGGCGAAAGAGACGAACCCCAGCGCATCGCGTCGATGTAAAAAGCTCACCGCGCGCGACCGATGCTCGTAAAGGGATGGGGAAATGATCACAGAGCGCGCCAACTCGATCGGTCGGGGTGTCCCAGTGGAGTAGAATATAATTGTGTCTTTTTTTTTTTTGGAGGGTATCCTCTTTCATCAAGGCTGATGCCGGTGTGTGCGGTGGTTTCTGCCGAAATTGTGAAGTAAGCAGTCCTTTCGTTTGGATCCATCACAGTCGGAATGAGTAAAGTGTTGATTTTTATTGATCTATAATCGTCATGGGAGGAGCGTTGGATTGGTGTTTATTTGTTGTATTTTTTTAGATCGAAAAGGCAATAAAAAGATTGCTTATTTACAGGATTTTCCAAAACCAGTTCCTGTTATTGACAGTTGAATGACAGTGTATGTGTTAAATGTGATAAATATCAAAATAAATTCAATCTTATTTTTGTACAGGATTTGCGTCCTGCTCCTTTACGATATTATTTCCTGGTCATGGCACCAATATTCATTGAATTTTAATATTTTTTTCGTCGTACATAAAACTGAAATCAAATGTGGAATACTTTCTCGGAATTATCTCCTACTATTTGCTCCAGACGAAACCATTTCCAGGTGTATACTGCACTAACTATGAATGTTATCCTGGTCACGGCGCCGAACAACCATCTTCGTTATGCCATCTCCAGGCTGCCAAAGCACTGTTTCGATGTGTGATAAAATGCTTCCAATCGATGCCAGTCCTGCCGGCTTCCCATGATATCAGCTCCTCGGTGAAGGGGGTAACACTCCCCTCCCCCCTCTCCGTCATTCCCATTTTCGGTGTTGTAACTCCACTTGAAAATGTATGCGTGACCGCTGCGCAAATAAACACGAATTGAGGACAGGTAAATATTGATGATTGCACACACGGATGCGCCCGGGCAAGGGGCTGACACAGGGAGAGAACACCCCTTCACCCGCCGGGGTAAATGTTAGAAGAATCAGCGCCTTTGTGTGACTTCGGGTCGGCGTGAAGTGTGTTTGCCAGGGGTCGGCTGGGGGGTTTTAGGAGGAGAATGTGTGTATCGAGCTCCTCCCGGTGTCCGGTTGTGGAGCGACTTTGTTGGTAGTTATACACTATTATTCATTCTGCTTTGCGAATCGAAACGATAACTCCAACTTTCATAATCCATTAGAAAATATTTGCTTTAGACGTCATCAAAAAGAGTTCCGAATTTCCGCTCATTGTACTCCCCTTTTTCCTTCAAAAAGCTTTTTTTGCTGTTCGCTCCCCGTCGTGTGTGAATGCGTCAAGAGTGTGTGTGTGTCTTTCCCTGCTCTTCCACCATCGGATGTGTGATACCCATTTCGCAAATGTGTTCCAATAAATTTGCAAACAATTTCCTTCGTTCCCGCACCGGTCTCCGCCTCGATCACCCTTTTCCGGTACCGGTTACCAAAGCCACGCACACACACACACACACGCTTACATTCAGATGAGTGATGTTTCTCATCCTCTTGCTGCTGCTCGCCATCCGCTCCGGGCTCGGGGGATGACCTCTCGAGCAGGCCCATTGGCCCTGCGCGTGTTGATCGGGGGGTGAGGTTTGCAATGGGCGCACGGGAGCGATGGGTGAAGGAAACGGGAACAAATTTAACATTTAGATCACGTTTACACACGCACTCACAACCACACGCCTTGATAGAGTGTGTCTGTGTGTCTGTGTGTGTGGAGAGCTAAATCGGGATGACCACAGAGCGGAACCGATGCGATTACAACTGCTGCTGGTGCTACTGCTACTGATTCTTCCTGCCCAACTTCCTCCCGAGGCCTCTGTTTAAATTTGCACACACATTCACACACACACACACACACACACACACACACACACACACACACACACACACACACACACACACACACACACACACACACACACACACACACACACACACACACACACACACACGGTCGATGGAGCGATTCCAACCCTTGAGCTCACGTTGAGTGCCGGGTGATGAAAATGAAAACGGATCGAAGCCGCCGCGATGGGAAACGCGGCTTAAACGCACGGGGATCCAAACCTTGGGATGGATCCATATCCATTTCGCTCGTTACCTTCCCCTCCCTTCCTTACTCTTCCCTTTGTGACTCCACATAATGCCATTGGGGGGCAACCCTTTTACCGTGCCCAGGTCAGTGAGCTTTTCCTTCTGCTCTTATGGTTCGGTGTGCTCTTCTCTTTCCATTTTCTCTTGCACTCGCTCTCTCTTTCTCTCTCTCTTGCTTCATGTGTTTGGCGATTTATTCTAGCGCAAAGAAAGAGTGTGTGTGTGTGTAGGGCTTCTGGAAGGGCCAGCCCGATCGTTCATCATAAGCAGGCCGCACACACGGTCGGCTTGGGAAAGGTGAAGCCGAATGGAAGTTTATTACGTCCGTCCCTTTTCCAACGCCATTCCATTTGATCGTGTTGCGGTGGAGGGGTGGAAGGAGTCCTGCTGTCCCTTTCCCGGGGGGTCTCGCAATCCATGGCGGGGCACATGGTTTTAAAATCGTTTCCACGCGGCCAATTTATGTACGGCATCCTCGTTTGCTACACCTTCGCGCTCCCTCTTTCATCGATCGTGCAAAATGGAGGGAGGGGGGCCCCGCTCCCGGCGTTATGTTGGGCTGCAGGAGGGGGCCATCCGAAGTGTGTTCGCTTATCATGTTTTGCTGCGTGTGTGGTGCTTGCGCTTTTTACGCTAATCGCTTTTGGCTTCTTCACTTCGTAACGCCACACTGAGTACGAAGAGGATAGAAGCAGAAGGGTGGAACTTGCTTCAAGTTGTTGTATTTTTTTTGCGTTTTGGTTTTGCTTACATTTGATGTGGTCGCAGTGTTTTCTTGTAAATTAAGTACTGTTGAAATTCTGCACTACCTTTACGAGGGTCATGGACATGGCACGTTTTTAATGCCCTAGCGCAGCTCACACGCCTTTGCCTGTTGTGTGTTGCTGCTGCGATCAGCATTAAATGAAATGAATAATAAACACTTATGCTGTGATACCTTTGGTTTTTTTTGCTTCGCTCCACCTGCCTCAATGATTTTGCTTGACAAGCAGACAACAATGATAGAACACGCGGGGTTGAGGAGGGCGGAAAATGTACAGTTATTTCTTGGCCCTTAAAGCAGCATATTGTCAGTTCGCAGACTTTTTGCAGAGGGCGTATTGGTTTTCCCTTGATGAGACAGCAAAAGTCGACTGGTTAGAACTGGTGATGGGTGAAGTTGGCTCCTAACTCCAAAAATTTTGTAACCAACTCTGGTAGGTCGTCTAACATTATACGGAGCTGTTTGGAATTGTTTGGAGCTGTTCGAAATCGCCCGAAGTCCTCTGGTGTCGGAGTCATCCGGAGTTGTCCAGAGTCATCCGGAGTTATCCGGAGTCATTTGGAGTTATCCGGAGTCATCCGGAGTTGTATGGAGCTATCCGGAGTTATTCGGAGTTATCCGGAGTCGTCCGGAGTCATCCGGAGTTATTCGGAGTTATTCGGAGTCATCCGGAGCTATCCGGAGTCATCCGGAGTCATCCGGAGTCATCTGGAGTGGTTGGGAGTCGTTCGGAGTCATCTGGAGTTGTCTGGAGTTATTCGGAGTTATCCGGAGCTATTCAGAGTCGTCCGGAGTCGTCCGTAGTCGTCCGAAATCATTTAGAGTCGTCCGTAGTCATCCGGAGTCATCCGGAGTCATCCGGAGTCATCCGGAGTCATCCGGAGTCATCCGGAGTCATCCGGAGTCGTTCGAAGTCGTCCGGAGTCATCCGTAGTCTTTCAAAGTTGTCCAGAACACAAAAGTCGGAGCCGTCCGGTGTGAGCCGAAGCCATCCAGAGTCATTTGGAGTCGTTCGGAGGCGTTCGGAGTCGTTTGGAGTCATCCGGAGTCTGCAGGAGACGCCCGGTGCAATGCTTTGGGGGTCATTTGCAACGACTCCGACGATTTATACTCCGGACAACTCCGACACCGGCCCACTACGACTCGAGGTGGAAGTAGTGATTCCGCTTTGGGCGGAGTCGAAATCGGACTAACTATAGCCGTACTCGGATCTTAGTTGTGGGTGCGCTCCAAAGAGCTCATCACTAGTTACAAAAACAGCTGAGTTGTGCAAAATGTGAGCATCAAATGTTTCGTTAACGGTGAAGGTAGCATTATGAAGAAGATTGAAAATGTAAACACATCACAATGGCAACAAAACGTTTTTCTTCCATTAGTTTGAAACATAAGATACATACTACCTTCGTTAACAAAACTGTAAAATAGAATAGAATCTCTTCATAAATAGTAACTTTACAAACTTAGTTTATGAAGAATTCTACTTTACAACATTTCATGAAACTTTGCTGGCCAATATCAACATATTTCATAACACATCCAATCTGCTCTAACCAAACTTGAATGCAGCAGTAGTCAACACAACCATCCATTGCCATCTACTGGGGATTGCTAATCCATATGCCAGCCACCTAACTTTCAATCATAAAAGATCATAACTGACTGGCCTTTGTCCCGACCACCAAGAGACGGCGCCACCAACGTTTTGGGGCCAAGTCTAGCAGCAGCTTGCTATTGAAGCTCTTGTACAACAACAACAAAAAATGGCATAAATACGGTTTAAAGTCATTCGAAGCAAAATGAAAAGCCCTCTCCGCCGCGTCCCGTTACACACTTTCCGTTTCCCCCCTTATATGTCATCTCTGCTCCCATTCTCCTTCCGCGGACGCAGTCGCGCAGCTCGGTCGGTAGAAACCGTTGGAGAAAAGCCATGGAGAAAAGCGTACCCATTTCCATATTACATTGTTTGATATTCTCTACCCAAGTGTGCGTGTGTGTGTGTTCAGTCGGGAAGGGCTTGGTAGACGGGGAGGGAGCCACTGGGGTTACTTTTTCCTTGGTTTGTGCTTTGGTTCTTTGCTTCCTAGCCGCTGCTCCATCGAGGCCTGTGTGTGTGTGTGTAAAACAAGCAAACTTTTCCCGTAACTCAATTTATATCGCCCAAATGGCCGCTGTCGGTTGTTATTCTTCCCAGCGGAGAAGGAGAAGGAGGAAAAGGGGAAGGGGACAAGCAACGTCGATGGGGTGGCCTAAAAGCTCTTTGAAGAGTGGGGCTGCTCGTGGGAAGTCACCAAGTGGTGGAGTCGGCGAACAAACGAACTGTTGAAAGTGGCGAAGAATTCCTACGGTGCCGCACGAACACGAGAGGATCCATTCCGCCGGGTTGGCGTAGTATTTGACATTGTGTAGCTCGTTTACTCATCCAATTATGTAGTGCCTGTCCCGCTTGCCCTCTCTCAACCCATCCCCGGGGGGTGTGAACGCCGCCCATGGGTTCAAGGGTTGTCGAAATGGGAAGGATAAGAGTGTGATGAACCGTTTTATTCTATCCTTTCCAGTCACACATAGACACAGACACACAGGAGACCACACAGGGACACAGTTTACATGTAGAACACAGGCCGGCGTCACCATAAACTAGGCGAAATACACTACCGAGGATGTGATAGAGAGAGAGAGAGAGAGTGTTTTGGTAGAGGAGAACACATAAAATCGAACGCAATGGCATAGACACGTTGGCGACTATTGGTATGTGTGTGCTTTGTTTTGAGTGTGGCAAGCGGGGTGGGAGAAGGAAGGGAACTGTGATGACAGTCGCCAAGGAGAAACTTTCCATACGATAACATTACCCTGGGAATGGTGTCCTTTTGAGTTACAACATTGAATTTCAACCAGCTCTGGGGAAAGGAATTGCATGATTTTGTCTGTGCGTTGGATTATAAGATATTTCGTAATTGATTCTATGCATGTATTTGTCTCTAAATTTCTATTTTCATCCTCTATAATCCCCTCCAATCGTTTTCAATAGAAATATCTTAACCATCCATTTTTTAAAAACTATTTCTTAACCTCAGACTAAAGAGTTGATGAGAAGAAAGAAAATGAGAGCAAAATTATGCGCAACAAAAATATAAAAAATAACAATCCCGCATCAAATCAGCGTGGTATCAGAAAGGAGGAAGCAAGGAAATGCAACCGCAAAGCTATAGAAATTGGCCAACGGTAACATAATTGCGGGCGAGCGGAAAAAGGAAATTGTGCAAAAGATGGGCAAGAGCATCATTCCCGCCTAATCTTTCAGGGTGGAAGGTGGTGCACATAGGTGTGAAAACGGAAAACGCAAACGCTAACAGCATAAAGATGTAATAGAGCGAGCATTGCAAGATGGCAGCAGCGACAAGTCTCCCCAACCCTCACATTGCACTCGCAATGTCTTTTTGAGGTTACGGGTCATGGACTGACAACAATAGATGTTGGAGCATGGGAGAGGAAGAAAACGCATCTCCTTTCCCTTATGATGCGCCGCCTTTTTGCCCACCTTTTGCGTTTGCAAACGTCTGGGAGGAAGTTATTGCGCGAAGAAATTGATAAGTTGCGGATGATAAGCTGCGTGCGTTTCCCTTATATATTGTTAGTTTAGCTAATTCTGATACAGCAACGGTGGGAAAACACACAATTCATTTCTGCGTTTTCAACAGTGCAGTACAAAAACTGTTGAGTGACATTTACATATTGTATGCACTTATCTATTCCTCGGGGGTTACAGTGGAACGTTAAGGATGCTTCACCATCCCACTCTCACAGCCGAGACATGATGTGTTTCCACGTACTCCTTCCCATCCATTTCCAGCGCTGTCCGCAGTTGAATGTTGCCTAAATTGGTTCGTGTTGTGCCGTGGGGCAAGAACATGTTTCTGGTTTACCGCCGGAGCTCAAACCACGGTGCGCCGCTCCGTGCTTCATCGAAGTTGTCGGGGCTTATGGTACAACTGTAAGGTGGGGTAGCGAGAGGACAACAGGGAGAAGCAATAGTTCGAATGTGATGGAATCATAACCAATGGATGCAATTTGTTATGCTTCTGAGATACAATGGCAATGGCGGAAAGGTTGTACGTCCTTGGGGTATTGTCCTTTCTCCTCCTCCATGCTGCACAAAAAGAGAGAATCGATATCTTTACATAAGTTCCTGGAGAGACTATCTTCATTTGGTTGTAATTGTTTGATTTAATAATTGGTTTAAACTTCAATATTCTTCTACTAAGTTTGTTGGCTTTTAATGCTGAATTGTTTGTAGAGGTGGGTGTAAATGTAAACCGACAATCCTCCAAAGAGACTACAAAGAAGCACCCATATGAAAATATCTTAAATTCCTCACCCTGGAATGTGTACGGTGGTGTAGCCAAAAGGGTTTGAAGAAACAAACGGCCTGGTTGGCGCTACAAAATGAAAGACGCTGTAAATCGCCCATCGGTCTCGGTGGTGGTGGGCTGGCAAATGTACCACGTAAAGGGTATGCGTCTGCTTTTCGATTCGCTTTATTATTGCGAGATATTTCAACCATTCCCCAGCGACTAGGGGGTGAAATACTTTCGATTGAATTCTGCGACGGATCAAACAATATCCCGGGCGATCGGGGGGAAATGAAGGCCCAAGCCGAAACAAACCACACAGGGATTGTATTTGCATGGGCATATGGTATGTAAGTGTGTGTGTGTGTGAGTGCACCAAAATAAAAGGCCCTTATGATTAAGGGCCACGTGTGGGTGCCCGTTGCGAAGCAACTTCGTAATTTCGCCGTAAGGAAAAGAGATTGGAATTGCTCTGCATATAACAACCACCACCATCACAGCAGCACCGAACGAACATGATTGGATGTTGCTTGTTTCCTGGCGTCGTGTTGTGAGCCACAGCTAGTGGAAAGGATTTGCCGTTCGACCAGGGAAAGGGAGAAAAAACGTGGCGGAAGGACTTGTTTACCCGAATATGGCCCAGGCAAGCTCCGGGAATTGTTTGTTTTTATTATCGTTATTATTATAATAATGCTTGAGGCGTAGTGGGACACCGCCGGGAGAGTTTGTGTATGCTGATAGGCTGGGTCTGGAGACTTTCTCCGGATAGTCGTGTTTTGTAGGCAGGATTGTCGACAAACCCGAGAGAGCCTCCGAATCGAATGTTGGGTGTATCGTTTGGGATATGCATATTGATTGGATTTAAAAAAATATCTCTCATGTGTCAGGCATTCAATTATTGCATGATGGCACAATGAGTTGAATGAATCACTGCTGTCGCAATATTAAATATCCAAAATTTTCCTGATGGTCCTGGTCCACCTAAATTATGGTTATCGATTGACCTCAATTATTTTCAGGTTTGTAATGGTGTGTACATGATTCTTCAGTTGAAGTTTTTTCTAGCAATAGTTTTGTAGCGGGATGCTTAAATGAACTCTTCTTGCTCTAGGTTGGAATTGAACTCTCGATCTGTTGCGTGCTAAACCGTGCCGTTGCTCCCGTCACCATTTGTCCTCATTCGTAGTAGCATGCAGCAAAGGTATAAAAGCCAACAGAGGCAACCAAATACACTTTTTTTTATGTGTACATTTAAGTAGGAAAAACCTTCTTCTTTTCGGTATGGAAATTTACAAATGAATATCTATTTGTTTGTTATATATATATATGCTTGATAATATAAACCTGTTTTACTCCTTTTGTTGCTTCTCAGTTTTCTTTCCATTACAAGACCCGTGTGACGCGGGTATGAAGGAATTATCCCCAACATTTCCACTCAAAAAAATAAAGCAAAAAAATCCTCCCCAAGAAAACTCATGCTTGCGTGATGAAGCACGATGGGCTTCAAATGAAACAAAATAATCGATACACGGAACGCATTTTGAATGTACTACCGCCACTGTTTTTTGTGCTCCATTGTTTTTGTTTCCCTCCCCGTTTCGGCCTCGTTTTGCTCTCTGCAGCAGCGTTCAATTAAAACATTCTCTTCAGTGTCTGGCCCTGGGACGGCGGGCACTTGTTGAAGGTGCAGGGAGAGTACAACATTTTATCCCCCCGGACGTGTCCGCTGCAACGCGCCTTGCTTTCCTCTTGATCTGCATCTTTTACCATGGGAGCTGTGTTTAAATGCGAATTTCATTCATTTACACCCCCGGTGGCCACAGGCGAGCCACAAATATCGCGAATATCTGGTGCGATCTTTCGGCACCAGCGCGGCGTGTATTTGTTTGGTTTGGTTGAGCGTGGTTTGCTGCGAGACAGTCTATGAAGACTTGCTGTTTTCTTCCATCACTTGGAAAGCTTGAAATGCTTTGCCTCTCCCCCATTCAACTTGTTGCTCGAATGAAATGTGGACGAGGTTAAATAATGTTTCATTTTCATTTCCTTTTTGCAATGTATAAATGTGTGTTGCATAGCATAAATCATTCCAACCGATTTGATTGTAACACAAAACACATTTCCTCTTCCGTGGTTCAACTTTTTAGCATTTCTTTTTTTTTATGCCATTTACATCAACATAATTTGATATGAATTGTTTGTGTGTCTGTGTGTTTGTGTCTGACCGTGGCTGCCACACATCGAAAAAGTTGCCACACATGTTTTGTGACAACCAACACAGGGTGGGACGACCACCAACGGAAACCGACGGGACGACGCGCAGTACGAATTCTCAACATGAAAGCACCGCAAAATTCCCTTTTCTCTTCTCCGCCACCATCAAGACACAACAAAAACAAACAGCGCGAACCAAAACCCACTGCCTGCCAAACTCTACCGAGATCAACCAGCAGCGCAACAACAAGCACAGCAGCAGCAGCAGCAGCAGCGGGGGATGCAAAGCAAACGTTGCAAAACAAACAAACAAACAAACAAACACATGCAGACACACGGAATGACCTCACAGTTCATTAGCACACAAGTTCGCGGCGTGGCTCTGGTTCGCGTCGCCGCGGAATCTCGTTATTAACGTTTCGTGTGGATTTGTGGGGCGAGGAGTGTGGGGAGGACGACGAAAGCAGTGTGGTGTAGAGGGAGTTTTTTTTTCCTTCTCGAAATCACACATCAGTGTGAGAGTAAGAGAGAGAAAGAGAGAGAGCGATAGAGATAGAGGGGAGAGTGTGGGAGTTACATCCTAACATTCGAATCGAATACCGACTCAATCATTACGGTCCTTTCTGCGTGATTTATTTTGGCCGCCGCGCTTCAGGTCGAGACTTACAGGGTTCACCAACTTATTTTAAAGTTGATGGGCATGTCTGTTTTATTTTTGGAACTATAATGATTATATTAAGAATAACTCATCATGAAATAATCTTAAATTTCACACCTAATTGAATGCTAGAAGTATAGAAGATGTAAATTTTTTGGTACTTAAACAAATATGTACTTTTTACATGACTCTTTCAACTAGTTGGTCTTGGTTAAGCAAATGAAAATTAACAATGTTATAACAATACACCATAATTTGCAGGATTTTTGCTTGCCCATTCGGAGAAACCCTGTCATTTTCGATGCGTAATACTGATCTAGATGAAGGAGCGCCGTTCCTTCTTGTGGGACGTGAAGAATCGGCAACACGAAGCATCCGATCATAGGTCACTTTAACAAATGCCTGCGTGTGTGTGTGTAAGACTGTTTGTGTTTGCTCGCGTTTGTACACAGTTCTGTCCGATATGAGTAGGTGGTGTCCGGGGAGGGACACCAAACGATCACCATCCGCGCACTGACTTCATCCCAACCTACCTCCTCTCCCTGGTCGCTCTTTCTCTTTCTTTCTGGGCAATGTGGAGCAAACCGACAGAAACAAAAAAACAAATCGATGCCAATGGCGCGCGTCCAACACTGATAACCTTTTTTCGGGCGGCTTCCATTTTTGCCGACGATCACACGTACACACACTGTCTCTCTCTCTTTCTCTGCTGTGGGCGTACATGTGTGTTGTTGTGCTTTAACACCGGGGTCAAACCTTTTCTGTGCGGTGATGGGCGCTGGAAGCAGCCGCATATGCCACACGGATCAACTGCCAGGGTCGAAAGTGGTCCGGCCGCTTGATAACCTTATCCCCGTTTGACCCCCGTTGTTCATTGATGGTGTAACAGAATGCTTCTTACCAGACGAATCTTCCCAGACGCATTTTGTGCCTGTCATGGTGTATGATTCCGTTGTGTTTTTTTTGTTTTTTTTGTTTTTTTGTGGCGATTCTTCCCCGCATTGCGATTTAGATTCTTCACTGTTGTGTGAATTTGTTCCTTTTGGATCCGTCCTCCGTTAATTCACTTGTAGGAATTTCATAACACATCCTCTTCATGACATTTTCAGTTGTTTTATATTACATTGCATCAATTAGGTTTAGTGGTTTTGTTTACATTTTTGATTTGTGGTGGTCGTCGGGCTCATTGAGTTACTGCGGACATCAAACACAATCAAATTGCAAGTTGTGACAGCTTGCACATGCTTTTGATTATGAAACTGACATGACCCCGTTTTTGGGAGTTTTTGTGACTTTTCCCACACATTACTAATTTTCCCCTTTTTCCTCTCTTTCTCTTCCTTCTCCTCTATCGTCGCAGATTAGCATGGAAAAGGCAAAGGCGTACATCAAGAACGAATTACGTGGGGGCTCCCTAGCGCAGCCGGAGCCCCCGCCACCACCGCCGCACCATCAACACCACCAGCAACAACAGCAGCATCCGCAACTGCCTCCACAGCACCACCACCACCATCAGCCGCCCATCCCGAACGCGTCCGCCCATCCGTACCATCCGCACGCCCAGCAGCAGCAGCAGCAGCATCCTCATCTGCAGCATGGTCACGGACCAGCGCCGCCAGCGTCCCATCCGGCCCACCTGCTACCGGCCGTACCCCAGCACAGTACGCCGGTGTCGGCGGCGGCCTACCATCCCCACCATCCACCGGTCACCGGCGCCCGGTCGCCCTCGGTCGTCTCAATGGACGATCCGGCCAACATTTGCTACGTGTGCGGCGCGCACGGCGCCCAGGACAAGTACTATCTGCGGGTGCGCCAGAACCCGGACAACCCGGCCGAGCCGCACTTCCCGCTGCTCGAGTCGCACACACCGCCGGCCGGCGTGCCGGCCTGGACGCCGGCCAAGGTGGGCGTCCGGTCCTGCTACCTGTGCTTCACGACCTTCGCCCAGCAGTGGGACTACCACGAGCGGGAGGGCAAACCCCTGTCCCAGCGGCTCTACTGGTTGAAGCGCACCGACGACAAGAACTACATCGGGGCGGAGATGAGCAGCCAGGGCGAGTATGCGGCCCAGGTGCTCGGGCTGAGCGCGGACCATCTCGGCGGCGGCATTCCCGCCGGCTACGGAGCAGCCGGCCAGCCACCACCGCCCGGACCACCAACCACTGGACGGGGGATGGGGCCGGACAGGGATGGCCGTCCGCCAGCGGGACCACCGCTGCCCGGGCCGGCGTACTCCTCCCCACTGCCGACGGTGCCGCGCAACGACAGTCCGCTGCGTGGCAGCAGCGCTCCGCAGCGGAACGATTCGCCACAATCGAAGGGCGGAGGGGAGGGAGGTTCCAGCACAACCTCGACCGCTCCCCCATACCATCCGGCGAAGCGCTTCTTGGAGAATCATCTCGCCAGTCAGCAGCAGGCAGGCGCCACCACGAACGCACCCGCCAACAGCAACAGCACCGTCCAGCCGCAACCACCGGGGGCGGCGACGGGGGCTACGGCGCCAGCACCGACGTCACGTCCGTCGAGCCGAAACGAAAAGTCGACGACGCCACGGCCCAGCACGCACGACAGCCCGTCGCCCGTGCCCTCGCCGGCCGGTGCCAGCCTGCGCTACGATGGACGCAAGATGTCCTCCTTTGCGCACCACAAGCTCAAGATGGTGAACTACAACAATGCGGGCGCGGCGGAACACCATCGGAACCATCTGGGCACGGGGGGCGGTGGTGGGCCACTGTCGTCCTCGTCCACCTCCTCCCATTCGGCACAGCAGCAGCAGCAGCAGCAGCAGCAGCAGCAACAGCAGCAGCAACATCAATTAAGGCTCGAGGAGGAAGGCGCACTGGATCTAAGGAACTCGGCCACCGGCAGCATGCTCGGTGGCTCGTCGGTGGGCGGCATGCTGGCGGAGGAGAGCAGTCTGCGGGGCAGTGGCAGCAACAGCAACGGTAGCACCGGCAGCACCGGCACGGACATACTGGACCTCTCCATGCCAGACAAGAACTCGATGACGGAGGTGTGCTACGTGTGCGGCGACGAGCATCGGCGGGGGAGCCTGATGGAGATCGCGACCGTCAAGCCGAAGGACGTGAAGGACCAGGAGAAGCCGTACTTTCCGATTTTCGACGAAACGCACGCTCGGTAGGTGGCTGTAGTGGTAGTTTGAGCTTTTTAGTGTCATGAGAATGGCTTTAACGGACTTTTTTTGCTTTTTTAGACCGGCACGATCGCGTCCGAAGGATCCGAAAGGAATGGTGCAGGCGTGCAAGGCGTGCCACCAGTATCTGCTCAACCAGTGGCAATCGTTCAACGTAAGTACTGTTGGATGACACGTTTTTGGAACGCGCGTTCTGAGTGGAGGTGTCAAAGCAGAGAACGTTATAGTTCTTTTAATGCACCAAAATCAAACAAAGCATGAAAGTGGGTGCAAAAATTCATGATCGTTTTGAAATAATGAACAGAAAATGCTCGATTTTAAACTGTTTATGTGAATCGAATTATAGATCTGTATTGGCTTGCTTTTCATGCGATCGGACCAACGGATGAATTTGTATTTCTACCGATTTTCGAATAGTGTACCGAATCACAGACTTTACAGGAAACTGCAATTTCCAAAAGAACGTAAAAAACGAAATCAAGCTCGCGTGTTCACAGCAATGATTGACTCGGTTCACTCACGTTCACTTAAAAATAACCAAAATGCCCACCTCTATTTCTGAGACAAGGATTAATGAACTTCGAAGACTTCCCGGAAACTGTAAAACCCATCAGACTCGTTCGTTTGCCTATGACTACGAGTGCTGTGTGTTAGTTTTGCTTGTTGTTTAGCATCAATTAACTAACTGGTTGACAAGTTTGTAGAACCTTCGCTCATCGTGGAAAGGTTTTGTTTGGCGTTCCGTTTGCCAAAGCCACGAATGTTTGCTTTGCCGTGATGGCTAAGCACCAGTACTGGCCGCTACCACTCCTGCAGCTTTATTTGCCTCCAATATTGTAGAGGATGAGTTTCTCGATTTGTAAAACAACCTCTCGTTGGTAGCAAATAGCGCATGGCAACCAAACACAACACATTCAGCCGTGTGTGTCCGTGTGTATCCGTGACTGTCCAGTTTCTCGTTCTTGTCCTGGGGGCAGTTTTGGGCTATAAATAATTGCATAACCACAAAAAAACAAGTCATTGATTGCGCGAACTTAATGAATCATTACTCGTTTCTGCCCGAAACCGGACGGGGCAGAAAAGATATTTATTTTTGGGGTCAAATCAATCGGCATTTTATTTGGCTTCGACGGGGCTGGTTCGGGTTTGTTTTGCTACTCCCGTGAAGTGTACTTCCTTCCCCTCCCGCCCCTGTGTTTGTCTGGTTTTTACGTGCGCTTGTACCATCCTACGCAAGACTGTTCACAACCTTCGATGAAAAGTATAGTTGCAAACAATGGGTGGGGAAAACCCCTCCTCCGTTATCCGAAGGTTGGTAAGCTATTTTTACAACTCATTAGCAGCCGATTTGGGATGGGAGAGGAATGCTTTTTTTTTAATGTGAACTTTTTGTGCCTGTCCTGTCGAGAAAGATGACGTTGCGCTTATGGATGACACTCTGTTCCAGGGGCAGTCATGAAGGAGCGGGACATTAAGTGTGTTATTACAGGGGTTGCTTCTACTGATAGTTTATCATTAGTTTGCAGCGTGTAGCTCAGAAGCGTTACATTGTAATAACGATAGCTTCCTTGCTAATTGTTGCGAGTTTGAGCTGTGCTTTGGCCGTAGCACACTGTCCGCAACAAACCAGAAAGACAAAAATGTGCTAAACTGTTGGTCGTGGTTTGCCGTGGAAAATGATATGGGTTGCCATAATTTTCACATCTTTCCAACTCTCTCCCCCCGTCCGCTGTTGGGTGCTGATGCTCATTAGCAACTAATGCTGCCTCGCGCAACCTAAGCCACTTGTGACGCGTGATCAACTGCAAACAACATGTCGCCCCCGTTCGGTTCCGGTTTCAGGCGATGAGACCGGTTCATTGTGTGTTGCGCTCTGTACGCGTTTGTACGTGAGCTTTCGCGTGAAACAAGAAGCTGTGGTGGTGTGGTGTGGGGTTGTTGTCAATTTACACTGTCAATTAGCGACGGGTTGGCGGGGGACGGAGACGGGCGCAGTGTTTCCGATGGCAAGTGTGTGGGGTTGTGTTCGGTTCGGTACAAAACCTCCCGATCCGGATTGGGTTGGATTCGGTCGGTCGGTTGTGTTTGGCCAAGAGGAGGCAGATGAGTTAGCAATGAAACTGGTTTGAGTGTGATTAGAAGAAGCACCGGCTTGTGTTGTTGTGTGTGTGTGTTTGAGGGGAATACTCTGTTTCTTGTGCGTTAAACGATACGGGCCGTGTGATTGCAGCTCTATGAAGAAGGAACAAGCATGAACGAAGAATGCAATCGAACTGTACCGAACGAACGATAAGCTCTCGCGAACTTCTTTCCCTCTCCCTCGTTATTGCTTGAACGTGTGAGGTTCACGATCGAGCGTGACTCATCAATTGGCACAACATTTCTGACCTTTTTATGGTTACCGTGCGTACGTATCTTTCCTCACTTTCGTGAACTCTCGCACAAGCTTTGCACTCATCATCAAGTTGTGGAATGTGACTACGTTTTTAAGATGCATTATTCACACTTGTTACTCTTGTAGTCAGCGGGAGATATTGTTGTAGTCATTTCGGGAACTTGTTCAGTACGAGCTTTAATATTAATTATTAATAAGATTAAATAATTTCTCTTCTTCTTTTGGCTCAACAACCGTTTTCGGTCAAGGGCTGCCTGTACCATTTGTGGGGTTTGCTTTCAATGACTATTGGATTACCCTCCATAGCAAGATAGTCAGTCCTACGTATGGCGGCACGGTCTATTTAGGGCTTGAACACATGACGGGCATGTTGTTAAGTCGTACGAGTTGATGACTGTACCATGAGACTGGCTAATAAGGATAAATAAGATATTATATAACCAAATATCAAAAACCCCAAGCTAATTGTACGACCAACCCCAATCGATTCCCAAAATTCCGGATTTAATTGGTTGACGACGAACCTTTTGGGATACACCTGCCTTTGAAGTCCAATTTTTAGGGCCAACCCCATGAGATGCGTCCATGGCGATAATAACAATGTTTGCCGTAAACACCGCCCCAAAACCCTTCCAGCCAGCGTACCCGTGAGTGGTGTTTGTGCTTGTGTTGGAAAGAAGTGATAACGAACGAAGAGCAGCAGTGTGTGCAAACTTACTTGCACCGAATCCGCGTGCCCTTCCCATATGGCGCAGGCAAGTGGTAATGGACGTGTGTTTGTGTTTTTTCGCTCCATCGATGGGCGCCACTCGCAGGGCGAATCATTCCCGCACCCACACACAGAGGGACACTCTGGGAGATCTCGTCGACTTTACACTGTTACCACGACGGTGTGAGACGCGCACTGCCAGCCGCGAACGGGACCACCTTTCCGTTCCACAACCCCCGTCCGACACGATGCGATGTGGGGCGATGCGACCCCGGCGGATGCTTAGGACAACGGCGTCAGCTGGCTGGTGCTTCAGTATCTCCCTGCCAATTGTGGGGTGCAAACACGGCAGCGCGGGCTCGAAGCGCGGAATTTAGACGCGATATTGACCCCTCTTTTTGTAATGTGTGTTTTGTGTTGTTGATGAAACGGTTTTTGCAATTAGTGGCACATAACATTATGCTGCAGTGTGTGTTTATTTGTTGAAAAGAGCTGTTAGTTAAAATTCTAAAAGACTTAAATTGAAGCCTGTGTTACATCACTAAGAAGGTGCTTCATGATGACACTGGTACGTAAATAATCGTTTAGTGCGCGTTGGTAATATTGTTTTGGAGTTTTTTCTTTGATTTGGCTCCATCAAAAACTTCTGGAGAGTGTCAAAGATTGATGCAAAAAGTCGGAAAAAATCAAAAGAGAATCGTTACAATTTTCTAATCATTATTATTGCCATCAAACGGTTGCGCTCATGACGGCGTGCGATGTTAGTCATTGTGACCGTTTTGTTTTTTGGTTTGTTTTTGCTTTGCCCATGAATAAATGAAGCAAAAAAGAACCCGTGCCAGTCTCATCATCGTTGGCTTATCTCCCCGTTCAACACTCTCACGCTGTGACAAGCCAAGTGGCGGGATAGCCCAAGGGAGGGGGAACGCGGCAAAAGGACATGGGAAAAGGACCGCCACGCGATAACACGCGCCAATGAATTTCGGCATTTTCGAACCGCTCAGCTTTTCTCAGGTGGCTCAGCCTGTGGGATGGGTGAAGGAGAGATGGTTTGGGGAGAAGAAGGGATGGAGTAAATGTTTCTTCTTCTACTTTTTCTTCTGGGAAGCGGTGATTGCGCTCCCATTTCCCTTATCAACCGCGGTTCACGTCCGTTGTTTGGGCGACCGAAAATCTTCACGAAACTACCACCACCCGGCAAACTGGGGGAGCAGAAGTGGTGCACTGGGTTGGGTTGGGTGGTGGTGCCTATTAGCTTCCACCCGTTATCGGCCGTACCGCGTGGCCGTGAACTAATACCATTTTCTCTTGTTCGCTGTGAGTGTGCGCGCAACCGTCTGCGTGTGTGTGCTGTCGTTCGTCGCTTAGATGTGTTGTGTGCGAGGCGGCATTTTGTGGTGTGGGGAAATCCCCCTTCCCCCCCCCACACACACACACACACACACACACACACACACACACACACAACCACAACATACCCCATCGTCCCCTTCGCACAGTTCAAACGCACCCAGCGGGGACCGGTGCGAGCCGGTTCGTCGCTTGCCAAACCGGTGCGCGAAACATGGGGCGGCGATGGTGGAGCAACCGAATCACCATCCTTCGGTCGGATCGGTGGTGTGTTGGTTGGCATGGGCTGAGCCGGTGGGCACAGGGACGTTCATCCATCAAACCGATACCACCGGTGTTGCTGCAGCGTGAGAAATGTGATTAACTCTGGGGTGGGAATGAGTGGCACAGCAAAGGGTGTGTGTGTGTTGGAAAGGGTAGTGATGGTGGCGCTATCGATCGATTCCCTTTACACGTGCTTTATGGTATCAGGTTACCCATTATTATTCGCTGGCAACGCACGCAACCTGAAGCAGCGAAAAGCACTTGCAGCAAAAACCAGCACATTGAGCATTTAGGTTAAGAGTAGTGATAGGTAAAATTGTTGTTTGAGGATGTGTCTCATGTATCTCATGTCATATATGAAACGGTGGACATCGAAATTAAAGCACGAGAAGAACAAAGGAACAGAGCATAGAACAGAATTTGTAAGAATAAAACCATTTAAATCATCATTTGTCTTATAAAGGTCGTAATCAGATTTGAACCTGCGTCCTGTACTGTTGCAGTCCATCCGTCTCGTATGATACTATCGTATCGATCTTCTGTAACAGCGTTGGATTTCGGTTTTGTTTGTCCATCTACGTGCTGAGCACATTTTGCTTTGTGAGATGTTGTCAACAAATCAACAAGCCTTAGATTTCCTTTTTTACGAAACGAATCCTTTTTATGTAGGATCAAATTTCCGAGCCGTGCATCGAAACACGCGTGTCATCAATTGCCCTTTTTTGTTTCAATGATGTGATACCACTTGTCACCTTGTCAAACAAACCTCTTATCTAACATTGAGTCAGACGCGTTACTCGCTTGCGCTACGTTTGCTTAGCAGAACGACCGGAAGTAGGGTTTCAATAGGAGAAAAAAGAAGCAGAATAAACAGCTAAGCTGATAAGACGCAATACGCAACAAAAAGGGAGCACAGCTTTTCGCAACTTGCCCTCCCCATTCCTCATCCATTGGTGTGGCGGATACACATCACCACGTGTGTGCCATCGGCTGGTTCATCTCGCTGGGCGGAAGAGGAGAAGCGCAATTAGCAAGCCTCTGCCAATCCCGGACACGGTCACTAACTTTGCGACTGATAATGAAGGTATACGTGTGTACGTGGATTGCAAATGAGTTCGGTGGACTTTCACCCCCCAATTCTTGGTGATGTTTTGTGTGTGTGTGTGTGTGTGTGTGGGATCCATCCGTGCCCAGCTACATGCGAATACAAAACAGCATCCTGGGAGGAGCTTTATACAAGCATTGGGGCTCTACAAGCATTGGCAATGCTGTGGCGCACGTAGTACCATTATTTTGTTTATTTGCGTTTCGGCTCGTGCAAAGCAGGCACCGCGGTAGAAGAAATTCCCAGTTCGAGCGTGAGCCTCCACGGCGGAGCTGGTGTAACCTTGTGAGGTCAGCTTGTTGGCCATCGTGCATGTTTTCGTTTCGTTTTTTTTGTGCTTGTCTGCGGGAAGTAGTTAGTGTTCTTTGGGTTTTTTGTTGCTATTTTCTGTGCTTAATTCCCATGATGCCCTCTTATCAGCTGCCGGGAACGTTCGGAGGTTTAGCTTCTAGCGGCGCGCAATTGGAGAGGAATTTCCTCGACCCCCGTGTACCGACCAAGTACTCTCTCGCATTCTAATCGTTAATTGACATCAAAGAGAAGCGTGAAGCTCGGAGCGTTTAGCGAACGGAGAAGCAGAGTAGTGTTTGTGTTTTTGCCTGGATGTGCTGTCCTTCTTCCTGGGGGTTGTGGTCGCGCCGCTGACCCCAAGCGGCGGAGGTCGTCCAAACATTCGATGATTGGTTGCTGCTTCTCCTCAGTGTTGTTGCTGTTAGTTTGTGTGTATTGGTTGTCCGATTGACTGATCAGCGGCTGTGGTGCTGCTCATCTCCTCGCTGCTGCTCCTCGCAATGGCTTATCTGTATCGGCGATCGCAATGGCACGTGAAGTGACCTGCGTGCCCTGAACCATCCAAAGGGCGACATTGGCCTGGGTGGCAGAAGGTGACGCGGAGGTCGACCCCTGTCCGCGGAGATGTTATCGCATCGGGGAACGGATTGCGAAGATGGGTTTGGCATTTTGTGCGCAAGTGCAGTTGGTAGGAGCTCCCGTGCACGGGGACAGAGCAGCAGCAGCAGCAGCGGGCCGTACACAATGTATCTGCACTACTGCGGATCAAGCGAAGAGGGATGGGATAGGAATCAATCGGTTGTCCCAGAATGCCGTTTTTTTCGGTATCTGATGGAGCTGCTGACGTGCAGATATGCTTTTTTTAAGGTTCACGTTTTTACGTTAGCTCACCTGCATGATGCCATCTTGCTGTTTGCGGGCTGCACCTGCCGCCAGCACACCTTGTCAAAGCTAACCTTTTATGCGCAGCGCTTCCGCACGGGTGACGGTTGTAAGCTTGCATGTAAGGTTGTTTTTTTTTTGTCTTTTGCATAAAATTAAGCATCACCGGAGCAGCGGAACGTAGCGCGACGCAAAGGTAGCAAATGAAACTTTTCAAAACGGGTTAATTAATAAGAAAAGGGGTCTTTCTTGTGCTGCTTCTTCAGGGCAGCTGGTTCAGTGTGAAAAAATGCCGTTCGTTTGAGCGTTGTGAAATAAATGTTTTTTTTTTTAATTTTGTCTCGTTGGCCATCTCGTTTGGCACGTGTAATAAATAAAGCAAGCAGGCTTTCGTTAAAATTCTCGCTTTGCGAAGGCAATTAAACGAAATAATAAAAAGCTACATTGATAATAAGCAACATTTAAGCGGACTGTACGGGTACTGGACTCCAGTTTTGCGTAGCTGTAACACGAGTTTATGATAAGATTCTGTTACCTTTCATCGACGTTATGCGGAAACATGCCGTTAACATTCGGGGTTTTTCAATCGATCCGTCGGTTTTAACAAAAGCAAAACAATCTTTTACGTTGACCAATTTGGAGGAGGCGTCCATTGAACGGTATTCTCATTTCGCGCCCATAACCGTTCAACAAAATCGTGCGGCGCACCAGATGCCGAATGGTGATCGCGTTGTTATTTCCTCCTCCTTTAATTTGCACCAGATCCATAACGTTTGCGCGGTGTTTAACTTTGAGCAGCTCTGCTTTCTTCTTTGCTCCCACCTTCCCTCCCGCCGTGCTGAAGCAAAATTGGCAAAAAAGAAACCAGTTTTTTATCGCTTTCGTGTTCAGCCGCCATGTCGCCGCATCGCGTAACGCGTCCGTAACGCTTCCTCGTAACGGGGAACGGCCGGTAGGCGCCATTTACGGCGCGCATATGGCGCGTTTCGATGGCTCTGCCGAGTGTCAAGGCGAGGCAGACGAGACCGGTTGGTTCGTGTGTGTGTGTGTAGTTCGCCAGTGATCTTGTGGTTTTTATCGCACCTGCCACTGATCATTGTATAAACACACCCGTTACAGTAGTGTTGCTGCTGCTGCTGCTGGAGGTGACGACACGCTCATGATGATGATGATGATGATGATGATGATGATGATGATGATGATGTGGTGGTGGTAATGATGATGAGCTAGCTGTACTTCTCCGTGCGCAGGTCCGTGCTGCTTTAAGCAGCGCGAATATCATTAATGAAGCAAACGTCTTCAGCTGGCGATGATGGGATCGCGTGTGCGTGCGTGTGTTGAAGCCGTCACCTCCATCCCCACCACCACCACCACCACGGGCCATTTTCATCTTCGTTTTCGATGGAATGGCGGAAGTCGCTGCGAACTGAAATTCCGACGCTCATCGTCTGTAACGAGTGGTGGTGGGTTGCTTGATGAAGTGTGTGTGTGTGTGTGTGTGTGTGTGTGTGTGGCGGCACGGCGAGCAGAATGGTGGGAAATTTTCGACTCGATTATGATGATGGGTTAATGTTGGTGAACGATCGTTTAACCCTTGAATGTTTTGCGGGGCGAAGTTGTTTTGTTTTTAAGAATTTGTGAAATGGATTTTTTGTTGTAAAATTCAAAAAGCAGTGGTTAGTTGGAGCTATTTTTTACATTGTTTAAAGAACCATTATGTAGAAAAAAACATTAATTATACCAAACTTACACTTGGTAAAGGTGTGTAAATGCACAAGCATTGTTTTTTTTCTTCTCATTTCTGTAACCCTTTTAACCCTTCATTTCTTGCCGTTGGTTGAGCCTCTACATCCCACACCTCGCGACCTCTTCCGTCCGCAAATGAATCTTGTCAGATCGCTCGGTAATTATGTGTGATTGCTCACCAACTCCATGGTGTACGTTGGACGCCTTCGGTCTGAATTGAACGGGTTTTTGTTTCGTATTTGTTTGCTGTGTGTATTGTTTGCTTTCCTTTTTTTGTTGTTGCTTTCGTTACGACTTTTCATTGTCATGTTGGCGGTGTGGCGTTGTGTTTTCGCCCAGCGTAACAACCCACGACACACGGATTGTGTTGCGTTGCGAGCCGCGGCCAGCCGTGTGCTATTTGTTTTAGTCACTCCCTTTTGCTCCCCCTTGGCTCTGGTTGCTTCCGAATGTTTCGCCGGTGCCGACGGCAGGAAATAAATGTTGTACGCAAGTTTTTGTCATCCCTGAAATAGCTTCCCCCCCTAGCTTCACACGGCGGCCGCTCGGGACCGCTCGGGCTCGGTCAATGCCATTGTTCGCCGGGAATGTCGTTGCTCATTATTTAACACATTTCGGTGTAAGGTGGGTGTTGTTAGTAAGAGAGTAAAAGAGAGAGGGAGAAAGAGCACTGTAACGCACCTTTGCTTAATTTTTTGGGTTATTTAAACTGACAGCAACCAACCTAAATGGCACCCGGAGTGGGTGTGGTGGGGTGCAATCTTCTTGTGTCATTCCCGCTTGCCGTGTTTCAACTTTCTAAGAGTTCACCCACTCTCCACCACTACGCTTGCAGTAGCTCTATGGTTGGTGGTGGCCAAATTTATCGCCAAACGCACGCGTGTGGGTCTTAAGTTCAACCAACTTTGTTCGCCTTTCCTCACGATTATTTGGACGGATGACTAATTTAGCATATATCTTTTTCGAACACACACACACACACACACACACACACACACACACACACACACACACACACACACACACACACACACACACACACACACACACACACACACACACACACACACACACACACACACACACACACACACACACACACACACACACACACACACACACAAACAGTATTAGAGCGCTTCATTTGTCATTTGTTACGTTTGTATTGTTTTACTGCCTGCCGCGCCACCTAGCTGAGGTCACGGAGGTCTTGCGCTCAGGCGCTTATTCCCGGTGGCAAATTTGCAGTTATTTATGGGTATTTAAGTGATGACAATCGTAGTGAGGCATGTGAGCCCGAGAGCAGAGCAGTTCAACAGAAAGGCATTGTGTGCTTTGTGCTTAGTTTTATTTTTCTGCTCGTTATTTATGTTTTGCGGAAATAATAAAATGTGTTAAAGAACGATAGAAACCTCGCGGATGACCGGCATTGGGGAGCTTCTGGCATTGGAGTGGGAGGATTGTGTCTGTTAAAATTAGAAGTGGTGTCTCCGAAACCACGTTCGTTCAGTTGATGAAATGGTCCCTCTATTTGCGTACACGACCACCGCACCACCGCAAGTTGGACCGGGAAGAAGGCGTTACGTCACTAGATGCACTGCGATTGTGGGGTACGGGGTGTAATCTGGGCGGACAATTTTAGCAACGGCTGTGACGATCCGTTGAGGATTTAAGTTTTCATTATTATTGATGCAAAGATAAGCGGATGATGGCGCGGTGGAGGAGGTGCAGCCATTCCTCCGTGTCAATGTGTTTTGGGGATTTGGTGCCACATGCGACGGCTTATCAGTGTGATTACGGATTGGGAAGGGATAATGGGCATTACACGGAAACAAAACATGTGATGGGAAAATCCCAAAAGCGGGTTATGCGACGTCATGGGTGTGATGCGTTACAACATCTTCAATTTATTTCGATGCTTTTGTAACGTTATAATTTACTTAAATTCCTCAGAAGTCGTATTGAAGGTCTTCCTTTTTCAGAAGAATAGATTCTTTGAGTCTCCAACCTGTTCTTACCCTTTTTTATTAAATGAAGATTTGCATGTTTGTAGATGTTTTGTGTGCATCTATCATGACGTTAGTGTAAAACAGGCGTTGAGAACCCGACGTAACCTCGTTGTATCTTATCTATCACGTTTTATGCGCCAAACGCGCCTCTTCCATCCGCATCGTTTTTTCGTGGTGCTGGAAGACCAGATGAACCAAATGAACCATGGTATCGTTCATCTGGTTACATGGTATCGTCCCCCAGTGGAAGTTTCATCAAACGTCTTCCCTCACGTTATCTTCGCTGATGTTCCATTGTGCAGCGGGCTAATGATGTGGCTCCGGTGTGATGTTAGAGAGAGATATGTACCGGGGGGAGATTGTACGTAATGCATATCTCCCCGACAGTGCGTGCGTGTATCTTCCTGTGCGTCGAGATAGTTTTATTACATTTTTACACCACCAAACCTCAACCCAATCCTTGGATTAGATGTTGAAGAGTCGCTTGAATCAAAATGAACGGATGGGTGAAAATGTTGAAGGTATGTCCTGGTAGATGTAGTCCGTGCAAAATCCCCCCCCTCCCCGCGGGTGTCTCGAGCACCAATATCCGTAGTCCTTTCATTTACATTATACAACGAGACGCCCTTCTGCTACTGCTATTGCCGCTGCAAACACACCACAACCCTTTTGCTGCTTGCTGCTGTGTACGCGCGGGAGTGATGTAATTGGACGGTTGGGACTGTGGGGCCGTATCTTTACCCCGCCCGCTGACTCGACTTACTCACTGAGTGTTTCACCACCACCACCACCAGCAGCAGCAGCAGCAGCTCCAATATCCTCGACGGCTACCGCCGCCGCCGTCTAAAACTTTCTCTACACGTCCTTCAGTAGTTAGACAACTGACGCGGCAAGTGCACACACAAACGATGGCAGACCGCAAATATCGTCCAACAACACAACCCCTTCTTCTTCCCTTCCCCTTTTGCAACACTTGTTTGCCCCCCTTCGTCCAACATGGCGGCGGCGGCGGTAGCGGTTGTGCCCCCCCTCTCTCTCTCTCTGCCCTGAAGCAGCGCTTGGCAAAGCGTCCGCTCGATGTTTCGTATCTTCCATCCGTCCTTCCTCATTCCTCCACTACTGGCCCCATCCCCTGGGCCCTGGGGCGTATCGTTTCGGGCTGTGCGTTGTTTTACAGTCGCTCTGAGTACGCTGCTGTCCCCTTTCCCATCCTCCCCTTCGCTCGCATCCGCCGAGACACACCCGCATCAAGCGCCACAGGGTCGGTCGGGTGGTCCTCGCGCGTTTGAGCCGGTTTGAAGTGGAACCAATTTAAATGAATCCGGAATGTTGTATCGTGCGCTGTGTGCTGCATTGCCGCCGAGCGCACAGCTGCCCACCACCCACTCACCCATACCAGCACCGTCAACACACACACATACACACAGTACTCTGGGAAAGATCATTTGCGTTGCCCAACACCGCGCAAATGCGGAGTGTGCTAACGTCAGCGGGTTTGACAGGTGCTTGATTAATTATTATTTTAAAGCATTTTACATGCTTATTTTAGGTTTCAAACGAGAGCAAGTGGGACATTAAAGCACTCATTGTACGGTGACGTACAGTGTAACATGTTTACTTGTATTTTGACAGCTGTGTCAACTGTGTGGCTACTGTCAAACTGTTTAGTAAGATATAGAGGAGCCTTCTGTCAAAACGCATGCATCGCATCGTGTACACCCAAGGTGTATGTATATTAGGAGGTGAAGTGCTTCAGAGCAAATTGACATTTCACGACTTGACATAACAATACTGGAGGATCCGATATTAAAATCGGGGAGGGCTGGAAAGGAGTATAAAAATTTTTTATGCGATTTGACCTTGTAAATAAATACATCTTGGTGTAGTTCAAAGTGTATGTAACTAATTTCTGAATTAAACAAAAACTTCATTTGACAGAACGGGTGAAATGAGTTTCGATAGGAATGGGTCGTATTTCTTAGCAGCACATACGTAGGAGATATTAGTCTCCTCATTGAAGATATTTTATCGATTCAAAATTGTATCGTAATTCGTTCAGATTTGATTTGAAAAACTTTTATAGAATAGAATGAGAAACTCTCTTCAGTTTTATGTACTCGTCAAGTTCCCAAAAAAAGTTTTCACCTGTCCTGTCAAAAAAGTGAAGTTCAAAATTGGCTATTAAAAACAGGCTATGTATACCACCTGGTCTACATACACTTTGTGTGAAACAGAGAGGAGCCTGCTGTCAAAACGGCTGCACCGCACCGAGTAGACAGTCCTTAACATCTCGTCTCCCCCAGCCGGCTTTGTCGGTTGGGTGCGTTTGATCATGTGCAACATCGGCAACAGCCGGTGGGAGAGAGGGGGGGACGTTTGCTCGCCTGCTTTATGGTTTCTGCTGCTCCTCCATTCCATCGCAGCCCGAGGGAACTAACGCGAGAATCGGTTAGGCGCGCTTTAAAGTGCAAACCCACTGACATCGAGGCGCAGCGAGCTCCATAGTGCACCCGGGCAGAGAAGAGAAATGGGATTTGGCAGAAGGTGAACCAGCAACAATTCCGCAACTTCCTTCCTGCTCACTCTCTCACGCCTTTTCTCTCTATGGCCAACATTCCCAGTTCCAAAACCACTTCGTTTGCGCAGCGGTGATGATGATGGGTCCCCTTCCCATCGTGCTCGGTGCCCTTTCCTTCCGTTTCTGCAATATTGCAACCGTGGTGTTCATCAAACGATGTGTCATTAGAGCGACCGGGGCGTGTGCGGATAGGCAAACATTATTTGATGCAAGGGAAGCGGCTGGTGAGGGTGGGTGGACCAGCAAGTATCTATTTTTAGACAGCGTAGCGGTGGCACAGCTCTCTCTCTCTCTTTCCTTCACTCCCAGCCTTCACGTCTGGGTGTCATGCTCTTGCTTGTCAGCGAACTACCACCGCAACGCCATCATCATCATCGCCATCGCCTTGCGTCCTCCACCACCGTCCAACCAACAATCCCGTTTGGCTTCGTCGACATGCGTTTTTCCGCGACATCTTTAAATGGAAGTAAGGGGTTGGTGGGGAGTGGCGCAGGAGCAGGCGAATGGTTGAGTGTTTTAAAGCAAACGACGGGAATGCGGCGCTCGTGCAAGACGTTTGCTGTCCGCTTGTCTCTCTCCTTCCGCGGGTCAGAAACTCGCGCACAACCACCCATTAAGGGTCTCTTGCCGACTGGCTTGTGAACTGATTGGGTCCAGTCGGGGTCCAGACCATTTTAGGTGGCTGAGGCGAGGCAGTTGGGGAGGATTGGGTAGGTGAGGGTCGCAGAACAAGACAACCATGGGGTGTGGGGCGGCGCGATGGGAATTGATTAAGCGCCGAAGAGTTTACATTATTTATGAGCCCGATGAAGCTTGTTTGAGGAAGGGGTGGGAGTGGGCGAGTATGAGTGGGAGGGCTTGCGGGTGCAGGCGAAGGTGAAGGTGGTTCGGATTTTGGGAGCGCGCGGAGCGCGGCCAGCTCGAATGAAGAGGGAGATATTGTTTGGGGTCGGATTAAGACACTAAACGCTCTGGACCTCCTTCTCCCGCGCGAGCACACACACACACCCAACGCGGCTGGTCGTGTCCTTCCCCCCGCTCCCACCGGGTTCGGGAAGGTGATGGTCACCATGGCGGCGGCGGCGATGGTTGTACTGGGGAGCTAAAGACAACAACACCAAAGACGGCAACGTTTGTTCATGCATATTAAGTCCCCTCCCACTCCCACCCGCGCCTATGCTTCTTCCCATCCAGCATGACAGGGCGAGAGACACAGAGATGAAATGCTACCGATTTTAATTGGAAAACAAGCGTGTGGGTCGTCTTCTGTGCTCTGCGCGCTGTGGCGGTCGTGGCTGAGACTACGCTGCTCTGACAGCTCTGGTTTGGTGTTGGAAGGTAGATAAGAGAGAGGAGGAGAAAAAGGAGCGAAGGATGGATTGTGGTAAACACGCAATCGTTTTGTGTGTTGTTGATTAAAGATTCAGATGCATTATTAATATGGTTGATTTAATACCTAAAATGTCGACCATTTTGGAGGGCACCACGACACCACACAGGCATGGGGCGCGGGATTGACGCGGTTTAGCCGCTAGGGAGATCAGTTGTTTGACGCAGTACGTGTGGCGGCGTTGGTGTTGTCCATCGATGTGGGTGGTTATATTATAGTTATAGTTTAATAATCAAAACTGGATTTTGAGCTGGTGCAAGTAATTAACCCTTACCTTATAAAAATGATTATTTATCCTTTTGAATCATGTGTGTTTGCTCGGTGTCGAATAGATTTGAACTCTGAACCTGACGTACGCATAACCGATTGCTTGACATGGCACCATCAAGTCGTACTATATGTGTGGTGTTTGAAGTGAACTAGTTGCTTTTGTGCCAATGAATATTACTATCCAAAGATTCAGAAAATAGTGTTGCTGTACGTAAAAACCAGCCCAAGCACACTCTTTGTACTTTTCAATGCTATAATTTAAATCGTAACTCTCACTGAAAACAAAATATCACGTTTCGCGCACGTAATGGCGCCCACCATTCAAGGAAATGACTAGTTTCGTGTTCATGGTTCATAAAATAACCCTCTCTCGAGCGCGTTTGTGTGTGAAAATATCACACACTATCGTTGGCTCAGCAGCAGCAGCAGCAGCAGCACATGTGTGAGATATAAATCATGTTCGTTTAGACCGTTTTGGGTTAAAATCACACAACTAAACCTCGCTTTGGCTGGCACTCCACACACTCCCCAAACCACACGCGCTACGAGGAGTGCCGTCAAGCATTCGATCTTAGACGGCCGATCTAGCGAGCGAGAGGTGTTGTGTGCCTATCCTTCCGTGTGTCTGTTTCGAGTCATCGCACGTCTTCCTGCCCGTCAATCAGCACAATTAGCAATTAATCAAAGGTTTTAAAACGGTTTGCGCCGGAGCGCTCTGCCCTCACTTCACGAAAACGCAGGCCGAAGCAAAACGCCATTAACCAAAGTGGTCAAGAAAATGGCCACTCCCACAGCCGTCTGTCTCCCCCCGGCTCGAGGGTGTGAAATGGAACTGGTTCTGGCCTGTTCGATGGGCGCGCGGCTCACCCTCGACGGGATCTTCCGCGGCACGACGGGGAGAAGCGGAATTGCTTTCATGGACAAGCTTATTAAATGAATGAGTGCTGCTGCTGCTGCTGCTGCCATGATGGTGCCGCGCTACCGCGGGCTGCCGATTGTGTTTGTTGCTATAAAAAAAAAACTGCGCTACAAGACGGACGTTGTACACGCCTGCTACTCCACATCTTCCACCCCTCTTGTCGTCCGAACGAAACGGGACGTGACAGGTTATAGGAGGAAGTGAGACACAGCATAAATCCAGATACACACACCCCAAGGGTGTTGTGTTGTTCTAACTGCACGCCATAAAAACACAAAGATCGCATATCATACTGTTGCGAGGGTCGTCGGGTCGTGTGTGTGTGTGTGTGGGTGTGCTAGCTTTCGGGGAGGTCCACTGAAATGGTCCAAAGGGGTGCTGGTGGGCCCAAGATGGGCGCAATAAATGTGTCGAGTGTGGCGATGGTGGCGAAGTGATAAAGTCTCAAACGCCGCGGCGGCGGCACCACACGACGAATGATGCCGCTCGCAAAACCGTCGCAAACTGATTCCACTCACGAAACCTCTCTGGCCCTCCCCCCTTCACCCGAAACCGTTTATTCGTTTGGCATATTTCTGGCGTATGCGCGTATACTATTTGTCGCGTGATGTCGTTTATTTACGATGGGAATTGCCTAACCCTCAAGTGGTCAAGAGCACGATGGCGAATAAAGCTAAGAAAACGTTTGTTACTTCATTTGGTTAAAAATTGTAATGTTATTTAAATTTTATTTTATTAAATTGAACATAAAAAAAAACATTATATAATATTAAATTTCATTCGTTTTGTGCTACCTGGCATTGGCGCTCATAAACATCGCAATCAATTGATCGATTGCATCGTCGTTGTGACATCATTGGCCAGGTTATTTCCCAACTCGTGCGGCGGTATTCGTTCCTCTTTATCATTGCTGCCACAAGCAGTTGGTCGGTGTATCGAAGGGTTAAACCCTTATTCTCCAAACTGATGACCACCCCGTTAACTCCGCTGATAAAGACATTCTGTGTGTCCGGCTACGTCCGGTTTGATTTCGTGATTTGCTTGAGGCGTTCCGTTCTTATCAGCGTGATATCGCTCGCCAGCTTGCCTTAATCAAACGAGGTGGTTTGTTTGGTTTTCTCTCTCTCGTCTTCTTCTTCTCTGTTCTACTCTGCGCCCCTCTCCCAAACCTTCCATAAATCCAGGATCCACCACTCACTGTTCTGCAACGGTGCGGGGGTAAGGGCTTTACTGAGCCGGTTTAAATTGGCAAAATCTAACCACAGTTGCGCGCAACTGGGAGGAGCGACAGTATTGAGATTGCCCAACCATCGTGCGGGGCAGCACCACACGATGAGTTTACACATTTGCCACCGGATTCGCACACCGTGTGTTTGGTTTTTGTCGGTTGAAGCTGATAACATAAAAAAACGCAGAAGTTTACCTTTGTATTTTTATTGCACTCCAGCGCGTTGGGTGGATTTTTCTATATTTGTCCATCTAAATGAGGTGGTGTAGTAGTTAGTTGGCTCTTGGGGTAGTGTCACGCCAACGGGTGACGGTGCTGATGATGACACATTTGCGAAAGGGAAGCGTTTTTTTTGTCATATCGTTTTCCTTTACCCCTCTCCACAACACATCTTATCTGGAGCGTAATGGAGTGATATTTGGCTTCATGCAGCAACAAACACTGTTATTTGTCAAGTGCCCGGAGAGGAGGCGGGCGGGTTTTGTGGCATGTGACATCGGAGCATGAGAGCACTTCTGTTGCAGTTTGTTTCCATTTGTTCATTACTAGATTAATCGATAAGGGCGAAAAAATGGATATTAAACAAATTCTAAAATTATCGCAAAATTTGTGCTAAAATAACGAAATTCTCTGCGAAACGTGAATCGCAATATATCGGTTGATTGATCACAAAAAAAGGTGCAAAAAACCACGAACCCCCCCCCGGTAACAGGTGTATCTCATTCCAATGTCAGAGCGTTTTTTTTTTGCGTTTTCTTCGCCTCTTCCTGTCCATGCGAAAGCACCGTTATCACGACGAATAACGAGCAGAGGCAATATAATTAATTTATAATCCACGATAAGTTGTAGGAAGCGGGCCGGTCGGTCCAGTCAACTGTGTAGGAAGCTGATTCGCTTCGATTGCGAATTGTTCCGTGATGTGTGAAGAGTTTTTTTTTATTTTATTTTCGCCATGCAATTCGTTGTTAGTAGACTAAGAGCATAGGATGAATTGAATGCATTAATATGCTGCCAATACGTTGTTAAAAGAGTTATTTAACAGTTATTTTGTGGCTTTCCCTTCCATAATTCATAGACCTCCCTGGGTCGATGTCGCGGGGTGTGACGTGTGCTGTGTATCATATCTGGTCGATTTGTGTTTAGTTTGATGTGTTTGTGTCTGCCACTTGCCCAGTGATCGCGATAACATTGGGAGCACTTACATGCCTGATTGCATGTAATTAAATTGTAAATCAAGTTACATTATCTCGAATTTATGGTCGATAGGGAAGCGGGAGAGGAAATTCCACCGCTTTACAGCGGGAATTTGGTTTCCAGTTCTCCTGTATCGGATGACGTACTCTCTCGCTAACAGCGGTAGATAGTGAACCAACGTGTCCACTTCGTCACATCGCGAGAGACGGTGCGAGGTTTACGCTGGGTACAATATCGATTCGCTGAAATTTCGATACAATCAATACAGAGCTGATTAAATCGTGTGCCTGAGAAATTTTAATTATGAGCAATGCGTCATCATCGCGTGCCAATTGTAGTAATGAACTGATATTTGCACTCCACCCGTTTTGTCTCGCTAAAGCATTTGAAACGCATGTTTAACATATGTTCTTTTTCTATCCACTTTTTCCATCCCCACAGATTCGTTCAATACCCGAGGCTCAGCGGAAATATCAAATCCGGAAACGCCAAAACACTCAGGAACGGTCGGCCACGTTCGTGTGCTACACGTGCGGTGCCGATACGCCGTCCTCGCAACTACGCTTAGTGTACTGCTGCCCGAACGCGGAGCGGGAACCGTACTACCCGTTCATCAAATCCCTGAAAGCACCGACCAATGCTAGTCCAATAAGTCCACAAGGTAAGCGTAACAAAAGGCAGCAACTACTTGCTTGCCTGCTCCGACCGTTCGACTAACGCTGTGCTCTTGCACGTTTCTGGTGTCTTTCATCTGTTTCAGGGATGGTGCAAATATGTTCCACGTGCAATAAGAAGAATGCCCACCGAGCGGAGGGGGGCACGGTTAGCAATGTGGACGAACGTTATCCGTCGCCGACGAAAATGACGTCTAGTGTGATAAATGAGGTTGTACGATATAAGGTATGTGCAGCGCTGCCGGAGCAAACTCGGGTGAAATGTTGAACTAATGTGGTTTGCGGTTTGTTTATTTCAGCCTTATGAATTTGCCTCCGCACTGCCCGGCGGACCACTGCGGGACCAGAAGGGTAATCGAAGGGATTCAAGACCAAATACACCACCTCACCTGCAAGGGCCAGTGGAAAATGGCCACGGTCATCAGTAAGTAGTGATGTTAAGCAATCTGCGCCCCCTTCAGAAAGTGAAGATGTAGTGGCAGTAGGAATAGAAGAAGAAATATGAATAATATAGTGAATAATGGAATAATATTGATATGTTAGGAAATTAAGTCGCACTGTAGATAAAACATGTTGAGCTTCATATTCCAAAAAGATTCAGAATCGCAGTGTTAGGCACAGTAGGCACATAAAAGCCAATTTTGTATTAGATTGGGCGTATTTGCGAGTTCTATTCGCTTCCTTTTTTGCAACGTGTACGCACGTGTTCGATACTTCATTTTCTCATGGCCGTTGCCGTAGAATTCTCACAGATTGGTGTGTTAAAACATTTGGACAGATGCGAAACACAGTCTTGTCTGAAAACAGCATCTGTGTAAAGATGCTTATGTAGCGAAAACAAGAAGTTAGTTTCAACAGATGCTTTATGGTACAAGTCGCGCAAAGCAGATTTAGAATTTTTTGTATGTTTAGCAAGAATGTTTTACAAAATAGCGACAATGTCGTGTCCCTATGTGATTCGGAGTAGAACTCATGGATTTAATTTTGTAATGTTTGGACCAGACGAAATCGAACATTATGTCAGAAATGTTAATGCTTTAACTATTTAGATATTGCAATCAATAACGTTCAATGGTTCAAATATTAGTTCAACAAGGTCCAGAAAGCTTCTTCTTCTTCTTCTTTGGCTCAACAACCGATGCCGGTCAAGGCCTACCAACCCACTTGTGGGGTTGGCTTTCAGTGACTTATTGATTTCCCCCCATAGCAGGATAGTCAGTCCTACGTATGGCGGCACGGTCTATTTGGGGCTTGAACCCATGACGGGCATGTTATTAAGTCGTACGAGTTGACGACTGTACCATGAGACCGGCTCAAGACCTAGCCAGAAAGCTAGAACTTATGAAATTCCAACTTAAATTACTCGAACATGACATTGCTTAAGAGTACAGGGTGATAGTGCAGAAACAGAGATAGGCAGAGATAGTAGTATATCCTTATGGTATATTGTTGCAATGCAACGTATCAATAATATGAAAGACAATTAATGTAACTTACCTCTTCGTGTACCTTTTTTTTAGATGTACCATTTGTAAGAATACGTTTCCTGCCACATCGATGGAGTATCTGTCCACCAGTGCCGAGCACATGAACTCGCACGCGATGCATTTTCCCTGTCTGAAAGGGAGCAACGACCAGAGCCGGGTGCTGGCGTGCAAGAACTGTGTCGAGAAGCTCACGGTCCAGTGGGAAACGATGGACGCTCAGCGCGTACCGCTCGAGCACAGGAAGTACATCATCCCTTCGCCAACTCCCAACTCTGCCTCGATATCGCCGGGCGGCGGCAGCCTAGTTCGGCCGCAGTCTAGTGTCGGTGGTACGCCCCCGTCCACACCGGCATCTACCGTGCCGAGCACCTCGGTGTACTGTTTCATCTGCGGGTTGCATTCGGAGCTGAGCTTCGCCCGTTTGCTGTATGCCAACAAGGAGGTAATGATCCGCGTGGAGATTTTGTTGTTGCGGAGATTATTGTAACATTGTTTTCTGGTTTTTGCATCACATTTCGCATTGTATATAGGGATCTCGGCCTTACTTCCCGTTCCTGTTGAAGCACAAATCGCCACCGAATGCGGAGCAATTGCGTGGTGACAGTTCGGCGCTGGTATGTACCTTCTGTTACCACTCGCTGCTGAACCAATGGCGAAAGTAAGTATTCATTTAATTGTTTCCATTGTGTGGCCTTTTATCGAATATTCACTTCAACTTCAACATTCCCTTTCTTTTTTTTTTAGATACGAGGCACAAAGTAGCAACCCTCCACCGAGCGAGCGGGAGTACAACTTTCACGATTACTGCTGCCATCTTTGCGGCATTACGACGTACCGGAAGCGCGTACGGGCACTTCCAATACGGGAGTATCCGTTCGTCGCCAATCGAAAGTGTGATGGCATACTGCTGGAAAACGGTGACTATGCAGTGGTATGCCTGGATTGTTACGAAAGTTTAAGGTACGTTTAACGCGGAATGAAACATTCGTTCGGCGAATCGAATAGCAGTAGTGACGTTGTTTGTTTCAACCCCATAGGCAACAATCGGCCGAGTACGATCGGTTTGGTGTGGCGATTGAAAAGCGAGAGTACAACTGGGTTGCTCAGCCGCCACCGCCAGAGGACAGTCCGGAGGTGTCGGTAGCACGCCTACCGAGCGGCGAACGGTCCGACAAGGCGATCAAAAATGTAAGACAACGAGTCGGTAACGCGGGTGAACGGTTGAAATCTAACGGAGCAATTCGTTTCTTTTTATGGGCATCTTTCAGTCTCAGGGTGGACTTCGCTCGGCACCAAATAAGAAGAACTGTTCGCCAAAGGTCACGAACGACAAACGAGATGCACGTGAGTAGATTTTGAATTGTATTTTAGGGTCGTTTGGAGTATTCGCTAAAAATTAAGAAGAATTTTGTATGGATTGTTGGGCTTTACAATATTTATCAATATTTCCAATTTTATTTCGACTGAAATTGGGTGGCGCTGATTTGAACTTTCTGCTTTGAAAACGATATCGAAAGCTTTTCCCTGACAGTTGTATACTAATTTGTGTGCAATACACACTGCGGGAAGTTCGCTGGCGGAGATGGATCGTGTCCGAAATAAGTGGCATGAACGCAAAATCCGCTGCCACACGTGAGGGCGCCACCGGTTTTTATCCTGTGTTGCTTACAGGCTCGATGTTTCGGTGCAACCAACGAGAACGCATCTTGTTCTTGCCGCCCTTTCACCACGTCAAACGGACTCCGCTTAGCGCTGTGCGAGGCAAGCGAAATCCTTTGTGTTGTGCAGCGGTACGAGCAGTACCCATCCTGCCAGTGGGAAGTGGTAGCGGAAGCATGGGAAGGGAGGAAAGGAAACTACACACAAGTGCAAGCGTGCGCGTTAGTGGCATCCGTTTGCCGTGGCTCTGCAAACGGAGCGACGGTAGCAGCATTGTTTGTTTTTGTTCCAATCCCGTTTGCACTGCACTCGATGGGGGATATCCGCTGCCAGTCGGCCAAGTATCCTTTCTCGAACGCGGTGCCGTTGCCGTTGGCTCACCTTTGAAATGCGCATGTGTCCGCACGACGGTTTATTACACCTTCTACCCACCGTCTTCTTCTGCCAACATCGCCCTGCTATGGTATTCATTTATCCTTTCGTAAGGATACTTGTTCTCGATGCTCTCTCTCCCTCTCTCTCTCTCGCTTTCTCTTGTTGTGCGACGAGCAGTGATGGCAAATTGGAAAACGTTGTGTGCACACGTGCCATCATCTAGTGCGGTGTGTGCGTGGCGATGTGTTTATGTGTCGTCATCTCCATCAATTTTCTCTGCCCTTTTCTTCTCCGCTTCCCCTCCCTTGTCGCCCGCGTCCGTGCAACATTTAGGGGAAAGACAAGAGTCTGCGCAAATTACTCCGAAAAGAGTGTACAAATTACCATAAATTGGTAAGAAAAACCACAACACGAAATCGGATAAACGGGGGGAACGCTTTAGCGCATTTGGTGTGTGTGTGTGGGGGGCGGCGTGTGAGGTGTCGCTTGCTTATACCCGTGATGCCCGTATCGGATGAGAGAGGGAGCAATAAATAGAAAGAGAGAGAGAGTAGAGGGAAGGCGAGAGTAGCCATATCGTCGACACCGTATCCATTTGATGGTTTCTTGGAGCTAAACAAACAAAGCATAAACATAGCGCTTTGGTGCTCGTGGTCAGAAGCACACAAACACACAAAGCGCCATGTACACAATCAATGGAGGAAAAGATGCAAGTGGAAATGAACCCACCAAACGCAATGAGAGGGAACAAAGAGAAGCGGAGAGAGAGAAAGAGAAAGAGAACGAACGAGCAAAAGGATAAGGTTGTCTTTGTTGGTTTGCTACAACAACAACCCACAAATAGCAATGCCAAAAAATCTGTATAACTTTTCGGATTTTCAACCTTCTGCTAGCCGTTAAGCTCGTGGAGGAAGGGGCGGGGTGAGCTGAATGAGGATGGTTGAGGCTTTCCACGCAGTACACAGGGAGCGGAGTGTTTGGTGCGCGTTCATTTCGTATTCACCTTTTTTTCGCCTTGGAAAAGATCGATTACCGCCATGGTTTAGACTGGAAGGAAAAACATGAACTAATTTGTGCAGATTGTGCGCGCACAATCGCCCAGCCCCATTGCCTCGCTCGGGTGGGTGAAGTTTATAATTCATGGGAAACACCGCCACACCTCAGAAGGGGCGATATGCGAAGGGTGTTGATTCGACAAATGGGAATTAAAATTTTCGCTGGGTTGTGTTACGTGGGGAGGCTGAAATATCGGCGTATTAATTTGCGACAAATACAGTCAATTCCGTGTGGCTGCACTGTGGTTAGTAAAAATCAGCCACAAAACAAGATAATCATTTTCTACATGTCCTTTCAGTGTTTTCAAAAATCGTTCCATAAATCAGCAGAATCAGAGATACTGTTCTGCGGAATGTACCGTGATGTGAATGAATTGCAGCTTATGATAATAGTCTCGTTTGATAAATGTGGTTAAAATGAGAACCAGTCCGTTAGGGCAGTGTGAGCTGTTCCTCCACCATCCGGAATTATGCAATCATCGCAGCAATCATCTTATCGGATTATGACAAGCTATTTCCGAAGCCGGACACTTCCTGAATTGCGATCAGAAAGGATTAGGGTAGATATAGTGGCGGCGGACACGTTACAACTGCTCTCAGCGCTATTGGGCAAACGGTAGCTTTCTATCTTCGCCTTCACAGCTACACCAACCACCAGCCTTTGCATCAAGAACGGGGCAAAACACACAACATCTCCGACGACATGTTTTGCCACGCTCCGTAGCCAAAAGGAGAGATGTGGGCTGAACGTATGGGTCCACAAATCTTCTCGCAAAGCGAAGCCATAAAATGTGTAGTCTTTTGGCAGGCATCATCGCAAGAAGACACAGAACCATGCAGCACAACACAGTGCCGAAAGAGAGTTCCGGAAAAAGGCGGCGGCAGCAGCAGGCAGGAAGAAGTTTAGTGTGTTTGGGATAAATATTTCACCGGAATTGTCCCACCCCCACTCCTCTCCCCATTCTTGAAGTATACCCGCTGGGAAGCGCAAGGGCGAGGGACGACTACGGAGATTGTTGCAGAAAACTTTGCCTCCTATCTCCCTTCGGCGGCGGTGGTGGTGGTTAGGTGATGCTGTAAATGTGTTAAAAAGGTAATGTTTAGGGAACGAGGGTAGAGCGATGTTTAGTGAATAATTTGTTACGCTTTGTATGTGTGTGTGGGTGGGTTTGCCTGGGTTGATTCGCTGCCAGGACTGAAACTGCTGGCAGAAGACTCCACTTTTCGGAGTTGACCATTTAAGATGGATGCGTCGCCGCCGCTTCCCTCTGTGGTGCCCGAAGCGTTTCCAACCTTTGTGGTCGTTTGAGTCACTTACCACCCAATCCATCTTTGCGTGAGATGTTGCTGCCGAAGGGAAAATAGAAACGCAAGCGAAGATACGGGCGTGAAAAGTCGGATGGTTTTGTAGTAGCCGCGTGTACCGAAAGGCACCCACCACCCGGTGGTGGTTATTAGGCGTGCGTTTATTTTCACTTTGTTCTCTCTTTTGTCCGTAGGGCAGGCGCGTTTCGTGTCACTGTATGTGTGTGTGTGTGTTGTGTGTAGGATTGCGTGTTGTTTCCGCCTAGCTGCACGACCCATTTGGGGCTGGTAAAAAGGGGATTGCATGAAAAAAGACCAAGAGCAACTTGGCCATTTCGCGGGGTGTAGGAACTCGGAAAAAACCGAGCAGCTGCTGTTGTTGTGGAGGGTGAAAATGTTTGAATGGAGTGGGTGTGTGTGTGTGTGCGTATGTCTTTGTGCGTGTTATAATTTAAGGGACGAGTGGGGTTGTAATCAAAATTGTTGTAGCGAGAAGATTTCATACACCCTCTCAATGTGCACGAGTTTTGCGGGAGGGGGTTGACATAAAAGCATAAAACCTAATGTGACCACATGTGGTTTGCTAGTGCGCTGAGTCACTTTAGATATTCTAGGGGAGTGATTTTGAATTAACGTCTTCATTTTTCGACGCGTCAGAGCTTTCATTCTCAAGAGTTTGTGTCAACCGTAATATAAGGAACACCTTATACATGTCCTTAGTATCCTTAAAAGTTCTTCAATCAACCTATAACCAACCTATACGCTTGCGGTAGCAAAAGGCACTAAAATGGATGCCACACAGAGCATCATCGAAATGAAATTAACATTGATTTTTGCTCGAATTGGCTGCACCGTGGCTAATGAAATCAAACCCACCCGAGAGAGTATCCTTATTAGAGCCGCCCCATTATACACGCTGCTCACGTCAACCCTCAAAACGCACACACACACACACACGCGCTCTCGTACACTTGATGAGTTAGGTACGGTTCGCTTGCCATCTCTCGGATTTCTGCCTCTTCAAACGCACAAATGTTGTTCGTCCAAAAATCATTCCGCGTCCGTGTGCGGGCTGAAAATCGTACCCAAGTGCCCCAACCGGTAGGTGGCCTTACCGATAAACCCGGCTCTATCCAGCTCTCAGCACGCCCCAGCTTGCTGTGGAATGAACTGCGCTCACCGGCGCACCGTCGGTGTATGATATTTGAGGGTTTCCGTTCTTTGTCCCTGGAAAGTGATTTCCCGCTTTTTACGGGATCAATTTTCCCCCCGTCCTCATGGGGGTAAGGATACGCGAGGAGGCGGCAGTCGTACGCGTACCACCAGAGCAGAGCGCGCGCCTGTTGTTAGCGCTTTCGTCGTGTTTGTGATTATCTGCGCTTTGGTGTGTTTTATTGGCTTTGATTACCGTTCACGCGGCAGTAATCACTTTAGCGTACCGGGAAGCAGGGCAGGCATTAGGCATACTGATCCAACCGGGCTTACCATGGGCTCTCCGTTTCTCTCTCTCTCTCCCTCTCTCTTGGGAGATTTTCAGAAGGTTCCCGTACACGCGATTCGGACGTTTTGTGCTGACGCTGCTGCTACACATTCGCCTGGCACGCAGAGGCACCTGGCACCTTTATGTGGTGCCAATGTTAGATATTAGGAAGCGCCAGATAATGATGATCAAACGAAAAGGATCAACACAACACTGCAAGACAGTTCGATTATGCATGTTTACATTGGTTTGATTAAGTGCAATATGAGCAATGTTATGCGCATTTATTACCTACGGGTTTATGGTTTAATCTGACTGGAGTGGATTTGTGGCCGCATCTGGTGTCTCGTGGTGTCCATATCATGTCATATCATCGCATCTTACCAGCTCCTAACCTAGAAAAGACAAATCTTAGGGAAAGTTCATCAACCGACAATGGTTTCAGCAATTTTAACCGGTAGTGTCTTCATCCCCGACACAGCTGGGCATTTAATTGCCGATGATTATCTCCCCGTGTCTCGCTCACCCTCCGGATCCCTCCGGATAGACTATACACTATCGCCTTTGCGCCTCAAACATCATGGCAGGAATTCCGTTTTTCTCCCCGCTGTTTCTTCCCCCGTAAGGTAAAGGTTGAGAACGGGGTTTAAACCATTTGCGGCAAGTGGCAAGCGTTAGAATCTGCCTCCGACAAACAATCTCATTTTCGCTAAGAATGTGTAAACGACCACCACCGCACCCCATCCACCTTCTTTTTCCCCCTTTTGTGGGCTAGGCTGGTGTGTTTGGATGCTTGAGACGCTGGTAAGAAATATTTTCCGCCACCACGCTTTCCGTTTCCGGGGCTAGAGGTGTGAAAACCTTTGAAACCTAGGCCGGAATTCTTCTTCGACCACCGGACTTCCCGAACCTGCCGGAGGCAAAGCAGGGGGTCGTAGGTTGGCAGACACTACACACTACTGCTACGCCTGCCCAACGTCGTGGTGTATTGCAAGGCGTTTGCTGGAAATTCCTTTTCCCCTCGATTGAGAATGGCAAGGCTTGTGGGCTGATGGGATGGCAGCAGAATGTTTTTGAGAAACTTCAAAAATGTTGGCACTCTCTGCCAGCGGTTTGTGTGCGGGCGTCGTAATTTCACGAAGCGAAGGTGCTAAAACTGCTGTACCAGTTGGGTACCTTTTGCTGTTGCAACTGGAATGTGGTTCAATTTGTGGAAATTGTAATAGTAGTCTACTTACTCAGCAAACCAATTTTATAAATTCCAATCCCTTCAATTATGTTTTACTGTGAAACTAGACACAAAACATCAATGTACCCAGTCGAATGCCATGGATGATCTGTGGATAGTTCCGGTAAAGAAATAATTCCAATAAAACCCCAACATCTGGCACACCGAGTGCAGCAGTGCGCTTCTTCCCGTAGCAAACTCCGTTGGGCGCAACAAGACAGCAACCAGCGTAGTGGCATAGCATCACAATCGTAACAATAGCTAATCAAATCAGGGGATTTAATTAGTTTTCATTTGCTTGCAGCAGCACGCGCACAAATGAAAAAGGCTTCTGATGTACGTGTATACAGGAATATGCGAAATATGTGCTGTAGGAGGACCGGTTCGACCGAATGAAACGGTCGATATTGGTGTCAGTCGTGGGAAGGATATGAATGTGGTAAAAATTGTTACCATAGTTCCATGAAAGCTAGATAAATCTTTCTGAATGAATGAAAGCATCCCGTGTGTAGCTTTGGTCCGGTTTCCAACTCAACCGATTCGACTTGGGGTGACGGTTGTATATTACTCGCCTACATGTGGTCAATCAATGCTTGTGGTGACTGTATTGCTTAGATTTGCAATTGAATTAATTAACATGCTAAACATTGCTATACGTTGTAGTGTTTTCTCCCGAAAAATATGTTTGATGTTTTCGGTTCAATGTTATTTCACCATTTTAAAAGCCAATATCAATGCTTTTGCAAACCCGTTACTAAACCGGAGCCGTGCAAAAAAGGGACCCCAACCCCGTGCGAGCGGACAACAATGGTGGATGGTTGACATATCTCATCCATCCATCGTCGGTCGTGTACGCGCCTAGAGAGCTGTCCCAGTGCTTAAGCTTTCGTATGAAAACTGTTTCGAACGACACACGTTGGCAGCAGCATCCCGGGTGTCAATGCACGAAAAAGATGAAAGACACAACTCACATTGCCCCGCGCGTTCAGTGCTGAGAACTGGCGGCTTTAGAGCTCGTCCCTAGCAGATCATCCCATCTTCAGAACACGGAAAACATGGCATTAGGTTTGGCAGGGCAAACATTGCACACAGTTCGCTTGCATATCCAGTGTCTTTGGAATTGGGAAAGATGTAATAATATCCAAAATAATTGGTAAAACATTAAATAAGGATTTTTGGAGAAAGTAATAAAGATTTCTTCGCAAATGAGAATTGCATTCAAAACAAAATACATTTAAATAGTGATTCCACTGGATGAATAATTCTCAAAACTTGTCAATCACGCTGGTGTCAGACCTGTTCACCAGCGTACTGCGCTGGAATGGAGGCCTTGTATCCACACCCCTCTATACCCGTAACCAATTTGACCATTTTCCGGAAGTCGTCATCGCATCGTTGGTTGCAGTTGCCCCTGGAATCCCGGGACATTCTTGGTACAATCCAGTGCACCACCATTGCAGTTCACAGCAGTACGCAGAATTCGGTTGCCATGGCGTACGCGCACGGTGTATGTACCGAGAATCTGTACGTTGGTTAATGATAACTCGGAGCTACAATGCGCGTTCTGCTGATGACGATGGGTTGCACCATACAGACGACGCTGGGAAAGCTGTGCGTCGAGTAGTAGTGCGAGAGAAAGTCATTCGATATCCAAAAATCCTATCAAACAGGGAAAAAATGCGCCTCCACTTGGTAACGCGACCTTTAGATTGTTAAAAGTTGGGAAGCGTAAAAAAGAAGAGACACAGCATGAAAGTGTGCAGAGTAGAGCAGCGCACATCGCTGCACAGCTAGCAGAAGCAGTCGTATGTCAGTGGATTGAATGCTTCTTCAACACAAATGGGAAATTTGTTCTGCTGTTGTGCCCGCTCTCTCGATGCGTATCGATCGCCGAGAAGTGGTGTGCCCCCGAAATAGGATGCGGGCAAAGTGCGTGCATTTTTTATCAACCTGTTTTCTGTTTTTTGGACCACTCGTGTAAATTTTTGGAGTTAGGACGATGTTACGCAAGCTTTCTGTGGGATTGATCTTGATTACCTCATGTAAGAGGAAATATTTTGCAAATTTTAGGATATACCGTTGTTGCTGTTATGGTTACGGATGATTTATGGGGAATGGTTGGTGTGTTAGTGTGGTAGTCAAAACGTGCTAGTGTGTACGAGACAACAATGCCTACGCTTAAGGCTACACGAGAAGTGCCTTTTCTAAATCAATACTCATCTGGTTCAATTTACATCTGCAACTATTTTGATCGTATTGTTTACGGAATAATTTAGCGCTCAATGTACTATCGATGCCTGGTGGCAACATGCTTTCTTAAGGTTTATGTTCTACATGCTTTGTTGTGATGCATGCCCTCTCCAGATGGGTATGCATGCACATTCTAATGATGCTTATCGTTCCAAAATCGATATAAATTGATGTACCCAATCCTGTAACATTCATCTGCCAGCAAGAGACTCTCTATCCCTCCTCTCCTAGTGGCGTGTATGATCGCTCCAAAAGAGGTATTGATCCAACCCTTGTCCGGGCACCATCGATATCGACCCAAGTGCTACGGGGTAGGTTGCGGGAGTCATTTGCGCTTGATTTGATCCGACATAATGCGACTGGCTTATGAACTGAAACATTTAACTCAATTTGACCACACCGGGTGCGCTCAAGGGCGAGAGCAGTGAGGGAGAGAGGCGCCCTCCCCCGGCACCACCCGAACAGCAAAACCGGACGTGTTCCAATCAAGTAAAAGGCTAAACGTGCGATAAGAGCGTGTGTCCTTTGGCCAAGTGTTGACCAGGATCAGCGACCAAAGATGCTATCGAGAACGACAATATTCTCTTTCGGTTCCTCGCAGCACCATTCGCTGGTACCGCTTCGTCCCTGGCGTCCGGCGTCCAATAGCACCATTGTGTCCACTGTGCTGCGCTCGTTCCGTTTTTCCGTCTCGGATCACCGGCTTTCGATCCATGTATGTGCATTGCTGCTGTTTTCCGATGGAGGAGTGGCAGGAGCTCTTATAGACGACCCCGATGCTTGGGGACCTTCACACGGGCTTCTTCCGATGTGGCTCAATCGCTCGTCCAGCGAAAGGTTCTCGTGCACACTGTGCTCTACACCGCAACGAGCAGACGATGTCGTTATCGTTCATGTTTCGTACGCCACTTTATCCTTGGGCAAACATTCTGGGCAAGTGTTTTGTAGCAGCCATACACAGGAGTGATGGCATGTGTGTGTATGTGCTGGGAAACGGTACACGTAACCAGTAACCTCAATCTTGCCAATGAGCCATTTCTGTTCGACGAGCACAACACGTAGGTGGAGAAGGAAGTGATTTGCGCTTTGGCGTACTGCCGAGGGGAGCTTAAGGTGATAAGCTCAAAGACCAACAGTGCGCGAGGGGAGAACCCGAACTGAACATGCAAGCTCTGGTGGTAATGTGTGACCGGTACACGTTCGGGTCCTGGAGGCAGGGAGGGAACAATCGTCGGCGATTCAATTAGGCGACGCAATAGCAAAGAGACACAGCCATACACACACACATACACGGTGCTATAAGAGAGTGTGGGCAAGGGAAGAGTTTAGTTCGGAGGACAGAGAGGCAGGTCCTTTGGGCCAAAAGTTCAACAAAGAGAAAAACGTATCCATACACACGGTGGAGCGCAGAGCAAGAGATGGGGGGACCATTTGACCGAACGAGCTCTAATGCGAGAGAATCGATAAGAGCGAACACAGTAGTAACACTCGAAAGCTAGCTACTGGTGCAAAGAAGGGAAACGAGCTTTTGACCGACGCTCGTTTTGCGTGTGAAGACTTTGCGTCCTTGTGGTCTCTTTATATCCCGACGCAAACGACGGGCTGACGAGGCAGCAAAATGATCAATAGCTACCATAACAGAACGCAGGGGAGCGGCTATAATGCTGAAGTGTTGATTACATTGAATGAATCAATATAGAATTGGATCTGATTTGTTTTACAATATTGAGATGGTATTATTTATATTACTGTAATTGTTTCAAATTATGTAAAATAACTCTTGCACACATATGATGGTTTACGTGGCACGATGTTCTTTCTTGTTGACTGTTTGCGTATTGTTTTCCAACAGTAAGTTTGGTTCATGGCCAGCGTCTCCGGTTTGTAAATCAGCACGGCGTGAGTTTGATTCTTGATTGAGATGATGTATTTTAATTGCTGTAGAACATCTCCTCTTATTACAGATTCAATATATCTTATAATGAGTATCACATAATCATTATTGGACATATGTATACAGCATATGCCCAAGAACAAATAAATTCTCTCCATTGAGAGAAGAAGACGTAATAGTACCTACATATTTTAGTGATTTTATTTAACTATATTGTTCTACTTCGTGGCTTACATTCATCGCATTTCCCACATCGCTAGTTGGCGTGTTGTGGAGAAGCATTCAACGTTTCCATTTTGTCGCTATCTATTATTCTTACCCTATTTTATTCACTTTACGAGCTATGATTACGCCACCTTATCCTTCTTTATCGTTCTGCCCGCTTTCTTTATCCCTGTTGTCGAAGGAAGTAATTTTGCCAACACGAACAAACTCCATTTGTCCACTTATTGGCAGGGAGGGATTCAACACGAAGCAACGTCTCTGTGGGCGGGTGTGTGTGTGTGTGTGCTGGCACGAAGCCGGAAGGTGGAAAAATGTGTGACAGTGTATAATGCGGCTGCTGACTAAATTGAAACATTGTCCGGCAAAGTTGCTACCTCGTCTGCTGGAGCCTGTGTTGTCCGGGGGAGGATGTTGTGCTGCATTGTTGTTAGAAGTTTGCATTTGCCGCCGTGCTTCTCTGGTTCTTCCCGCAGGGGCGCACTGTTTACATCGAGATTACCGAGTATAGTTGCGCTACGCCCCATTACGACGAAGCAGTGTTTAAGAGAGACACCCCGAGACAAAGTTTGCCTTACTGTTGTGTCTCTGCTTGAGTGCCGGCAGGACTGGCAGGAGGTAAAAATTATCCCCCAGAGTGTCGTTGGGGGGGAGGCATGTTGATATGGTGGCTCGTAAGACGTATCTGGCAGGAGCAGTGGCGAATGTTAATACTGTCGGTTTACATTTCACTTTCCCAAATGCCGCGTGTAGTTGAAAGTAGACAAAGGATAAGCAGATCAGAGTCCATTAGGCGATAATACCGGTAATTTGTGAAATGCTTCGTTTTGATAGAATTGAATTTTCTGCTGTTTATTGAATGTGTGCGATTTATCGCATTATTAACGAGATAAGGGAACTATTGATCATATTGATTGAATTGTTGTTGAGTTGTGGATTGTTGTCTACGATTGATAATCCTGGCGGTGATCGTATTGCAAAATCGAAACAAATGAGGATTATCGCTTATTTCACTTGTCATAAAAATGAAGCATTGTTGTTGATATATTGTGATAAGTATTATGAAAACAATGTTAAAACATTCGTACTAACAATCGCAAATCAACTCTCTTGGTATGCAGATGGTTGCTCTCGTTTACAGCAGCACAAGCACGCATAATAATTACCGCGTCATATGAAAGCAAGGAACGCTTCACAATTGTTGCGATTCCGACCGCACTCCATGTACCGAAGCGGCACTCAAATCATTGCATCGATCCACACCCCTCCGCTTTGTGCAAATGTATGCATAATCTCCTCCAACTACTTAATTGTCTCTCAGCAATAATAATAAGCCAGTGTGGGCTTTGACCTGGAAGGGAAAAAAGCCCAATTTTGGTGCGAAATGTAGCAACAGATTTCCCGAAACCCCGAACGGCGTTGTGGTGTCCTTCTGCTAACTTATTGCCCACTTACGTACATATATGTTGAAGTATTAATATCCCGACTCCCGAAATATGAATGGTGTGGGCTGGGGTAAGTCTCCTCCGTTGCTTGTGTTGACTGTGTCGTTGTGGTCATAAAATAATCGTAGTACGTACCCGCTCCGCCCCTGCTCCCCCTACATCATTTGGTGTAGGGATGAATATTCCAATTAGTCCGCATTTATGCTGCCCTGGAGATGGGATGGGGGTGAGAAAAAGGCTCATATTGCGCACCTGCCTGTCGCCTTTCCTGTCGTCGCCCGAATGTCACAACACTTTGCCCAGCAGCAGCAGCAGCAGCAGCAAACCCGCTCATGGGGATCGGGTTGCACTTTTAACTGGAATGTCATTATTATTACTCCAGGAATGTGTCGGTGCGTGAGGAAGCAGAGGGTGAGGGTGTGTTTTTGGCGCTGAAATTGGTCAGGTCGTTCGTGCAAAGCTGTAGGAGACAGGGCAGTAAAAACGAGTCAATAACTCCCAGGGCTTCGGGTCAGTTGGGGGAGGGAGTGAGGGTTGGCTGCGCTGTTTCGTCGATTGGGTTAAATGGTGAGCAACTTTCGGGTGCATAAATAGGGTTCAAATGGCAAACAGCAAGTGGTTGGAAGGTGGCAATATAATCCGGTAAAAAGGTCGTTGAAGTTCACTGTGTTGCTGTTGCTGGTTGGTTGGTTGGGAGAGTGGTTGTGTGAAGTGGAGAAGCTTGTTAACGTGTAGCGATGATACTAATTTGAATCAATACCCCTCGCGAACCACGGACACTCAGCAAATATATTTTAGCTAATACAGTTGCGAATTGTAATTGATATATACGTACAAGAATTAGACACTTGAAAGTTACGAGGAAAACATGTAACCGAACATAATTCTGTCTATAAATTAACTCTAACGCTAAGAAACAATATCAGTAAAATGTTGTTGAATTTGTTAGTGAAATTGAAAACACACTATTAATCTTTCGTCTGTCGGCAAACCTAACAGAAACCCGCACTAATTGCTACTCAAACAGTTCGTTCTACCATCGTGCGTACTTTCTACTTGAGCAGTATGGACTAGTGATGTGCGCTCTGGAGCACACCCACGACTCCGATCCGATTCCGGCTGTTGTTAGTCCTATTCCAACTCCGACAAAATCGGAACCACCAGTTCTGCTAGAAATTGTACGGACTCCAGACGACTCCGGACGACTCCGGATAACTCCGAATAACTCCGGATAGTTCCATACAACTCCGGATGACTCCGGATGACTCCGACTGCAGGCGTCTCCAGACGACTGCGGGCGTCTCCAGACGACTCCGAATGATTCCAACTGCGGGCGTCTCCAAACGATCCCAAACGACTCCGAATAATGCTGGATGGAACTCTCTTCTGGAGTTGGTTAAGAAAGTATCGGAGTCGGATCTGGAGTCGGATCTGGAGTGGGTTTTTGCAAACTTTACCCATCACTAGTATGGACACTGTAATGTACTGGCCGAAAGGGAAAAGAATTATGCTACTGCTCGGCGCCATTTCCTTCGCTTGTCGCTTCCCTCACTTTCATGTGCTAACATGAATATGTCGTGTTTTCACCATTGACACTGCTAATGAAGGTCCTGGCAATTGTTAAAAAAGAAACTCGGTTCTGCATACACACTCACACAAACACATAGAAACATAGGGAGGGAAAACCACTACCCCCTTTCGGCTAGCAATGGTGTCGTCCTCCACAAGTGTAGTGTAAGCGAAACTAACCCAACAAAACCCACCGGCAGCGCGTCCAGTTAGTGGTTTTCCGTGGGCGTAGGAAGGTTGGTGTTCGTTCGGTCAGGGAGTGTGAAAATTGGCCAAATGGCCCCAACAGCCAAGGTGGCGAAACATAATTTGCACACAGTGTGAGGTATGGGTGTATGGGATGGAGTACGTATGTGTGAGTACGTACGGTCAACAACTTGTCGCTTTGTCACTTATTGCACACTTGGTTGGCATTGTGGTAGATTAGTTTTCTCCCCCTTCACAGCACACGACACGCGCTGGGTTCGTTTTCGGTGCTGGTAAAACATACCCCTCACAATACCCTCCCCATCCCATTCCCATTGCTATGCTACTTCCGGCTGGGTGTCAGTGTCTTTCTGTGTGCCAGTAACTTAAAAGACCATTAAATAAATCTTCCATCCGAGAATTTGTGTTGCCACATTTTCACGACCCGCTTCCGCTTCCCGTACGGCTCGACTTCCGGTCCCCATCACCGCTGGTACCTGGTGTACCAGTGTGGGGAGGAGAGGAGCGAGGTGGACCCACCAAAAAAACAAGGAGCAAGAAAGAGGTGTGTAACCACCGCGCGCCCTGCGACAGGTTAGTTTTCGGTTCGTTTCGGTTCGTTTGCAGCAAAAGCGAGCCGTTTTTTGTGTGTGTGTGTGTATGTGTTGCTTCGATTTTCCAGCATGTAATGCCCGAAGAAAAATGGTGTATGAGGGTGCGGTAAGGAAGAGCACCGTGTGGGAAGGTAGAGGAAGAGGTGACCGTGAGGTACTTGACACCTTTCAACTCAATCAACGGTACCGCAACATCGTCCCATCGTCACGGCCGCCGTGTCCGCCATGTATGGTTTTGTGACTCTACTCCACTACCCACACACTCACACACACTTTCTCTCTCTCTGTCTTTCTCTCTCCCGCTCTCTCGCTCCATCGGTGGGGTTTTGTTTTATTTATTCTGCACTCCAGACACGGTCAAAATTTCCCCGCCGGGCGAATGTTCCGTCTTGGTCTTATGTACAAAAACAAGAGAGCGTGTGGTGGGGGGAGCGACGCGAAAACAGAGATAGCGCCATAGCTTTTCCAGACACATTCTTTCTCGCTCATTGCACACAGACACACACGCACATATGCTTTTGCTTTCCCAAATACAATGAGCAGTTTCCCAATCTCGTCGTGGTTGCTTTTTTGAACGACACCCGGCGGCACTCACACACGGACTCGCTACCCCTTTTGCTGTCGAGTGTTCGTATATTATCCTTTTTCCGCTTGTTGAAGTAGTACTTGCTGCTGATGGAAAGAGGGGAGGGAGGGGGGAGAAGTTCCGCACTGTCGGGAACCGATCTGGAACATGGCTTTTCCCCCTCGTCAGAGTCAGAGCAGTACTGGAGTGTGTTCTGTACGATATCGAACAGGAAAACTGCCTGCTTCTTGTTTGACGAGAGACAGAGATAAAAAGAGAGAGAAAGAGAGGGACTCAGAGTGCAAGGGGGGCTTGGAAAAAGGGTGCAACAAAGGAGGTGCGCGCAATTGGCAAGGTGGCATTGCAAAAGGGTCACATTGTGCGAGGGGTCCCATAAAAGTCAACCGCAGGCAAGATCGTTTTCAAATCATTTCCGCAGCACGAACATCATACTTTGTCACTGGGGGGGGGGGGTTTATGGAGGATATCGGAACCAGCAGGGAAAGGGGAGAAAAAACGTAATTGAAATGCTGAAGCAATACCAAGAGCGATGGTACATGTGGCGGGCCATCGTAAAAAAAGAAGACAAGATTGCTGCTGTCATGTTTGTTTCCTTTCGCTGTTCCGGAGGGAAAACACACACACACACACACACACACACACACACACACACACACACACACACACACACACAAAACCGACACGCAGGCCAGAGCATGGTGAGTAGATTTTCCACTTCTCTGGGTGTGCATATTTGCTGTGTGCATACACACATAGAGACTCGCTCCAGTGTACAGTGTACAGAGTTGCTAGAGGATTTTTTGTTCTTGCTTGGCGGCGGTGTACTCTCGGTGGGGCCTCATCGCAGGTGTGAGACAGGGCCCAAACCAACGAGCCCCCGACGATGGTGTGTGGTGTATCCTTTTCAAGTGGAAAATCGCCGGAGCTTCGGTCGGATGGCGGTGATGTACCCCGGTGGAACGAGCTACGAATGATGATTGCCCGAATATGTTGCCTCGTGCTTTGGTAGCTTACGCCCGATAATCCGTGAGTCGCGCACTGTTAGAGCAATAAGCAACTCCCCCGGCCAGTACATATAGTAGCACAGTTGCAGAGAGAGAAAGAGAGAGAGAGAGAGAGAGAGAGAGAGAAAAGGAGAAGGAGATCGCAGATCCAACTACTAATACACCGTTAAGCTGGCCATTTTCTGCGGGATGACTCTCCCGGGGCTTAGGAGAAAAACCGCGAACTCGTCTCGTCTGTGGGTCGTGTGTGTGTGTGTGTGTGTGTTTTATGTGTACATATTTCAACACACAAACCGGCGATACCGCTGCTGGTGCACTGCTCGATCCCGCGATTCTTGGGATGTGGGCGACGGCAATGGTTCCGAACCGACGGTTGTGCTGCAACAAATGCGCAACGGTTTAAGGGACACACTCACCGTGACAGTGCTTCCTTCTGCGCGTGTATAGGGGGGGCCAAGAGCCTGGAGGGAGAGGGTATTACTCCACCTTGTCAGCTCGGTGTCCGTGTGTGAGCATGTGTCTCTATGTGACACTTACCTATAGCCTAGTAGCCACGACAACGACGATGACGATGGTTTGGCGATGACGCTTGACGCAACAAAGAACTCATGGTGTTGAGCGCTCGTGCGCTTGAGCTTGTGGAATGAGTTGTCCATCAGAGAGACAGAGAGAGAGAGAGAGGGACGTTCTAGAAGAAGACCGGTTGAGGGGGTGCCTAGGGCACAGGACGAAGGGTTGTAAGTTTAGCACGGTAAACGAAACGCTATCGGTGGTGAAAAGTAGAATAAATACGCCGTGAACATGGTGCCAACAGTTGTAAGTCGATTTGCTGGCCGCGCTTCTTCTCCTGGCCTTTGCCGCGCTCTCCTTGTTCCGGAAGATTTTTGTTGTTTTTGTTGTCAGTTTCCTTCCGAGTTTTATGTGGGTGGGAAAATCGGCGTGAACACTGGCCACCGATTTTCTGGCCGGTGCGAGATATGACGTTGATGGCGGGCGGCATACACACTGTTGCCAGACTTTGCTTTTTTGTTTGTTTTTGTTCTTCTCTTTTGTCGTTGCGTTAGTGTGCTTGTTGCATGTAGCGTGTCCTTTTTCCTGTTATCTTTTACTTTGTTTTAAGTACTCTTTTTTTTTGTTAGTTTAACAGTTTCTTGTTTGATTAGCTTTCTTTCTTTTGATTTTTCTGTTTTCTAATTGAGATTTAGCTTTTCGATTTTCTCTTTCTATATTAATTTCCGTAAAATTCCTTAAAGCTGTACAGTTACGTTGGTTTTTTCATTGTTCGAACTTCTCAGTGTGGAATGGATGGATCAGAAATCTCGATGCTCTTTTTGTTATAACGGATCTGTGCTATTGCATCATGCCTGAAGTTTGCTCACAGATATTGGTGCCTTCGGTTGCGGCAACACCAAGCACATGATGAGCTCTTGCTTGATCCAGAACCGCCTTTTCAGCCTCGCTGTGTTGCTGCGTAGTCTAGGAGACGAGAAATGATCTCGCACACAAAAAAAAAACCTGAACAAGTTCGTTAGCTAACCTTCGCCCGCACTCTACGCGCTTTTATCTATAGAACGTAGAGCGGAAAATGCGACCTCCACGGAGGTCGTGGTGATGGTGCTGGTTTCCAACATCCCAAGCGGTCCTGTGGTTTTGGGTCGTTGGCAACCCGTTTTTGCGAATCAACTTGTTCGACAGCAACATGTGTGTGTGTGTGTACGAACACGGTTCTGCCAGATCCCTGTCGGAAACTGTGATATGCGCACACACAAAGCACATCATTGTGAGGCAGCTGAATGTCTCGAATAGACTGCTGCCGTTGCTTTCGCCGTGTGTATCCGCTTATTGTTATGTCCGTTGCTGTGCACTTCCTTTTTCCAACGGGGGCCAGATGAAGGTATGATGGGGTGAACGATGCGATTTTTTTTTTTCGTTGGTTTGTGTGCTGTCTATGCTGTGCGCTGGATCGATTGAACAACCTCTGGATGGTGTCAGTCCTGGCGTACGCGGGAGTCAGTGCATGGCTGGATGGTTCTGTAAGCTAGTAGTAGATTGTTTTTTTTTTGCCAGCATCTCCTCTTCTTCTAAACTCTGGGAGTAGAGCACACGCTATGCACACTTCTTGGTTTCTTCCCTCTTTCGCGATGCATCTTCTCTATTGTGTGCCAGCTAACGAGCAACCGAGGGAAAATACCACACAACGAGATGAAGGCACAGCGAACAGAGGAGTTCCTGGTGCGTTTGTGTGTGTGTGTGTGTGTGTGTGTGTGTGTGTGTGTGTATGTGCTCGCGTGCTCTTTTGCCCACATTTTCCAATGAATTGGGCGACGGGTAACCGGGCAAAAGAAGGAGTGTGTCTGTCCCGTTTTCCGTCCGGAAGCGTACATTTTCACCGGAAATGGAGTGGCATTCTTTTACCACCCCCGGTTAGCTTTCTATTGGAGATTCCTGACGGTCGCTGTGCTATGGAGAAATAATGGGGAGTACGAAGAAAAAAAGCATACACACAACAACTTGAACTTGTATCGCGCAATGATTCGGTGTTGTGCCTTTTGCGCCGTCGGAACTGAGGATGGGATGCTTTTCCTTCCTACCAATATGATCGAGAAAGCTACACCGGATATGGGGTAGCTTTTGGTCCGTGTTACTACTGTTTTGTGTCTCATGTGCCTTTGCTGCTGCTGCTGCTCCCGGTGATACATTTTAAAGGAAAGACCGGCAACGAACGAACCTCAAGCAAGAGTTTATTAAATTGTTTCCTTCCATCATCCGCCCGCTCTGACGTGCCAGAGAAAAAAAAATGGAAATGCAGCTCTCCGTGGTGTTGTGCAGGTTGTTTGTCTTTCCAATTTCCAGCCAGAATTCAGTTGGCCGTCATCGTTTGGTGTTAAGTTCTGGCGTGGATGTTTCTGAAGTACGACGGCGACACTCCGAACTGGTCCGTGTTATGTCTGGTTCGTCCGTGTGTCGTCTTTTTGTACCTCAAGGCTCAATGGTACGAGTGTCCTGCTCTCTTCGGCGAGGACCACATTCACTAACGAGCTCTCGGTGTGCACTCGCATGGGACTTTGTGCACTATATGCAGGGTTTTTTCTTCCCCCAGTAAAGTTATCGCTTTAGAGCGCTTATAGAGACCTGTTGGGGAGAGCTAAGATGTCATTCAGCGTGTCAGTTTAACAAGATGGATCTGTTGCGAAGTATTTATTTTGTTGTTGAATACTTCAATGGTTAGTGTCTTGCTTGGAGAAACACTTCATTCAGCTGATATGGCATGCAGGGGCAGTATTTAAGGAGATGGATCTTCGGAAATAACCTATTCTGTCATATGCTTATGTAACCTGGTGCTCTATTTCTAGTTCTTACATACATTTGCCCTATACTGAGGACAACTGTGTCCTTAAGTATTTGTAATAAATGCCATTTCAAGTGCAAACATGCAGAATGGGAACTTTCCGGAACTTTTACAAAAGTGATGCAATCAAACATTCTTCATTCGTTCCTCTTTTACGTTTGGCTGGCAACAAAAGTAGCGAACACAAGTAGTCGTTGCTGGTGAAAGACACAACAAAAAAAAAAAGCCATCACAAAAGTTTTGAGAAAGCTAAAGCGATTACGAACTGAATTACAGTGCACTGCAGCAGCATCCTTATCTCCTACTTACAAACGCTTCCCTATTACGGAAGAGAAACATTCAAAAGTGATCACTATCTCCTCATGCTCTTCCCGTCAACGTTTTCTTCGCTTCGGCAACAAGAAAACGACTACGAGCCAGTGCTGCAGGAGCGCGGCCTGTGCCGCGAACTGAAGCTGCATCCCTTGCTCCTTCGAAAAATGACTCTACCACCAGATGGCGCTGTTCCAGCATCTCATCCCGTTTTCGTGCACTTTTCTGCAAGCGCGCGCACACAACCACACACACACATACACACTTGGCAACACTTCCGACACCTCGCAACGCACCGATGCACATGTGTGTGGGCGCGAGCGGGGTTATGTGGTCACTGTTGCTGCATCATCGTACGTCAGTAATATGCGGCCATGTTGTATGACACCGGGGGGTGTATTGGTGTGCTGGTCTCTCTATTTTCTCAACTGCTGCACCAAGCAGCAGATCCTTTTTCTGCCTCCACAATGCGCGCTGTGTGCAAGGACTTTAGCCCTCTCTTCCACTCTCCGCGGGGTATATGGGACCGGTCGACGTGTAGCATATGGTTTTCGGGCTCGCACCCGACGGCCCCGAACCCGGCACATGCACTCTGCTGCTCGCAGATCTGCGCCACATGGTCGTCGTCAGCAGGCAGCAGCATCACCACGTACCACCTTCCAAGTGTGGCAGTTCCGTCTGCATCTTCTCCTTCCGTGTCTGTCCTCTTCTTTCCCGCGGCGTATATATAGAAGACGGCCGCACACACATACGGCGCGGCTTCGGCTCCTGTACAAATCTTTCGCCTTGTTCGCTCTCACTCTCATTCTCTCTATGAAATGAATCACACAGTCGCCGACGAGCGTATATTCCGTATTCTGCAAAGGAAAAGTAATGTACCCCGCAAGCCGGGAAAACCCAGCAACCACAGCCGCCACCACCAACTCCCTCGGCGGAGCGCACAGCTCACAGCTCTCTCACACATACGAACGCGCCCTCCGCGTCTTCTTAGGTCTCGGTCTCCGCTCGCACACTCTGTCTCTCTGTCTTACACTCAGTTCACTCTCTCGCTCGCTCTCTCTCTCTCACTCGCTGGTTGCAATAGCGCGACCCTTCGACGGCGGTGTTCGGTTGCGCGTTTCCTTTGGCACGGGGAAAATGGAACTTCAAGTCGTCCGGTCCCTCAAGTTGGCCGGCAGTTTCTCAGTAGCAGCTGTCGCAACAGCAACGACCGAGAGTAGCAGCAGTCCGTCGCTGTGTGCCGTGTACGCGGGTGTAGTGCTGTGCGGATTCTCTGTCCGGGTGCCGTGGCGCGTCGCGCTTTTTGCTGTGTTTGCGTGGCTTGTCCCTTTACCGCGTGTGGAAAGATGATGGTAAAGCGAGGCAAGGTAGTTGGTAGAGTGTGAAGGTTGGGTGATGATGATGATCCTTTCGGAAAAAGGGGAAAAAAGGGCCACAATGGGAATGGCAGAAAACGGCCAAATCCGTTCAAGAGAGAAAGGTTCTGCTGTGTGAACCTCTCCACGCGAAGAAAGGAGAAAACAAAGTGAAGGAAATAGAATGATTTTGTGTGAGTGCGGGTACAATAATGGTCGGTTGTGTTGGTGTTTCGGTTTAAGGTCTGTGTGTGTGAGGGTATTGAAAAGAGAGAGAGAGAGAGAGAGATAGCAAAAGGATATCGGCAGATGCACACCAACAGCATCGTTGCAGCGACGGCGTGTACACCTGCGTAGAAATGCAGTTTCGAAATGCAGTGAGCACAAGCAAACCTGATGCATTCGTTCCTTCCTTATCGCGCACATGTCTGGTGTGGCGGAATGTGCGTTTGTGTGGTGCTGGTGCTCTCTGGGAAGAAGGATAGGCCTGTGTGTGAGGGGGCGTGAGCCAGATATGCATCCTTATGCTTGGTTGTGTGGGCATCTTGGCATCAATGAAGACACGCACGACGGTATATGCAACATGTGAAACGGATTCGGCCACAGTGATGTGAAAGAAGTCGTGTCGACTCAACTATACTGATTTTAAAACACCAAAAAAGTGTACTAAATGCCACCGTGTACTAAAAACTATCCCCAAAAAGCGATTTCTGTACAGGTTTTTTCCCACTGTAACTCTGGCAACGTTGTCTTTTTTCCAAATTTCCCCAAAATTTCCAAGAACGAAGGCCAAGAAGTGGTATCGCTGCGTGCTGTAATGCGCCTGCGTGTCCTAAACACTCTCGAGGCACAGGGTGGTGTTTCTGTGTGCATAGGTGTCTTTCTGTGTGTGTTTGTGTTTGTATGTGTTTGCTGAAAAGGGGAGGCGGCCAGTTTTTGAGAGTGTGTATGCACAACTGCTGTAAACAAATAGTGGCACGCAGAGGCGGCAAAATAACAGCAGGCTCTCTATCGGCATCTCTTTCTCTCTTTCTCAATGCCACCTCGATCGGTGTGTGGCTCGTCGCGTCGTCCGACACTGGAGTTTTGGTTTCGTTCCTGTGTACAGAAGTGGGAAGAAAGAGAGAGAGAGAGAGCGAGAGAAGCCCACCCGTGAGTGAGTGAGAAGGAGTGAACCGTGTGATGCCACGACGTGCGTTTGAGAGAGTGTGTTTGGGAGAAGCAACAGAAGAAGCAGAAAAAAAAACACGTAGATGAAACGGATAATATACACCAGTTGAGTAATCAAAGGCAACAAAAGCATCAGCAGCAGCGGCAGCAGGGAAAAGCAAATCATGTAAATCCGTGTGCTGCTAAATTATTCAGCGCGGTGAAAAACCCGTCAAGTCAAGCGCAGAGAAAAATGGAACCTTTGCCACTGCCACCACCGCACAAAAAAAAAAAACACAGCATTCATCCCCCGTGTAGCATCATCAGCCCCTACAGTGTTGCTAGTAACTAGACTGCACTACACATAGCGCGCGCCGCACACACGGGTGCTGCAACTCGCTGACGGTGGTCGTGTCTGCACGGTTGCACACGGAACCGCTACTACTGATGCTTTGGGGGTAGTGGTGGCCATGTTGATTTTGCCACCTCCTATCGTATGCAAAAACTTTGATGGCACACACTGTGGGTGGGGTTCGCACGATGCTGCAGTTAGGCTGGAATGGGGTGGAATGGATGCGCGCGGTGTACGCAATGACAAGTTTTCCGATGAAATGATACACTTATGCACATAAACTGTCTTAAAGATTGATTTGATTGGGTGTCAAATTTCGAAAAAGGATTAGAGTATTTTTTTCAAATTTTTAGAACCTCTTTGTGGCAGGTTACGATTGAAAGTTTAATAATTCTATTGCGATTTGGTACTTGATAACGAAATATTAAATGTATTGTCTTGATGAAGGGCAAACATGTGATGTGTAATATCTTACTTAGTTATGACTGTTTTTGTACCCAATAATGCACAATAATGCTGTAGCGTTTAATTAGTTCTAAAAGAGTGTACGTGATTGTAATCAATTTCCCTTTCCAGTGTGAAGTGTGAATATCTGTGCATAATAATGTTTGTGAAGTAGTCAACAACCTTTAGCCGGGTTTAAAACACACAATAAAACCTTCTTCGCATTCTGTTAGTGTGTGCATACAAAACAATACAATACGGTTTACCGTCGGCATTTTAACGGACTCTCGCTCTCCTTCGCTTAAAACACACGATGATGGTGGTGGTGATGTTGTGATATCGCGGTCCACCGACGACACCGGATCAATTTTCCTGAAATAAAACAAAAAAACAGGCTCGCCCGTCTGGCCCAGTAGACAGAGTGGGCGGCAGAGCCGACGGGGGGGGGACACATCATTATCATCGCCATCGTCTGCGGCAATTATTTGTGTCGTCGTCGGTCGTTCCTGCTGCTGTTCTCGCTTGTTATCGCCAGCCACCGCCTAACCGAATCCAATCAACATGGAATGGATACCACGAGGATTGGCAAACATTCATGCTCCAATACCACTACCCGGTAAGAGACACCACCAACAGCAGCAGCAGCTACAACAGGGTTTGGAATACAGTACGGCGAGCTATGGCTGACGAATGGCGCAACATGACAGCCATCGGCTCTAAAGCGGATTAACAACCGTCGGTTATAGCTGTGGGTGTGTGTGTGTTCGTGTGTAATGGCGAAGAGTAACAGATTTGCTACTTACATCGATGCTTTCCAAAGCTTTTACGAGCGAAAAAACAAAAAAAACATTGCATCCGAAAAGGGATAAATACGACTTGTTCGTCCGTCCGTACAGCCAATGTATGAAAGGGAATAAATTCCTGGAAAAGCTCGGAATGTAAAATATCTACATTGTACGGCTCTCTAAGCTTATTTTGCCTAACGTTCTTGGGAAGGGTTTGTTGCTGCGTGCGTTGGTAAAGGAAAAGAAACGAAGCGCCATTTTTGACCCAAAAGTCAATCGCTGCCAAGTGGAGGAAGTCTCTATCCTACCTTCTGCTGCTCCGTGTTATTATGCAAATCATGAGCCCTTGTGTGTGTGTGTGTGTGTGTGTGTGCGTGCTTTTTTCTCCCATTACACTCGACAAAATGTTTGCCCAAGAAGCAGCAGCAGCAGCAGCGCCCAAGTGCAAACTTGCTCGTTTTTTTTTTCGGTGGGAAGTGAAGAAAACAGTGTATCTTCTTGTGTGTGTGTTTGAAGGAAAAGAAATGGCAAAAAACGCCTTACCAGGGAAGGGGGAGAGAAAAGCATCCGACACTTGAAGACGGTTAGAGATTTGTTCACTTTGTCGCGTTCCATTTTATGTTTTTCAAAGCATTTTCCACTTCACCCCCGGAGGGGGGGAGAGAGAGAGAGAGAGAGAGAGAGAGTATCAACCAGAAACCAGAAAAAAAAGGTTACACCGTGAAGCAATAGTAGACGCCCGCGACTGCTGTGAAGTTTTCCGGGGGTGGTTTTTCTTATTTCTTCCTTCCATTCCATTCTTTTGCGAGCAAAGGTAAAGCTCCTTAAGTGAAGGTTGAACCTGGGGCTTTGGAGAGGGCAAAAATGTTGGCAAAATAAGATGTCGGGCACTACCCGATCGTTTGGTGGTGCCCTTTTCGCGCTGACTCTGGGCCCCCTTTTTTTCGATCGGTCTTAATGTCAACCCACTACTGTTGGTCGGGAAAAAGGAAATATAGAGAGAGGTAGAGAGAGAGAGAGAGAGAGAGAGAGAGAGAGAGAGAGAGAGAGAGAGAGAGAGAGAGAGAGAGAGAGAGAGAGAGAGAGAGGGAGTCTGAATTTCTGTGGCAAAACGTTCAACTTTTCCGGCGAGTGTTTTTTTCCTATTATTAAGATGGTTGCGCGTGGAGGGAGGGGGTAAAAAAACAAAATGGATAAATCCTAGAAAATTCCTTCCACCGTTTGACTTTCTTCGCCATATTTCATACTTCTTTTGTACAATGTTTGCAATCGAAATGATAGAAATTGCGCAGAAAGTGTAATATGGCATTTGAGGGGAGGTTTGCGCGACTCTGAAGCTCTAAGCAATGCTTTGTTTTGCTTAACTATTGTAGCATTCAAATTTCGATTAAGAAAAAATGAGAAATATTGAAGCAAAAAATCCCAACAAAAAAGGTTCCTCGTCAGGTTATTGGTCCCCAATATTCATTTCAATTAAATGAGCAATCTACCCTTCGAAACACGTCACGCACGTGCCTTTGTTCCACACACACACATACAGTTCCATTTCTAAGCCACCATAATTTTACGCCTTAATACTCTGTGCTAATAAGCCAAAAGATTGACCGCATTCCGAACGGCAAACGGCACGAAGGTAGTGTAGTGCTGTGCGCAGAGCAGTGTGGCGCTGAATTATGGTTACAAAATCCTCACCACACACACACACGCAAATCACATCACACCATTGCCGCCGCTGCTCCACTCGTCAGCGCAGATTTCCTTGTAACGCGTCCGGAAAATTGCTGTGAGGAAACACACAGTGAGCAGAAAATCAGCACGTTCCGGTATGTGTTCACTTTTTGTTCTGCTGTTGTTGTTGAACGATTGGTAAATGCGTGCGAGTGGTGCATTCGTGTGTGTATGTATTTATGTATAGGTGAGACAATCATGATTAGAGGGCTGTCAAGTGGGCAAACGGAGGTTTTGTAAGTGGAAAAACCGTAGCTAAGTACTGCAAAAACAGGGCTGTACCAGTGGGGAAACGAGCGAGAGTGAGAGAGAGAGTAGTCCTTGTTCTGTGAGACATACACACTCACACACTGACTGGTTGGGTTAGGGAGAGAAGTGGATTTTGTAGGGAAATACGCTGTGGCTCCCTTTCGTTTATCTACATTCTCTCGTTGCTTGAGTAAATACGCTCTCTTTCTCTCTCGCTTCCTTGTTTCAAGCAAATGTGCATCCCTCTCGAACGCTCGGTCGCTTTCCGTTTTCTTCTCATTAAAAACTTCTTCCACACGAAACACACTCTCGGACGGCGAAGCAGCAGTAACGGTATACGGCCGCAGGACTCGGCGCAAGAGTGTGAACCTGGGGGTGCAGGAGAAGGAGAGAAAACTCGACACTCTAGCTGCAAACCCGGTTGCTCCGGGTACGTACGAAGTTCGCCGTTGTGTGTGTCGTCCGTGTCCCCCCTGCTGTTTATTATCCACTTGAGTTCATATTTAATTTGACATCGACACCATCACCATTAAAGCGAGCGAGTCACTTCGGTTCACTAAGTGGGTGGTAAATACGCGCTGCCACCCCCCGCTCTCCCCCTCCTCTCCTCCTTCTGTTTCCTCCCACCCGTTTTTGGGTGAGTTGGGGAAAATTTGCCCGCTTGCTGCGCTTTGCTCTGCCGTGTATCGCCTCGCCGGGCGCGCGCGGCTCGATGGAGACGCCCGGTACACGGCGCTCCTCTCTCTCTCTCTCGGTGTGGTGGCGTGGCTGGGGGTCGATGGATGCGCCTGGTGCTTTTCGTGCTCGCGTGCCCACCGGGGCGGGCACGAGCGAGATGGTACGAGAAATTGATTTACGCTGCGGAAACCGGATGGGCGTTTTTGGTGGACGATGAGACACAGTGAGTGTGGACATGGGGGGAAGGATGTTTGATGAAAAATGAAAATGCTTGGTGTGGCGCAAACTGTTGAAGAAGAAAGCCACAAGCGGCGGGGGGGGGCGAAGAGGAAGAGGGTGTGCTTCTTTTTCATCTTCGCATCCGGTCGGGAAAGGCGGATCGTTTCATGTCTCTTTTTGCCGCCGCCCAAGCACCACCGGCTCTCTGTACATACAGTTTAACCTCGAACCAGCAAATAATCGGTCCGAGCACGACGGGGCTGATGATGATAGCGAGACACGGGTGGATACGGCGATGATACGGATTTATCTAATTAGTGAGCTGATAAAATACTTCCCAACCGGTGGGTGGGTGGTTGGCAGGTCGGGTGTCATGCTCCCTTCAACTTTCAGCCATGTTTTGGTTTTGCACTTTGCGTGCCCCCGACAGAATGTTTCACGCTGGTCGGCCAAAAAACCTTCCCCTTGTTGCCCGCATTCCATAGCCACCACCTTCTCGGGCGTGTCGTGCGGTCGGGTGGGTGGGTGTGGGTTGAATGGAAAGAAATACGACCGGATCAAGATGTGTTGCAGGTTTGCCGACGGACTGGTGGGTGGGTGTGGTTTTTATTTGCGACCATATTTCAGCCCGGATTGACACGACGACGACGACGTCGTCAGGGACCATTTCGGGCGTGTGTTGTCGGTTCTTTGTTCGTTCTTTTTTGCTACGATTTGTAATCGTCATTTGTCGTCATGTTTTTGTTTTATGTGTCGATGTGTGTTTTTGTTTTTGGTCCTTCATTTCGATTTTTCTCGTTCGCTCGTCCGGTTCATCGTGATGTTAACATTTTATTTCATTTTTTACAAGCTGGGAAGTAATTTCGCCCCTTTCCCGTTGCCCCCCTGTTCACGGAGGGCTTTTTTATTTGCTTTATTATGTTTACCTACCGATTTTCCTTTTCGATGTGTGTGTGTGCGTTTCTTTTTTCGTTTTATTTCCGTTTGCTCTCTTTTATCGTTCTCACACCCTCGCAAGGGTGTGATGTTTTCCCGATCGCTACCGATTTGTGTGTGTACGTCTGTGTGTGTTATGATTTTTGTTTTCTTCTCAACAGTCCAAACGAAACTTCTTAGTAATCACAACCATGCCCATGCCATGTCATGCCATGATGCTATGCCGCGTGGGAAGGAAACTGATCCGCCCCTGCTGTTGCTCATTTTCCAGCGTCGATTGGGGTTGATTTTTCTTTTTTCATGTTTTTCAAACACTCTCCGTGTCACCGAGAGAGAGAGAGAGAGAGAGAGAGAGAGAGAGAGAGAGAGAGAGAGAGAGAGAGAGAGAGAGAGAGAGAGAGAGAGAGAGAGAGAGAGAAGAGAGAGAGAGAGAGAGAGAGAGAGAGAGAGAATGGCAAAGCTTTGACCATCCAGCCACCAACAACGCCTCACTGTTTCTACATACTAAACACAAACACCAACCAATGTTTGAAGTTTGATTCATCCTCTGTTCACGGTAATAGCCATCGTGGTGGGACCTTTTGTTGTTGTTTGTTTTAGTTTGCTGAGCACGTTTTGTCGAAGAATGTGATTTGACTTATTGCGATGCGGAATGGAAAACTTCGATCGAGTATTAAATTGGAACATCCGTCAATTGGTCAACCCACCTCCGTCTGTAGCTCTTGTAGAGAGGAAAGATCTCGCTTTTGCTTTAAATGTCTTCCATTAGGCATTGATTTGTTGAATAATTACACCCAAATAATACAACAGCATTTTTTCTACCCAATTTTGTTCCATAAATTCTTTTACTTCTACGAAACATGCCCACACAAATTTCCGTACCGTGTAGGAAAATCACGCTCACAGTGGAAAGAAACGAAAAAAAGATCAATCGATTGAAATCGTAGTCTAAAATTACCTTTACGGTCGTGCACCACCCACTCGCTTTTGCCTTCCTTCGTCGCGGAGTTCCGTATTTCAAAGGAAACGGGAAAACACAAACAAATCAACAAAGTTCATGACGGGCAGTGACGGGTATCGGATCAGAACGAAGCTGTGTTGTACCACCCGGAATCACCCGGAGAGAGCGAGAGAGAGAGAGCGAGAGAGATTAACCGCTTACTTACTTACACCCAGCGGGAATGTTGTTGTTGGGTAACGTTTTCTTGGTAACATTTCGGAATCATGCACACATGGAATCACGGACGTGTGTGTGTGTGTGTGTATCGCTAAGCGGGCACATTACGGTCGGATATAGTCGTCGGTTTCCGGTTGACATGGCATGGATTCCTGTTCCCCCTGCCACTGCAGGCGATGATGCTACCTACACTTCCTTGTCGGACACAGTTGTTGCGAATTCGTTCGTTGGTTGGTTTTGCAAGTTTTATTGCAATTTTTTATCGTCAAAAGATCACCCAGATCGCAGAAAGGAAAACGGACGGGCCAGCAAGCGATGCAAAAACGTCCGTTGGTGGTGTTTCGTCGTCGTCCTCGGCCCCTTGGCGCGATTCCAGCTTTTACCGCTAGCACCAGCTGGTCACAAGCTAAATGAGGAGAAAGGTTGTAGTACCAGCCGACGACAAATTGTGGTCGCCGGTCGCCCATATAAAGTGTCACGAACGGCGGCCATTTCGAGTAAAAGAAGCGAAGCGAAATGGCGCGTTCATCATGTCCATGCAGCGTATTCACACCCCAATTCCCGGCTCGTGTCGTGACACATCACAAACCCGCGCGCTGTGGTTTTCATCGGAGGGGGTGGGTGGGTGTTTGGTGTGGTTCCGTAGTGCTGGGGGAGGCGCTGGCTGGTGTCACATCGTTTGTCGGACGTTTTTCACAGCCTTCATTAACTCCGTGACAGCTTTGATCACACCACTCATCTGTCATAAAATAGATGGAACGGCATGGCGCGCTTTGGGAACACGACGCCGACACCGACGGTGAGAGGGGGGAGGGGGGAGGGGGGGATAGACAAAGTTAAAACCATTTCACCCCAGGCGGCCGGGGCGCGTTAAATGATTGTTTGTTTATTGCCGTTCTCAATTTTCATGGTATTTTAGTCATTCGTGTGTGCACCCTCCTGTGTGTTGCGTGTCTCGCACTTTTCCGATCACCACACACTCCCCTTCGTTCGTTTGCTGCAACAACACAGGCTGCGGCGCTCGTTTGTGGTCGATTCAAATTTACACATGTTTGACGCAGGGAAGATAATTTTTCACGCTCACCCGCCGGGCGCGCTAGGTACGCGGAATCGGGAGGAAGGAACCGAGTGTAAAACCTTGCTTGTGTGGGCTGTTGCGAAAAATAGTAAGAAATTTTATGAAGTTCCTCTTTCGCTACATGGATGGGGTTTGGTGTGTGGTCTTTTACAATGGTCTCACACGACGTTTTTCGCTGCTCATTATGAAGATCTGATGCTGTCGCGGCAATGGTGCTTTACCGTGTTATAGTGGTGTGATTAATTATAGTTCAGAATCACAGTGAATGAAAGTTGAATGTGTCGTTTCGCTTGAAATGTTTTGCTGAAAATCAAATATGATGGATAACATCTACCTTACACAATACTAATGATAGCGACACGATTGTTATGTAATTTTTCACAGCCAAATTGATTGTGCTTGTTAATGAAGCAATCAAAAGCGCTTGCCACTGACCATCAGCGTAACAGTCTCCATAGCCGTACGTCATGATCGTGGAGATACTACAGAGACTTAGATCGTTCCAGTGTTCGAATCCAGTTTTGAAATGCTCAATACTTAATGTTGTTCCTTTAATAGTGGATACTTCTAGAACAACGACTTCTCCCCGACACGTATTCCTACACAAATTTTACACAAATTCTGTAAAAATTCCTCTTTACTTGTTTATATTTAAATGGTGCGATGACTGACGTTCGAGTGAGAGAAGTAAAAGGGATAGCAATTATTTTGACATTTTCAAGTTGACAGTTCACTTCGAGGCGCGTATTGTTGTGGGTGTTTGCCTTCCCGTTGAAGAGAGGGAAAGAAGATGAATCTGTGTGGGTGATGATGGACAAACTCAGCTCTGCTATGAGGAAAATGTGACTGTGCATATGTGTGCGTGTGTACAACATGGTGTTTTGTATATAAGCGTGTGAACACTCTGGCACGCCATGACGATTCTGCATGCCAACGCATTCATTTGGAGCACATTGGAATTTTAGGAACTAACCTCATCAAACATTCCACACCATTATTATTGACTTTCAACCATTTCGACGACCTACAAGCGTACACCATTACCACCACCAGCCGAATGGAATTGGTTGGCTAATGGAGGAACTGCAGAGCATATTTTTGTGATTGGATTTGGTATTCAAACACTACCGGCTCGGTTGCGTGTTAAACGGGGTGGCGTTTTGTGGTGTCGTAAACCGGTCACCACGAAAAGCTAGTTTTCCAACAGCCACCGCTATTTAACGGGTTTAAATAAACGACTGTTTCGTGGTGTAGTTTTCATCGGTAGGACCACCAAACGAACGGCGGCGGTACGTGTTGCACGCCACTGTGTGTGTGCGCGCGTGGAAATGTGTTTCTTGCATCGGCTTATGAAGTAGTTCTTGCACAAGTCCTCCTCAAGAGGGGACTAGTGAAGAGTTATCGCATTTGAAAAACAAATGTACCGGCAAAAGGGCGGAGATTTGCCCGAGCACATCAGAAACAATTTGTTACCGTCCTCAAAACTCTAGCCGGGCGTAAAATAGGCAAATCATTTCCACAAAATCACAGATGATCAACTTTACTTAAATAGGCAAAACTCTTCCCCCGTTCCTTAGCTCTCTCTCTCTCCCTCTCTCGGGCTGTCTTTAAGCCAATCAACTCCATCGCTTTATCCCATTCCTGTAAATGGCAACACGCTTTGTTGTTGATGTAATCGGATACATCTCAACTGAAGAACTGAAGGGACAGACAGGCAGGGACAGAGGGGGACTGTTGCTACTGCTACTACTACTGCTTCTCCTCATACAAAAACACACACACACAATGCTCGATTCTCGGTCAATAATGTTAAGTTGGGAAACGGGAATTTTATTCTTCCTTTCCCGCTCGTCTCACCCTCTCTCTCTCTCTCGCTTTAAATTTGAGTTGAGTTTTCTTCCACCAAGAGGCCAGAGATACGGGGTGAAGTTTCTGCTCAGCCTCCTTCTGCCCGCTGGGACTGGTTAGTTCGGTGTTAGTGTCTGTCCCTAAGGGAGCAGACCAGAAGATGCGGGCTTTGCGTGAGCAAACACCATGGCTAGGGGCGAGGGATGAGAGGCCGATGTTATGATGGAACAGCGACGACATGCGACGAGCCCCTGCTCCTACTCGGCCTTCAGCTAGGACCGCTCTAGACCCGTGACCGAAGAGGAATCGATAAACCCGCCGAGAGTGTAGTGTGTGGGTTGTGAATGTGCGTTTTTATTTTATTACCATCTTTGCCGAGTTTTGTAAACACGCACACACACACACACACACACGCACGCCACTCACTTAAGTGCCTATATTTATCTTGTTGAATGGGATATATATCGTTTTCTTACCCTGCACTCTCTCCACACACGCGCGCATCCCCGTATAACAGATGCTTTATTATTATTTGTGTGTTTAAAAGACGGGTTTTGATCGGACAGTTTTTTGTTTTAGAAGAGGATGTGTTCAGCATGTGTATGTATATCTTTGCTTCTGTTCTTTTTTTGGTGCGCCCCAGGGGTTGAGCTTCATAATGGTGTAGGATTCAGCAATATTGCATGAGCATTTCAAATAAAAATTCTTCCCAAATTGCTGCGCCGACTAGGAAAAAGCCAATGTGATTTTGGTTGTGGAGGAAAGAGAGAGAGAGAGGACGAGAGAGAGAGAGGGTGTTGAAGTAGTACACAATATTAGTAGCGAATGATTCAGATTTTGGAGACTTTGAAGTGTTTAATCGTCATCTCAAGTAGTCCTATTACAGGTCCCCGTTTGGACGGGAATTGATAACAGTAACAAACCATACACAAAAGGGCGTGCGTTTATCCATTCGACCACCGTGCCACTCCGGCGAATGAAAGTAGAAAGTGGCTACATGTTCCAATCGAGCAGGATGCTTCTCCGTAAAGAAAGCAAAAGCAACCACAGGCAATCGTTATGTTTGCTGGTTTAAATGATTAAGGGACAGAGAAACAATAATAAACAACGGTGGTGTCAACCCGGGAGAAGAGTCGCGTAATCAATTTATTGGATCAGCGGCATGCCAAGTTCAACCAGACAGACACACGGGGTGCGGGATGGGGGCACATAACGAACACTTTCTCCTCCTTCACATCATCATCATCATGCCGGTGAAATTGATTACGATAATCGAACTCAATTGACAATTGGTTTAATTGTTCACCATTGGGGGTTGTGCATGGTATGGTGATGGTCGAGTTTAAATTATACGAGTCGGAACGTTACGGCTGAAAGGAAGGCGGGGACTCAAGGAGGAGGGTGTGTTTTGAGCGCAAAATCGATAGTGAAGGCATGTTGGGCTGTTTTTTTAAAGCAACTGTTACACTCTCGCAAAGTTCCGACAGACTGCTGGTTCTCGAATCTTTCCCCCGTTTCCAAAAAACGCGGGTTTGATTGAGTTGTAATTGAAGGGGCCCAAAGAGAACTAAAAGTAAGCCAAACGGGTGCATTGATCTCGCCGGAAAATGAACACATCAATAAAGCAGGATGCTTTGCGGATGGCATCTTTTGGAAGAGTGAGTGAAAGAGTGAGTGAGAAGTGCTACGGATCGATTACTGTGAGAACCTTGATGCAATAGTGGGAACTAGGAGGGTCGTTAGAGTCGGCAAGAGACTGTGTTGCTACACACAACCCTGATCTCCCTCTATTTTGCCACACCGGGTGTTCCGGTCGCATTGAATGCGTAATAAGTTTTCTTTAGAAATTGCTCTGCGCCCTTCCCGCCGATTTTGATGTCTGACACAACACAGTATGGAAATTATGGTTTCTGTCACACATATCCTTCCTTGCTTGCACCCCGGTTCTTTTGGGTTCCCAAAAACCTCGGTCCGAACCAGACACATGACCCAAATAAAGGGACCGAGCGCGCAGGGCTAAAGTTTGCATCCGGTTTTGGGCTCGGTGTGTGTATCCGAGAACAATTATCCTTAAGTGATTTTTCCACACTCTGTAAACGGCTGTTGTGCCCCCCTGTCCGTGTCCCTTGTTCGCACCGTGATTTGCACACCAGACACACAAGCATGCTGAGCGACGCCGTAATGTGCTTTCCCGAGAAAACAGCGCCAGCAGCAGGCAAGGGTCCTTGCAGACACACACACACCGCCCAAGGGTATAATTCTGTTAATCCTTCGCACCCAAAGGTGCCGCAAGGAAGAAGCAACTGTTGAGAAGTGGTTTCTCAACCATTCCCAAGGGGAAGACAAAGGACGCAAAAAGAAGCCGGGCTAAAATTGCGTATTTAAAAGGATCATTGACAGATTGGGTACATGTGCTTTTTGGTTGGTTGGTTTAGGGCCAGCTTAGGTTCGGGTAACTCCCCTTCTTGGGTAGCTAGCTCACCAAAAACACCTTCGACCTCAAACGAGCGGGGTTTGTAGCACTTACCCTTCAACGAAAGTGTCGGCTCACCCGGTTTTGCCGGATCAGCAGCCGGTTCTCGCTGCATTTCTTTCGAACCCGCATCTTGAATTCACTCGATACACGCAAAGATGACGCGTTTTTGTGTGCCTCCATGGGTGTCCTCAAAGCACAGTGTAGAAGGGGAAAAAGAGAGGACTCCGAGGGAACTGTGTATATCGCCGTCATATCGCCGCTTGCCAAACGACGAGACACGTGTTCACCCCGGTGGCGGTGGTGTTCGTGGTTTAGCGCGTATCCACGGAGCAGCAGGCCTTGGTTGTTGGTGTGCTTTGTTTGGAGGTTAAAAGGAAGGGAAAGAAATCGAACCCAGGCAAACAGCCAATAGTTTTGGTCCAATTTTTAAGCCGCTTACACACTGATACACACACACACTGACTGCTTTGCTGTTGTACCACCAGCAGTTGGTGCCCGACAAAAGCTACTTTAATGGGGCGTGAAATTTCGCTTAAATGTTACAGGGTTTTCCAGGAGTTCTCATAGCTGTGGGACACTTTATTGGCTCTTTCTTGTGAGAAATGAATTGAATGCAACAGGAATTGGACTCTCCATTGTTTGACAAATCTAACAGGAATTACTAAGGGGCCTTTCCAAAGAGTCATATTAGAAAGGGTCAAAGAATTGTCGCACAACTATGATAAATCCTGGAAAACCCTGTATTACACCGTTTCGCTTACAACGCGCGCTCGGGAGGGTATTATCAAGCTTGCTGTTTGTGTTTCTTTCTGGGTTAGGTTGACTGTATACACGTATTCTTGGACACGGCAAAAGGCTTTGTTTGTGTACTGAATGATTTCGTCAAACCTCGGTGAGAAAGAGCGAGAGAAGCCTTCGAAGTGTAGCTAGCAGGATTATTCTAAAAGCTTCTCAAACCAACTGTGTGTGCGATTTACTTTTGCCAGTTTGTGTAATTTTGATGCTGAAAGCAAAGAGCACAACAATGTGCTGAATATTATGTAGAATTGTTTAATTTAAAAATATATTCTATGTGTCTCCTTAAATTGCCCCGAAAGCAACTTATAGGGAAGTAAACGACCACCTACTCTAGCTTCAATATACTATTTCTCCCGAAATCGATTTCTCGCCATCCAATTATTGGGGCTCAGCCCTCAACACACCAACCACTTTTAGCCGGAAAAGTCAGAAACACTCTGGACCCTGTGAAACGTTTAATTACAATCTGTGTGCTGAAAGTTCCGCTAAATCAAATTACATCGATCGTACAGCTCGGCCGCTGCACCGCGGGAGTACTTGGAAATGGATTTTTGGAACCGAATCGGGGAGGGTCTCTTTGGATGACTTTTGACGATGGATTCGTGGTAGTAGTGCCGTTGTATTGGTTGTAAATTGGGCGTAGTGTGCTACCCTACCTACCATCTGTGTACGCTCCCACAGCAGAGGTAGCCTTTTCTGTATGATTCCCAATCCGGACTGTTGGAAGAGCAAAACCCACAACCCCACCCAAGCATCGAAGGGAAATTGTGGACCACGTTAGATTGGTTTCAGTTTTGCGCCATGATCACACTGAGGGGAATATGGAGGCCGAGCACTTCTTGGCACATACCATTACACTGTGCCTGAGGACGGTGTGTGGAAGCAGCAGGAAGCGAAAGCAGTAAGGGAAATCCCAGCACAGTTGGTTGCTTGACGTCACGACACCGACCGAACCATTGGTGCGAGATGGGATCGAATGCAAATTTCAATTCATTTTACGCTCTCCGGTGTGGAATTGCCGGCGGCTGATGAAATTCTAGCGAACAAACGGAGAATTCCCTTTGTGTGTGCATGCATATTGGCCAGGATGCAGTTCAGCTGCACAGTGCTTCAAGCAAGAGACCAAAATCAATACTTGTTGAATTGGGTGCTGCCTCCCACTTCGGTGTGTGTGTGTGTGTGTGCGTTTACGACTGGTTGCGCAATTGCTCTTCCAATGTAGCGTGAATGTTACGCAAAAGCTTGTCGAACTCTTTTGGAGGCCTCTTTTGGGATGGATGGAAACTTCTGTTATTTACATATTACAACATCTTTCCCGCTCTTTAACCTGTTTCTCACGCACTTTAACTAATCAAAATTTTCATGCTTTTCCTTTTCTGTTTGCAGTACAATCGAAACTAGCACAGAAGCGTCCCGTCACTAGCCCGGCACCGCCCGTCCTGTCCTCCTCCGCCCAGCAGCAGCAGCAGCTGCTGCACCATCCGTCTTCCTCGCCACACTCGAACCATCTGCTAGGCGGCCCGAACCACCATCTGCCGCCGGGCGCCTCGCCCGGTTTGGTGCCGCCCCCGCAGCAGCAGCAGCAGCAGCAGCAGCAGGCCCCGCTCGGTGTGCCGTCGGTGGCGCACGGGGGTGGATCGGGCGCCATCCACGCGTCACCCAACGCCCAAAACCCTTCGTCCGGTGGACGCAGCAGTAGTGGTGGTGGGGGAGGCGGAGGAGGTGGTGGAGCAGGATCGTTTGCTGCCGCGCTGCGTAATCTCGCCAAGCAGGCGGACGTCAAGGAAGACGAACCGTCGGGTGCAGGTGGTGGTGGTGGAGGCGGCGGTGGTGCACCAGGGGTAGGAGGCGGATCGAGTGGAGGACCCGGACCGGGAGGTGGTGGTGGAGGAGGTGGTCGAGACAGAGATCATCGCGATCGGGACCGGGAACGAGAAGGAGGTGGCAACGGAGGAGGAGGAGGTGGAATGCAGCTGGACGGTCGGGGCAACGCGATGCCATCGATGGTGGTGGACAGGCGCGGGAGGACGCGCGGGGGAACATTATCAGCGACGGCGGCAGGATACGAAGCGGGGACGGGGGGCGGGACAGTCGGGGAGGCGGCGTCGATGCGGCCAAGAAGCAGCATCAGCAGCAGCAACGCTCCTCGCCGCAACCACCGGAGAAGGTTTGTGTAGAGAGTGGGAAGGAGAAAGAGAGAGAGAGAGAGGAAGAGTTACTAAACGGAATGTTTCGCATTGTTTTTTTTTTCTTTTTGCAGATGCCGCGCCTCAATCCGCCCAGCTCGAATACGATCCAGTCGGAACTGCTGGCCCGAAGCGGATTTCAACCGTACAGACCGGACGAACGGCTAGCCCATCCGGCCGGTGCGTTTCCGATCGATGCGTACTCGGCGTTCGGCTCCATTCCCGGCATGCCACCAGGTAAGTGACCCGGCGTCTAAATCACACAAACAGATATAGAGCGTAAACTTAACCTCATCTTTACCTCCCATTTGCAGCAAATCTCTTCAACCCGGCCGCACTGGCGTACCACGATCCGGCCATCTATCTCGATCCGCGCTACCAGATGCTGCGGGCCAGCCACCATTCGGCCGCAGGGCACCCGCTCTACCCGTCGCTACCCTACCCGCCCAACCTGTACGGCATGCTGCCCGGCATGGGCATGCAGAGCATACACGAGCGCATGAAGCTGGAGGAGGAGCACCGGGCCGCTCGGTTGCGCGAGGAGGAGCGGGCCCGGGAAGCGCGCGAGGCGGCGATCGAGCGGGAGAAGGAGCGCGAGCTGCGCGAGCAGCGCGAGCGGGAGCAGCGCGAGAAGGAGCAGCGCGAAAAGGAGCAGCGCGAGAAGGAGGAGCGCGAGCGGCAGCAGCGCGAGAAGGAGCAGCGGGAGCGCGAGCAGCGCGAGAAGGAGCGCGAGCGGGAAGCGGCCCGCGAGCGCGAACGGGAGCGGGAGCGGGAGCGCGAGCGAGAGCGCATGATGCACATGATGCCCCACTCGCTGCCCCGGCCGTTCTTCTCCATTCCCGGCCTGCCGCCCGGCCTGTCCGCACCGCTCGGGCTGGGCATGCGGCCCCAGGGCGGTCCGCTCGGGCTGCCCTCGCACCATCCGCTGCACCCGTCGCTCGGGCTGAGCATGGGACTGGGGCTGCCACAAGTGCCGCAGCCGCCGGCCGGCTCGTCGCTCAATCTGTCGCACCCGTCGGCGGGCATGGTGCCGCAGCCGCCCCCGCCCGGCAGCGCGCTGGGCCACCCGTCGATACCGACCAGCCTGGCGGCGGCGGCCGCCGCCTACAGCCACAGCATCGCCTCCACGATGAGCTCGTACCACTCGTCGATGGCGCACATCGGCGGGCTGAATCTGTCCCACACGGCAGCGCTGGCCAACGCGCAGAACCTCAGCCTGGCCGGTCACATTCCACCGCCCGCCCACGGTTCGCTCAATCTGTCCGCGGGCGGGTCGCCGGTGGCGGTCGTGTCGTCCTCCCCGACGGGCGGCCACCATCTGGCGTCGCCCTCGCCCCACCATCATCTTACCTCACCGCACGGCGCCCCGCTCGCCCTAACGTCGAGCAAATCCGCGTCCACCCATCCGTCGCCGCACCCGGCCACCCGTGCTTCCCCGTCCTCGCCCATCGTTGCCACGAGCGGCGGCGGCGGCGGCGGCGGCGGCAGCAACACCCCGAACAGTGCGGCCGCCCCGCACCCGTACTACACTGCCGCCGCGATGGCCGCCGCTTCGCCACTGTCGCTCAGCAGCAAGGCGCCGCCCCATCCCCATTCGGCCCTGTCCTCGCACTCGCCCGTCGGTGCGGGCAGTCACCATCTGCACCATCTGCATCATCATGCGGCGCAACAGCAGCCGCCGCCGCCGCCCGGGTCGCATCCGGGCGCCCAAACGCAACCCCAGCTCTCGCAGCATCCGCCCGGCGCGAGCGGGCGCAGCAGTGCGGTCATAACGCCGCCCAGCACGCACCATCAGGCGGCCGCGGTCGCCGCCCACCATCACCATCTGCAGCACCATGCGGCGATGGTGGCGGCGGCGGCGGCCGCCGCTGCATCCCAGGAGCAGCAGCAGCGTTCCTCCTCCTCCCAGCAACATCGCGGGCCGGGGCGGCGGCGTCGGGACCACCACCACCAACGCATCGTCTAGAGCAACCGCCACAAGTAGTGGCTGCCGCTCCCACACAGCAGCAACCATTGCCACCGGCGCCCGCGGCGGCCCCATCTGCCGGGGTGCAACTCACGGAACACAGTGTAAATAGTACAAACGTCACTAGTATTAACAGCAGCAGCAGCAGCAGTAGCACCGCGGACAGGAACGGTGACGCAAAATCGCGCTCACCCGTCGTCGCCGACGGGCACAACAGCACGAACGTCATCAAGTCGACCAGCAATGCGGACGAGACGGGCGGTGTGATTAAGCGGTCCGGATCCTCCTCACCCGGGGGCACCGGCGGCGGCAGTCCTGCGATGCGCGTAGCAACACCGGTCGTGGTAGCCGGTGGTGCCGAAGCACACGAAACGACAAACGGCGGTGGAGCCAGCACGACGGCACCACTGTCAGACTCGCGTCCCGTCTCACGCAGTGCCAGCGATGAAGCCTCCAAGGATGGCATGGTGGCGTCGAAGGAGGAACGGGCCGATGTGGCGAAGGACGACGGCAAGGACCCGGCGTCCGTTATTTCCAACGATAATGGACCGAGCGAGAACAACGGCACGCTCGACAAGCAGCACCACGACAAGGCTGCGACGGTCAACAGCAATGGCAATGGAGGTGGACAGGCCAATCAAGCGGCCGCCGGATCGGACGGTGGTGCAGGCAGCCCGGCGGAACTGAGCGGGAATCGTGAGCGACGATCACCGTCCATCCCAAACAGCAACGCCGGAGCGGCCACACCGGCAGCCACCACCGCAGCCCCGCTGGCGCCGACCACAGGTAATAGCAAGGGTGGAGGCGGTGGAGTACAGGGTGACACAGCAACAACGCTGGATGAAGTGGCACTCCCAGCACCACCACCACCACCACCCACGTCCAAGCGCGACAGACGAACGTCCGGACCCGCAGTGTCGGACGCAGCGACGGAAGGTGCTGGTGGTGGTGCTGGTGCAGAAAATGGGAAGAAAGGCACGCTGCTGCACGGTGCCAGCGAGCGGAAGGGGGAAACCGAAAGCGTACTAAACAATGGTGCCCGGGGAGCGGCGGGAGGCGATAGTAGATAGTGTAGTGTAGGGTAGGGGTCCAGAAACGAAGGACAGGACAAGGACGGCCGACGACGTCTACTAAAGAAAAAAAAGAGGTTTCATCTCTCACTCCCTCTCTCTTGCATTTAGTTGTGGATCTGTAACTTTGAACGCAAAAACAGAGAAAGGGCACAGGGAAAGGTCCTTTTTAAAATACAAATTGTACTAAATTGCATGCAGTTCTTCCAGTGCGAAGGAGACAAGCAAAACACCTTCACAGAAAGGGCATACACGACTTAACACGAGTAGAGCGAGATATGATATGATGGAAAGAAGGAAAACGATCAGAACGCTTCCTTGCAGTAGTTGCGAGCACAAACTTTTAGCAGCAAAATAGATGTTGTTGTTGTACATACCCGCCAATAACGAGTAGGAATCCTTTCTCGCTTTCGTTGTTGGATTGTCTTCGTCCGCTTTTTTTTTTTTTGCTTAATGCAACGACAAACGATTCATCATCCTGTGTGGTGTAGGTGTGTATCTTAAGATGTGTTCTTAAAACTGTGTCACACATACATACATACACACACACACACCATCTCTCCCATCCATCCACACCACGCGGTAGTAGAACGTGGTAGGGGTGGGATACGGCAACACAAGAAAGGCAACATTTAGGTAAAGTAGTAGTAGTTGGAGGTTTAGAGATAAGGTTGATTAAAGTAGGCTAGGAAAAGGTAAAGCGCAAGTACGAAAGAGAGAAAGAGAGAAAAAAAACACGAAACCATGCAAAGAAGAGAAGAGCGAAAGAAAGAGAAAACGAAGTGAGAGAAACCAGTAGTACAATGATACCCCTTCTCTATCTGTGTTTACACTACTCGATTGCTCACTCACTCACTCATTCTTTCTCTCTCTCTCTCTTTGTTGCTTCATCTCGACGAAAGGACGAACCTGACAATATAATATACGACGCTATGCGTGTCTCTGTTAACCGTACCACAAATATATCCTTTTCCTTCTCGTTCGATTCGTACTTTTTCGCTTCTTTTCTTGCTTTTCCTCTCTTACCACCTCTTAGAAGGTGGAGAGCGCGAGTGGGGAAAGGAAGGCTACTGTACTGAGATGAATGTAAACAGTGTGTTTAGGGGGAGCAACTTGTACGATTATTATCACTACCACCACCCCCATTACATTTATGATGAGCGCTAATTATAATATTATTTTATTTCTTACATATGGTTTACTCTATCGCTAATCGCGCGCGTTGCATATCATTATGCTTGTAAAACGATCTACACACACACATGTTTGTATGTGCATAGAGAAATGGGAGGATTATAAATAGAAGGAAACTACAAGCACATGCGAATAACATTTAAGCTTCAGGATATGTACATTCACTTGACCTAAGGGAGGACACCTAGGGCGTGTTAGGATAAGAAATATTGCTTTAATTCTTTTCTAAAAAAATACACAAATTAAAGAGAGTGACAGGCGAAACAGACAGGAAAAATAAACAGTACAGCGCAAACACATTTCCTTACAGGAGTTTCTTTGTTTTGTTTTGTTGCTTTTTTTTCTTTCTTTTTGGATAAATTAAGTCAGTTCTAAAATGTATGATTTACAATAAGCACACGGTTGCCTGCGCATATTTTGGAAGTAATGCGGAAGAGAGAAGAGAAGAGAGAGGCATACATGCATAGATAGGACCAGTGAGAAAGGAAAAGAGAAGATAAAAAGAAGCAAAATGTATGTAGTTAAGGACACGCAGTAGACTGTGTAATAAGAAATGGAAAAGATAGGGTCAAAAAAGTAAAGAAAGAAGGGCAAAGAAGCATCAAGAAATAGTAGATAGAGCAATGAATTAATTGAAACTAATAAATTGCATTATGAAAGTAAGAAAAAGAGAGCAAGAGCAGGGGTAGAAAGAAAGAAAGAAAGAAAGAAAGAAAGAAAAGAATAAAAAGTAAACAATAGGAGGAAACAACAAAGGGACAGACAGATAGACAGTTACGAAAGAACACACACACAATAATCAAAAAAAGCATACCAGCAGATATTGTTTTGTTTTTTTTTGTTCTTTTTTTTTTGAGAAACTGTTCGGAGAGTGTTAAGGCCGTTTTTTCTTCTCTTTATTGATTGATGTTTTTTTGTTTTGATTTTTTTTTTTGCTTGCTCCTTCCTTCTCTCTACTGCTGTGCTGCTCCTCTCATTCCCGCCGTTTGGGTTTTGTTTTTGTCTCGTGTTTTAGTGTTATTGTGGCTAAAATTTCCATTTCATCTGCTTCATCTTCCAGACGACACGATAGCAAGCAAATCCTCACCACCGGCTGGCGTGAACGAAACGATGAACGGAAACAGTAACGGCAGTGGTGCTGGTGGAGGTGCCAGTGCCGCACCCGCAACCCCGCTAGCATTGCAGTAAATACCGCATTACTACCGCCAGCAAACGGAGGCCAACAGGATGGCGAAAGTTCGAATGTCTTCAGTGTCTAATAGGATTAAAACGATGTACTACTGGAAAACTACACTGTACTGTATAAAAAGGCGGATCGCGCTGAACAAATGCGCGTTGGACTGCTCTAGGCTAGTAAACAGCGTGTAAAGGAGAGGGGGGGGCGATAGGGGGAGAAAAAGTAAAGCATTATCATTTGTGTAACACAGACCCACAGACACAAACACACGGGGGAAACGAACCCATTTGTTGTCGGTGCGTGTAAAAAATAAAAAATAAAGGGCAAATAAAATTGTGATACAATAACAATGTGAGTAACAAACAAATGCACATACACACACATGGGGCGTGGGGCGGCACGTGCTTGGGCCTGGTCGCACGCGCCATGCCGAAGAAACGATTTGTGTTTCAAGTAGTAACAAGCGCAAAGACACTGAGGCTTTGTACACATGCTTGGGTCTTGGGATTCTGTTCTGTTTGTTCACATGCCAACCGCCAACTGGGTGGTGGTGAGGTACGGTTGAGAAAAGTAGACCACTAGAAGAGGGAGAGAGAGAGCGAGAGCACAAAAACTGCAGAAAGAAAACAAAAAATAACTAAAACACGTAATTTGTCAAATGTGTATGTGTACGCGGTGTGTCCGGGGAAAGGGGGAACGTAGAATCATTATCGAATTATTGCACAAAACTAACTAGCTAAGTCGACAAAAGCAAGCAAGCAAATAAAAGTGTAAACAAAGTGAAAAAAGGAAGAAGGGAAAAACCCATAGAAGGAAGCCATTTAAGTCGAGAAGAGAGATTAGCTAGCTAGAACTCGGAACGCGCGAGTGAGATAAACAGAGCGGCAGAAGTAATAATAGTAGTAGATGCGAGTGAAACAAAGCAAAACAATGATTTATGCTCTAATAAAACGAGAAAACAAAACAACAAGGAGGACAAGGGAGTGAAGAATGAAAGTGAAAGAAAGTTAGATGGAAAAAAGATAGCTAGAAATACAGACAAGAAGAGAGACTGACAGTAAGAGTGAGGACAGGAGAAAGGCTTCAAAACGTTGCGAGGAAAACGGGGAGAGAATGAAAGATTGATAGGAAGGAGCAAAAGAAAGAAGGAAAAAAATGAGTTTATTCAGGACATTTACCAGAAGTGAGGTTACGTTTACGATCGCAGCAGGCAAGGCCGGGCAAACACGGGAAGCACTCGGAATGAAAATGGCCTCCTGCGTCGTTGCTCAACAAAAGTTAGTAAATTACAATCTCTCCCCAGAGAAGTTCACCAATTTCGTTTGTTTCGTCTATTTAACAGTGTTTAGTTTTATATTTTCACGCGCAAGAAAAACCTTTGTTTACAGGATAAGAAAAAGGGTAATGATTGAAATCGGCAAATAAACTCAACGGCGAAGTACTAACACACACAAAACGAAACAAAAAAAAAATCGGATTTAAAAAACACACACAAACACAATGGCACTGGTTTTGTTGTTGTTGTTGAATTTGAGCTACATGAGAAAAACGTTTTTTTGTGCGCGTATATTTCGGTTTCGGGTTTAACTTTCACAAAGGCATTAGGCGTGTGGTGTTGCACCTACACTGACACACACACACCACCACGACGGACGCAAAGGTATATAAAATTTGGCTACCGAGTTTTCTAAGAAAACCTTGGGTGATCGTAGTGACGACGTGAGCTACAATGTGTGTGTGTTTGTTGAAAAATCGTCTAAATTCTAACCCTAATAAAGCTACCCCAACCACTGTTTGGTCTGTTCTTTTTTTTTGTATGTTTTTTTTTTTCAGAAAAATGGACAAAGTTCTATCTAAACACAACATACACACGAGCGCGCGCGCCCTGCTTGCTTGTATGTAAATAGTATAATTGCAGTTTCATCAATCGTTCTCTATCACTACCACTACTACTACTACTTTGGCTCACGCTTTTTTGGGCCCAACCGACGCCTACTATGGAAGAACACGGAATTGACACGAAAGAGACGAAGTGTGTATATGTGAGAAAGAGTGAAAGAGATAGGTAGATTGTAAGAGAACGAGAGAGAGAGAGAGAAGGAAAGAAGGGTTAATATGTGATGCGCCTTCTCCTTGTACGAACACACACACTATAGCCGCAGCTAAATCTCGTCCTCTAGCTGGTCGTCCTGCTGCTGCTGTCCCTGGGTTGGCTCCATCCACACACCACCGTCGGCTGCGTCGAACGACAGTAGAAAGCCCGAACGTCGCCCGAACGTTTCACCACCACCACCACCACCAGTATCCGGGGGCTATTTAAACATCACGATCACAATCACCAGCAGCACGACGATCAGCACGAGATAGAAGTTAAAGTTGAAGCCGATCTCGTGCCATCACACCGACTCCTGCGCCATCCGGTACTCATACACGCTGCCGCGCTCCATGAACGCCTTGGACGAGCCGACCGACACGATGGCGGCCGCCGCCGCCAGCTGCCGCTGCTGCTGATGGTCGCTCAGCGTCGGCCGCGGCCCATCGTCGTCGTCCAGCGGCACGCCGTACCCGCCGCCGCCCGGCGTTTTCATCGAGAAGATGTCGCCCGGCCCGACCTGTACCGCCGTCTTGCCGCCGATGTTGACCGCCCGATGGCCCGGCTGTCCGCGCGGCCCGGCACGGATCAGCAAATTCAGGCCCGGCTTGCCCGGCATGCCGCCCGCCATGCCGTACGGTCGCAGCGTGCGCCGCTCGGTCAGCACGGACAGCGTCATCGGCTTGCGGAAGAGCAGCTCCCGGTGGACACCTTCCCCGCCGCGGAACTGCCCTGCACCACCACTGCCGTCCTCGCGCAGCGTAAACCGGCGCAGCACGATCGGATAGCGCAGCTCCAGTATCTCCGGATCGGTGATGCGCGTGTTGGTCATGTGCGTGTGCACACCGCCCGTACCGTGCCAGCCCGGGCCGGCACCACTGCCACCCGCGACCGTCTCGTAGTAGCCCCAGCCCTCGTCCCCGATCGTGACGTTGTTCATGCAGCCCTGCGACGCGGCGCACGTGCCGAACGCGGCCAGCACCGTGTCGACGACGCGCTGCGACGTCAGCACATTGCCCCCGACGACGGCGGCCCCGTCCGACGGGTCGAGGATGGAGCCGGGCGGGATGATCACCTCGATCGGCGCCAGACAGCCCTGGTTGAGCGGCACATCGTGCCCGACCATACAGCGCAGACAGTAGATCAGCGCGGAGAGGGTGATGGCGCGCGGGGCGTTACAGTTGCCGCTCACCTCCGGCCCGGTGCCGGTGAAATCGCACACCGCCGAACCGTGCCGCTCGTCGATGCGCACCACCAGCCGGATCGGCGTCCCGTCGTCCATCTGCTGCTCCGCCTCGAGCACGGCCGACCCGGTGCGTTCGCGCGCCTCCTGCGCGATCGTGCGCAGCATGTCGCGCACCGCCAGCTCGGCGTTCTGCTGCATGTGGCCCATGTACGCCTGCACCACCGACAGCCCGTACGCGTCGATCAGCTCCGACACGAGCTGGATGCCCTTCTGGTTGGCCGCAATCTGGGCGCGCAGGTCGGACAGATTGTCGGAGAGGTTGCGCGTGCCGGCCGCCCCGGGGACACCGGGCGCCGGGCGCGTTAGCCGGGCCACGATCGCTTCCTCCTGGAACACGCCGCCGTCCACGAGCAGGAACGACTTGAAGGCGGCTCCCTCCTGCGCGAGCGACGTCGAGTGCGGCGGCATCGAGCCGGGCGTTATCCCGCCAATGTCGGCATGGTGGCCGCGTGACGCGACGAAAAACACCGGCAGCGCTTCACCGGGCGCAAACACGGGCGTAATGACGGTCAGGTCGGGCAGATGGGACCCACCGGCCTGCGGATGGTTCGAAAGCAGCACATCGCCCGGCTTCAGGGTGCCACCGCGCCGGCGCAACTGATACTGGACCGTTTCCTGCATCGCGCCGAGATGGACCGGGATGTGCGGAGCGTTCGAGACGAGCCCACCGTCCGGGCCAAACAGGGCGCAGGAGAAGTCGAGCCGCTCCTTGATGTTGGTCGAGATGGAGGTGCGCTGCAGCACGCGCCCCATCTGCTCGGCAATGCTCATGAACCGATGGTTGAAGATGCTCAGCTGCACCGCGTCCAGCCGTTCGTCGACCCGCGGGCGTGCATTCGCGCCGGTGCCGATTTCGATCGTCAAATCGCCGCGCCGGGTAACGAGCGCCCGCGACCCCGGCTCGATCACGATCGTGGATAGCCGGTCGATGAGGATGGCCGGCCCATCCACCCGATGGCCGTACCGCAGCTTGGCACAGTCGTACACGGGCGTGACGAGTCGACCGGGCGGCGCCTGGCCACTGCCCTCCTCGAAGTACGCCACGGTCGTCTTCTCCGATAGATCGGTCCCGTTGCCTCCGCGATGTCCGGCTCGGTGAAGAGGGACGCCCGGCCACAGCCGCGCACGCGAATATCGTCCACCAGGATGCGTCGGCCCTCCAGCACGAAGCCAAACTCGCTCCGGTAGCGGTCGCGGAACGTGCGCCCAAAGTCGCCGAACCCGTACACGGTGTGGTCCGCATTCTCGACGACCCGGTCCGGAGCGCACATCAGCGCACAGTCCGTGCCCTCGTAGCGCAGGTGCAGGTACGGCTCGAGGCTGATCGATCCTTCGTCCGCCAGCGCGAACCCTTGCGCTTCTAGCTGCTCCACGCAGCGCGCCGACAGCGCGTGGAGCCGCTCCTTCAGCGCCGCCCGATTGTCCGGGCACAGTTCCAGCCCGCAGGGCTCCTGCGTCTCGTACACCACGTCCGCCAGCGCCATCCCGTACGCGGACAGTATGCCGGCGTACTTGTGCATCACCACGCGCGCCATGCCGAGCTGGCGGGCAATGCTGCACGCGTGCTGCCCGCCCGCCCCACCGAAGCAGGCCAGCACGTGGCGCGACGTGTCGTACCCGCGGGCCTGCGTCAGCGCCCGGATCGGCCGGCACATGGCTTCGTTGGCGACGCGCACGAAGCCCATCGCCACTTGCTCGAGCGACAGTGGGCCACCGCCGGCTTCCTCTCCGGCCGACGCCAAATGTTCGTTGATTTCCATGCGCAGCTCCTCGAACGCGGCCCGCGTCGCCTCGTAATCGAGCGGTTCGTTCTCGTTCGGGCCGAAAATGGCCGGGAAGTACTCGGGCAGCAGCCGACCGAGGATGAGGTTCGCATCGGTAACGGTCAGCGGGCCACCCTTGCGATAGCAGGTGGGTCCCGGGTGGGCGCCGGCCGACTCTGGCCCCACCACAAACAGCCCGGAGCGGAAGAACAGTCTCGAGCCGCCGCCCGCCGCCACCGTGTTGATGTCGAGCTGGGGCGCCTGTATCGTAACGCCTGCCGTCGTACTCTCGATCACGTGCTCGTACGTTCCCGCGTACCGCGACACGTCCGTCGACGTGCCGCCCATATCGAACCCGATCAGCGGTGGTGGGGGACCGGCTGCTGGGTCATCGTCCCCGGCATCGCGCATCCCGGTCACTGCGTACCCCACGACACCACCGGCCGGACCGCTTAGAATGGCACGTGCGCCACGGAAGTGTTCCATCCTCGTGAGGCCACCGTCGCTCTGCATAAACAGCACGTCGGCGCCGCGCAGCTGATCCCGAAACCCGCTCCGGAACCCGTCCAGGTAGCGCTCGACGTGGGGCGTTAGGTACGCTTCCGCGCAGGCAGTGAACCCACGGGCAACGAGCCGGCACATGGGCATCGCCTGATGCGACAGCGTGACATGCTGGAAGCCGAGCTCTTGGGCGATCCGGCCCACGCACAGTTCGTGCTCGGGGCAGGCGTAGCTGTGCGCGAGCACGATGGCGAGTGAGTTGATGCCGGCGGCCCGTACCTCCTCCAGCTTGGACCGCAAATCCTGCTCGTCCAGCGGCACCATTTCCAGGTGGGTGGAATCGGCCGCACCTGTAAGCCGTCTCCAACCGGCGGAGGCTTCCCCGAGCTGGCAGGATGCTTCCTGGGCCGGCACCAGGCGGGCATCGATCTCAATCACCTCGCGGTACAGGTTGGCCGGTTTTTGGATGTTCTGAAATGGAAGGGAAGGGAAAGAACGGTGGTGGTAAGTGAAACAGGAACTGCTGTTGCCGTGCACTCTTGTGGAAACAAAGCATATTGCGGGAGGATGGAAGATCTAAGATTAGAGCCAATGGCAGACAGAACAGACTTAGAGATTTAATTTATAGCGACGGCCCGGATTGCGATATCATCTTGGCTTCCGCCAGCAGCAGAAGCAAACAGTTTGTCAGAGACACAGGCAGATAAGCAGCCGTTTCTCATCAACGGCTTTTGGCGAGCTGACAAGAAGGTGTCAGAAGAGTCACGCCTCTGCTCTCCCCCAGCTCGAAACGCTAAATGCTTCCAATTCGGGCCATGGATGCGGTCCAAGAAAAATGCATAATAATGCATAAAAATATGTATGACTATGCGGACTGAAACGGCCCCTCCCCATACTCACCAGCTGGAAAATGTTCGGTCTCGCCTGATTGCCAATCTGCAGCAGATCCCGGAAGCCCCGGTTCACGACCAGCGCCACCGGATCGCCGGCCCGCTCGAGCAGCGCGTTCGTGGCCACGGTAGTGCCCATCCGCACCCACCCGATCAGCCCGGTGTCGATCAGCCCGTCCACCGTCAGCGCACGGCCCGTCTCCTGCTGCAGTATGCGCCGGATGCCCTCGGTCGGTGCGTCCGGATAGTTGGCCGGATCGACGGACAGCAGCTTCAGCGTGCGCACCGTACGGTCGGGCGTAATGCACAGCACATCCGTGAAGGTGCCGCCGCGGTCGATGGCAAAGTTGTACTTTCCACCCTCCATTTCGCTGTGTGTTGGCACTGGTGTTGTTTTCTTCGCACGCGTTCAGCCCCGGCAGAGCTCACCAAGAGGACTGATTAGCCGCGCAAAGCACTAAGCGACCAGCCGGGACACACAATCTGAAACAGAGCACTACACACATTAGACGGTATGTCAAACCGAGATAAGACAAGCACAACAAAGCCTACCTCGATATATGTACTTCAGGGGGCCCCCAAGCAAGACGAAGCAACCACGGAGGGAGACGAGAGGATGCGCTGGGATTGGAATGAAAAAAACGACACGTCCGGGAATGTCGGAATACACACCAACGCCAGTATCAGCACAGTTCCCTCCCCTTTTGGTAGTGTGTGTGGATGATTATTATGCAAAGGGAATCATCATCACGGCGGACACTGGACCTTCGTCTGTAGCGCTACAGCTCTTGCACACACAATCAATAGTCCCTGTGGAGGAGTAGGCAAAGAAAGAAGAAAACACATCACATTACTGTTGAACACTGTTTTTTTTTTCACTCAATTGCTTACCTTTGCGTAGCTGTGACTTCGATTGCCAGGGACACACTTGATGGAAGAGTGAGCGTTTTCGTCTCCCCTTTTTCGTCACCCTTTGACCGGGTTTGATCTCCTTCCAAGCAACAGTGTTTCTGCACTCTCTTTCTCTCTCTGTTGCTGTCTATTTTGATGCGAAGAAGCGATGTGTATGCGAGTGTGTGTGTGTGCTGTTATCTGTCGTTCTGTCAAAGATGTTTTGTTTGGGTTTGTACAGTACGCGACAAACATTCGGCAGCACCATGTGTGGGGAAGTATTTTTGTCCTTTATCCATATTGGTTTAAAAATGAAAATGTCTACAGTAGTACTCGTTATATTGTATTGGAACTTGAATTAAGGTGTAGAAATTATTTAAAAAATGGAAATTTGGTGCAAATTGAATTGAATTTGATATTGAATTAAATAATGCAAAGGGAATCATCATCACGGCGGACACTGGACCTTCGTCTGTAGCGCTACAGCTCTTGCACACACAATCAATAGTCCCTGTGGAGGAGTAGACAAAGAAAGAAGAAAACACATCACATTACTGTTGAACACTGTTTTTTTTCACTCAATTACTTACCTTTGCGTAGCTGTGACTTCGATACAGTTGTTTGCCAGGGACACACTTGATGGAAGAGTGAGCGTTTTCGTCTCCCCTTTTTCGTCACCCTTTGACCGGGTTTGATCTCCTTCCAAGCAACAGTGTTTCTGCACTCTCTCTCTCTCTGTTGCTGTCTATTTTGATGCGAAGAAGCTTGTGTGCGCGAGTGTGTGTGTGTGCTGTAATCTGTCGTTCTGTCAAAGATGTTTTGTTTGGGTTTGTACAGTACGCGACAAACATTCGGCAGCACCATGTGTGGGGAAGTATTTTTGTTCTTTATGCTTATTGGTTTAAACATGAAAATGTCTACAGTAATACTCGTTATATTGTATTGGATCATGAATTAAGGTGTTGAAATTACTTTAAAAAAATGAAAATTGCGTAAAAATTAAATTGAATTCAATTAAATGAAACCTTCTAAAGTGAAGCTACATTATTATGTGCATCCGATAAATATATCTCCACAATTCTACTACATTTTGTCATCATGAATTAGACCAAAAATTATCGCTGTAAAAGCTAACAAAACAAATTCAGCGACATCGCATATAATTATTCGTTTGCAGTTTGTATTTCAATATTCTGTTTTTGTTTGCACATACGATAGGTACTACAATTTACGCTGCGCCGCTAGTTTTTTAGGTAGACTCTCTCTCTCTTTCTCTCCTCAGTGATGCCGTTGCTTGTGTGGGGAAGTATAGTGATGAATTTTAGTATTTTACTGTCTGAACAATTGCATGAGTTGGTTAGTTTGGCTGGTGGGTAGTAGTGTATACTAAAATGATACGGATACATCAATGTCGCGAGATTACACATTTGCTGGTTGGTTGGTGGGTAAAATTAACCGGAAACTGAAACAAAACCAAACCGGCTGAACAATTCTCACTCTCCGACGAGGGAAGCAAAGTGATGTGTGTTTGCGTGTGCGTAGCCTCCACATTGCGTGCGCAATAGAGTGTGAGTGTGGGGGAGGACGGGCATCGCGCCTCATCGTTGCTGCTACTGGCTATTTAAGCTTCTGTCTGCCCGCTCCTAGTCCACTTTCGTTTGAGGTTAGATTTTAGTCAGCTACACACTACACACTACACCACCACGCTTTCACTACGAATGCATTCGTTCTGCTCTCTTCCTCTCATGCTGCAAGGATGCGGGGGCGCGCGTGTCCCCACGTGCAGCGCTGCAGAGTTTGCATTGTTATGGTTTTTAAAATCTCTACTCTCTTCCGATGTCCTGTGTTGCATTTTTCCCCTTTCGTATGCCGTTTTGCTTCTTTTGTTTTGTTATTGTGGTTGCAAATGTTTACATCTACCCTTTGTTTTGTTAGCTATGCTTGTCTTCATATACATGTATACATATAATCTTTCTTAAATGGTTTGCATTGCTTAATGCTTAATTAATTATTTGTGTATATTGTTCTTCTGCTCTCTCTCTTTCTCTCTTTCTCTTTATATATATGTTCTTGCTCGATCGAATCGTATTTTCCATACACTTTGTGTTGCTTTTGCCATGCGGATTTTCATTATTGTTGAGGGCGTTTATAGATAATATGTATGTATGCTTGTGTTGCTGATAAACTTTTCTACCGTATTTCGGAGCATAAGGAGCCAATGTTTCATCAATGTCCGTATTAATTGCTTCTCTAACTGCCTAACTTTTCTTTTCCTAGAGGCTTTGCTTGGCTTGGCTTGGCTTGGGAGTGGGCGGCTTAGAGTCTCATGCTTGGGCATCGTGAATCAGTGAAACTACATTTTTCATTTCTATTTTATATTGGTTGCTTCCGAATCAACACAAGTCTCTCTAAATGGTGTGATGAATCCGATTTCTCATTCCATCTTCGCTCGTGTCTCAGTCCGCTACTACACTACCACCGCTCCCTCCCTCCTCCTCCTCCTCCAGTCCAATTGTTTTTTTCCCACCCACACCTCTATCGCAGATAGAAATGTTCATTATATGTATATTTTACAATAAGATATATAGCATTGATTTTCCTTACACCGTTTTGCTTCACGCCCCTTTTCCCCCTTTTACACCCTACCAAACCTAATTCTTCCGTTTGATTATTTATATGTTTTTCTCTCTCTCTCTCTTCTCTCCCTTATTCCCTTACGTCTTCGCGTTTTTGTTTTGTTTAGAGTAATAGAAAGGTCACAAATCAATCACAAAGCATTAATCCCGCTTTTCGAAGAAAAAAAAACTCCACGCACGCTGCTTGGTAAACACATTCTTTGAAATAGCCTAACAAACGGATGCAGCAAGGCAGGTTGTTGTTCGACGTTTAAATAAGGGGAACAATTATTAACTTAAGGAAAAAAGTGACTAACACTTATCCGACGACCGTGTAAAGAAGCTGTAAAACAAGTCAAACAAACAGGTAAAACCGTATGATAAGTTATTAGATGTAAGATAAGTGCGTCTGTCTACGTGTGTGATGATGTGTACAAAACATGGAAAGCATATATGATAAAACAAACGAGGTGGCGGTAATTGTTGTGATTATACAAAAAGTAACAATAAATGTGTGTGTGTGTGAGTCAGAGGTTGGCACTCGTCACCATTTTTTTAAACGCTTCCTACTTCTTCTTTAATCCATCCCCTGCTCCTAATAAAAAAACACACACACACACACGTACACTCCCCTTCTGGGTGGGGAGGGAGACACGCAGGTCAGATTCGACACGGGAAGAATGCAAATTAGTTCGTCGCGGCGGTAACATTCTGCTTGCAGCAGCTCTCACTAGCGCGCGATGCTTCCGAGCTGCATTCGGTCGCCAGCAACGACTGGATCTGGCTCATGCTGGTGATCCGATCGCGCATCATCATGCTGGCTGCCGCGGCCGCCGTCACGTTCGTTCGGTGCTGCAGAAACGACCCGTTACCGCCTTCTTCGCTCAGTGCGTTGTTGTTGTTGCTGGTGCCGTTGTTCACTGCCGGGCCGGTTGCTACGGCACTGTTGCTGACGGCGGAGGACACCATCGTACTACTGCTGCCACCGGTGGTGGAAACGGAACTGGTAGCAGGAACCGTCATGGATGAGATCCGCTGGTAGCAGGGGCCACACAGTCGAACCGGTTGGTACAGCCGCTCCTCGGGCAGGTGGGCCGTATAGTCGGAACACTCCGCACAAAAGATCTGGCCGCACGAGCGACAGTGATGCTTGCGCAGCCCGATCCAAAACACCGTCTGGCACGTGGTGCACCGGGTGACCGCGTGGTCCGGCACCCACAGCACGCTGGTGCTGCCCCCGACGCCGCTGCTGCTGTACTGCATCTGCTGCGAGGAGTTGGCGCCCGACGACGGTGCGCTACGGTCATCGACCGCTTCCCACGAGCAGTTGGACGCGTTTTCGTTCATCGAATCTACCATCTTGAAAGAAATGGGAAGGCGAAGCGACGAAGCATGATTAGTATTTGGTTGCGAAAACGTATCGAAATCCCACTAAACAGAGACAGATATCAAAATGTATTAGTATAAATGCGCGAACGTTCTAATAGCACAAATTCACAACAAATGAATATGACCAACGTTCATCCGAATTTAGGTTCATTTCGATTCATTCCGAAGTTCAGCGCCGAATGCGTATGTTCTGGAGAACCTGTTTACGTTCTATCCCCTCCTCTCACACACAGCCTCGATAGCGCAGTCGGTAGCGCGTAAGTCTCATAATCTTAAGGTCGTGAGTTCGATCCTCACTCGGGGCAGTAAACTTTTTTCTCATTCCCACCAATTTTCTCTCACAATTTTGCACTCGCACAACATCCCTCAAGGCCTTAATCGAAACTTTTTGATTTCAACAAGGGTTAGGTTTTTAAGAGTTGGGAGAGCATTTTTGGACCAATTCAAAGGACGGGGTTACAAGACTCGTATTAGTTGATGTCAGAGTGAAAGATGTTAGTCAACATGCAACGAAGCAGGCAGTAAAAACAGTATAAAAAGTCTATGCAAAATCCATCACTGACCAGTTGGGAGGATAGTTCCGGATCATCATTCTCAACATCATCCTCTTCATCATCGTCATCCTCTTCATCACTGCCACCTTCATCACCACCACCACCACCACCAACACCACCACCACCACTGCCACTAAGTATAATGTCAAGATCTTTTTCATCTTCGGAATCATGGATGATGATAGTAGTAGTCCCATCAAGCGGGCTGCTGTTTGTGCCTTTCCGGCCTCTCATGTCAACTTGGCTAGCTGTTTCCTCCAAGATACGACTGCTACTACACTCGCTTTCGCCCTCAACATCACTACTATCGGCGTAGTACTCGCTAATGGGATCCTCCAGGGAGAAGGACTCGGACGGATGCTTGAACGCTTCCCTCGCTAGAACCACCGACGAAGGACAGACGACCATTCGCTTCTGTCTTGTACGCTCCAGGAACTGGCGCACGGTACGCCACATTCGCACGTTGTGCGCCAACCGATGATTGTGTTTCAGTACGGCTTCATACAGGCAACGTTCCTTCGCGGCCGTTACGCTACTACCAGACATGCCCTCTTTCTCCTTGTCCTTTTCTACTTCGTTCTCCTCATCGGAAAACAGCAAAATATTGTTACCGCTGTCTGGTTCTGGGGCCGCCTCGGACAGCAGACCGCAGACGGAAGCTCCCAACCAGGACGCTGCGGCTGCGGACATGCCAGTGACGACACCTTCAGCAGTGGTGGCCGTGACGGTCGTGGTGGCAGTGGTACTAATGGAGGTGATAGTGCCCATACTATCACTTCCGGCGCGTTGGCTGTTGTCGGTACTGTGGTTGCTGCGTGTGCCGTCGACCATGGCGACGCGGCGGTCTCCTATCGCGGACGTGGCAGTTGCGGTAGTAGTGAAAGCGGCAACACTGGTAATGGAAATGCTCACCGGCACCTAGATGTGAGGGGTGGGGGGGGTTTGTGGGTATTGAATACGATTTGGTACACTGTGACAAACGGTTCTAGTACAAACAGGAGGGCAGGAGGGTGGCTGGCTGGCTCATGCCAGTTAATGGTGAATATGGACTTGCAATAACAGTTAGGCGCAGTCGGCAACAGGAGAGAAGAAAGTGGTAGTGGAGAAGGTGGCAAGGTAAGTAGTGGTAGTAGCGCAGCCAGAACCATGACAAGTTTTCACGCTTGTGGAGGTAGTAGTAGTAGTAGTAGTAGTCATTTAGCGTAAATTTTGTCGCTCGCAAAGCCAACAGCAGCAGGGTGAAGGTGGCTTGTTTTTCGTGGAACAACAGAGATCCATGAAAAGAGATGGGAAACAAAAGCGGGTGTTAAAATTTCACTCCTCGACGGGATCAGGCCGCGTCACTCCTTTTATGGTCGTCCCTCGTGGGTTCATTAGCAGAGCATTCCAAAAGAAGCAGTCCAGCAGGGATGATGGTTCACAGAAGCAAGCAAGCTGTGGCGATAGCGCGCATGAACGGACTACTAAGCCTTATGTGCGGAAGGCTTCGTCCCAAAAGAATGGTTCTTTTCGTTCAGATGGTAATTTTGGTAAGCTGTTAAAGCAACGAAAAATAAACAAAAGCGTCATGCCTATCCCTCTCTCTTCTCGTTTGCACGCAGCACGCAGCAGCTGTCGTCCAAAAGCACAGTTCCAAACGCAGGACACCGAAATAAATGACCCATTTTTAAATTGTTTCCCAATTTTACGAGGAGATTGCCAGGAAAGGTTGATTGTGTGGGCCCACGTGGCCCACATTCCCGCGGATAATGTTACTCACCGGATCGTCATTGCCGTACTGTGGCTGGGCGCTGCTGCTACAACAGTTCTGGCAGGTTTTCTTCAGCAATGCTAACCGCGTCGCGTACAGCTCGCGCTGTAACGCTTCCTCGCGCAGCTGAAAGACACGTGAAGGAGTTGTTGTTATTAGCTTGAATCACACAATTTTTCTTCCGCTACACCCTCGCTTACCCGGTGTTCGTAGACGATCTGCTGGAGGCGTAGGTTCTGCTCGGAGAGGGCGTGGGCCAACCCGTCCGGACAGGAGAAGGTCGCTACCGGTGGCCTATCCGACGCGTACGGTACACTCGGTGGTGTTAGTGGCAGTGACCGGGCGCCCGGCGTCGAGAACCGGGAATGTGTGGCACTTGGGGATAAACTGGAAGAATGGAAGAGAGCGTCGGTTAACATACCCACTCCGAACGGCTTTCTCTTTTAGTTATTTCCTCTCCGCTTACCTTCCATTGGTTGGTTTGCAGGGACTCATCAGGTCGTGCTTCGAGTTGGACGAGTTTCTTCTTCGTCGCTGTGGCATTAATGGAGGGTATCCGCCGCCCGCAGCAGCAGCAGCACCGCCACCGTCGTTCGGCGGCTGTTTGCCATTGATTTCAAGCTGCTGGAACTGTGGCTGGATGATGATGCTTTCGTCCATCAGCATCATCGAGGTGAGCAGGTTGCTGTTAGTGGTGGTTTGTCCCGTCCCGGACAGCGGCGGGGGTACAGTCGTCGTCGACACGCCACTGTTTGCTTTTAGTTTATTGTAGCTAACGCTACTGCAGTTGCTGGCATTGCTGTTCTGGGCGAAGGTTGATGGCGGAACTGATCGACTTCCTACACCTTCTCCTCCTCCACGATCATTTCCCAACGTAGAGTCCTGAGGATGCTGCTGCTGCTGGTTGCCATAATCAGGTTGATCTTTTGGTAGCGTATCGCCGGTCAACGCCAGCGTTGATTGATTTGATAATTTCTGCAAGCCAAGTTAATCGTGGTCAATTAATAAAAGGCGTCTTCTCTAAACACCACACCACACAAATGCACGGTGCGAAATCGTCCACTTACCCTATCGTAATCATGACTATCACTAGTAAAATCACATCCATTACTATCACCAGTCTGAGCTTTGGCGGCACAGCTATCGCCCGTGACCCCGGCCCCGCCTGCGTTGTCGCTTGGCGCCGACGTCGCTTCCGATCCTTTACCATTAACAAGGCTCAGCTGACTGCTATCACTGTTTCCTACGGCTAAACTAATACTACCGCCACCGATGACACCGCAGTGACTTCCCTCCCGCTCTTGCGTTGATAGCGTTGACTTCCGTCGCTCACGTACGTCCCGGGCCGCGTCACCGCCATCTTCCGTACCGGTGCCTTCCGTCGCCTTGCCTCCCGCTAACGAATGAGAGGTAGGCAACAGATTTGGCTCGTGGTGCGTGCTTAAAGCGCTTGTATCGATCGGTCCCAACGGTGGAGGATATTGATCGACCGGCACCAGTGTGTCCGTACTGGTTTCTATCGATCCGTGCCACAGATTGGGACTAAGCGAGCTCTCGTTCAGACCGGGCGATTCTAGGCGGTTTGGCGAGGCAGAGTGTGTTTTGTCTAAAAAGATAGAAAAAAGAATGTGTTACATACATTTCGAAGTGATTTTTCATATTTTTTATATACACATTCACAAAACAGTGTTGTGCTTTCGATTGCTGTACAGATATTATTGATCAAAATCTAAAATAATTATTCTGGCCTTTGATGTTTCCATTCAGTCTAATAAATCACATATTTTAAATTATATGCTAGATGACTGGTCAATATAAAAAAAAAATCCTGTTCTATTGAAGAAACATAACACAGACACTAACAAAAACACAGCGCAGGTTTACTCGTAATACACTTTTTGTATGAAAAAGAAAGTGGTGCAATAATTGTAACATTAGTCGTAAATCTACAATTACACAATTTGAGCAAATATTTTTTGTAGCCATTCCCCTACAATCAATATTTCGAAATTCATTGTAATGTGCGAAATTGAAACAAAAAACCTTTTGGCTTATCAATAAAGCTCTTGTATTTTTTTCGCCCATTCCGCATAATCACGTTCTTTTATGTGTTATCAGTGAGCAGAAAAAAATGTTGCTGCTGCTGTACGTATAATACGTTCTCTTGTCCAAGAATGCTAATTAAAAAAAACCCCACATCGGTAACATGGATTCGCACCAAATGCTTTGAACTGTCTGTTTGCCTTTGATTAATCCGTGTATGTGTAATTTTGTGCTCGACGCTGTTTGATTTTGTTGTGTTTTATTTTGCATGTATACAATTCGTATGTCGGTACCCTCCTCTTTTTTGTACTAATAACTACTGGACTGATTGCATCCCACGGTGATAAGGTAAGGTAATAAAAACGCGGTCAAATATTAGTAGATAGTCTCCCTGGTCAGTACCGCCAGTGTCTGGCATTGGGATGCGATCATTTGATTGCAAACATTGACCATTTGCCTTCTTTCATTCTCTTCCCATGATTTACATTTTCCCTATGATAAGAGTGTAGTGATTTTCGTTTTATTTTTGCTTAACTATACCAGCCGAGCGAATTGTTAATGTTTCAGTGCGCAACTACGAGGCAAGACTAATTTTTTTATATACACAGTTTTGGGCACATTGAAACCATTTGTCCGTTTGCTTTGCATCCTTCGTCATGAACACATGTTTGAGCAAGAGAGCAGAAAACGAGAGCGAAACCTCAATCGAAGAAAGAGTCCGCACCATCGTGCCTGAAGATTTTGTCATAAATATCAGACGCACGATTGGAACAATCGGAGATTCAGTTATCCCTTTATGGCAAGGTAACGTAACTTCCGGAGTTCAGGGGCTCGTTCTCTTTAAATTGGAAACTGTTTTGAAGCGCAATCAAACACAACCAACGCATGCATCAGTTTACCAGCCGATTGCACCCCTGCATGTTCCGTGGCAGAAGCAACGCCGTCTGCCACTGTTTGTATACTTCCAGCAATCGAAAGCAGCCCGCTCATCTTATATGTGTCGCCGCAGAAAGTGTTTGATCAGTTTGAACAGTTTATCGTATTTACCACCAGCGAAGCTGCCGTCGTCGGATCCACCGATGGTCAGATCGACGCTTTCCATCATCATGTCGTCGCCGGCCATGACGGGTCGCCCGATGACGGTACGGTTAGAGCCGTGCACGAAACCGCCACCGCCGCCGCCGCCGCCACCACCACCGTCCAGCACGTCCTTGTTTCCACCGACCGTGGACGAGTGGTACGACTCGATTTTGATAATGCGTGCCGTATTTTCGTCGATCGTTGCCGGCCATAGTACAACGTTTTGCTGCTGCCTGGCCGTTGGACTGCTGCTCGACTCCCGGCACTCGAGCTTGGGCGAGCATCGCGACACATCCGTCGTCGTCGTCGTTGGCAGTTCCGGAACGATGGGTTGAAAGCGGTAAGGGTGTCCTGCTTCGCTACCAGCGTGCTGCTGCTGCAGCGTCGTCGTACCATTGCTGATGCTGGTGGTCGTAAAGGAGGGTCGAACATTTGTGGTGGCGGTTGGAATTAGTGTGGCTGCTGCGGCGGCCGCTAAGCTGTTGACGCCACCAATGCTTCCGTTAGGGTAGAGACTAGAGGAGGTTGAGGAAGAGAGAGGGTTGCCCGGTGTCCCGGCGTCGCCGTTCGTGTCGACAGGGCAGCGCGCGGGACTGCGCCCAGCTGCCAGTAGGTTGCGCTGGTTCTTGATGGCTTGCTCCAGCTCTTCGTCCGATTGGTTCAGCTCCTGCGTGAGGCTTTGCAGCTTTTCGGTGGCGTGCTGTATAAAGGAACTGGCCGATACTCCACGATGCAACAGGCGACCGTCGATGGAGGGCAGATCGGGCGAGGTCTCGCGGTCGGACGAGAGGTTGGAGTCGATTGAACTTTCCTCCTGCGAGAGGTTGAGCGTCGCTGGACCGCCCGTTCTATTGATAATGCTGCAAAGTGGAAGATCAGTGCTGCTGCAGTCAAATCGTTTCCCCCGGCGCCAATGCTGTGAGCGACTTACCTTGGATCTAGGGTCATGCTTGGATCGCTAGAGCGACGCGCCATGACGCCACCTGAGGTCGCCTCCTTGATATCGCTGTACGAGCGCGTCTTCGTCATCGATCCGTTCTGCTCCGGGCTGCAGCTGGCCGGCGATGAGCTGGCCATCGCATCGCCTACAACATCCACAGAGGTCGATCCAATGCCGACGGCGATACTAGCAGTCGATTCGACCACACCGGGCCCGATACTTCTCACACCGACCGCACCGGGTACGACGACATCCGCACCGCCGGCCGGCACGCTTGCCGTTGGATAGTCGGCCACCTCGGAGGCCGACGGTTGATTGTGGCCTCCCCAGCTGCCCAGGTACACTTCCGTCCAGAGGCGCAGATCGCGCACGTTGTGCGCCGGCCACAGGACGCGTTCGCGGTTCGGCATGTACAGGTGGTTCTTGTAGATCGGACCGGATAGGAAAGGCCACACGGAGAACGTACGATCGGGGACGCTGTTTTCCTGCCGCTCCTTCACCGTGTTGCACAGGAACGTTCCAAACAGGCACGAGTGCGAATGTTGCGCTAGTTTGATCTAAGAAAGGGGCGCAAAGCAATAAAAAGTGTGTTAAAAGCGGCGTCCATTCGGTGACCCCCGGACGCCACACCACTTACCAGATAGCCCATATCAAACTCAAAGCTGCAGGGAAACTGGCGATGAATCTGATGGACGCAGTCGAGCCACTGCAGAAACACGGGACAGCGCTCGTTCGTCTCGTCCGATCCCGGACCGTGGCCGCACCGATCGGCAAACTTATGCCCGAAGCTCAGCCACTCCCGCTCGACCAGCACGCGGAAGCCCTCGATCGTGCGGTAGTACGGATCGAGACAGAGCTGCGCCGTGGCAACGATCTGCGGCGTGCGATCCCACCCATCGGAACAGTGTACCAGCACCGGCCGACCGTTACGCTCGATCGCGTGGCACACCACCATCGAGGCCGCCAGCAAGCCGGACAGATGCTGCAGCCAAAGCGTTCGCTCCAGCAATCCAAGCCAACTGAGGGGGGGAAGAGAAGAAATAACAATCTCGCTGTTAATACACTGACCGAGCAAAACAACCTGCAAGCTGCGCCGGTCCACACCACTTACTTTGGAATGTCCGCCTGCGAGGCGCAGAGCTGTCGCAGCGCGTGAAAGCTTTTCCTGATTACGTGTATGTTGCCGAGGCTCATGAACTGTATCTCCGCACTCGGGTAGTACTCGGCGCATTCGCAGCCACCGCCCCGGGCCCGGTTCGTGACCGCGGACGTGTACGAGCGTGCGTCCACGATCAGTATCTTCTTCGGCTCGTCCATTTCCACCTCCTCGTGGCTGCCCTCGGGGCTGCGCGGTGGGCTGCCGTCGCTGGACGCTTCCGAGCAGTCGGTTTGCGTGCGCGTCCGTCGCGTACCATCGCCGGCCTTATCCTGCGTGCCCCTATCGAACGAGCACGCATCGGACAGCGCTTTCAGCAGCTGCTCATCCTTCGAGTTGCGCCACCCGAGCCACCCGACCTCGGGCTGACTGCAGCGCGCGATGACCGCGCCGGTACGCTGATGGCGCCACACGACCGCCGGTATGCGCCGCGAGCTGCGAAAGCTGGCCACATTCTGCAGCGTATCGTCCGAGATGCAGGCCGGCACCAGCAGCAGCCGCGGGTACGACGGGCACAGCTTAAACTCCGCATTTGCCTGGCTGATGCGCCACGCACCCTGCAGATCGAACTGTAACCGTTCGGCCTCCCGCCGGAACTCGTCGTCGAACGAGCCGACGCGCTGCAGACGGCCGGCCCATTCGTTGTCCTGGTTGAGCGTGGGCGACTCAGAGGCCCACGCGTGAAACGGGAACGCGAACAGGGCCTCCAGCGTTTCGGGCACACCGATCGATAGCGTTATCCGCCGGTGCCATTCGCTGCACTGCTCCGACGTTGCAAACGAACATCTGCGAACGAAAAGGGGAAATTGGCGGGAGAGAAATTACATATTGTGTGCTATTTCACACACTCTGTAGCCGCAACTCGGAGCGATATTTACCGTACGGTGCTAGCATCCTTGCAGTTCACGATCAGATGGAACAGGTCACGCACTTGCGTCGATTCGATCAGGCCAAGCGGGACGGACACTTCGGCACCGGTGGTGTTCTTCTGCAGGAACAGCCGATAGTTGGACAGTGCCAGTATGCCTTCATCTGTCTGGCCGAGATAACGTACGGATTCACCGGCAACTGCAAATAAGATGCAAGATTAGTTACAATGTGTCACACCGGTTGCGGAGTGCGACCGGACTGCACTTACGCTCGGTAAATCGTACGGTGAGCTTTTCTTCCTCCTTCTCGAGGATCGGCTTCGGGAAGAGCTCAGCCGCCTTCACCATGCACATCGACGATTGCGGGGAACCGTCGCCCGAACCCTCCATGATCTGCAGAAGAGAGAAGGTAGAGAGAGCGAGATGCTTTGGTTAGTCGTGTAATTAACGTGCTATCTTCTATGAGGAGGATCATATAATGTCCACAACGAAATGCTTATCTTCGCATGCGTACTGTTGCCAACGCCCATTCAAACCTCATCTTCTAGCATACGCACGCATAATGCACTGTGTGTAATGCACCCTGGAGGCTAGTACCCCTCCCCGTTAAAGGAAAAGGTCGATGCAACCGCTCCGACTCGATAACGAGCGGGCCGTGGACCAAATGGACCATGAACATCGCGTGCGTACGGCAACAGCAGCAGCTGCAACGATTGCCCGCACAGGCCACGAAGCCCCCCCACCAACAACAACAACAACGTCGCGCAGTTGCAGAGGGCGGATGTGTTAGGAAGTGGACCAGCTGCCCTTATCTCAGCGCCTATCAACCGATCAGCTGTTAGGTAAACATACGCAAACAATGTGCTCCAGATGTGGAACGCACTCCGTGCATCGACACCGCAGTAGTAGTAGCTGTAGCGCGCTATAGTGTGGAAAGTTTCTATCTCAGGGTTTGTTTGCGATTAGCACGATGCGCTGTTCTTTGCCATCTGCAATTAATGCGTCTGAAGGTGGCCAGAGGTTGGCGCAAACAGATAATAATCCTGCACCCAGCGCGGTAGTGCGAAGGTTCTCACTGACCTACGATCGCACAGCTGCCCCGAAACAGGCCCTCGGCGGATTGTAGATAGGGTTTTGCACTGGTTCGCACGCACTTGATAGGACATCTGGCACGGGAGACTGTACCGTGAGGCACTACAGAGAGCTGATGTGCTAGTACTCACGATGTTCTCTCCTCCGTGGCTACTTGATACGATCGCACGATCATCCTTGTTTGGGCGAGATAGTGCCAGAGGAAGTTGAATACATTTAAGGTTACTACCAAAACTAAGGAATTTAGCCCGAATTGGGACAGATGCAACAAAACATGACGATGCATGTTTCCAGCACTCATTTTTTATACCATGCCCTAAGGTATGACCCTTTCTGAAAGATTCAATGATTGAGAAGATGGCTGATAATTACTTTTCTACCACGTCCATGGAGATTTTGACTCTGTTGACTATTAAAGAGCAGGAACTTCAGACCCATCGTTGACTCCTGGTTTGCTCTAGATTGTTCCTGCTGACGTATTTTGCTTGTCCTCCAGCAGGGGGGAAAAAACTCCTCTGCTCCTCTTCTTATCGCTCTGCCGGTAGGCTTTTCACGACCAAATTGACCCTCTATATTTTTGGCACTGGCTGCGCTCCAATGCTTCCCACCAGACCAGAACGTTCCGGGGGCGAGATAATTCTGCGCCTCTTTTTTGCCTTCTTCTGATCGCTTTTTGATAGGCCGCGGGGCGTTCTTGTACTTCCAGTAGCAGCAGCAATCTTCCCTGTCGTCTTTATAACTTATGAATGAATACGACTCTCGGTTCTTTGGACTTGATCTTCACAGACGGGAGCGAGGTACGCTCGCTTCGGAGGCTGACTTACGTTTGAGTTCCCGAGACCGTGCTGCTCGCGGTAAAATATGACCCGCAGTCGCAAGGAAGAGATGAAGCGAAACAGAGACACAGGACAGGAGAGTGAGAGAGCATGATAGGGAGGTACCCCGTGTATTATTTACACACACACACCCCGCACAGTCACAATCATTGGGTATACACACAACAATAAAGCCCGGGGGTTGTGCTGATTAGAATATGGGCGATTCTCTTCTCGCAGGCTGTCCCGCTCGTCCCCGAAAGGAGGATGGTGGTTGAAACAGAGGCGGACAGAGAGATGGACACCAGCCGCGCGTCTAAGCTGTCAATTGAGAACAAAACCGTTCTGCGAAGGGCGTGTGGAAAGCAGTGGACGAGAATGGTAAACGTGACTATTCTCACATCGTCCCCAACGCACCCAGAGGTAGTAGCCGTTTATCGTGGGTAGAACAAGTGGACACTCTTCCCATGGGTCTTCCCAAAAACCTAAACAACTAGCATGAGTTTGAGCTCTTATTTTAATAGATAGTGGAAACTCCCATCCAATCTTAAATGCCATCCGATTGGAATTTTCCCTCAATGCCTACATTGTATCAATGGAAAATTGATACCTTAGAAGCTTGTTCGTTCTGGATCAAGCAAAATCAACAATAGACAGCAGAAAGTGCGTCATCTTGCCTTGTAGAGTGTGTGTTGGTTACGGGTAAACACACACACATGTACACGTCCTGAGCCGGTCTAAGAACAGAAGAGATAGAGGTGCATCCACGTACCTCACATCAAAGTCTGGCCCATTAGGAGCTGCAGCACGCAGAAACGTTGTGTTGTCCGCCCTTCGTACCGAGTTAAGAGCTTAATGAAACGACCACGTTTACGACCAGCATCATATGCAGAGTGGGCGCACCTCTAAAGGTGTACATCTCATTTAATCCAAACCAGTCATAAGATTCGACGGTATGATTAGAACCACAGGACAGCCAAATAGGTAGACAATGAGTGTGCTTGGGAAACGTGATCAATCTTCAACCCTGTGTGACTTGTGCATCAGAACACACGTGCTGAACGAAGCTTTCTTATCAGTTTTTAATAATGACTAGAAACGTGCGGTGCCGTTAGTCCGACGTATCCTTTCGTTTGTTGTTCGAGATCACAAACGGGATCGCCTTAGATTAGTAACAGAGATTAGGTCACGTGAAGGCACTGAAGGAATCATGATTTGTGTACCAACCAAGTGTCTCTCTTATTCTCTCGACCATTGGAATACGCATAATGGGAGCTTCCCCAAAATATATAAACACAGCCGGTGCATCGTTTGCTTACGCATTTATACCTAGCAGTTCCTGAGAATTTCACTCAGCATAGGAAAACACATCCACAGCTTATCGTGGGCCTTCACCGTCAGGAAGTAGTGTAGTGAGTAAACACAATCACTCAGAGAAATGCAATTCCAGTTAGCTACCGAAGTTGCGCGTAAGTCCCATTACGAACCAGTCAGAACCGGTGTGCCCACAACCCGGCGGAGAAAATCGTACGGCGTCATAAACGGAAAACATCTTCGCTGAAGCGATAGAGCTAGGGTCCTCCCTCTGGGCTGCCGGACTTCTTATCTTGTATCTTTTCTCCCGACCGCTGGAGGTGTGACCGGTTGCGTTTCGCAAATAAGCACCTTTGCTGACTGCACTTAATCACACCTGAAAGTGTAAACGTAGAAGATGGAGATCGTGCATGGGTGGCATGAGGGGAAAGAAAAGCGTCGTAAATGTGATGGGCTCACACAACCATGCTCGTTAGATTCTGACTTGGTTTAAAGGGGGGAGTTTGTGGTTGTTGTTGTTTAGTTAGAGTTTATTAGCATCCCCTTCTTATCTCATCGTGCGATTGTGCTGCACTTCGTAAATCGTGCAAGATGCAGTGCTGCCACTGCAGTTTGCCCCATGCAAATACGACTGTGATCGCCTCTCTCTACTACATGTCAAAACAATGTACAAGTGAGAGATAAATCACAGGCCGCCACCAACCGCAGAGGGGGAAAGAAAGGAGAGTGTGTTAATCGATTGCAACCCCAGCTGTTGCAACCCCATTGAAGAAATCAATTCTCGGTACAATCAATCATGGGTAAAATAATGATTGTTGCTTATCGTTTATGAAAAAAAAATCATACATACATTCTAGGCAAACAAGAATCCGCACGGGGTGGAAGCAGCGTGAAGCTGTACTTCCACTTTCTTTAAAAGACGACGACAAGAGACTTACTTATGCATCATATCGTGTGATTACGTGACAAATTCCACGGCGGCAGCAGACTTCGGCGTGTGCAGCAACCTTCAAAGCAAACAAAACGAGATGTCGAAATTTGACATTGTTTAGGGAGAAAGTAGCGTTCTCTTTCGCTCCCGCTGCATGCATACTCCCTTTTCGAGGCGTGTGTGAGGAGTGCGTGACTTGGGTCACATTCCCAGTCCGAGAGTTACTGCTTGGGGGGAGGAAACGGTCGTGGTGAAATTGGGGAATAGTGTAGCAGCGAATGGAATTTTCCCAGAAGGAAAGAAAACCGGACGCAATAGGGTGCACATAAGTGCTATGGGGCCTAGGAATTTATCTAAACGGTTTGGAATGGGGTCCAACTGGATTTTAAGATATTTTCCTTGAGTGGATGGGAGGGTTATAGCGCATATGTGCTCTTAAAACTTTAACCACTCGCTTTTACTTCACATGATACGGTGTTCCATTTTTTTATATCCGGGATATACGATATTTCAGTTAAGACTTTAATCTATACATCAATTCTATCATTTTTGGTGGTACTCCGAGTCTTTGCAATTGTTTCATAAATGATGATGTCTTATATTTTAGATTTTAAGAAACACTATATCATAAACAACAATTATCAGAAAATGCTGCAAAATGTCCCCTCAAACCTTTAACCCAAAACAGACTCCCATTTACCAACTTGCAAGCCTGAAACATATTGAAATGAATTGAAAGCTCAAACGGAGAAGAACTATAACTGGCATCAAATCTCGCATAGAAGACCGCCTTCATCCCTTATCCGGTTAATAGCAGATTTTTGCTTCCAAATGCGTAATACATCCCCAATTACTTATCAACTATCTCCCATTGGGAGCTTTGACACGTTCTGTAGCTCCGCTTCAACCAGCATCACATCGCTTCGAAGATTCAGCTCCAGTGGACCATACCAACAAGACGCCAACTTTCTCTTGCACGGGAAGAGAATTTCCCTGCACGCTGATTGTTTGGCTCCAGTCGCCAAGCCAAGATCAAGGACGTCCTCATTGTTTGGTAGGACAAGAAGATGCGCAATTTCTTTGGGGCGGCCGTTAGTGTTTTGGTTTTTTTTGCCATTTTCTGTCACCAAATTGTCCCAACCCCGAAACCGTTACGAGCAGACTCAGATGTGTCGTTATCAGCAGTTTGGTGGCGGTCAAATAGGGACAAATATAAACCTGAATGATAAGACGGCACCACGCCAGTGTGTGCGTGTGTATTTTGGTAAGCGAAACAGTGATAACAGCTTGCGTGTTGTGGTCAATTAGCATTTGTTTTGGTTTTGAGCATCAACACTTTTTGGAAGCGAAAAAGGGGGATTTTTATGACACTTGATGCGCACCTCTGTTAGTATGTGTGAAGCCTTTTTATTTGGGTACAATCACGCACGTCACGCAGGCCGATAAGGCAATCGGAGCAAGAGGTTTAAAACTGCATTCGGCTAACCGTTTGTCACGAGACCCGAAAAAGTCGTCTGGCGCCAGAATTAGACACATAATCTGCCCCGGACAATCACAATAATTGTTTCTGTTTGTGTTGGTGTTGTGTTTCGCTGTTAGTATTTGTTCGGTTTTGAAAATACATTATTGTTTTTTACTCCGGACAGCTCTTCCGGTGGTTAGAAGTGTGGCTTTGGTGCACGTGGAAAACTCCGTAATAGTCACAGAGGGCGATTTTAATTTCACACATGATTGCTTTACTATATTACCATTCCCCGCACACAACATCCACTGCAAATCGGAATCTGCAAATTAAACTAAACCACCTCCCTTTCTCCTCCGTTCCCCAACATACCGATGTTATCCATTTGGTTAAAATGCTCACATTCCACATTTGGCCTGTAACTATTCACATTCCTTCCACAAAGCGGACACACTAAAGCAAGCGCAAGCGATTCAGCACGCTCAACTCCCAATCGTGAACTGTGTAAATGGTGAATGTCAGACAAGCGTTACAACAGACTGGGGTCGAAGATTAGTTCGACCAAAATCGACCTGCCCCAGTAGCGTAAACCTCTCTCTATCACCACACAGTCTTATCACAAAGAAATACCTCGTTTTTTGAAAGCTTGTCCCCTTTTCAGCAAATCCTGACAGACTTTGGGGTGGAACCCGCGGAACTTAGATAGGGCTCAAAACCGCTTGCATCGTGCATTGATACGGGGTGAGATATGGAAAAAGATGGATTGCAGTTGCAGTTCTTGCAATTACGTTATCTCTTACCTGGTCCTATGCACTTTCGACAAGCGTCATTTGAGTTCCAAAGAAAAAGGATTATTAAATTAAGTATCAGAAATCAGACAGGGATTTTTGGAAGGATTTTCTGTAAGATTTCTGAGAATGCACATTTAGCAGCAAACACACATTACCTCATTGGTTTCTACGTAGGGCGTTGTCTGATCCAAGGTTTGATCGGATGAAAGGTAAAACTGCATCAGATCCCAGTCTTCTTCAAACTCCTGCTCCAACCTACAGCTCGAGGACGAATCCGTTCGAACGATCATCTCTTCGTCGTCGGAGCGCCACGACATAAATGGTTATGCAAAGTTACCAACGTTCAACAAGGTTACACAGCGGCATCTTAAGCACAAAGGTAAAGCTCTTCAGGATAATAACTGATTCTGTTACAAAAATGTGGTCCGTCCTGGAAGTACACGGGTAAAAAATATTGGCTCTGGTTGATGTGTCGTCCGGTGACCTTTCAAAGCCACTACTAGGCACTTTTCTTGCGAATTCCTTTCACCACACCACATTGGTTGAAAGGGAATGGCCGAACATTAGACACCACACCATCATGGACAAGACACAATTTAAGGCACAGTTTTAAGATCACTGACAGCGGATTTCTTTAGCTATCCAACATACTTCACTCAATTGACCATTTTGGACGTCACATTATTTGAATCCTTGAATCTTCTTCCTACAAGGCCGTATGTAGAAAACACCAAGACACAAAATATCTCCGAGGAGCAAGAATGTCCCCAAATACTTCACAAGATGCACACGACAGACCGGGGCGAGTCTTAAAAAAGCACAGCGAATTGAGCACACGTGGACAAACACTGCGCTGCGGGAAGCACTGCTACAGATCGACCGGCACACACCACAATATCCGGTACCCGAACCGGGTCCGTTCACCACCACGACGACGACGATGACGACCAGCGCCGCGCACAAGATGCACGATCTCTTTCGTACCGTTCGCCGGCGAAAAGTCGACGGACGGACGGACGGACGGTACCCAATCCAATGCCAACAACCGACCAGACCGACAACCGTCCCAGGGTACGGTGACATGCGGAGGGGTACCGACCGCACCAAAAACCGCACGTACACACGAACGCAGTGAGCGAAGCATGTACAGCAGCAACAGCAAGGGATGACGACGACAACGACGACACGCCACGAATAGCGTCGTCCGCGGCCTTGCGACACACACCGGTCTTGACCGGCTGTCGGCGCGTACAGACCGACCCTCCGTCCCCAAAGATCTCGCACCTGAGTGGGAGATTGAGAAGGAGGAGGAAGCGAATGCGTGATCGAGGTGGAAACCCAGACTGCACACACTGCAATCCGCATGGGGGCAGCTCGCTCGCTCGCTGGACGCGCATGGGAAGAAGAGGTGCGTGCTGGCCATGTTTGGTCACGGCCGAACGTTCCTCCTACCGGGCGTCCCCACCCACAGTCAACCCTTTCTGAAATCTGAGTCTGTGTGTGTGTGTGTGTGTGTGTGTGTGTGCGGAGTTCCGCGACACCAATACCAAAGCAATGGTGGAGCAAACAGCCCACCCCACACAACATTGGTTACGCCGATGAATGTATGGGTGGTGTGCGAAAAAAAAACACGCCTTGGAGAGAAAAGTTTGCACAAACGGCCGCCCGCGGATGGATGGAAAAACGCGCAACGGGCAGAAATTGGTTCGGGGCATTATTGCGCCGGGTCGATGATCTGTTCCGTTTTAAGACATTCCAACGATTTGGCTAGAGAAGGGGTCGCCATCGTCGGTAGATACCTGCCTGGCGCTGGCAGCTCTTCCTAGCCTAGCCAAGAGCAAACCCGGAGAAAAGATTGGCGAAAGGCTTACTATCCTCGTGGTACCACTCTTTGCAGGCTCGAGCAAAAGAGACAAGATCACACTGAGATGATCGAGCTTTCTCGATCGGTGGTGTCCCGTTCAGCCGAAGGTACAGCATTCCAGTTTCTGTCGCGATTCCATTAATCATTCATGACGACACGCGTAGGTCGTGAAGGAGAAGATGGGAGTGTGTGTGTGTGTGTGTATGTGCAAGTTCCTTGGGAAAGTTTCTACCACATTAGGCAGAAGTCGTGTTCGTTTGCAGGCTTATCTAATAATCTGACTTGTTGAAAACATGCATCTAGAATCTTTTGATCGTTCACAGTCGTCCGCACGAGGTGCCATGTTTTATGGAGAAAGCACTCGGAATATGAAACGCGCCGCGGTGGTCTAATCGATAGGACATGCAGGCTGCAACAGAGCCAACCACATATCTATTCCCGTGCTGGATATTACATCAAATTCCCGTGATCTTTGAGGTAAAATCACATGAGTGAGAATGCTTTTCTTCTACTCAAATTTAGCGTAAAAACATGTTGATGTTCATAAGCTTTTTCTCCAAAATTATCCCTTGTTACTGCTGATAATAACTTACCACCAATTACTGTCAATCAATGTCTGAAAGCACATGCACTTCGAAGACCCTTCTTCCTCATGATTAGCGGCTTACTATGTACATTTTGTTACTTTTCAAGCTAATAGCGTGTAGGGAACGTTGTATAGGAATTCCCAATACATCAAACACCCACCGGCCATTAATACTAATTAATTACACGCGGCGGGGGTTAAGGTATGCCCAGGTAGAGTGCAAATGGTGTTCGTTGCACCAATTAACCCTCGCAAAGGGAAATGAAGCTAGAAATAAAGCATTTGTACACACGCAAATCGGCAGTACCCCTTCAATTGGCGTATGAGGACCTTGTTATCCAGTGCCGTGCTAGAAAAGAATGCCAACTACCACAGCAATCGTGAAAGTGATCGTACACGCACAATCCGAGTGCATTGGGAGGCGTTTTGTATTCAGGCAGCTTTTGCACAAATATGCCATCTACATTTCAAACGAAGAAAGATGGTCGATAGCGCATCAAGAGGGAGCAAAATGAAAGCCCGAAAGGAAACAGAAGCTAACGGTGGCGTGAGGAGCTGCAAGAAACATGGCCCTAATATCAATCCATATCAATCGACGGCACAACTGCACAATTTCCAAACCGTGTACGTACGTGATTGAGTTGAAGAGCAGCAGCACCAGCAGAGGTTTTTGTTTGTAGAGGTCTATTAATGAAGAAATAAAAAGGAGGGCGCGCACGTGTGCTTTCGATAGGGGATAGGCACCAAACAACATCAATCCTGCTCGAGGCTTAAAAGTCCGAATGTCTCAGGCATGACACGAAGTGCGCAGAGCGACTGCATCGCCGGTGTTGCAGCAGTGTGATGACGGCCTCTCTTTCTCGTGGACGCACTGCAGATACCGTCAGCGAACGAACGAAAGTCTGCGAAAGCAGCGAGCCTGATGGTGGTGGTGCTCACGCACAGGGAAGGAGACTCTTCGATGGACTTTCGCTTCGAATGTTTGCTTCTTGAGATTGAGAAGCGAAGCGGAAATCGGATGTTGATGCATTTTTTTTTCTTCTCTTTTGCTCGTCATCTCCACCCAGGTGGAGGCACAGTACACAGAGACTTTCATTCATAAAAGTTGAATTGCCGGTCCCCGCGGAATGTGGGAATGTGAAGTGCGCTTGGGTGAAAGGAAAACTAGCTGCTTGCCACCACGTTCAATGAATTCCTGGTGGGCGGGCCACTAGCAGAATGCAGCTCTCTTATACCGTGACGGAAGCTGAAGTTTTGAACCTTTATATCATTTATTGGCACTCTTTTAATAGTAATAGGAAAATTATTTCATAAAGATAACACCATTTTCAATATTTACAAACACTTTTGCTGTTTTGCACTAATCACTCGATTGAAGTGTTGCTTAATCTTAGTCAAACAACGAAGACTACGTCATTTCAAGCACAACAGCAATCACTATCGCTTCAGCATCCAGATCTAACCAGATACGGTCACTGATTTGCTATGAATCTAATCGTGCTCTTTCTCCCGTACGGACAGAACCAGCAAAACACCGAGCTGGGCCCTGCTGATGGTCAAATCCGCTCGGAAATAACAAACACCAACCCGGGGCTCCCCGGGGCAAAACGGTTGTGCAGTGTGCATCGTTTGCTTATCACGTCCAGCCAAGTGGTGTAGCTTGCTATAAGCTTGCTAAACACTGCAGCCGTGGAACAGTTAAGCGCCAGCCGAGCAACATTGTAAGGAGATGTATCTATTAAAAGAACTAGAATCTATTGCTTATAAATGGAGCATCGCAAGAAAAGCCATTTGTTCAAGTTTTATTTATAAATGATTTCTATTTGCATGAAATTCGAACCAACAGGCATTCCACGAACACACTTCTTCAACAAACGAGCACAGTTTACTAAAAAAAAACAAGCACTTTACCTCCGGGAGAAAATCAAAACAAGCTCAGCACATCCCACGCAACAAAATGGACAAGGTAAATAAAAAAAAAGCTACCACTTGGAAGCAGAACCGAACAGCCCGGAAAGCTGGAGAAAGTAAGTTCAATTCACCGCTGCTGCTGCTGCTGCAGCAATTGCCATTGCCCAGCTCATGAATAATCGATCGACGGCTATTTCGCATAAGCAAAGTGCCTCTCCTTCTGCGAAGTAGTTTAATTTAGTACGATCGAACAACCATTGTACAGTGAGTTTCGTTATAAAATCTGTATCACTGTACCACGGAGTGAACAAATTAATGAAAACAGTTTCCTTGCGAAAAATAAAAATTAATCCTTCAACACGCGATCGAGTAAATCAAAGTCGGTAGGAAAACCTTGAAAATTTGCTAGGAAATAAAACCGCCCTCCTGATCGGCAGGCAAGCTGCGGTACAATTTGATTTGCAAGCAGCACACTTTAATCGATGGTTACATTATTTATTTATTTTGACCTCTTTGATGGTCACCGTACACCGTTCATACTCCTGGGGGGGTTTTGTTGCGAATTGTGCTAGACCTTGAGCTAGTCCAATTGCTTCGGAATTGGTTCGGAAATGATTTACTTCACAGTTGTTTTGTTTGTTTCAATAAGTTTATAAATCTAGAGCATTGAATTCAATCTCATTCTTTTTAAACATACTTTTTAGAACATAGGTCAAAGTCACTCCGAGGAATATAGCACTGTTTTCACGTTTTCGTTCCGTCTCAGTTCAGTTTGAGGAAAATAAAACACCCTTGCTGGAAATTCCAGGACGGAGTTTAAAACTGAAGTAAATAAATAAAGCTTTCCAGACAAACACTTGAACAAACAAACGCCTTCCCGCGGCTGTACCAACGGTTCCTCCGCAAACCAATGCGCTGACACAGTGGCATGTCTTGTTTCTTGGAATGGGCTAATGGTTCACAGTAATTCATCCACGGGCATCCGGCTTCCCACGCTTCCGGTCCCGAGAGAACGGTTCATGCGGAGTGGGGACGACATCTTGGTAGTCTTTTCCGATTACCTTCTCGGGCAGATGGTGCTGCCCTGGCGTAAACTGTGGGTGGGTGGATCGAGAGCGAAAGTCAGCTGCTGCAGCCCAAGAACGAACGCGGCGCGATGCAATGTGTGTCTGCTTCCCATGACCTAATTATTTGCTTATCCTCGGCGGTACGGCAATACATCAATCGCCCAGCTCAGAGAGAATGGTAAAATGTTTGTGTTGATCTTGCTCTTTTCGTTTATATACGCTACAGCAGCGCTAATCTTATCGCAAACACGAAAATAAATCGTTGCAAGCAGTGGAAACTCGTAACAAATCACGTCAAACATTGTTGTTTGCAGTTGAGCAAGCAGCAGTTTAAGATTTTGCAGCTAGACTGTTGGTCAACATAAGTACACGCCAAGCTGTGTCACAAATAGTAATCGCTAATTAATTCTTCGTTCGAGAGACATCACAATGGAGCTTTGGGTAAGCGCTCGGTATGGTACTCTAACGATAATGAGTTCGAACCTAATCGAGAGCACACGAGACAGATTGAATCGCGACTCGTCATTGTAAAAGTCTTCAATTTCGTAAGGCAAAAATAGTTAAAACATGTAAAAAAAACGAATGGTTCATAAAAACACTACGCTTTTGTTGCCCAACATCGTCCATTACATCCTCGATAATTGCTTCAACTCTGTTAATCGATTACACAAGCACTGTGCATGGTCGTCATCTCACTACTGCTGCTGTGCACACAAGATGCAATAGTTTTTGCACTTATCAGCTGCACCACACATGCTCATCAGCCCATGCACACACTTTAGCCGTGTCGATGAACTCCCCTATTTAGCACCACCCGATAAGCAAGCTGAGCGTCTTTCGATCGATCATCTCACGTCCCGCCGAACCGGTGCAATCCAGTGCGGCAAGCGAGCATTAAGTGTCTTGCCGCACTAACGCGTACTATAGGGAAAGGAAGGGGCCGCCCTCGAGTGGTGCACAAACTATACACGTGACGTGTACCTGCAATGCAACGCAATCTAAATAGTGTACACTTTGCAGTACTAAGTACGGATTTCAACTGTGTACACGAACGGAGGGATGTGGTTTTGAATTCGTTACGAATCAGTTTCTGGAAGGTGGATGGATCGTTGCGAAATTCTGAAAAGCAATTACAAAGTTGAATCTTTTATTCTTTATGACATGTAATACATGACGGATAACAAACGACAAAACACTATACTAGACGTTATTACACAAACAACAATACATCAGCAAGTGTTGTAGGCGGTAGCAGCTTCTAATGAATATTGCTACGCCATTACCTCGAGAATACCAAACCACCAAGGAAGCAATAAAAGGAAGGAACTAACATCGTTAACAACACTTTATTTCTAAATGACTTTTAATAAAACATTACCAAAAGATTAACTCAAAATGTCAACCTCCAAACCGCGGTAAAAGCAGGTGTTGTATGAAGCAACTCAGCAAGAGCGATCTCAAAAGAACCTAGGATTTCCCCCACAATGAGACGGTGGCTTGTAAACGGCACCAGCATTACCACCCCCCAAAGCAAACCCCCGCCGGCAGCAGTCTAAGGAAGGTTTGACCGATCATAAAACGACCAACGCTACATACATTAACTATTCATCACGCAATACCTTCATTTGATAAACTGTTCCGATAGTCGTGACAAAGTCGGGCTCTCTGGGCGCACCATCGGGCGCATACAGCACAACCAACACGAACTACGAAATGTCTCTCCAAGTACTTCCAAGAAATTGGAGCACTTCCACACGTGCCGAGAAGTACCCCCGCGCCACTAGCAGAAGGAACACAGGTGCTTGAGAGTTACACGCTAGGTCCGACTGACTTCCTGACTTGCAGCTACTAATGGGGGGGCCGCTTGTCCACAAACTAGAGGACACACAGCGGTGCAATGTTCTGATTTCAACGTCGGCACAAGGCCAAAGCAACTGCTGCCTTCCCTTTTTTTGCTCTAGCGGTCGAATTGAGGTCAGTAGACTGAAAAAAGGGAAATCAGGAAAAAAATAAGGTTCCACACCAAGACAACCCAAAGCCCCTGTAAGACACGGTGGAGAAACAACCCAACAGAGTTTGGAGAAAATTCAATTCCAACCAAAATAGATGGCCCTTTTTTTCGGTGGCTTTTACCGGATGACCCAGTTTTTGTGCGAAGTCCTCAGTACATAATAACATCATTGAAACTGCCTTCAAAACCTAAAAACAAACGGTCTCTGTCGGTTAGTGTGTTTCCTTCTCACGTTGCCGCTGGGACAATGCGACATCGTCCGGCCGTCCGGCTTGCTCTCATTGGGGCTCGATGATGGACCTAAACACTAACTGCCCAAAATCCTTAATCGACGGACATAAAACAGAAAACGATGGTAGAACGCATTGCCTCGTGCAGCGTCGTTTCAGAGGTAACATGAACTCTAACCAATGGGGTAACCAAACAAGGGCAGACCGTCATTAGGAGAAAATCCATTTATGTGCACTCGCTCCAATGCCTTCCTCTCCACCAACTCACCTGCTCGACAGCTTGATCGGAAAGATCTCTCTTGTGGAACGCCACCAAAAAGGATATCATTATGAAGACGGCGACAAACACGGCACACAGTGCGCGGCGTTGTGTCTTGGGAAATGTAGCCCCATTGCAGATAGAAACAGTTGTTAGCCCCAACACTCCCTCCTCCACAGCAGCATGTAGTCGCTGGACCTTGGAATGAGTCACCCTGTGTTGATGTGCATGCGACCTGATACGATCAATGAAACACATCAATCAATCACTCGCGTCACCAAAGAGGCAAGAGGCTTTTTGGGACGAAAGACGAGACAGATCGTGGCATCTGGTAGAGGAACGGACAGCCCGAGTAGACGTCAGTGCGGTACTGATGGCAAAAGGATAAAGTGCAAAAAGATATGGCTTAATTACCTGACGATAGTGGCGAGTATCTCTGTAAGGTCTTGCGAAAAAAGATGTTAGATTTCTTCGTTCATTTCCATTTTCTATGGCTCCAAGGTATTATTTGTCACGGGAAGCACGTGCTGCATAAGATGTTGTTTGGTAGAAAGTACTTGTCGTTTTTAAGCCTTAATTCTTCATGGCTTTGATTGACACATCAAGCAGTGGCTAGTTCATTTCGGCATGTTGGAGAATCTAATGAGCCTAAGTTCCGTATGTTATTGAACACATGCTTTTGCCAACTTGATCATCAAAACTGTCCCAAAACTATGAGCCTAGAGCAGAGTTTCAAAAGAGCTTAGCCGCTTCAATTAGAATATAAATCAGAATCATCTTATTTGTACTTCTCATCGGATATATCATCATCAAAATCAAAGCACAGTCATTTTCCCATAATCGATCATGCAAAACGACGAATAAGAATCCAACCACGTGAGGATGGAGACATTCAAACGTTTACCGATTTCTTCCGTCCTTCCCTCTTTCCCTCTATTAAATCGTTCATTCCGAACGATGAACCTCTTTTTGAAGTGTCCGCAAGCCGCAACAACGCGATAGATGGATGGCCTTGGAGTGGTGTGATTGAACATACAAACTCACACATACACAAGGGGAGAAAAAGGAACAAAAACGTATGCACCATTGAACCACATTGCGTGACGAAATGGGACTGATCGTTGAGGGTTTTTATTTTTGGAGAATGAAGAGAGGGTGAGGTGAGTATGTGCAATTTTTTTTTTCGTTGTTGCCTCAGTTTGTCTATTTCGCATTATTTGCCAAAAAGTATCCACAGATCGGATGCCAGTTTTGCCGTACCGCTTCCGGAGGGTCGATCGTACGAGAACGGGAAATCGCATCAGCATTAGAGTTCGTTCCCGGAACTCATTTCAAAGTGTGGCAGGCAGTAGCGAGCACCAAAAAAACCTCTACTCTCCACCACCAGAAGGCGTGTAATTTTTTCTTCTTTCAATTTTGCAAATTTCTGTGCCTTCATACCCCTTTTCCGTCTAGCTGTGATGGAGAGCAGCGGGCAAGGCTCTAAATGTGAAGTTTCGTTTCGCTTGGGAGTTTTTGATTGAATTTCAGCTAAATTAGCGCTGCCGGCGTGGCGTCGACGAGAACCGCAGCCTCTAGAGCGCGCAAAGAATGCTTCGTTAATTGGTTGATTCGATTTTAATCGGTCCGCTCCTCCCGGTCGTCTCTCCACGTGCCCCGTGGTCGAGCGTGTTCCGGGATAATTAAAACCTAGCTCTCTCCCGGGCGGGCGTAGAACCTACACAACGCACATTAGGCTTTTCCTCTCCACTCGGTGCTACTTTTTTTTTGCACGATCGATGATGAATGAATTTTCCCGAAACTATTATTGCAACATCATAGAGGAAATGTGTTTTCGAGTTGCACTTGTATTTGATATTTGCTACAATATGTAGTTCATAGTGAGTGTTTCCTCCCATTTTGACTTTCACCTCACTTACCTTCGTCAATAGCTGTAGATTCTCCGGTGGCAAAGCTTCAACTTATAAGAGCAGCTAAAATTCACCAACAATAATCCTTTGAGCATTTCTTCGCATATTTTCTGCCTTGTTGTCTTTGTTGACGAAACTCTAACGGTTGCCGAACGAAGGCATTGCCATCGGCTATAGAGCAGTAGTTGCCTGATAATCGCCTCACTGAACCACACCAAATTCCACGCACGATATTTTCCACACTGTGTCTTTGCCCTTACAAAGACAACGTTGGTTAATTTCTTTTTTCACAGTTGTTTTTCCACTGTTTTTCCACTTTTCACTTAACACACGTGTACACAGAAGCCACAAGACGCTGGGTTCGCACTGATTTACTGCTCCATCGAGATACTACCATTTCATCAAAGCACACAGAGGGTAAAGATTCGACGCTTCACGCTCGACAAACTGCAAAATGGATGGAAATTTCACATTTTCATTATAACGATTGCGTCACGCAAAATTAACGCTGCGGTTACGCATTGCTTTATCAAGTATAACTAGCTCTGGCGTTGGGAAATCTATTTAATCACTTGCATCACACAGCACAGACCACACGCAAAAAGTGACCAAACTATCGTAAAAGGACACGCAAGCCACACAGACGCACACACACACTGCTGCAATGCTGCAGAATCCTTCCAACACATGGTGTTTTTCGGCTGCTGTCTGACAGCTCTCGAGGTGCGTTTGTTGGTGTGTGTGTGTGTGTGTTTGTACTACAGACATCTGACATTTGTCATTCTGAAACGTGACAGGACCGTAAGGACACATAAACACATACTGGTGTGAGTGTTCGCTTTTCCGATTTTACCACCGGAAAATTAAGAGTGAGAATATTAGCTAGCCGTGTGCGGCAAAGAATACAGTTAACGAAACGAATAAACAGGTGAGATGGAAACGGTAAAAGGGCTTTTCCTTGGCTCCATTTTCATTTCATACACACAATACACCATACACCATGGAAAATCGAAGGAAAAGCGTATGAAAAATAACAATTTCCACAGGAACCCACACTCTTCATGCGCCATACACGTTTGGTGACATTTTCGCTGGCGCCACCAGTACACAGGTGACGTAATAGAGCATGACTGGCTTAAATTATGAGCGTTTGGTAGAAAATAACCCACACACATTCTTATTTTTTTACATTTTTACTCGTTTCGCCGTGTACAAATATGTTTTGTGAAAAAGTATTATAGACAAAAAGGCTCTCACAATTGCAACAGATAAAAACCAACACTCTCCTCCAACTCGGTGTGTGTGTGTGTGTGTGCATGTGTTGGTGGTATAGCGTGTGCATCAGCTGTACGCGCTCGGTGCATAGCGGCGATAGGGAAGGCGTAATGGAAAAATACGGGGAAAATTCGACCACTCACACACACTACCACAGTGGTCTGTGCGTGGGCGCCGCGCGTGTGTGTGTGTGTGTGGGAGTATGAGAAAAATGCAGCCAAAGCGTAGTACACACCTACGCGCGTCGGAGGAAACAAAAAGGAAACGCCACCACACATAAAGCAGCAAAGCGCCCTACCAACGGCGCTGAAAACTCGCGAGAACAAGCGCCATCGACGGTTTCCCTTTTACCCAGCCGTGGTAAAAACACAAAGAATACACACACACACACATAAGAACCATCCATATCTTCTGCCCTGTGGTGTGCGGCTCCTTCAATGACGAATCAAAGACAAAGGAGACGGGAGAATCGATTTGAATGCTTATTTGCATCAGCAGCACAAAATAGAAGCATCTGAGAGCGTTTTCTTCTCCAAACTGTGAACTGTGTCGCAGTTTTGCCTTGAACCACACACACACACATTCTGCAAGATGGCAAGACACAGTTACTCACAGGGAAAAGCCACTTGAACAAGCTGAAGAACTCGAGCGGTTGGGGCATGGATGTGGGCAGCGCGGCATCTTGGAAAAACAATGTCCTCCAAAACACCTCCATCGTGACAGATCGTCACGGGCCCTTTCTCCACACCCGGATAAGGTAGACACCGACTCCGTGTGCTGTAGTGTTACGGTATCACTACCATCACATCATACGAAAATCCTTGGCCGGCACACCGTTAGTTGACTGCTACTGCCCGACTTCACATCCCCTCTCCTTGCCCCTCTTGCTGTTACATAACGACACGTGATAAGAATGCGTTTAATTATTCCGTATAAATTATCACCCAAGCGCCCCCACCAACACATCGGTTCTTGGTTGTTTGTTTTGCCCATGGCCTGCTGAATCTATAAAACCTAACAACCCAAACAACAACGCGCAATTCTAGATGGACTTTTGTTGTTACGCTCGACCGTCGACCACCTTGGCTGGACTTTGATCGCACTACGCGCTCTGAAGCAATCCATCCGCGAAAAACGAAGCAGCACCAAAATGAGGCGCTAAACAACACAGCACCACACACACACACACACACACACACACACACACGCAAAAAGTGCAAAACAGAGCGAATGTAGAACGAGGCGAGGTGAAAAGCGAACAGAATGTAGTTGGTGTGTTTGCGATAAATTGCAGACGATTTGCTTCAGTCAGACAGGTGCTGCTTTTCCTTCGTTTTTGCATCGTCAAGTAACACACGCACATATACACACATACAAGTGCGAAGAAAAGTGTAAATTTAAAAGTAAAACAAAACCCACAAACAATAAAGTACTACAAAAAAAAAGGTTGAACGAGCTGATGTGCAAAAAAAAAAATGGTTCGAGAGGCGCAAAGAACACTTTCCGTTGCAAAAGGCGTTCGTTAAAAAGGCAAGAAGAAGCAAGCTCAACGAGAGACAGCATAAACCCCCAAAAAAGAGGAAAAAAACCATATAAAGATGATTTCCTTGCTTTTCTTTTCAAACAAGCTTATTACGCTTTTACGGAGGGGTTGATGATGGCGAGCAGAGGAGGCAAGGCATTTGCTTTGTACCCTGCAGCGACACTTACACTAAATGTACACTTGCCAACGGAGGAATGCTTGCTGGTGGTGTGTTTTTGCTTTTTAAGCGCTGTGGAATGTTAATTTTCTTTTCTTTTGCTTTCTTGCACACACACACGCTCTCTCTCTCACACACACAAGTTTGCGGTTTTGAAAGGGGTAAGAATGGACCGGCGATAACGGGGTAAATGGTTGGCGTAAAAATTCTACTTTTGATAGAGCGTTTGATTAACCGCACGCGTCTTCGAAGAGAAACGCCATAAAGCAAAAACAAGAGAGGAATGAAAACAATCTACAAACTAAAGTGGGTCCATCTGGGGGGGGGGGGGGGGGGGGGGGTATATAGCTGCGGTAACAATATCAGCAAGGAATGCATCATTTTCTTCATGCACCGATAATTTTAACCACAATGCAATTATCAAAAGCACAAAACGATAAGGAAACAAACGGCCAAGGAATTTCTCCTCATTTTTTGTTTGTACTGGTTGCGTGTGTGCGTGGATAAGTATGGAATAGGGCTTTGTGTGTTATTTTGTGTTGATTTTTTCGGTGTTCACTCGAATCCCTTCCTCCAACACCATAACAGCACAAGGAACAAGTTTGGAGAAAAACACACAAGTTCGATTACACGTTGACCGCTCCGTCTGCTAAGGGCATCCCCTGTATCACACACACCCTTGTTCGCACTAATGGCTGTGTGCGTGTATGTGTGTGTGTGTTGGTATCTAGGATACACAGACACAACATCGTAGTGGGCTCAAGGAGAGTGCGGCTGGCAAGTGTATCGTGCTCTCCATCACCCCTTAAAAGGTTCCTCCTTCCCTACCCCCCCAAGGTTACATTGCAAGCCAAGGTCGTTGTTGCTGCTGCTCTGGGGCATCAAACCGCTTGCAGTGTGCGTACACATAAGATAAGACGGCTATTTCTTTTTTTTTTTCGTCTTCCCTCTCTGCTGTGAGCACCAGAGCGTGTACGAACACACAGAGCGACACAATAAACACAACAACAAAAACAACACTCACACATTTCAGCTGCAACGCTCTTCAAACGCTGCTAACAAACGGAAAGGTGTAAACATATTACTTAAGGCTTATTGAAACATTGACCTCGAAAAGTCGGCCGACGGGTCTTGACGGGACTGGATAACGATCACAACACAGCACTGAAACGCACTTTTTTAACATCAAAGTTGGAGCAAAGTGAAGGAGGGTAATCCTCCTGCTGGAACTTTTCCCTCGAACTATTTTTCACATTCACCCGCCACTGGCTGGGGCTAGTTGGTGCGCCAAAAGGTTATCTTACTTTGTTCACCTTTCTTATTATGGGCGCCATCGTCAAGCTCTACCCTCCCAGCCCCACACACACACACTGAGAAACGACCCAAGAAAATAAACATTCAACGGCCCCGATGTTCCACCAATACACACACGCAGACGCGCACACCCGCCCGTCACTATTCAACAACCCCCAACCCCCATCACCCACCACACTATCCCTTGTATCAAAGGAGGCGGCGTAAATGATCTCGCCAATACACTTTGTACCGCTGTGCAGCTGGCTTGTGTGCATGAGGGTTTGATGTGCATTTGTAGAGCTGTGTGTGTGTGTGTGCGGTCAGTCAGGTGATGATAATAGTTTTCCCTCGGCAAGCTTCATCACAGATGATAAATTTGCAACATTTCAAACACTCACACACACACACACACACACACATACAATCAAGCGTTTTCTAATGTAATCAAATGGCATGGTAGCGAAATGTAAATTGATCATCGCTCACTCACACGTCAAATGAGGGTTTGCATCGTTTGGAAACGGCGAAACGTCAGCATTTGAGACGGGGAAAAATAAACAAACGTATTCTCTTCATCATTCGGAACATCGCTCGCTGGTAGGGGTTTTTCTTCCTCTTTTTGTACTTCGTTTGTTAGTGAACTTAAACGTCATTACCATATGCCCTTTCTGAGCCCCTGAACAACACGTCACACAGAAAAAAGGAGGCCAAAAATCACCTTACCGATGGCTTACAAAAGAACACCGAATGAATTTGCTCCGTATTGGGCTTTGTTTTAACTTTCCCACACAGGCAATGGGTGGTTGCGGTCGCTTTTCCTCGGGAAATTTTGCACGACACGAACGGAAAAAGGTGCTAAAAGAGTGCGCGTTGCAGTTTTCTTTTTGCCAGGTTCGATTGTTTTTTTTTTACCTTCACACTACTCCACACACACATATATTAACCTCCATCGCACCTAATAATAGCGAGGTGTGTTGTGTGTTGGTTTTGTTTCGCCTAGAGCAGCTGGTTGGTGTATTGGTGCGGGGTACGTCTTCTTCGCCCCGAGGGTGACCAATCAAAAATTGAAAACAAAGGAACACACCACACCAGCAGGCCACGGACGACCACGCCAGGTACATTATTGGGGGGGGGGGGGGTGAGAAATCGCCTACTGCGATGGAGCGGAAAAAGCTTTGCGAAAATTGGACAATGCTTGGGAAAATGGTAAACCAAATTGTCACGAAGTGTTATCGATCCCTGCTTTGTTATGCATTTTACAGATTGATTTATGCGTCAAGGAAATTATTAACATTGTGCAAATCAAAATACAGCAATAAACACATTCGTCAGTGCAAGTGAGCAGCAATAACACTCGGCGCGCTGGTAAAATCACGAAGAACACTAGGAAGACGTAATTTTAGTCACTTTTTTTTCAACATCACAATGCACACACACATAAACAAACGCACTGCGCACTATTTCGTCGCACGTCTTACTACAGTGCACACACAAAACACAGTTCGTTAACCCACACACACACACAAACACACACGCATATTTACATATGCTTGTGAATTTCTGTACGAGCGACTAATAAAATTGTTAAAAATTATAATACAATTAACCGAAGCCGTAACGTCACACATTTAACCGTCCCTTTGTGCAAGGAAGCCGTGAAGAACTGTTTACTACTACACATACTATGTACCACTAACACCACCACCAGAAAGGAAAAACGCAGCACGCACTGAGCGTTTCATAGAACCGAATCGATTTGACTTTCGAGTGCAACCTCTTCCGAATTGTGTGAAGCAAAAAAAAACCAGACGTTGGGATGAGCACAACCCCCCTCTCCGTCACACACACACACACACTCCCACCCACCCGCACCCACTTCCTTGTGTTCCTACGGACAGCACACTGCCGCCGACGAGCGAGTCAAAGCAACGAGATTTCACTACACCCGCCGTTGGCGTTCCGGACGGACCACTGCACATGAATGTGTGGTTTGCTGTTTTTCTTCTCGTTTCGCTCGCCCTTCCCATTTACCAGCTGCAAAGGAAAAGATGGAAGAAGAACACACTTGGCTTACACACACTGGCTTTACGCAATCAGCGCGAGGAACACGAACGAGCGCAAGGGTGGGAAAACGCACACATACAAACGCGCGCGCTGCACTTTGGAGCGCTGCACAGAAACGATGGCCCACACCTTTGCCTATGTGCCACTGTGGAAATGTGAATGCACGAACCACGGCACGGAAAACACACTCCAATGTGCGACAATCACGACGAAAACGCTTTTCACGCACGCGAGAGACACTTTTCTTTCGACCGATTTTCACGCGACGCGCTACAGAGCCACAGCCTTGACAGCCCACTTCGATCCGTATTGTCGAACAAACGCGTCATTTCAGTGCCCAGAGCGCTGTGTGGCGAGAGTGTATTGTTGATTTTTTTTTCTTCTTCTTTCTTTCCCCTACTGCTGCAAATCAGCACTGTACGCTGGTGTAGTGGTGGTGGTGCGATGTGCAGTGCAAAACAACACGAGAGCAAACGCACACTTACACACGCCGATCCCGTACAACAGGGCGAGGGTTTTTGACGTTCGAATATTTTTCGCTGCATCATGCTCATTTTCTCTACCCTTCCTTTTCTTGTCTACAGTGCTCGTTTCGAGCTGAGCTTCTGTGCCCCCCTCTTCCACTTTTCACTCCAATCACTTCCTCCACCTTTGCCATTTGGGTTTCGTTGTGTTGGTGAAAATGTACGCGTATCATATACCGAGATGTGCATGTTCTCGCTCGTTGTATTATGCCATCTCTTTCGGACACATGGACGCGTGAAAAAACGTAAACAAATCGTGCAACTGATGCGAAGTAGAAGTGCTCAATTTGGTTGATTATTTCAAATGAAAAGCAACAGAAAATGGGCACATGTGTTATTTTATCAATAGCTGAAAGTATTTAAATTAGGTTGCAACGCATAGGATCGCTGTTAACAGTGATCGCACGGCCGTAGCTGAGCGAGATGTGATCAGGCAAAACATCTGGCGACAGGTAAGTTTCCCAAGAAAAGAAAAAAAAGTTGGAAATTTGTCTATGCTCTTTACTCTTGATCTTTTCCTCTGTTAATATGCTTGTATTTTAATAAGAAAGTTTTAATTTTAAATTTTAAGTTGTTATAACTTTCTGAAAGTCTGTGTCACTTGCGAAAAGTGGTGGATTTGAGGAAATTGAAATGAACTTGATGAAATTAGGTAGTTTTTGTCTGATGGCTATACGGCTCAGAAAACGGTGTTGCCATCGGACATGGATATCATGACAGTGTTGCCTGTTGTCTTGGAAGAGCAAAAAGAATAAAAGGTTGAAGTGGGAAAATCTTTCGGTACTTTGGCACGGAAAGAAATCTGGAACCTATGATTTGTATTGAAATACCACATATTACTTTCATAGATGGAGTGGAGAGTAATGGTCATGCATGAAGCATTTCTACCTACACCTACATTCGTTTGATATTGCTTCGTAACCATCAAACGGCACGCGAATGGCCTCGTCAGAACTGACACGAAATAAATATTTTAATTAACAGCACCGTTAAAAGTTGAACACCGGCTTTCTCCGATTCCCTCAACGTCAATATCACGCATGAAGTACATAAAAAGCCATCAACGAATAAGCTGATGCAATAGCGCAACATGTACGAGTAAGTGAGACGGCGAAGTGCGGATGTTACAATGGCAGACACATAAAATGTAGGAGGCCCCCGTGTGGTCAATGAGGCAGGTGGTGGGGTGTATTTATTTTTTTCGCCATTTAATTTTGCCCACCAACACAACTGCACACCAGCGCGAGCTTTTTGGCGGCCTATCTTGAACCCTCGAAAACCCTCACAACGACTTACAAAAAGGCTCGCACAAGAGGGAAAATCGTACCGATTTGGAGCGTTGGCGAGCTCACGAAAAATGGTCTGCGGGCTTCTGCCCTGTGGGAAACTGCCTTTTTGACACATGGTGTCGTCCGCCATGGCACAGCTGACACAAACAAACAAAAAACCGTTTGGCAAGAGAAAACCGAAGCTGTCCGCAAGAAACGCTCGCAGGAAAATCTAGCGCGGCACTTTTGTCACGTGCAGACACGAACGGCGGTCCAATGTTATGTAAACAAAGTGTCGAGTGACGGGCGCTGCAGTTCTGTGTGCTTGTGGTGCAGCTGATTATCGCGGGCAGGTGATAAGAGCTTTTGTCGAGTGGTTAATTTACGTGTTTTTTTTTCCTCTGCCGCCTCTCACGTCACTGATCCGCTGACTAATAGGGGTGTGCTGAAGCGGTTAGGAAAGATAGGTCAACCTCAATCGGCACGATGTCAATTACCGAGAAGGATCTGTACCGGGACACCCCGGTGCGTTATCTAGGTATGATACGGGTGGGGTGGAGGGGCACACGCAACGGGGTTGCTTTGTTACATCATGGTGCCACCCAATCGGAGAGCCGTTTTCCTTGACCCCGTTTTTCTGCTTTTGGTGCATTGAAGGATACGCGAACGAGATTGGAGAAGCCTTCCGACCGGTCATCAAGAAGATCTTTGTGCATGCGAGCTACGCGGTGGCGATCAGCTACGTGCTAGCGGATACGGCCGACAAGTCCAAGAAGCAGTACGATGTACGTCTAAAACATTGCTTTAGTTGGGGGAAAATGCATACTTTACTCATTTCCATCGCTTCCTGCTTCACAGAAACCGGAAATACTGGGTGGAGGATTCCGTGGAGCGGCCGTTGCATCCGGTGACACGCTGTTGTGGCAAATGTTTGCCTCCGTCATCATACCCGGATTTACCATCAATCGGTTAGCATAGGAACAAGCAAAAGCATGTTTATTTTGCAATTTAACACACGTTTTCTTCCGTCTTTGCCGCAGGATCTGCTGGCTGTCGAAAGCGGCCTTGAAAGCGAACAAGGTCAAGGGACCGGTCGGCAAGTGGGGACCGACGCTGCTCGGCCTGCTGGCCATTCCGTTCATCATCCATCCGATCGATAGTGCGGTTGATTATGCGATGGATAACACCTACCGAAAGTATGTTAAATAATATCGCCTTCTAGCTCAAATGCCAAACGATGGCGTTCGAACGGTTCTTTCGAACTGAAAACGGATCGATATGGACAATAGCCAAACTACCGATAGACAGAGAACAAAGCGGAACAACACAGCACAGAAGGGAAGGGAAGGAAGAAAGGGAATTTTGCACAATAATTTTAGATTACGACAGTGCCAGACGTTGCAACACGTGGTGCGGGTTACTATTTTCTGCTTTTTTGCCAAGCAACGAGTTAATTATAGGGAGGAGTGAACTACACCTAAGCCAGTGTTTTGCTCATACTATTGTACTACTACTACACGACATAAGGCGCTACTACCAGACACACACACACACACACCAATGTTTGTTACACTTTACTGTGATAGGAACAGCAAGGAACAGTAGCAGCAGAGTTTTCGTTCGTTGAGGCACAGGGGACAGGACAGATAAGCTTACATGCAGGGTGGTTGGGATGGTCCTCCTCTCTCCCTCCTCACAAAACGGTGCTATTTGAATGTCACAACAGTAAATAAAATGCCAACGTCTTGCCTCAGAAGCTGTGCTGCCCGTTTTCAGTCGTAGAAAGGGTAGGACGTTCCAGTGCGCTCCTGGCCGAAGCCGCGCCCGAGCTGAGTCCGTCGCGAACGGAACGTGTTCCGCACCCAACCGTTTGCCTGTTGCAGTCGAGAATGAACAAGATGCTTAAGCTTAGTGGCAAACTCTTTTACCATTGCATTGCGTCCCGTTTGCAGGTGATAGTCGTGCGCATCATAGCGTTCGGCGTCCGTTGGACGGCCCAGAAACTGTATCGCTGTTGTGTTAAATGGTTTGGAGCCAAACTGATGGAAGAAAATGGTTAGAATTGAAAATGAGAATGTAAAGAGCGTTACCGTACCCAAAGTAGTTCGTTTCGAGCAGCGGTCAGATGGTTCGCTTCCACGTTTTGCTCCTTTCGGTTGATGCGTTGCTGCTTTCGCTTTGCACAGTACGGGCGCAGTGTGACGAAGTAGATTACCTCGATGAGCGAGATGATGGAAAAGCCCAGGAAGAGGCCAAGTAAGCCACCAACGTTCGCTTGAGAGAGCGGTAAGAATGAGAGAAAACAGATTAAAAGCGCTAAAACTGATACCAGCGAGGAATAGAAGTTACATAGAAAGTCGGTAAAGCCCACCAGCTCGCCCTTGGTAAAGCTGCGATAGTACATATCCTTCACAAAGATGTAGACCAGCGCCAGGTTCTGCCTGCAAGCACACATGGAATGGAAAAGTCACATCCGAGATTCCTCATTTTCGAAGCATTCCCTCTTTCCCCACTCTCTCACTTTGCATACACCTCGTCCTTCACGTTGTCCAGCAGCGTCTCCCGTATGGCGAACCGACCAACCTGCAGCTCGGCCGTGGTCAAGTCCGGCACGTAGCTAATCTCGAAGCACCCGGGCAAACAGGAGCAGGAAATGCTCGTGTTGGCGCTGAACGCAATCGAGTTGCGGATCTGCTCGTAACAGCGCGCATTCGCCCGGCTGCAGATCTTCGTGTCCTCGTACAGCTTCGGCAGATAGTACAGCACGCAGCCACAGTTCTCCAGTATCAGCTTCGCCTCGCACTCCAGCTCACAGTTGTTGCGCGAGTACACGCTGTAGTAGGACAGGTTGGCTTCGCTCGCAAACACGCACTGCCGCTGCGCCTGGGCCACCTTCCGTATCTGGTCGGTGGCGTCGTTAATCTTGGGCGTGATGATGATCCGATTCTCCGTACCGACCGGGATGTACTGCGCGTAGTCCGTGATCTTGGGCGTTTCCGACGGGCTGTGAAAGATGATCTTAAACCCAACCGACGACGTGGAGGAGCAGAAGTAATCGCTCGCATTCGCATCCAGCACCATCGCCAGGCCCATCGCTACGCCCGGCCCGGCAATGAAGCGCGGATAGGACGCATTGGACGGTTCCTCGGCGTACCCGTTTTCCGGCGTCCACAGGATCGGGCGGAATCGGCCACTGCTGCTGCCCGCCTCGGTGGGAAAGATGCTCGGTGCGGTCGCGTTCCGAAACATGTACACCGTGTCGAGCGTGTTGAACGTGCAGCAGAGGCCCTCGTCGGTGAAGATGGATTGGAATATTTCCGAGCAGCGTTCCGGCTGCTTCGCGTACCGGCAGGCTTTCAGCAGCGCCGAGCAGGGTTGCGTTGCCTGCGTTGTGGGTGGAAGGAATAGAGTGAATAGTGTGAAGCTTAACTTGCACACTCAGCATCATCCTCCGGGGCAAACGTACACTCAGCAGCATCCGCTTCACCGCGGACCAATTCCCCTCGTACTGTGTGTCGTTGAAGTCGTCATCGATCGAGCAGATGCTTTGCAGCACCGTCTCCTCGAGCGTGTTCTGCTCGATGCGCTCGGCGGCCTCGCGCCGCATCTGGTTCATGTTGCAGATCGTCACGGCCGGAAACGGAATGTCCCGGATGTGGGTCGCGATCGGGTTGAGGGCGATGATGATCGGCGACGATTGCCACTTGATGTACACATTCGAGATGAAGTAAATCGAGCAGGCGGTGACGACAAGAAAGGTCAGGAAAAAGTAGGCCCTGAAGCAGCAACAAAATGGCGTCCAATTAGTGTGCGGCAAGTAGAGCTTCGGAGTGCTCGAGTGGGCATTAAACGTTTGTGGTAAGGTTAGGATTTTGACGGTGGACAAAATCAAGTGTCCGTCCTTAACTGATTGATCATCCTAAGTGTCTGTGTGTGTTTGTTTTCAATTAATAAATCACTAATCTACCTTTCGCAGAGCGTCAGCGATACCGTCCCGATGTACTTCAGCCCGTGGATGGTGGTGTTGAGGCAGTACTCGCGAAGATTCTCCGTAAACGAGACACGCTCCCTGTTGATTGCCGCTTTGATGCGTTGCTCTGCGGAGCGGAGGATGCATATTTTGAAGCAAAGTTCATAGCAGCTCAGGTAATGAGAAGGAGGAACGTTACTTTAACATCGGGTTTAAAGCACGGATTTCAATCGCACTTACCCTTATCGAACGCCACGTGCGGCAGGCGGTGCAATGGGAAAACGGGAGCCATGATGGCGTAAACTGATGATGCGTCGGTTGATTTTTTTCCTCTCTACCGTGACCACTTTACCACTGCAAACCACAACAAAACCATTCACCGAGTGGGTTTGTAAAGCATGCTTTGATCTTTTATGCAGAACCCACTGCGAACCGTAATGGAAATGGATTGTGGCTTGAAATGGCTTTTTGGGGGAATGGGGAGACCACATACACACACACACACACACGGACACTATCGATTAATTTGTGGCTATCATCAAAATAATATTGGAAAACGTGTTTGGCAGCTACTGTGAGGGCAATTTCTCTTGTAAGGGCATTGCCGTTGAAGCCCTTTCGATCAATACCGCAGCATCACATGCCTCACGTACGAGCACACACACACACATCGATTGGAGGGTAATTTTCCCCCTACCTAAAGTTGTTCTGCTGTGCGGGGAAAACACCTTGAACATCGATTTTGGCGCCGAACAATGCTCCTTCGAAGGGAAGCTCCCCCCCAATGTAAGGCGTGTGAAATTGGTGGCTTCCGCCTCAGTGCAATAACCGTGCTACTTGCAGCGAGTTTATGGAGCACGTAGCACGTGTGTGTGTGTGTGTGTCTTTTGTTCAAGAAGAATGCGGCATTGCTCCTGCCGCCAAAGTTGCCAAATTTGTCTTGGCTTCCCCCTGCAGAGACCACATACGCGGGCGCGCGCTCTAACCTATGATATTGACGGCGGCCTCCCATCAATTGCCAGCCCGGTAACAACGGAAGGAAATTATTTGCATGTATCGACAATCAATCAACCACTCCGCCGGCGTCCTGCCGATATATCCTGCTCAGCCTTACAGGACGCTTGTTGTGTGCTCCGTGCGCTGGCGAGATGTGTAGACCACGAAGGTAACATTAATCCTTTGGTGTGATTCGAGGGACGAGGGAGAATGTCTTAGAAGCTCCACGCCGTGGATGTACGTGGAATCGAGTTTTACTGGGGTTTTCCGGCATAGATTGGAGTTGTGAACGTGTGACTGACGATTGGAAGAAAATCGTTTAAAAAAACCCATCCTAATTTCTAAGCAACTGCCTGCAAACGAACCATTCTTTGGTTCTGTTGTAATATCCACATGTGGTTGCTTTTACAGCAGCACATACTTTATACCCACTTCGAGCGCCAGGGCCCTGATGGTGGGCCACAAAATGCCGCAGTTTAATCGATCGAACCCCAGCTTCCCGAACGACCTTTCATTAAAGTTTAATTTACAATTTTGTCACTTGGCCCAGCTCTGGCAGTGGAGTCTTTCCCCAGCCCCCACAAGAATCGGGCTTTAAAGTCATCATTTTCCAATTTTTCAGCTCACTGGGTTGCCCGTTGCCATAATCCATGTGCGGACACCCGGGTCGGAAGGTAATGGAATGATACTGTCCTTTTTTTGCATCTCCTTAGCACGAAAAGCTCGGCCCGGCTGTGTGCTTAGTGGCAGGCCGAGCCAATTTTTTGGCAAATTTTATCGAAAATATCGGTGTGGCACCATCTGGTCCGGTGCGTGTGTGTGTGTGTGTGTCTGCTGGGCGTTGGGTTATGATAGGGTTTGGACGGTTTTTTTGGAACATTGAGAACACCTTTTTGCTGGTCCCTTCCGTTCCTATGTGTAATCTGGGGGAAAGTTGGAGAGATAGAGGGTGCTCTATTTGTGCTTATCCACAAACATGTATTTTCCACCTGGTTCGCATGCTTTCTGCTGCTGTGTGGGACATTGGGATAATTAAAGTTTACGGTATAGGTTGGAAGTTTTGCATGCTTTTTGATGCTCTTGGGCTTTAAACGTGAATTCCAAATTCCACTGCCCAGGTTAAGTAGCTTTAAACCATTTAGAGCGCGTGTGTTTGTGTCTGTGGTCCTTTTTTGTTCACCCACCCAACCGTGTAACGAACCGAGACAGCGTTTGAACTCTTATCCCTTTGAAGCTGTTTTGGATCGAATTTACTCTCACGCGCCACGTGCTTGGGGAGGAGGCTATCGATATCCCTTCGGTGGTGATTCCGACTTCCAATTACCCCCTTTCAACGGGGGGGATCAGTAATGGCAAATAACGACGAGTGCCGCCTGGGAAAATGCATCAAAGAGGTACTCGCCTTCGCAGAAACGCTAGACGCTCATTCGCACACACGATCGTCTGACTCGTTATTAAAATTTAATATTAAAACGAATCGAATACAAACAAACAAAAAACAGCATCCAATCCTGCCAATAATCAACGCTTCGTATGCAGAACAAGTTTAACAGCTTAACGGGAGTGCAAGAGTTGCGTTAATTGAACAAGAATGCAGCAGATTTACACTTCAGCTCACATTGTGCAATGCGTACTGCTGGAGGTGTGGAAAAGGCGAGGAATAAAGCAACAAAAAAAGGGAGGGAAATTTGCTCGCTTTCATGTCCAACGAAGCAATGTAGAAGATTTAAAAATAATTAAAATAAACATAAAAACCTCCCCTGCAAAACGTGTCGAACGCTGCTGCCACCCGAAACAGCAGGACATGGAATTATGATTCAATTATGCGGCGAAACGGAACTGTCCAGTACACATCCTCACACATAAGAGAGCTTTTGCACTGTTATAATTTGGCCAGCTACTTGGAACAATGTAGCGGGATTAAAAACGACGGGAGTCATCTGTGTCTCCTCTTGCAAATGGAATTAATGAAACAACAGGGGAGATTTCCTCTCCTTTCGTCCTTGTTTGGTGCGTATGCGCCTCCATTACTGGTCGAATATAAACATTCCAGCCTGCGGTTAAGCCTCTTGAATTGCGATTCTGGTAACGTGCGCCGGGGGAGGATAGAATAAATGAACGATCCAAAAGGAAAGCAGAAAACGATGAAACGGTGAACCACGCAAAATGGGATAAAAGCCGTTTTTTAAGCACCTTTTCGCTGATAGTAAGCTGATAAACGGAATTTTAAGCACTAGAACCGCGAATAAACCAACTAAAGGCTAAAGAACTTCGCGTTTTCTCTCGATTCGAGCCTTCTAACCGGAAGCGGAACCGGTCAGCTACTGAGGCTGATCGCGTGCCCTTTGACTGGTTTTGTTGCAAACAGTGGACACGGACAGTGGAGGGGAACAATCCGCACTGAAGGGGAAGGGTGGAAAAACAAATCAAACCGGTTAGAACCAACGGGGGGGGGGACATTCACAGCAGTTGCTGTTGGTGGTCAAATAATGAAATTATATGTAAAACTGTAGGACAGAGAAAGTACTCGAATTCTTCTATGTATTTCTCTTTTACATTCTTCAAGGACACATGAATCCAGCTTTTTTGAAAATCTACAAATTCTACCTCCATTCAAAACTTGTCCGTTTTTCTCATGCCCATTTCCCAACAGTGACCGTCCGGATGGCGTGTGACACAAAGTTTATCTTTGCTTATGTTTGCATAAACACGGCACTGGAGGGGGGTGGTCAACCCTATCCATCCGTCCATCCAGCGGGAACAAATTGATGCGACCCCATGCAGTCATAACGTTGCGGATATGCACTTTTCCGCAAGCCCGCCAAAGTGTTGGGCAGAGACAGTTTCGCCACCTGCGGCTTCGTTCTCAATGGCGCAAACCGGACATTACATGCTTCTGCTTCATTTGTGGAGCGAACGATGTAACAGGACTTTGCTGTAAGGACCCGGTTTGCCCGGCGGGCACGTGACGGGCGGGATATTTATCAATATCATCGTGGCGTGACGTTTGTTTGCGATTTTTGACCCTCCCATTCCAGGATGGGACAGCAGAGGATCGTTCGGATGGTTGTTTGGGAATGTGTGCACGGGATTTTCATTTCATTTCAAACTCTACCACATGGCCACTGGACTGGATGAGATGGGAAGGACGTCCGTCTCTCTGGGGAAGCTTTTATGCGGTGTTGCCCATTTTAGCCTAATTTCCAACAAGAGACCTGCCCGTACCGTAAGTAAGCGTGGCAGCTTGTTCAACAGGCAAAAGTGGTCGTCCTGTCCGGACATACCAGAACACACACACACACACCCAGTGTTGGTTACTGTGACAAAGCACCACCGGTGTGACGAGGCGACAGTGTGACCGAGAATGTTGGTTCCAGCCGTTTCTAAACCGTCACACCACCGCGTATGTAAACATGGACATGCATGTGTATGCACTTCTCCTGTTCGGTCGGTCGGTCCGGGAGGGGAGTGAAAATTCCCCGACACGCTTTCCCGCATTTAGCGCAACCACATGGGCCGTGCCAACACAGCACGGGCGTCGTTCCGCGTGACCGTTTCATCCGTTGGGCGCAGGTTCTTGAAGCAGGTGCTTGAAGTGCCGCCCTGCCCCCGGTCCCCGTCGTTTACTTTCGTCATTAAGCCCACCCTCCCCACGCCGTTTTAGGTCAACGGTGGCGCAGGCAGATTTTTAGTGCCATGTGCTAGGAACAGATTTTAAGTAGGGTTTTTTTTCTATTCCATCTTTCTGTAGCCTCAGCGCGCTCTTCTATTCACTGTTGTAAATATTGACACATTGGACTTTGGAGGAGCAAGCAAGAAGGCGCATTGTGTGCGGATGCTACCCGCTGTCTAGTATTTGCATCGTAATTTGCTGGCCGTGTGTTTGTGTGTGTGTGGTAGTAAGTGGCGTAGCACCCGTAGGGAAAAGCGGCACAAATTAACGAGCACTAATCAGTTAAGCGTGGTGTTGCTTGCACTAACTTGCCGCCGTGGTTTGTCACGGTGTGATCCGGAGCGCGGTGTCGGTGCTGCGATGTGCATAAGCCACATCGTGTGCTAGAGATGATGATGGTGGGGAAAGTGCAAACTACTTGTGGGCTGGGTGAAATTAATGAAAGAACTGTCCGCTGACAAAAGGTGAGGAAAGAAAATTGCGAAACAGATTTGCGTACAGCAGCATAGTGCCCGTTTGCCTGGTGAGAGAAAATTACCCAGAACTGAAGCGCCATTAAGCCGGGTAGATGGTTTATTGTTATGATCGCATCGTTTAGTTTATTTAAATTAATCTCCCTCATATTTTCTTGCTAAAAGTGAAAACAAATCGTTTAACCGAGTTCGTCGCTTAGCGCTTAACCCCATTTAGTGCGGAGTCTTTAGCCGCTCACCGGACAAAAACCATTCGCCCATCCGTTCCCTGCATAATGGGCGACATCTTGGCCACGTACCGCTCGAACACGTCAATGTCCAGTGGGCCCACGCGCACGTTGGTGCGATGCTGCCCGAACATAGTGTAACCGTTGCCGCCGCTGCCAATCCACGCCGCAATCGCAATCCGATAGGTAGCGTTCAGGTCCAGCGGTTCGTAGCGCGGAATCCGGCACACCCGGCACCGCACATCCACACGCTGGACGCGCTGCAGGGCAGGGCGCGTCAGGTTGAAGACGACGCGCAGCCCCGCGAACTGCAGCACATCGGCCGTATCGTACCGGCTGGCACTGTACTCGAGTGCGTCGAGCAGATAGTGGCCGCGCAGCTCGAACGTATCGACCGTGTTTTCGTACGGGATGGCCGTCACCAGATCCTCGTACGTCAGCGTGCCGGGTGCGAGCGAGGTCCGGAGGCCACCGTCGTTGGTGATGCCGATCGCCGCGTACGTCCACTCGTGCTCGGCCTCTCCCCGGCCGACGTAGTAGTCGACGAACGCGTCCGCAACGAAGCTGCCGAAGTTACACTCCCCCGTCCGGCAGGCCGGCTTGGACAGGAACACCTTGGACGCACCTACCGGGCGTACGGCAAGCGCATCGACCTGCGTGCGCCACGGCACCAGCTCTCGCTCGATCTGTTCATCCTTGGGGAATGATTCGTCCAGATACTCGGTGTTACCTTCCCAGCGCACCGCTTCGCCACGCTCGTCAAAGTACACCACCAGATGGCCCAGGTACTTGGTGAACGAACCGGCCTGTACGATCAGCACCCGGCGGCCGGCAGCTTGCTCCACCACGAACGGATAGCTGCCCGCCGGCACGTCCGGCCAATCGGCCACAGTGCCCGTGTGCAGCAGGGTGTGCGAATGACCTCCGACAACGACGTCCACATCCGGGCACTCCCGCGCAATCTGCTGATCGATGGTGAAGCCACAGTGTGACAGCACTACGATAATGTCCACGCCGAGCTGCTTCAGGGCCGTCGCCTCCTGATTGATGCACTGCACCTCATCCAGGAAGCGGACCCGGTCCGTCATGCTGAGCGTATCCGTCGCGTGGTGTATCACACCAATGATTCCGATCTTGCGACCACCACGCTCCAGCACGACACTTCGCTGGTACTTCCCCTGTAGCGTCGGCTCCTCGCGATCGTCGATGTTGGCAACCAGCATGGGACTGTCGATAGCTCCCAGAAACGGTACCAGTCCCTCCACACCGTGATCGAACTCGTGGTTGCCGAGGGTCATGGCATCGGCGGGCAGCAGGTTCAGAAAGTAGGCAGTCACATTCCACCTCAGCAGCGTGTACCAGATCGTGCCCTGGAAGCTATCGCCTGCGTTCAGGTAGATTGGGTTCCGATCGGCGTACTCCTGCTGCAGCGATTTGATGCGGGAAACAACCCGCCCATACCCGCCGATGCATCGTTCACCCTCGTCCGGTTTGCAGCGCGTCGAAACTGTGTTCGTCTCCTCGAACCGGGCATGAAAGTCGTTCAGATGGATGATGGTCAGCGGGTAGAGCAGATCGTCACTTTTCTCCGTCCTCCATGCTTTGCTAATCAGAACACCTTGCTCGGAGGCGGCCGCACAACACACACCACACACGGCCGTAACTGTCAAACAGATCCCGAAGCGTAACAGTGCTGGGACGGTCCACATCTTGCCAGCGTCGAACGACTACTGACACTCCGCTGGACTCGTTCTGTCTGTGTTGGTTGCGCTGGTGTGGGCAATTGTGTTGATAAGAGCAAATCAAAAACATTGACCGTGGAGAACGGGGCCTGTGGAGGTATTAGAGACGATGAAATGTGACGATCCAGCACTCTCCGACGTTGGATGCTGTCGGGACTTCAAGGAATGGGGGTTCGTTTTTCCATTCTCACGACCTAAATTGTGGGGGTTTGATGAACCAAAAAGAAGGTGTGATAGCAGCGTGACCGACGTTAATAACTCTTCAGTATCAGACGCTTTGGCTGCATGTGGTTGCTGATAAGCTGTGAACATCGATTTTAATGCAGATTGATGCAACACCGGTGGTGGAACGGTTGAACGGGGTCGGAAGCGCTTAGGAGATGGATGAGTCTAACTTGCCCCATGCCTAGTGAAGGTGATTAAAGTCCACATACATTCATTTAGGAAATTTGCATTCCTTTCGCCTTCGATGTTATCAAAGCTATAATTGATGGACTAAATACGAATCGATTACTCCGAAACTATCCTTAAAATGGGTTTGGGCCTGCGTATAAATTATTCTACCAGTCGCCGAATCGTATTCAGTGCTCCTCTTCAACTCAACGATCAGTAGGGCAGCTTCTCCAAGGCAATTCTCTCGCACGGAAGATAGGTAATAAAGAGCTGTATCTTCCAAGCGCGACTCGTTAGTTAATCTTCTCTTCCGCACTAAGTGGGAGCCTCAGTTGAGCTGTACACCGCGCACGGTTTACACGCGTCTTTGCGGCTTCCCCTTAACAACGACGCATCGCGACGCGTCCCGTGCGCTCGCTCGTGTGTAAGTATGTATGCCCAAACGGGTTATCTGCGTGTTGATGAGAGTCTCATTTTTTTTTTGTTGCTTCTCCCCCGCGGCGATTGCTAGGGATTGGAGCTTATCACCTACCACATTGCCGAACGCTGCGCGTCCACTTGTTTGTGTGGAATCGTCGAGTTGTGTCAGTTGTGGACGGGAGAATCGTGCGAGCGATGATCTCGTTGCCGTGGTTGTTGACTGTCTGCTGCGCTCTGGCCGTGGTTGGCAGGTGTACAGTGTTGCATCAATCGGTAGACTCCGCTTCCGGTGTGGTTATAGCGAAGCAGCCCTCAGTGAGTGAGCAGCTGTTTCCTCTGACGATCATCCATCTGAACGACTTTCACGCCCGGTTCGAGGAAACGAACACAGTTTCGACGCGCTGCAAACCGGACGAGGGTGAACGATGTATCGGAGGATACGCTCGAGTTGTCTCCCGTGTCAAATCCCTTCAGCGCGAGTACGCCGATCGCAATCCCATTTACCTGAACGCTGGTGATAATTTCCAAGGCACACTGTGGTACTCGCTGCTGCGCTGGAATGTGACCGCACACTTTCTGAATCTTCTCCCGGCGGACGTGATGACACTCGGGAACCACGAGTTTGAACATGGTATTGGTGGGCTGGTGCCATTCCTGGACGTGATCGATAGCCCGGTGGTAGTGACTAATATCGACGATCGGGAAGAACCCACACTGCAGGGGAAGTACACGAAAAGCGTAGTGCTGGCGCGTGGTGGGCGTAAAATCGGTGTGGTTGGTGTTATCCATCATCTCACAAACACGATGGGCATGACGGAGCGACTCCGATTTCTGGACGAAGTAGAGCAGCTACGGATGGAGATCGGTCGGCTGAAGGAGGAAGGAGTTCAGCACATTGTGGTGCTTTCACACTGTGGTTTGGAGATCGATCGTATCATAGCTCGTGAACTTCCCGATGTTGATGTGGTCGTCGGAGGACATTCACACACCTTCCTGTACAACGGTACTGCCGATGGGTTCCCGGATGACCCAGAAGATACGTACCCGATCGTGGTAGAGCATCCCGAGGGACGCACGACACTGATTGTGCAGGCGGCGTCGTACGCGAAGTACGTTGGGCGTATCACGCTCTACTTCGATGAGGAAGGTAACATCCGTGAATGGGAAGGAAATCCAGAATTCCTGGACAGCTCGGTACCGCAGGATGAAGAAGTTCTCGCACAGCTAGCTCCATGGCGGGAGCAGGTCAACGTGCAGGCCAACCGGCAGATCGGTTATTCGGCGGTAATGCTTGCGAAACCCGACTGCGCTCGGGGAGAGTGTAACTTTGGGAACTTTATTACGGATGGGTACATCGACTACTTCGCCACGGAGGGCCAGAAGGCTCCGAAACCCGACCAGTGGACGGAGGTGGCGATCGCGTTCAATACCGGTGGTGGCATGCGAACGTCACTGTTTGCTGGGAATCTCACGTTCGATGATCTTGTGACGGCGGTACCGTTTGAGGATACGATCGATAGCTTTGATCTGCTCGGTCGGGATCTGCTCGATGTGCTGGAGCATAGTGCAAGCCGGTACGGCACATCGGACACGATGCAGATGTCTGGCATGAAGGTGACGTACGATTTGCGCCGCCCTGCCGGGAGCCGGGTGGTGTCGGTGAGCTTACGGTGTCGCTACTGTTCGGTGCCTCACTACGAACCGCTAGATCCGGAACGTGTCTATCGGGTAGCGACCGGTGCGTACATACGGAAGGGTGGCAGCGGGTACACGATGATTCCTGCGAGGGCTACCAATCTGCTGATCGGTCCGGTGGATATTGCCGTGCTGGAGCATTACGTACGAAAGATGACTCCCATCGTTAGCGGAACTGAGGGACGCATTACCGTTATTGCAGAGTGAATAAAACGCAACTCGAACAAACGATTTTAGGTTCAAAAGCGCATTGTTATGAGAACTTTTATGTAGCTGTGTACTGTAACTTTTAGGTCGCGGTCGATTGGATGGTGAATGTTGGCTTGAAACGTGGAAGGAAATTTACAATGTCACGACGATGGATGTGGTATGTAAAAAAAGGGACATTACCTTTTTAATGCAACCGGTAATTAATTTTGTGGCAGCCTACTACCCAGCAGCCTTGACCATGAAGCGTTCCCGGCGGTTGTTAAATCCGAACGAATAGCATGTGCGTCAATCAACACGTCACACCGCTGCCAACTACACATTCATGCCATGGCGTGAGCTTTCTTCGCCAAACTTTTCCCAACCATCTCATTACGGACCGGAGCGGTACCATTCTTTGGGAAGAATCTCTTGATGCTGTAGCTGAATGTGCTCGGGGGATTTGGGTCTCGTACCGCACCCGATAACTTTATTGAATTGAACAGTGATTTCGTTGCCCTAACGGTTCGGTTCGACGTCGGCACCATACGTCCTTCCGCTTCACCCAGCCCAGACCAGCGGTTCGTTGTGTTCGACAGCTTTTGGGGAAAAGTTCCCCCACTAGATCAACAGCCAGCCGGCTCAAGCCATGGGGATGTTTTCTTGGTTATGAAACATAAACATAAGTTTCAGTCGCTTCGCGCTGACAAGGAACAATGTGAAGATGAACTGCGGGAGGGAGAGAGGGAGAGACCAGCTTGGGAGCTGGTAAGAGCTTCACCGTTGGTAGATGATAAAGTTCCTTGCTGGGTATTAAAAATTTCCACTCGTTTGGCTTCAATTTTTGCAACGGATTGTACGTGTTTCGGGGCCGTTTTGTCGCGCCACGACGTCCCGCTGGGTTACTTTTGTTTTAGCTTTCAAATTTGTTTCGAAGTTGTTCGAGACATTGTTTGGAACAGGGGCAGAGATAGCTTGAGGAGTGTTTTAAGGCTTTGTTGAGAGTGCTGTGTGTAGGATTTACACAGTGGTAGTGGCTAATCACAAAATAATGATGCGGTAATATCACCATTTAGACATCGTGAATAGTAAAAATATTTGTAAGCGCTGCTACAAAACATAATAAATAAATAAATATTTTTGTTTTTTGCAAATTAGCTAACAAATCGGAACGATGAATGCAACGTAGCGTAGTTTGACAACCCTGCCACGAATCTATTCAGCTCTCCCTTTACTCTCTCTCTGTTTGTGTATCTCTCAGCAAAGTAAAGCGCTCTCGATGGAGCAATACAGTGCTGTACATACTTTATTCGTTATAAATTTTGAATATCGTTTTGCATATTTATAATTTAATTAAACCCCGTTTTTATTGTGAAAAGAAGGCATGAAAGCAATCTTTTAAAATCAAAATTCATATCCTTAAATCACATAATTTGTGTCCAAACATCTTCGTCCCAGAAAGGTATCTATTTCATCCGTTGCAATCAAATGTGCAATACGCGTAAGAGAAACATCACACCAACAAAATGCTCACGCGTTAATCGGTTCTCTCCATTCGCTCTCTCGATTCGATATCCAACTCCAAACTCGACCACGACCAGGGCCTGATGGCTACACGCGGCGCGAAAGCAGTTCGTCTTTAGCCAACCGTCATCGGTGGCAGGTTTGAAAAGGTGGTACACGGTGGTTCGTTCAGCAGGCTTGAGCAGCTTTCTTGGTTCTGGTGTTGTGTCTGGCGCGACGTCTCGTCTTCGCATTGTCGCTTTCAGTACGACCGCAACGGTGGCCGCGTTCGGGAGGTGCGTTTCGAGTTTTCTCCTGCATTAGTTTAGAAAGCCGAGCGTTGTAAGTGTTGTGGTGGTCGTTGTTGTTGTTGTTGCGGTTGGGTGGCGGTAGAACCAGTTTTGTGGCCGTTTTGTGCCCGTGAACTGTGGACCAAACTGTCGAAGGAAGCTGAGATGATGGTAGAAGCGAAACAAAAAGGTGGACCGATTGTGCGATTTCGGGTGTGTTTTTGGTAGTGACAGGCTTCGCCCTTTTTCGGTATGAAAACCAACCTGCTGTTGCTGCTGCCGATCGACAATCCGGTTATAGCGAGGGAAGGAAGCAAGTGCGAGTGACGTGTGTTGCTGGTGGTGCTGGAACCCTGGACTCAAGAACGGCCGGTGGGAACGTCAATAAACGCTGACATGCTAACGGGATACGGATCCCACTGCAAACGATTCGAGTGTTTTGGGGCGGGTGCGTTAGTTAGTGTCACTTATGGAATTGTTTCGAAATTGCTTTTCCTGCATTTCCGATCGTTGCGAAACATTCCAAAACACGATACACGCTTTATTCGAGCGTACGATAATAGCTTTCCCCATTGAATGGCTCCCCCATCCTTAACGAAGCGGTGCACGTGTTTCCAATTCGCTTGTGAATGATGTTTCGCGCGCGCCAAAACTTCCAACTTCGCGCGTGTCACTAACCTAGTACCGACCGGAGCCAAACCGGATATTGAACTTTTCCCTCATAGCGTGGTCGTTTATGGTTGTGCGTGCCCTTGCCACCACTCTCTCTTTCTCTTTCCGATTGTGTGTATGTTTGGTGTGCGTGCTTGCGTGTATGTGTGTATGTGATTTGTTTTGTTGGCAAAGCTGGTCTCCTTCCTGCATGGTCGTCCACGAATCGGCTGTTCGTACGGTAAAGGGATTTGGTTCGAAATTAGTTTCCACCGAATGCTCGAACGTTCTGATGCAAATTAGTTTCGAACCAACCAAGCTTTCCAAAGTGGGGGAACGAGGGAAGTCTCAGCTTTGGGTGGGTCGTCGATCGGCTCAGCGAAACTGGGCGCTTGCACCCCCCCCCCCCCCTTTGGAGGGCATTCCGACGAGTGCAGAAAATGCAGTGATTTACGTGGTCGCCAACGTATCCGGCGGCCCTGCGTGGCCCTGCATACCCATGTGGTGTCTGTTTACGTACGGGCTGGAACGTACCAGTGCGCCGATTGCCAGAAGAAAGTCAACGCCGCATGCCAAAGACGCAAGAGCGCGCAAAAAAAAAGCTTATCCGTGGTATGGAAAATCAGATGGAAGAAAACGAAATGGATAAGACACAACACAACCGGCGATAGGTCTTCGATACGTTGCTCGGAGCTGCTTGCAGTGTGAAAGGGGCAGGAATTTACGACACACAGAGAGAGAGAGAAAAAAAACCATAACAACAAAGAAATGAAACACCGTTCATTCGTCCGTTCGACCTGCGGACGTCTTCGCCGTTGCTCCGTTACTGAGATTGGCCAACGTGTATCTTAGCAGAGATTGTCTCGCAGCAAACCCGACGGCCCGTTATGTTAGAACAGCCCCAGCGTAACCAGGAAGTCGGCAGAACGCAACGGTGCCTGCAACGGACAGCCTAGATCTAGATCACGCGGTAAGTACTGCCAAGTACGCGAGTGCTATAATGAGGCCTTGTTGGAAGCGCTGCCGATGAATTCTTCGACGGAAAGTTTTCAAACGTACTGCTCATATCGGAGAATATCTCATATCGGCAAGTCTGGTGGCACCAGTAATGATACAGCTTGTCATCTTCAATTGCAAGAGTAGTCAAAGCCAAGCCAAAGCAACGCCAACTTTATCACGACATCCTGAACCTCCTACGGGGTCGAATAAACGAGCGCTGAGCGAAAAAGTTAGCAATATAGGTACAAATTATAACAACGCACTATCTCGGGGATTGTCTTGCCCGGCTGGAGGACGTTTGATCGTACCTTCGGTCATCCTGGTCGCACCCCGTGGAAAAAGGGACCAAAGCAAAAGACTTAAGTTACACCCGACGGGGTGTGGTGTAAAGTTAAAACCGCAAACCCGTGTGGGATGGTTAGCTTTGCTGCTGCTTCATCAGCGCTGGCTTCTCGGCCTCGCCACATGTGTATCCCTGTGACGGCAGCAAACGGAAAAAGTTTTCCCATCCCTTAATCGAGCGCCCGGCCCATCTTCGGGGCGACTCGGCGTCGGAAAAGATACAATTTCAAATCCTCATAAATAGTCGGCAGTAATAGTAGTAGTATCAGCAGTAGCAGAAGCAGCCGTAGCAGCAGTAGAAGCACGGGATCGAGTTAGCAGCACGGGGTGAGAGCTAGCAATTTAGAAAAGAAGGTCGTCTGTTTGCTACACTTCCGCAAACAGTTTGTTTGGATGAAAACTTTTTTCATATCGTGTCGTAGAGTTTATGGACGCAGCTTTTGTGCATGCTGGTTTCAGATTAATTTGAAAGTAAAGTTTTTCCCACCCCGAAACCACTGTAGCTTAAATTATGATCCTCACTGTAGATCGCAAGCATCGGTGTGCTGAGCTACTCTTTGCTAATGTGTAGAAAGCGTCGTTCGGGAGTGGAGTGGCGGCGAACGTATTTTACGAGAATTGGCTTGCATTGAAAGAACTGCAATAACGATCGGGCTTGAAGCTTTCTTCGGTTCCCCCTTTTTGCCACTTACCACTCGGTAAGATCATTCAAACACACCGGTGGCGATTGTATTGCGAACCGCGCAGTGCCAATAAATCACTTCCCCCCCCCCCCCCCCCCCCAAAAAAAAAAAGATCCCGCTTCGAGGCGCATCTTGGGCTTCTTATGATTCAATGGCTTTGTTGTTTGTTTGTGCTAGCCTTTCCCTTGCCGCTTCCGATGGCTAATCGAGCGACGATCACGATCCTCAACAGTGGGCCGGCAAGTGAAAGTGACAAGATTTCGCGATGCACACCCAATTGAACGAAATCGCTCGACGGAAGTTGTTTGCGAAATTCGCATTCCGCTATTCGGTGCAGTTTCGTGCGTGTGTGTGTGTTTTAAGCTAGCGATAGGGAAAGAGAGAAATTCAAACTAGTGTGGACTGGTGGAGTAGATTTAACCGTTCGGACACATTAGCACCATTAACGATCAACAAGCTAATGTAGAGCCCGGCTGCGTGTGATACGGATTTTTGTTGTTGTTGTGTGAGTGCCGAACTGGGGCCGACAAAAGCAATAGAAACCGTTTTTGACCTTCCGACAAGCGTCGCGGTTCTCGCACCCGTAAAAGGCAGGTGCGTTTGTTGCCGCTGGTCAATCCACAAATTTGAAACCGCGAAATCCAAACACAACCACATCGAAGGCTATCGAAAACGGTTTGGTGAAAACGAGTGACGGGGAATATCGTTTTAGGAGGTGTCCATCGTCATAACAAAGGAAAGAAGAAACAAACAAAAAAACTGGACCACAATGTAGGGTACGACGTACCTTCGAAATGCCCGTCGGGGGCATTTGACACACTGGGCGCGAGGTCACAAACTATAACCCAAGCTGAACGTGGTCCTTCGACCCGGAGCGATTGGGCCAATGAACGGCCTAGTGTGCCGGTTCCGGAAATTCCACGTAAGATCTCGAGCTATTACTAAGTGAGACTGCTCCAAGTGATCGCTGGTCGTAATTGGAGAGACTTGGACGTTTGTATTGGAATGTCTTTTTCGTCCAAAGGAGAGTGGTTAGCGGTGAACATACGAACATGACCCGCAGCGTGAATGTTCCACAAGTGATCCGAAGGTTTTGCCGTAAGCATTGGCAGGCCGGTTTATAATATGTCTAAACTTCTCCTACCCCAAACTATGCAGTAAGACTATGCGACATATAGTAATGCATCAATTACGTACGTGGCAAGCATGGTTTGGAGGTGTTGGATGAATGTTATCCAAGAAATGCTTCATGCATTGTCGCTCAAGCTCCACAAGATTTTGCAGATTCTGGACAAGGTTTCTGTTGCTTTATTTTGTGAATGCTTTATTTTCGGAACACAATGCGTATTCATCCGCGTCGCGCTAGAATCCGGAACGTTTTGTCAAGAAACTAATTTTATTTAACCACACCGGTCTTGATTAATCACCGTGCCCACCGTTGGACGATTGTTTGAAGGTTGCACATTACAGTGCCTGGACCTTTGGACAATTTGGACAGCCGGTGGAGGTTTTGTGTCGGATAGAACGTAAATGGTTTCAGTTAATTAAACTCGTAAAATACATGGACGTTCAGTTGAAAGCCGCCCCGGGAGAAACGATCGATCAAAGGAAACGACACTGTTTGACATTCAATTCCACCACGGTGGACCGTTTTCCGATGCCGAGCAATTTAAAGTGAACCGAAATGGCTAACAGGCCTTGTTACTCTTTTTTTGTTTTGTTACAATGGATTACGAGCCAAAAGTGGACTACATTCAAATCATATTGATGCAGACGATCTTGATTGCCGCCTCATCTGCCGAGTCATTATGCGGCTAACCTGTTTCCAGGTTGTTCATTGCACCACCAGCCGCTGCACCATAAATCTCCGACAAAATCAAGCCCTCGGTCAGCTTAATCGGGCCTATTTAAGGCTATATAAACACACCGATATGCAATCAATTTGGTTCACGCGCTCGGAAAGCTTTAAAAAAGTATCAAATAAGGCCTGAATAATTCACGTCATAAATCACGCGACGCATCGCGGATAGCATCAGGCCCTGGTTACCTTTGGTTTGGGTGGAAAATGGGTAGAATTAATTGAATAAATTAAATTAAAATGAATAGCTCCCGGGTAGAGCATTTCAAACGAGTTCGGGCCCTAGCTGGGCAGTGTGGAGCTTTCGGAGCACGGGTGCATTTCCGGGTGATTTTATATCACCCCATCAGCACGGGTGGGACTCGTCCCATCCCAGGAGAAACATCATCAAATGATCAATAAAACTGAAGTGTGCTCGGCTGATTAAAGCCTGGCCAGCTAAGCGTTGCTCCATCTCCATTTGCCGAGGGCTGAAATCACAGGCTCATCACCCTAAATGCTCGATGGCATTGGCAATCAGCGCCAACGGCTCATTATTTATCAATTAATCATACCGCTGGTCCGATTCGAGCAGGCGTAAGCACTTACTGCCGCTTAATTAATCACACAGCTTCCAGCAGTATCTCGACGCTGCTGCTGCTGCTGTCGCTGCACGGTTCGTTGTGTTTGAGGGACCGGATTGAACTCTCCCCATTCCCCAACATGAGCAACCAATAAAGTGCATCAGCAAAAAAAGGCCCATCAAGCGGATGATACTGACAAACACATTGAGTTTGATTTACTTGCTCATGAATTTTAACGAATGCTCTCCCACAAAAAAGCCATTTCGATTGGCCACCACCCTGACACTCCCCCGTGGGAGCCGTTTGTCATTTCGCGCATTAGAATTCGATTGGCTTCTCGGTATTTTGGTTGGGCGGCGGGCCCGATTCTGTGAGCTTGTTCGCTCGAGAGCTCGATGAACCGTACCGCAGCAATGGGACGGGGAAAATCCTTACCCGATAATCAAGCCTCCAGCCATCCGGATCGGTCGGGCAGCCGGTCCGATCCGTAGGGTGGGCGGCAAAGAAAGCAGGAATATACCTAAGGACAAACAAACTGCTAACATCGAAAGCAAATTGCTTCCATCTGGGGCCGTGGGTGAGGTGGTTTTCGGTCCTTTTTTTCCCGCCCCTTTCATGCATTTGACCTTTCCTTCTCCCATCAACAGACTGCCCGTCTTTGTGTGTCGATTGGGGCAATCTCGTGTACTAAGAGAGAGAGAGAGAGAGAGCAGCAGCAAGATTCAAGTGAGAGTGTGTATGTGTGTGTGTGTGTGAGGGATATAATTCGATGCACTTCACTAGCGACGACAACCGGCAGATAAACGAAACGAGCGTTACGTGAAATGGCGAGCACAAGGTGCCATTAGGATAAACATACACAAGATATTCCTGCGAAAGGAGTGATATCGAAGTCCATTCAAAGGGACTTCGGCCAAAAAGGACCACTTCAAACGTTCCCCAAAGCCCCCTGTTTCGCCCCTCGTGGTAACATGGCACCAAACAGGGGATTACTTCTTTCTTTGTTGACCGACCGAGCTAGACCACCTAGCCGGGTGGGATGGGATATTGGGGCGACCGACCGAAGTCGGGCAGCACTACCATGCAGTAATCCAAGCGGTTGGCTTTTAGTGTTCCTGTACGATATGCGCTGCAGAGATGTTTTTGAGATACATGCACACACACACTCGCGTACTCATACAGAGAAACAATTGAGCTGGATTGGGGAAGCGATGGAGATAAGACATCACGGAGGCAACGGCTTTGTGTTGGAGAAATCCTATCCAGCAATTCTGGTATCTCGCAGTACCCAGCCCTTGCAGCTGATGAAATGTGACCCATTGGTCAGTGAACGTTGGCTGACTTTAACGATGTCCAGGCAAATGCGGTGTTGCAAACGCCCAGAACACTCTGGTTGTCTGGGCTCTGTCCACTTGCTCCGTGCTGGTCGTATGCCCCAAGGTTGCATCTCCTAGCCGGATGTATCGCCGATCGATAAAGTGCATTAAAGAGAGTGTGAAGCAATTAGAAATAAGGGTGTTATTGCTGTGTTGATGCAAGTTGTCCTATATCTATGAAGTATAGGGTCGATAGGAAGATCCACACTATCGAAGGATTATGCAAACTCCGGGTGGCAATGTTTTTGTTTTGGAGTTGAACGTTCCCTCACGTAAGGCACTGCTGCTGGGCGCGCTTGCTAGAATGTTTCAGTACCTGCCCCTGGAGGGAGGGCGTAAAACGAGTTTTTCAAACCACTTTGAAGGGGACGGGAACCACCGCCATGAGGCCGGAGATCGGTAAAAAGAGACACAACCTTGCCTTGCCAGCAGCGCTGAGGTCCTTAGGTCTCAGGTGTTGTGGGGAGAGTGTCGTAGCGTTTCGAGCGCTTAAAACTTAAACCCGTACGTACGTTGTTTAGAGCGGTTTCGCTTTGCTGTTGGATTATATGTGGTCGTTTTTTAAGAGCGTGGTCTGCGTTTTTGCTGGAGCTGCAGCGTTTCGTGTCGTTTATTAATGGAATAACTAAGGCTGTGCAAGGTCGATTGGTTTAGTTGCGCTATGGTGGTGGTGTAGCTAAGGCACGATCGTGAAGACAAAAGCGAGACAGACAGACGGCGAGAGTGAAGGAGAGATCGTGGGCCGTGTGATTCGCGAAAGCAACACCACTTCAGAATCGTTTCCTAGCCAGTAGTCGGCGATACCTTTAGGCACGGTAGGATGGCGTGAAGGAGCCTCCGTGACAGTCCAGTGGGTCCAGTTTCACGCGCGGGTCCGGTGCGGTGGATCCAATTGTGTAATTGCTTGTGATGTGTACCGTACCACCGGTGCGCGGTTGGGTCGTGTTTTCTCGCGTGGCAAAGTTTGTGTACAGAAGACTTGGCTTGAGAACCTTGGCGACGAACGAAGCCACTCTCGTGCAGGTGCTCAGCCTGTGTAGTACAACCGGGAGCTCTGACGACATCTGTCAATCCGTTTCGGCAACCGTCGTTTGTTTACCTAGCGAATTGTGAGGTTAAGATGTGCTGGCTGACCCCGGTTCGTGCCGTAGCGACCACGTGTGCGATGACTCTGATGACACGGTTTATGACTTTTGCACCAACAGACGTACACAGTGGCGGTGTAATGATGTGAGTTGTAGTACACACATATTAGCCACGATTGCCATGTGTTAAATTGTTCCAGTTTTTCATAACCAATTACCACCGTAAACCTTCGCTGTGTTGTAGAACCAGGGTGATAGCAGTTGAGTAATTAAAAATTTGAAGAAAGAATGTTTTATTGCAGTGGCTTTAAAGTACTTGCCGGGTGTCGGAAGAGGAATCAACCTTTTTCCATTGCGTCTGTAAGAAGTCTTGGGGTGACGTAAAAAAGGAACCCGCTGCAGGGCCACGACCCTCACCGGAACGGGAAGGACATCCATCCGGTGTAGTAAATGGTTGAAGTAGTCGAGTTGCACGCACATTAGGCGTCTGTCTTCTGTAGGTCAGCACAAATTAGCAGTGGCCCCTTGCAGACGCTTGATGGCGTTGCCAATGATGATCGGTTGCTGGTGGAAGTTGATGGGAAGCAGCTGAAAAAAAAGCAGCTCCTAAAAAATCTACCACAAAACTCCGATCTAATTAAGTGAGCTGAGGGTTGATGTGATTTTTGTCTCTCTTTCTCTCTCTGGAGTGCGAGTTGTAACGAATTGTCATACACAGTCCACGGCTGGAGGTTGATGAGCGCTTAGTAGTCGTTGGGGGGACATTGTGAGTTATGGATAGAAATTTACAGCAACCCACGGTTGAAGTGGCACGATTTGGAGTTGGTTGGCATTTTTTCCATTACAATCGCATTTGGGGAGTTGGGGAATGAAAACCAAAGCCGAAGGTTTCGACTTTTAACTCGTCGGCTTACAGTGGGATAATCCTTCCCATTACGATTGTTTGATCGTTATCCTCATTACGCCTGCGATCCATTCGAAACACGCCTGCTTTTGCTGACAGCCGTGAAAAGTGACATCTAATCAGCTAGTGAGCCACGCTTTTTTTCTGACAACTTTCAAGCGCAAATCCGATATAACCGACCGCCGGTACGGTGGCGTGGCCTGTCTAGAGCGGATACCACCCAAATCCATCCGCTTATCTTCGGAGGGTTTTTTTTTTGTTGCTCTGGATTTACGTTCCCGGATCCGCCAATGTACATCATCAGCCACAGAAGTGGAGCGCGTGTGTCGACGGGGGGTGGTGATGATCGCATCTGTCCGGCTTTTTATTTTCCACGAATTTCCACGAACGCGCCAGCAAGCACCGAAAGGACGCTCTCCCCGAGAAGCGAATGTAATAAATTAGCTCTAATCCACTTCCGAATGTGCGTTGGCGATAAACGAAGAGGCAGGCAGGGAGTTTTCGGCAGAAAGGATGATGACGATGGCATCCGGTACGTGCCACTGCACAGTTGGCCGAAATTTGCCCTTCTCCTACCGGGGCCGGTTCAGGCTGCGGTATTTATCATCTTCAGCAAATGGATAAGTCAAACGGAATAGGATACTCTGGGATGGGTGGGCCGTGGTTCACTGGTCGGGTGTGAAGATTTGGACTGGGTTGGATTATCAAATCGTCGTTTGCTTTGCAAAAAAGGGGTCATAAATTGGCGGACTAGTATGAAGTAGCACGGTGGGCTTTTTGGGGTTGGGAAAAATACGAGTTTTGAGGGATTATAGTAAGGGTTTTTTTATTTGCAAATGCATTTTTTCGGAGCAATATTTTCAACAGAACTTCTGATTTTCTCCATCCTTCCCCAAGAGTGTCATATTTATCCACTTATTTATTTCTTACCCTGCCGGTCGGTACCACGCTCCGAACCTGTGTGCCTTGCCCGGAAAGACATGAAAGACTACCACCATAGGCCATCGAAAATGGTAATATTTGGGGAGGTGTTTCAGCAGGGTGTTGTGGTTGCATAATTTATGATTCTCATGAGCGTGATTATTTGTGCAGCCGGGGCGCGCGCGCGTGTACTACGCGAGAAAGTGTATCGTCTATGCTGTTGAAAGCACACACACACACACACACACACACACACACACACACACACACACACACACACACACACACACACACACACACACACACACAATGCCAGGAACTGGATAAATAGATGCTCTTCCTCGCTTCCTTCCGATATGTTACGGAAAAAAGGGAGAAAAGTAATAAAAAAGCCACCCACAACAAGACACAGCCACATAAAACCGTCCTTAACGTAAGCGAGCGAGCGTGTGCGTGTGCCGGGTTTTGGGGTCTATCCTACCGATTGGATGGCTAGACGAGAGCAACGAAAAAAGAAACTGTCCATACACCACACCAGAAGGACAACGGCACAGTTTCAATGCCCCGGGAGAGCAAAAAAATCGCACAACGGAAGCGCAACGGGGTGGAATCCAATTTTCATCACACTTTCGGGCGACTTCGTGCACACATGGCCGGCAGGGCGCAGTTTGCAACAACATTCGGCTCCTAATTCCGGTGCCTGTGGAACTGTGGCACTTGGAATGTTTTCTGTGGAATTCACTCGTGGGGAGGGGAAAAAAGCGTCCCTCCTGGAGCGCAAGTTCCTGCCTTTCAACCTTCCCAACGCTGGGAAGCGTAAGCGAGGATCAAAAGCGACAGTGGGGGGTTCGATCCTGCTGGGAAACCCGGGAGCCCAATAGGTCCCGGTGGCAGGGCAGAACCCAACGGTATGGATATAAAACGAACGAGCTCCATGATGCCCTGGCAGGGATGTTGCGCTGACGGGTGGATTCAAATTTTACGCCCATCTTCCTCCGCGGAAAGCACTCACTCAGCTCGGGAGTTGCGCTGGAGGTCGACTAAAAAACAGACCCCATCGTCGTGTCAAACGTAGCCACGCCAGGCACACGCCGGGAGTCGGCGATGCGTACAAATCCTCCCACCAAAAAAGGGTGGTGTACGGCAACATGTAGGTATGCAGCGACTGTTTACCGCATACCAGGAGCGTTACCACTTGTACCCTCCCACACGCTTTCTGTTCTGTCGCGCGGATGCAAAGAATGTTTGACAACGAATGCTAGCGCCAACGAAGGGGCGAATCCACAGGGTACATATGAATGTGCGTCGGTGTTTCATCTTCGTAACGCGGTGTGTGTGTGTGTGTGTGTGGTAAAATGTTGGTGTAGGGGGTGTTTTTGGGGACTCCCACGCCCAGGGTATTGACGTTTTAAGCTGAGTTTGACGAGTGCTTCACTGCTTGGGAGACTTTAATTAAACTTTCCACGACTTGCCGCCGAAGTTATTCCCGCTTTCGTGGAGGCAATGAGCTATCATGAAGGGATAAGAATTCGCCAATGAAGCATTTTTGAAGCCAATGTGTCTGAAAGAGTCTTAGGCCAGAGAGTTCGATCAAGTTCATCGTTTGCAGTCGTTTTGTCCCTCTAAAGCACGAAAAAACTTGTAATGAAAACAAACCGCGCTAACCCCGTTGGTGCGTCATAAAAGCTTTTCATTTTATTGCGTGTACGATGTGCCGAATTCATTACAATGCGCCGGAAATTATGCAGACGACACAGACGTGCCCACTAACTGCATCTGTCGCCGAAAACCGCAAAACCGGTGGCTTACACTTCACCCAGAACTCCCCATGTTCCACGTGCACAGGGACGAACTGAATGGAGGGAAAAAGATGGTTCATCCCATTCTACTCACATCCCCGCACACTAAAAAACACTACCGGCCCTGGTTAGCTCGTGGTTTCTGTTTGCTTTTTGCTGCACCTATCACATGCAAACGGACGGCAAAAAGTGTGAATACGAAATTCCAAAAAGGGGTGGCCCGGACAAGTCCGCGCGTGTGTGTGTGTGCGTTATGCGTCGGAGTGACGTCTGGCAGTGAACAGTGATAGCGGGAAACTTTTGACAGCGGGATGTGAACATGACGGCACCAGGTACCAGGCTATGCTCCCAGCACTCGCCTCGCCTGCCTATTCCCAATTCCCCAATCCGTGTGCGGAATGAGTTCTTCTGGCATGCGGACTGCAGCAAGCTGTCAGGCTCTCTTCCTGCATGACGCTTTAAAGCTCGCTGCGAAGCCTGGCCGACTCGTTTAACTGGCGGGAAAGTATCGCGTGAAGTTGGCATAAATTATTTATGAATAATTTCTAGCCTACGTCACACAGCCCGACACGTTCGCGTTTTGCGGTTTGAGCCGCCCGCCGTCTGCCGTTCACTCGTTTGCCTTTTTACTATTTTTAACCTTTCAGGGTGTGCGATAGAATGGATGGAAAGGTACAGAAAAAAAATCGTCCAAAAGCAGCTAAAACAAAGACAGCTGAAACAGGCGCTGCTACTGACAGAGGATACACTGCTTGCTGCTGGTCGGCATCTTTCGCTTACACGGCTAATATTTGGCACGAAACAAGCGACAAGCGTGTCCCGGCTACAAGCCAACAATCCGCTCGAACCACCCCCCGAGGGGGAGTGGATGTCTTTCGCCGTGCCAGACACACGATGCTGTCATGAGATCAGCGTAAGCTAGTAGGCGAATTTGGTCTACACGACGGCACGTACTCTTGCAGACGAGAGAGAGAGAGAAAGGAAAGAGCTCCCAAAAAACTCTGTGTTCTCTGTGCTCCAGCAGTCTAGTCGCATTCTTTACAAGCAGACGGAATGCTTAGAACGGGACAGTTATTTTTCAGTTGCATCACAGGACCAAACTGCAGTGCAGCGTTACACATCTTCGGTTGCATCAAAGCGTTAGAGGGGATTTTTTTTTTGTTGCGCTAATAAACTACCATTCTCAGTAGTAGAGTTGGTAGTTGAAACAACCCGACGGGAGGGATGTCGAGGAGCGACATAAAATCCCATTACGTCTGGAACAGTGAGCTGCTGCAAGATGGTTTAGTTCAGTGCGTGAACTAAAAAGAGCGGGTGAAAAGCTCCCGCTTTGAAGGGACAAAACTTCCTTCTTTCTTCTCTTTCTCCTTGCCGTTCATTACTTTTCAATCTTGGTCGCTTGCACTGTTTGCCAAAGTTTAAATCGACTTTAAAAACTTGTTTTACTTGCCTCTATTTCGGACAGGGAATGGAGCTGCTGGAACGGAAAACAGTGTTAGTGAAACGAGAGTGTATAAAAGCACAACAGCTACAAACCCAAACAGATGGCTACCTGGGAGCTAATGAGCTTTTTCGAGCTGTTTACACTACAGAGCTCTCGAGGCGACGCGGGCCATTCGTTGTTTCTTGGACGTTTAATTTGTACTTCCGAGAGGACACGCACACTGCAAGAGTTTAACGCAAAAATGCGGTACTTTCATGCAACTGCTCCAAGAAGTCTAATGCAACCGTCTCCAGGGTGAAGGATAATCAAGTTTTAAAATTGCATAAAGTCTCCTAATGAGTAAATAGCAACGAGAAAAATGCAACATAAATTGCAGTGAAAATAGGGATTCAGGTAGATAGTGTAAGCTACAGCAACAAAAAAAGAAGTAAGTTTACTACTTCATGTTGCTGCCCAGCCGTGATTACATTCTTGTTCGAGCTTAAGCTTCTGAAGCAAGGGGGAAGCGTGGATGTGGAATTTAGTTTCCCTGGGTTTTTTTTTGTTCTCCTAATTCCCTCCACTATGGAAGGGATTTGTGAAGGATTTGCTTTATACTACACCATTTTTTTCACATTTCTCAACGGCTTATTGCTCGCTGTTGAAAGGTTTGGTGAAAAGTCGTACCAGTTACCAGCTTCCCGATCGTTGGAAAATGTGGACTGTTGCTCATTTATCTGAAGCTTTATTGAAGCTTATTGGCAGCCAGTATTGTTTTTTTTTATTCTTCCCGTACTTCCTAAACCCACCCAAAAGCTAATGGACTATTTTATGGGACGGAACATGTTGCCGTATGTTGCTGGGGCTAATAAAATAAAAGCGCAAATGCGCTCGGTCACGTGTAAAACGGAGCACGCATGGAAAAGTGTATCCCATTTTTCATCATTCATCCCTGCACCGAAGGACGATCATTTATTTCTGCTTTATCGTACTCGCAGCATCGTTCGGATGTGTGTGTGTGGGGACACACATGCATGCTCCAACGTACGTTGGGAGTCGAAAAAAAATGGCTGAGCTTACTAATTTAGAAAAATATTACCATCAGCACAGCAAACTCGGCTAGCGCGAGGAAAAAGCGTTCGCTGTAAATCTCGGCGTGTGAGATATTTTTTTTATTTTTATTTTTTCATTGGGGCGTGCTGCATGAAAGGATAAAAATGATTGTGAAAAAAAACACGCACATACATTGGTGGCCTTATCCTTCTTCCGCGTGGCCACTGTAAAGTGGCAAACGAATCGCCTCGGCAAGCATCGAAAAGGGAACAAAATAAAACAAATGAATTCTGAATCCACGCACCCGGGGGGAAGCCTGGGGGGGAAAACACATGCCGTTCCTTTCTGTGCCCCTTTTTTTTTGGGTTGGCCTTTCTGGGTGCAAAATTTGTCCATTAATTTAATGACACCACAGCAATACAGCACCGCCGTAGCGCGAATCTAAACCAGCGTGCGAAGGGTTAAGGCTTTGGTGCTAAAATAAAACCGATGGGCCACACCGTGCCACACACACACACACACACACACACACAAACACTCCGGATGGGATGTGTGTGTGTGCACACTTTCTCCTCCTACGTGTTGGGATGGCGAGGAGAAGTTGTTGCCGTTTATTTTTGTCCCGTCCTGGTTCGTTTTTAACAACGAGCCATAATTAATAATTCGCATGTTTTCCCTTTTTTTGCGAGCGGGAAGACTCATATTCACATATTCGGCTGTGCAGGGAAACAGCTAACGCGAGAGAGGGTGTGAGTAAAATAATGCACAAACAAACAACCACTTCCACTTGAATGAAGCTTTATATTTGGGGTTGGTGAAAGGGAAGGCGAAGGAGGGGGTGTTGAGAAACAAAAAAAAAGAACAGTCGCACGGCTACAGCACCGCCTTCGACTGCCTTCGAACGATACAAAAAAGCGGAGTGTAAAAACAAGAGAGCGAGATTGCCGATCTTCTTTCATGTGTGTTCATCTACTGGCGGTGCTGTTATTCTTACGGTTTTCCACACGAGCGGAAAAACAAGCCATCCACTGCTTGTCCTCAAACCCGACTTCCTCCCCAATGTGCTTAAGTCCCGGGGAAAAGTCTTCTCGAGCAGTGTGGCCACGTGCCACAGCAATGCCGGAGCGAAAAGCACGTCAAACCGAATATAGATAAATAAAACGTAAAATAAAATAAACAAATGCAAACACTTGCAGCAGCCACTGTTGCTGATCGGTAGCGGGAAGGTGAAGCCAGGGGAAAGCGGGGGAAGCTGTGGTTTTGCGATGATAAAGTACTTGGGAAATAAAATAAAGCACACCCTTCCCTTCGGTAGCTTATCCCACCCAGCGGGAGCTTTTCATCGAAAAGTGCTGAGTTTGAGGGAGAGAGAAAGGAAAAAAAAACCTCACTCACCCTCCCGTGCACCCGTTATTTAGTGTACCGAGATGAGCAGCAGTCCGCCCTTAAAAATTGGTTTGGTTTTTCCCTCCACCGTGAATTATGCTCTCGTGCATGGTTCTGCTGCTGCTGCTGTACGTTTGTTCACTTTTGGGCGCTTATTGTGTTCGCTGAACGTGAAAACCCATGAATTGAATTCTCGGGACCGGGCTCGGGCCTCAACTCCTAGGACTGGCTCTGCTGGCGTACCCGCGGGTTAAGAGCGAGTTCCGTTTCGCGCATCACCTCAAAAGCTCTCGAAGCGAATGTTTTTTTCCCCGGGAAAAATATGTAGCATAAAAAAAAAATAACAACATACTGGAAATTGCGTGGCGTGGCGTAGCAGCGAGTTTGAGTGCTGTTGGTGCATAAAAATTTATGACTTATTTATTTATGCGATATGCACGAAGAGGTGAAAATACTTTCACACCCCCCCGACAGGTGGGACTGGCAGCGTCGCGTTTGTGCTAGGAGGTGGTGGGAACGAGGGATGAAATTTGAGGTTTGTGCTGAAGGTCAAATGTACGGGGTGAAGTGAATGTTTCCCCTTAGCGAGATGCGTGCTTGCGTTCGTTGCAACTGTGAAATTGAATTTGTTTGCAGTTTTGCTGTGGCATTTTTTTTCTATTGCAAATTATTTATTTATAATGAAGTGTGAAGCAAACAGCTCGACCTGATTGCACTTAACTGTAGAGTAGTGTACGCTCCAATGCACTCAGGCACAACTGTCGCTTTCCTGTCATCTCACCGAAGGAAGTGACACTTTAAACGATAGTTTAATTGATGCCTTTATGCGCGTCTCCTTTCGAGCACTCGTGTCTGGCCGGAAAATGTCAACCAACATTACATCATCTCCGGTCCGGCAGGACACACAAACCGTAAGCCGGCAACTGCCGCCGGCTTCCCATCTACACTTAATAAGCGTTTATTGTGTGGAAAACTGTTCGCCACATCTTTTGCTTTCGGCCATCCATTTTTCATCCAGCGGGCAGAGCATCATCTTCTAACGGAAAAAGCGTTTTCCGCCCTTTTCTTCGCTCGGAAGAGCCTTTCACCGAGATGGAGCCGTGGGATTTATGCCACGGGTTTTTATCATCGGATCATTCGTGTAAAGTTTTGCACTCGGTTGGAAAATTTCTGATCCAACCCACCGACCGACAAGTTATTGGAATCTTGTGCGCCCTTCCGGTTGACTGGCTTGAACTATTTCCCTTTTTGTTCCACTGAATTTCGGACACTCGCCCTGTCGAATTGTGGACACTCGGCAGCGCACTGTAAGCGAGTAAAAGTTTTCCACCGCCTCAGTACTGAGCGTGCACTGAAGCGTTTGTCACTAATGTTGGGGAGTGGGAAGAAAATTGCTATTTAAAATACGATCTCCCGCATAGAACATCGATTCAATCAATAGCGCAGGCACAGCTACTTTCCTTCGAGACTGATTCGAGCCTGATTTCATCTCTGCACCATTCCCGGGTGGTTTCGTTTCTTGCGATAAGATGACTTCCGTACTTGAAGATGTTTCGATGTCTTGCAGAGCAGGCCCCCGTGTCTCTTGATTTGCCGTTTTTCGCATTATCAACTTTTTGATATTTTCAATCATTTTCCTGTTACCCGCTCACCCTTCCCAGCAGCAAAAACCTCGGCACGTGAGGTGATAAGCGGGAAGGTGGCATCACAGAGCGGGAGAAGAAATAATGGAGGCAAAATCGTTTGATAAGAACCGCAAGCGAGTCAAGCCAATGCACGGGGAGGAGGATGCGAGATTGATACAAAAGTGGAACAAAGAATAGCAACGTCAAAAAGGAGAAGCTTTCTTCCTGCGTCAATCTGCTCGGTGCGAGCGAGGGAAAGCGTGTGCGCGCGGGAAGTTTCTATTTGCATTTCAGCTTGAAGCAAAGTTCCAATCCACACCACCGGCACCAGTTAGCAGGAAAGCAGTAGGAGGGAAGCGATTTGCATGGAACGGTCCCGTCGGGTCGGGCAGCTTCATTTCCGGCAGTGATGACACCGTTTCGATGGAAGGGCGAGCGAATTCGTGAAGCCATTCTGTTTACATCGATCCAGAGAAGCTTTGACACATGTGAACCGGCGATCCAGCTTTTCCGAAAAGGTGTACGTGCGTGTCTTCAGATCTGCTGCCGAGCTCCCGTTGGTCGCACTCGCCTCTCCGGCACTGGGCGTTTGATCATTCCTTCCGGAGAAGCTCGGTATTGAGTCACGTTGTTTTTCGCCTGCTTTTGTTCGGATCCCGCTCTGTGGGTGGTGTCTTCGGTGCGGAGCTAGTGAGAAAATCCTCGACAATCGTTTGCATTGAGCTTTTTTGCTCGGGGTCGTCGGGGTGCTACCGCGGTGTCAGGTGGGGCAGAGTGTGGACAAGTTGTCGCACAAGTTTAAATTCAATCTGTCGCTTTACGTCTAGACGGAGATGATGCCGTTCTTTCGCTGGATCTTCGGAAGTTGGCAGCGCGTGCGTGTGTGTGTGTGTGTCGATGGGGACGACCAGGAAATAGTTCATTTGTGGCGTCATCACACGTACCGACGGTCCGTCCGTTGCGCGTCCGTCTGTTCCACTTTCCGACCGGGTAATGGTGATTGACCGACCGGGGGTTGGTTGGGTTTAATTGAATTTTCACCCGCAAAGGACAGCCTTGCCGGAGGTGCTGGAATTGCACTCCCCGGGAATAATGGAAGTTTCTGTTCCTTTAGTGTTGGGGATGGGGGGGGGGGGGAGGGGGGCGACAAAAAGTTGCTCCGTCCACGTACACGACTAACGATCCGCCGATGGAATGAGAAAAGCAAGGAAGCTCCAACAACAAAAAACCCCGGTATAGAATTGTCATTGAAAGCACTTCCGGACAACTTCCAGACAACTTTCCACGGATGCGATGCATACGGCAAAGTTGCTGGTCGCTTGGCCCGGAGCTTTTCTTGTTTTTTTTATGTGTGTGTGTGTGTGTATATGAACTGCTACCGGATGGTATCGCAAATTGAACGGGATAGTTTTCTTTGTGCAGCAGTTCAGGTTTGCATTCTTGCGTGGATCTCGTTATATCCGTTCCATTCGACAAGATTGGCTTCTTGGGCGGGGAAGACGATGGGCAACTTCTTGCGATGGGCGACCGTACACCTGACAAAGTTTGCTGTTAGTCTGTCTGAATGAGACCACCCGCTCAAGTACGACATTGAACGAAACTATGCTCAGCACACAACACACAATACCCAAACACTCACCCAAGAAGTGTGAGGAACCGGGATGTCCTCGAGCGTTGGCCGTAGATCATTCCCCAAATTCCAGAACCATAGCAAAGCCCTTGTTTGTTGAGGTAATAAAACGGGCAATCGTTCGTTCGCCAGAAGCACTTCATCCCTACTGCTGCTGACTGCTTCTGACGTTTTATTACACTCGCAGCGGTCGTCGATCTTGTCCCGATTTCGTTCCCTCACTGCTGCCATCGTCGACCATTTGTCCTAATCAATAGCGGTGGCGTCGCCCGTCGCCCGTCGCCCAGTCGAGCCAGTGGCGAAGGTTTGCTGGGCCCGGGTGTTCGGGGTGCCTATTCGTTTTCATTAAATTGCTGCAATAAATTAAGATATTCTTGGTATATGGATAGGATTTACGCGTCGCCTAGTAGCGCGAGCGCCTTTCCAGGATTTTGGTGGGTTTTGGGATGATGGTGTCGGTAAGTCGGTGGTAAGCGGGGATCCTGGTTCTGAAATAAAGACCAGATTGTTTCTCCACCACTCGGTGCGGCGATGATGCATGACCGTATAGTTTCGTACCTTCTTCGGCTTTTGTGCCTCGTTTGTGCGCCTGGCTTCAGGGCCAGGTTAAAGATTGGTAACGGTATGGCGTTGCTAATCGCGCTAAAACATTGGGCAAAACACGGCTTTAATGAGGTGGAAGGTGACTGTGTTAACCTTGCACGGGATTTGCACACCGCTTCCTTACGCATTTCCGGTCAACTGCATTCCGATTGCACCCGTCGTCCACTGGTGCAACCGTTACGGTGCAATGGATACGCGATTGGATGGATGCGCATTGACTATTGCGTCCCACGAAGTACCAAGACTTGGTAATGTAACTGTTTTGAAACAATGTTTCGAGTGCGAGTTGAAGGATGCACCAATTTATGTAACATCCGACACTGCTTCATCGCGCAATAGCTTGAGAAGTTACTGACCTGGCAGGTGTCTGGGAGTAATGTAGGTTTACCCCGAATCAGTTATCTCCAGATAGTATCTTCCACTGCGAGAAAGTATCTCACAAAGGCCCTACAACTTTCGCCGACAAATCAAAGTCCAGCGCAAAGATTGATCGAGAGTCTACCGTATTTAACATAAACATTATCAGCCATCGACGTGCTAATAGGCAAATCTAAAGTGTGTGTGTGTAAAAAGCCGGCCACTTTCTTCTGACGCACCTCGTTCGGACCATTTTTCCCATGCTCCGCCCGGAGTACGATGACAAATATTCGAAAAATCCCCAAAAATTCCACCGGTATCGAGTGAAACCGATCGACACTTTCACCGCTTCTTGCCTTGTGTGCGCTGAGTTGCCACAGCGGCCGCAGGGAGCGAATGGGTCCGCAAAGCAACGCCAGCAAACGCCAGCGGTTGGACGGGGCGAGGAACAGCTACTACTGCTCGTACAACACTGGACCGAGCAAACGGACCGAAACCGAACCGGTCATGGACGGCGCGGAACGCTGTGTGTTCGACCGGGCTGCGTGTGTTCGAGGCATCTCACGCTGTATTTCGATCACTCGATGGCGGTCGGTCAGCTTGTGGTACGAAGCCACCTTGGAGTTCATTGTCAAGAGCACACACGCGCGCGCTCGCTGGTCGCTGAGCGGCGGATGATCCGCGGTCATCTGCCTCTCCTGTCTGCTCAGAGAGGAGTAGGTGTGCGAGTGAGACCGCGCACAGCAGGTTAATGCGAGATCCGATCCGATCGGTGTGGCGTTTCACTATCAATGTGTGTGTCTCGAAAGCTTTGCCTGGGTCGCCGCACTTTGTTTGCGTATGTGAGTAGCCCGGTCAGTGATGCACTGACGTTTGCATATCACTTGTCAGTGTCATTAGACGCGTTCGGAGTGGCGTGGCGTTCAATCGCGAGGCAATCGCTTCCCAAAAATAAGCAAAATGTCACGTACGATGATAATTTCGGCACTGTTGTGTGCGCTCAACAGGCGTTAACAAATTCGGGACAACAAATTCGGGGTCCTGGATCGTGACGAGCTCGATACCAAACGCATACACACACACACACGCACGACAGCACGTACGGTCGGAGGCAGTGTTTGAAGGTGTTTGATTTGAAACGAGCTTTCACTTCCATCGCTTCGTTTGGCCCAGGACAAGATGGCGCTCTTGTGTTGAAGACCGCTCTGCTCCGCGCTGACGCTTGTCACAGGGCGACATTTTAATGAATCATGACGGCAGCACCGGGTAGTGGTGTTCGCACCGTGGGTGGCAGGCACATTCTAATGATGAATTCTTTTCGCTCCAGAATTGGATTATACTTGACGCCGCTGTCCGGGCTGTGCTCGCTCCGCTGACTCGTGATGGAGCGTGTTATCGGGATCGTTATTTTTAAAACGCATTCGCCCCCGTCCGGTACGCCCGGGTCGTGAGTGGAGGATGTAATTGAGTTTGGCTGTCAATCTCAATTCAATGCATCCGCACACTCTACCCATCCTCGCGAGGTATCGAATTAGACAAGAAGAGCGTAAAATGGAAACAAAAAAGAACAAGTACCCATACACAGCATCCGGAAGCTCAATGGGGCTGCATGAAGCTGTTCCGTATTCTGCCGGCGAACGAAACCGTTTCCGTTCGTTTCCGGCTCCGGTGAAGGTGGAGCTCACCAATCTTTGACGGTTCGGTGAAGAGGTCCTCACGGGAGAGTTTCCCCCGGCTTGCTATTCTGGTAGCGCGGCACGCGATGCTGCAATCGTTTTGCAATGTTCACATGGCACACATACACGTCGTCAGTGTATGCTGCACTTCCGGGCGGAGAAGAAGGCTTAGCGTGCCAGCTGGGTGCACGGTATCACGGGATCGCTGGAGTGCCCTCTCCACCGTAAGTGGCATTTCAACGGGAAATAGTTTATTTATTTCTCTCTTCTTGCTGCGGGACCACGCCGCGTTCCGGGTGTCCCGATGCACTCCGGCGCTGGAGTTTCCCGTTTTGCGCACGGGGCATATTAATGTACCCGGTCGTTGTGGCGCTCGTGCTCGGATCGACACATTTCGGCGATGGCAATACCAGAAGTCAGAATACAATTGCATTGCGAACAATGGCGCAAGGGATCGAATCGGTTTCGGGGTGTGTTCCTGTTTGGAATTGCGATGTTTGGAGTGGTTGGAGTTGAAGTGTAGCGCATCGGGAAGTGTAGCGATGGTAATGTATAATTGATAGACTGCTGGAATTGCTGGCGGTGAAGTCTGCAATTTTTTTGAACCGATGCAGACGGGGATATTGTTAGCATTTGTGACGGTATTTGAAACGCATTTTAAATAATAGCGAGCGTGTGGCATTGCGTGCGGTTGAAGCTATTTGAAAATGTATGCTCAATTTTGTGCTTGAAGTATTAGTTTTCAGCTGAACTGTTTTATATGTTAAAGAAATGCGGCCTGTTCCGAGCTAAGTGTGCAGTGAAATAGCTTTATCTGCATACTCCGACTCTACCCGATTCGTATCTATCATCCCGTGACAATGCTAAGTAGACCGAACCTCCGCAAACCGAAACCGAAAAACACTCTATCATGACCCAAAACAAACCCACCATACTAATTGGTATCCACTCGGTATCGCAACGACCCTAAAGCATCCTTCCTCCGTTTGCTCCACTTATCTACTCCGCTGGTCAGTATTCGATGTTCGACACATCCACAGCGGTTCCCAAAAGTCAAAAATGCGCCCCATTTGGCGTCCTCGTAACGTTGCTGCGATGAATAATGCTAAGAATGATAAAGCTGGCAGGACTTTCTGCCCTCTCATCGCTCTCTTTCTGCTGCGATCCTGCTTTACTATACCTCACGGCGTAACGTGTAAGACAGCAATAGAAAAAGTCCGCTACATCTCATCGCTTCCCAAGCCGTTTCCCGTTTCCCGCTGGCGTCGGTGACTGCGGACAAACTGCTCCGCCTTCCAAAAGCTAGAGGCCCTGGGTCTTAAACTAATTTGCATGTGATTATCATTCGAGCAACTGCGAGAGAGAGAGCGCCGGCAGCGAAAAAGCTCACGTCCGACAACGCGACAACGCAAATAATGCAAATACAGCAAAAAGAAGGTCGCGAGAGAGAAGGAGAGAAAGTGAAGAGGGAGCTTTTTTTTTGGGTTCATGCATTTGAAGTAAAATATACATACTACACGCGAAAGTTTACCCCATTCGGGAATGAGGATGATGGGGTTCAGGGAGTGGTGTATGTATGTGTGTACATTTTGTGTGTTACCGGTCTTCTTTTTGTAAAGGGCGACAACGGTGAGATCGGTGCTTCTATTTTTTCGCTGTTGTGCGGTTATGTTTTTGTGGGAAAAGAATCTCTGCCTGCAGGGCAGCTCCGTTCAAGGTTGGATGGTCCATGGGAAGAAACTTTGCCGTCTTGCAGGGAGCGGGTGTTAGAGAAGATATTTCTGCTTAGAAGCCGGAGCAAGGAGCAGTGAGAGCCTGGAATGTTATCATAATAGTATTCAGCGCCGGGGGTTGAAGCCCTTTTCTTCCTGCGTGTGCACGTGTGCACGGAAGATGTAGGACCTAATGCCTTGGAGAAACCGACAGTCTTTAGTACCGCACAAGCGGAGTGCTGTTTCATCATAATCCTGGTTTAAATTTGTACTGTTTTGTGTGCACACACACACACATACACACGCACGTGGACTCAAAATTGACGTAGTCTCGGCGATGATAGGAATTGAAGAAAGCAGCTTTGAGCGGTTGTGCTTATTCCAGTTCGCTTTTGAATAAAAAATTACTTCGAGATGAAAAAAGGAACGCCAACCTAGGGCTAGAGCCTTTTGTCAGACGCTCCCCTGGTACGATATTGCATTTGCAAGGGGCGAAGCGTCTATATTTAGCTCCCGTTCGTTCGGAGCATTCTTATTGCCCAGGTGCTGAAGCGATATAACTGGCAGGCTATTTTTTTCATTATTTCATTTGGTGTGGAAAAGAAAGAATGCAAAACAAAACCACGCAAAAATCACACCAGAAGCCAATTTTTAAAACCACCCTCCGAGTGGAATGCTACCAGCAACTATGGCAATCGCTCGCAACAGCATTCTTGGCGCTGTTCCATTCCCCTTTTTATTTTGATAACATTTTGCATATTTAGGCCTGGACCGTAGGTTGATCAATTTGAATAATGCTGCGCCGTGTCAGCAGTGTCTCTTCCCTCCCCAATGTGGAACAGTATTCGCCCACGGCAAGTGCGCACCACGATCGCGTACTGTGAATTTAGCGGTGTAAGGGAAAATTAATTTTACCTAAAAAATGCTTACGAAGCTTCCTGTGGGAAGATGGACGCGTAATTGTAATAAATATTTCATCTTAGGGGAGTTAATTTTGCAACTTCTCTAAGGAGCTATTCGATCGGGAAAATGACAATATGAGCAGGTGTAAAACAACTAGCACAATTTTAGTTTTTTTTTTTAAAGTTTGCTGTTTGTTGTTACTTTTTCCAGCTAAATATTCATCGTAAAAGACTCGGGCCAAAATGTCCAGCGCCAGAAATGGACATCGTTAAATGAAATGTACCACCAGGAACGTCTTCCCCGGCAGCATCCATTTTCGTGCACCCAATTTTGGGCGCTGAGAAGTTATTTATCGATCCGGAAGCACATCGTTTGCTTTGATGATCGAACCAAGGAAATGGCTTTCTAATATTAAACCTACCGACCGTTCTAGATCACCGGTTCGAGGGCGAAAATGGCTTTGAGGAGGGGGAGTTTTTTTGTTACGTCCTTCCCCATTTTTATTTTCCCTTTATTTTGTCTGCCAAATGCGGCAAATACAAATGGAAAACTCTGTGCGACGCGGTACGGCGTTAACCATTTTATCATTAGGACACTGGTGTGGCGCGCGCGTCCTTTCACCTTTTTCAGGTTGAGTTGAAGGAGACTTTTATTTTGTCTGCCTGCACCCACCGGCGGTCCAAAATTTCCGCGTTCTCGTTCCTGACTTTTGACACAATTTTGAAATGGTTTTCGTTGAAGGAATGGAAGGGAGTTTTTTGTCTTTTTTTTTCATTTTTTTTCGATTAGGAAATTTTCTTCTAATTTAAATAATTTGCGACCGGAATGTGCGCTGAAGGATAAAGAGCGAAAAAGAAAGAAAAGACATTCAAATTACGAAAAAAAAGCGCAACTTCACCCACACACTGCCGATACAGCGCTCAGGGGAAAAAAGAGAGCAAATGCCGAGCGCAGTGTGGAAATGGGAAAATTTTCAACTTGACCGTCACGCACCGTCGGTTGCGTGAACTTTACCGGCTTTTTTGTTTTTTTTTTTTTTTGTTTTTCACTGCGAACGAGAAACAAAAGCGAACCTGACCAGCGCCGGTTGGTTCGGTGGGCTTTATAAATTTACATCCGCCAAAAAAGCCCCGTTTTCCTGCGAGGCTGGCCTTTTTGGGATGGTTGGTTTTGTTTTTGTGTAAACTATTTCCTTTTATTTTTGCCAAACAAATTCACCCCATTTAGTGGAGGCAAGAAGGGAACGATTTTACGTATGGGGGGGGGGGGGGGGGACTACAACAGTGGGAAGCAAATATTAGAACCGGCCCATTCTGTTTTATCTCCAATTCAATAAACGGTGAGGTGCCCTTTAGCAGAGCAACGGCTTGTGGAAGGTTTTTTGTAAGGGAAGCAAAGGAGAATGGTTCTGTATCAGGGAGGATTGGAGTAAGGGATCATATTGTAGTAAAATGTGGTCAAATAAAGGATAAAAATGGACCCCGGTGGAAGATGAATTGAGCTTATTATGATTCCTACGACGGTTGGTGGTTTACGAGTTGTGCAACCGTTTTATTATGGTATTTTGCAAATCACTTGCATAAGGAGAATTAAAGCATAAAAATTATGTCAGTAGGCATACAATTCTAAAACTAAAACATTCAATTTCAAGCAGAATTTCAAGTGAATCTCGTCGAACAATTCTGAACAATCGTTGTCGATATCTGCACGAGGCATTTTCATGTAAATTTCACTTTATTCTTCCAACGAAAGTTTCTCCTTAAGGGAAAAGTCCATTCTATTCCAACAATAAAATGACAATGTTTCAAATGAATTGAAACAAATTTGCTCTTATCATTCGTACCCAGAAGCAGCATCGTCAATTGACTGACGTTGATTATCCTGGAAATGTATTTTTACCCCAACTGCAGCGGAATTGGTGATAATCATCACAAAAAGGGGATTTTTTATTTCGAAACGGCACTGGATTTTTCCGCTCCTTTCCGAGAGCGATTAACATCTCCAGTTGACCATTTCATGCTCATCGTTTCCACCCGATTGTGGATCGTTCCTTCCTTACTGGCCCCTGAATGGGTGGAAAAAGAACTGACCAAAGAATGCCCTGCAGCAAGTCTCCAGTCCCACGATGAAGTGTTGCTAGAGCTAGAATGGGAGGTAGTTTTTTTATCGTTGTGTGTGTGTGTGCTTCCACTCATACCCGTCCGATAAGAGCGGGCCGATAAAAATGTGTCATCCGTTCGACACCGGAGCCGGAAACCCCGGGAGGCAAAGCGCTTTCAAAAGCTTTGAGGTTAGGGATTGTGAACCGATCTGCAAATCTGCTTTCTTCACTTCTGCTCACGCTTTACCGAGAAATCATAGAGAGATGGAGAGAGAGAGAGAAAGAGAGGAGTCCGCATGATGATGGTGGTTTTCACACGTTCTTTTGCTTCCGTGTCGGCAGTATCATCGTCATCATTTCCGGTGCTCTCTGACTCCCCGGCTAGCAAACAACAACATCAACGAATCGGAAAAGAAAGATAAAAAAACGGTCCTTACGCCCATTGCTGATGCCATCGCTTGGTTGGTATTATTCGGCAATCAATTGCCTAAAAAATGGTCTTTTTTCTATTAGTTTGGGTTGTTTGGCCTCCCGCTTCTGCCATGCCACAGTTTTTGACACAGTGTGTGTGTGTCCAAGGGCCGCCGGTCATCGGTTTGAAGTGCCTTTTTCCGGTGTTGGAAAATAGAAGCGCCTCCAGGCACAAACACACACAAGCCGAAATAGGCCATTTATTATTTTTGTTTTTTTTTCGCCAGCCTCGACAGTTCTTACTACTCTTACCGCTCTCGAACGGCTTGAGAAGATGGACAGGGGAGGGCTTTTTCTGTAACGGTAATCGTACGCGTCCAGCACACACCGTTAGGTCTGTCCGGTCTGGGTAGAATCGATGGGTTTTTCCCCTTTTTTTTGCTTTACTGTTTCTCTTAGCCACTCGACTGTTTCGGAGCGCACTTCTTTGGAGAACACTGCTTTCAAGCTTACTTCTAAGTGTTGGGACGGGGGGACTGCTTTTTGACATACTCGGGGGAAATAATGATAAACTTCCGGCGTAGCAATCATCATCGGCAAGAGCTATGACAGGCCGGCAAAAGAAACATCCGGCCGGTTCAAAGTATCAGAAACGATCGATTTTTTGTCTATCCTACAATTTTCCTATGCACTTGAAGAAAGCTCTCGAGGGAGAGAGAGATGCAGAGGTACATTAAGTACTTCAGCTCAAGCATATATTTCCCTGCTACGATGAAAGCTCTCCGAGGGTGAGCCTGAAGTACCGCTCAAGAAGTAAAACAAAGAAGAGGCAAACAAGTTTCTGGCCGTGTGGCGGTCTAATCAATCATTTCCTGTCCTGGGGCTCCTATCAGGAACTTTCACAACCCGGCACAAAACGAGCTCGGGGAGAGGCGAAAACGTAGTCATCATACGAGCACACGACGCCCCATTAGATGATCGGGAAAGATGAGATGAGTCTGCAGGTTAAATCACACATTCAAAAGTACGATTATTGTATGCTGCTATTTTCTATGACTATAATTTGGCACTTGACTAGGCTCTCCCTCCCAACAAAAACGGAAACTATCGGGCCCGAGTCACCCGACCTCTTTGGGCTTCATCAGGAGTGAGTGAGGAGGAGTGAGGCATCACTTGAAACAGCTGAAAATGCATCTTGGAGATATGTTACTCGTGTTCCGGTTGATTACTGCATCCTAAACGAAAGTCCGGCAATATTACAGCCGGATCTACCGCACCGGTTTTACGAGACCACGAGACGATGAACCCCGATGTGCAGACCGGATTCGTTAGCAAACGCTCCGTGCCGGTGCGTCTCTATCCGCCATGTTGAGTAATCGCCATTGGCGACCTCGCCAGTCGTCAGTGAGCGCTCGTACGCATCGGATCAATCGTAGTGTGCTTTTTAGTGTGTGTGTTGTTGATCGTGCAGTGTCGCAACTGTCAACTGATGTAAAAATCTACGTAGTGACGAAATCGGGAATGGAAAGAATACCAATGCTAATGAGTAAAGGTTGTGACCTAGTTTTTGTTGTAAAATCCTCGGCTTTCATGAAACTGATGTGCTTTTTCAAGCAAAGAGTTGTAATTGTTGACGCTTCAACTAATATGAATCTTGTTATGTTTTCTTCGTTTCCTTTCAGTTTCTTCCGTGAGTTGAGTCTTGAGGCACAAAAGAGAGAGAGAGAGAGGTGTGAAAAGTGAAAATACTGTGCAGCGGCATCGTGCTTGGGGTTCCGGCCTCACGAAGAATATCTATGCAAATTGTATACGCGCGCACAAACGTTTCTGCATAAAGATTGAAAGAGAAAGAGCGTGTGTGTGTATGTTTGAGCAAAACAGTTTGGTGAAATTTTGTTTCCTTTTCTTTACATTTTGCAGTCTTCAGAAATATTGGAGGAAAATCTATAGTGTATGAGTTATTCCTGAAAGTGATGAAATAGGTGTCGACAAGCAATCAGTGTAGTGTATTGTATTGGTTCCTGTGCGCCAGTACCACAACCAAGAAGCAGTGTCAAGCAAGTGATATGACAAGTGTATCCGCGCGTGAAAAGTCATTGTGCGTGGTATAAAAACGTCAAAAAAACGCTTCACATTCCGACACCTGACGAATGTGAATCTTTGAGTTGTGTTCGTCTTACAGCAGAAGATTTGTTGCTGGAGGCACTAGGCCCCATTCATAAAAGCTTCTAGTAGGAATAAAAAGGCGTTTGACATCAAACAAATTCCAGTGCCCAGCGCGTGGTGGAGTAGGAGTTGTACGCCGAAACAACTCAACACATCCGGTTGTCATCAGCACCGGCCGGAAACCGTTCCAACCAACCATCCCCAGCCAGCCGACAGAAACCTACCAACACATCCACAAGATGAATGGTTTCCGAGTGCTCAATTTTGCACTGTTCGCGTTCTGCTTTCTCTGTGAGTAAACGGACCAATTTTATTTCTTCCTTCTCCCCTCCCCTTTCAACCCTCTCCTACGGGCACCCCTGTTCCTGTGTAATCCTGTGAGGAGGGAGGTCTATCCCCAAAATTCCTGGACACTGGAAAGTTGTCCACGCAGAGAGAGCTGTTCCAGACCGCCGGCGAGGCTTGCGTTGACTTGGTTTTGTGAAGCACAAATCCTCGCCAACAGAACATCCTCGCTTGCAGCTGTGGCCCGCTGGTTCCCGCTGGATCCGATCCGGATTTGAGTCCTTCCTTCTTCCCTCGGCTACAGTAGAGTGTGCTGCAACGATCCTTCCCTTTTCCTGCCTTTGCAACATCCCACCTCACGAGCGGTTGGGACAGTTTTGGCTGTCGGTGATGGTTTTTGTGTGTACTGGTTGTGTGGGCCCAATGCTGGGTGGATTGCACACTGCTGCCTTGGTGCTCGAGAATGTTGCGTGTGAAGTATTGTCTTCGGAAGCAGTGACGTTCCGCACCAGCACTCACAGGCACATACAAACTCACCGTCTTCCTGCTTCCTGTTGAACCATTGCTTCCTGCACCACCATTGCATTCCACTCCACTGCTTCTGCCTGCACCAACGGCTCCGAAGGGCTGTGCGCTAACAATGGGATGGGTTTTTTGCTTTTTTTTTGCCACCGAAGCGAATCTGGTGTTCCTGTGCACTTGATTTAGTCTGTGCTTTTCTAACCTTAATCCTTTACGAGGCCCGGCAAAAGGACAAAGAGCTTTCAGGGGGGTTTGGGGGTTCCACTAACCAGTAAGCTTTCCGGTTTTCCTTTTACGTTTGCTGTCTGATTTTGCGTACTTACACACCCACACACCCACCCACACACACTCACTAGCTCTGGAACACACACATTACAGCACTCCGGCGGCCGCAGTGAGACGCGTGACCGCGCAGCGTTTGTGTGTGCTCACGCCTTTCTCCCACACACCGCTCCAGGAAACTAACTGCACTTTCGCTGCACTTTGCACTTACACCAATTTACCATGCCTTTCGAATTTGCAAAATGTCGCGTGTGTGTGTTTGCTTGCACTTCACATCTGGGGGGGGTTTTGTGTTCGTCCCGCACATTGTTTGCGATGTTTCACAGCTTCACACAGCGGCACTGCAAGAGGAAAACATTGCAGAAGGGCCCAATATGTGACGCGCATGGTGTTTTTTTTCTTTCTTCAAATTCTCTGTGATGTTGTTTCGCAGCATCCCGCACTGATTCGTTACCCTTCTCTTCACGTCCACCGATTTCAGGCATCAAACAGGCAGGGATTCCGCACCAACCGACGTCATTGCCATTTTATGCCGGCTCCCTATCAAAGCCCCTCCTTTTGGTGTATGCATTTTGCCGTAGCCGTACGCCTTTTGTGCGGCGTCTTCTCACTGTTTTGTGTTTTCCACTCACTTGGTTTTGGCGTGACATCTGGCGTGGAATGGAATAAAGATTGGCCATTTGTTCTGTTTCGCTCGGTTGATTCTTTCATCGTGCTCGTCCGGCCCGTTTACGTCTTGGCAGTGACTTATCTTGAAAGGGGGAAAAATGAGAAAAGCAAGACTTTGTGACATTTCCCGTAATGCAACTCCTCCAGCTCTCGAATGCTGTCTGCTGTTTGCGTTATACGTTTGCTTGGGATGAAAAATAGAGCTTTTTCTAGATGAAAAATGATGCTCCAGCAGAGGACGTTTTTGTTTAAATTGCCATTCTGGGTGTTTAAAATCAGAGGTTTTTATTATATTTTTTATTAAATTGATTAGAATGTATTCCTAGAAGGGTTTGAAAGCATTCATATGCTACGGTTGCCAGTCACTTCGAACTGTCAATGTATTCATTTTATTGGCTTCTCGATGTTAGCTACCATTATTGTTAATTATTGTTGCTGTAACCACAATTACTTTCTTTAAAATGGTTCAATTATCACAGAAATTTCCTATCTCAATGCGGTATGATTTTGTTCACAAACTGTCTAACAAATTCTCTTACCGAGAGGCTCACACAAACAAACTAACTAGAAAGCGGCACCCCAAACCACCCACTCCCATGTGCTGCGTGTTGTTTTCAAGTACAGCCGGGCACATTGCAACAACGCACACTCTCACACACGTAGGCATTAATGAACCACACCGATGCCCTTTGCCGATGCACCCGGCAGCCTACGCAAAGTCGGGCAAAGTTGGCGCGGTTTTGTCGGATTCCGTTCCCACCCGAATGATGTGTGGTCACCGTCACGCGCAAAGTGCATTGGCGCTAACCTTCGGCGGCCTTGTGCGGTTCGCACCGCTTCCATCTCCCCTAATGTAAGATTAATTAAGACTGGCTGACCTGGCTGTGGCTGGCTTTGAGACCAAGAGCACGCAAAACTGTGCATGTGATCTGTGATGCGTACGCAGCACTAGGGATGCAATACGGTCAGAATTGGGAATTGGAGAGCAATCGGAGAGTGATGAAATGAGTAGCTTTTTAGACTATCTCAATCATAGACAAGGAAGGGGCAAACGCACCGGAGGAAACTTTAACGATTTAAAACCCATTTTACAAAAAGTGCATTAAATCATTGGACGGTAAAGTTTGTTGTGTTATTGTCTATTGCGATGTAGCGTTTTATCGATTCCATCCAACCGGAGCGAATGAACCATTGAAATGAGTCCTGTGCCTTGGCATTGCTGGAGCAGGACGCCCGAACCTTAAATCACGCTTTAGTTGCTACTGCTGCCTGCTACTTGGGCGCTTTATCGAGCGTAAAGCGGCGCTGCTTTGCAGTTCCATCTTTCAGCTTCACCCAGTGCGCGCATTGCAATACATGATAGTGATCGGGAGGAGCGGGAGACCGATTCGCAATAACCATTTGCATAGCCATTAAACCTAGATCGACTAAGCACCGTTGGCTTGGAAGCGTTACGCGAAAGGAACGTTTTTCTTTCATTCTTCCCTTTAAACTCCAACTCAACCCAACGGCTCCCCATCCTTACGCTCGTTACGACATCACAGTGGTCACCGGTTGGGTCGGTTCTGGTTGTGTTGGTGCTTTTGTCCCCGCGTTCCTCGCCCGGTGTGCCTTTTCTGTAGCCTTGCTTTGTGGGCTCAATCCATAGAATAACATTTTCATTACATTCGCGACTAGAAGCTCGTGTTCACTCGCAACCAAGAGTAATAGAGCGCATGTTTGTGTGTGTGTGTTTTGAAACCCATCCCGGCGGATGTGAATTGATTCTATTTTTCCGTTTACCGCTTCTGCAGCTCGTGTGCTTCATTGGAGCGGTCAGTGGAGCGCTACACATGAAGACAAATGGCTGGCAATCCGTTCGAGAGCAAAAAAAAAGGAATAAAAACAAACACAGCGGAGCGCATTCCGTCCATCACCAGCAGATGGGGAGACCACCCGCCTCGAGGGTTGCTGGAGACGGTTTTACGAATGATTTTCCCATGGCTTTGCTATCGAGCATAAATTACCTCACCATTTACGATCGGTCCTACTGCTTTGCTGTGGCCACCGGGCAGCGAATGCGTTAGCGGTGGAGGGTTTGAAAATCGATAAACTTAAATTTACATCCATTTGACGTTCGGTAGAAACGGGCGCGGGATTCACTTTCGCCTTCCTTTGCCTGTGACACCTTGCGGCGGTGCTTTTATGGGACTGATCCTAATCCAAACAGGCATTATTTCGCTGACTCGAAGGTCACCATGGCTACCAGCGCTTCAGTTGGCGCTTGGGTTGCGAAAGTAGCAACAGTTTCTCAAACGTTTGCTTCCCACCCGGTCCGGGGGTAGGTTATAGTTGGGTGCTTCCGAAAACGGAATCCGAATCCGCGATACGACCACTTTCGAGCTTCATTGCTGTTGCATCAAACGCTCCGGTGTCATACGAGAGCGCTCCGTCGAGTGGATCCCTCCGCAGTCGAGTTTGCGGTGCGCTTCGAGCGCCGTAATGGGGAGCTCTTAGTGTGCCAATAAGCGGCAATCATTGATGGCTAAGTGAAGGAGATGTGTAGATTTGAGAAGGGTAAAAGCCTTGGTGACAACAGGCCACCAAGTTGGCGGTTTCATCCATTACAAGTTTCTCGTACCAGGTGGACCGAACGCTCCTCCGATCGGAATGCATTCGATACGATGGCGGTAACGTCTAGTGATGGTACTAGAATCCGGGTGTAGTGTCAAGGCCAATGAAATGGTTACCTAGAAGTAATTAGCATGTACATTATTCTAATAATGTATTTCCTTTCTGTTTAGTAGATCACACACCTACAGCTTGTTACGTGCGCACGGCACGAGGCTACTTACACATTCGATCCGACCCGAGAGGTTAGTCCGGTCCTGCCAGAGTCAGAGGTTATCATACAGTCCACCATCTTGAACGCAACAGTGTATACGCTCGCAGCTTACAATGTGTGTGTTCGATAGCTACGCTATACGTATACTAAGCGTATACTAAGCGCCTCATACGATCGTTCACGAGTGTGGTGCGTTGTGCGCGAGCGAGACCTTCAGCTAGTTTTACTTTCATTACCAACTCGCGTACAATTGGGAACTGGGTGAGAGATCAACTGACTGTTGCTGGTGTAACTACACCGCCGCACAATGCTGTTGCCGTATGTGCAATGCTGCAGGTTCGCCCCCGTTGGGGTGGGTTTTGATTGAAGATCTCTATCACCGTGTGCGTGCAATGTAACCGAAAGGGAAAACGAAATTATTTAACGCAAGCTCGTTTTGCTTTGTGGATGCTTTTTCTTCTTCTTTCTTTTCGCTATGTTTGCTAATGAAGCTCGCAGGCATTATACACATATCTATTGAGCCTGTACACGCATGGCGGGTGGCTGGGGCCACAGCTTTGGTGTGGTATGGCAATGCGATTGTTATGAATTTCGCGTCAAGATCCTCTCTATACGCGCGCACAGTGTCTTCCGTGGCCGTACATCGACCGGATGAAATGAAAGTCACTTGAGTGGCTGCACGTGTGAGCATGGCGGCCAATGAAAGTGACGCCCCAGATACGGTCAGGTGTGATTGTACTCGCGCTGGTGGCCTTTCACTACTCGTCGCCCCGCCTGTCGTTTGATACGGCGATCGTGCAGCGGAGTCTGCGCTGATTATGAAAAGCAAAAACAAAAACCATATTATCCAGGATTGATGGGAAAGGTAAGTGCACTCATTTCCCTTTCAATTTTCCGCGCCCGGTACAGTGAGTGGTTTAATTCGTCCGTCGCTTCGACCTCCGGTCGGGAGGAGTTGGCAGTTGATCGCTGGCAGTTGAGGCACGGTTTTTATAGCTCCCGGTCATCCCCATTGGGTAGAGACACACTAACTTGGAAGCGTTGCACAATTGCCGCGCATTGCACTTGGCTGAGCTGGGTGGAGAAAACAACATTCACTTTTTTGTTCCTTCACAGCGCAGTGGCGGCCCGTGTGCTACTTACTTAATTGAGCCATACTGCCATCGGTGTTTCTGTGTTCAAATTGTGTCGATGGGAATGGTTGATAGTGACAAAAGTTTGATTTCCCGCCAAACAAAACTCTGAAGCAGCAAAGCGAGCCTCAAGAGGAAATAGATGCGTATCGATGGACAAGGGCCCTTTTTGGGTTGAGAGTGGCGTGAAGCAACCAATTTACGTGCCCGTTATGATCACATTCCAGCTGCATTCTACCCTCGCCGGGAAAAGTTTGGATCTTGATCAACATTGTTTGTTGATTTTGGTAACTGTATCTAATTGGAAGTTCTCCCCAGACTCCTAGGCTGCTCCAGTTCCAGTGCCATGCTCACCAAAAAAAACCTATCTGGCTCATAATCGATGGAGGGTATAATTTTCACAAAGTGCCAAACATTCCAATGCCTCCGCAGTAGCGTTGGAGCGTGTCGATGCCGATCAGCGCAGGGTTGAGGTAGAGAGGCAAACCAGAGAAACAAAACAAAAACATTCCAAAACGGTTGGTAATTTGATCGTTGGAGGAGACTTCAAAAATTGATTTTCACTAAACATTTTGAGTAGGCCGAGCTTCCCCTCGCTCGGCTCTCGATGAAATATGCCCCAGAAATGGGCTGAATCATCGTTCCAATTCGATTCGATTTCATTCATGACCGACACCTGATCTAGTGTCGCTGGTTAGCTCACTTGTGAACTTGACTGACGATGATGATGATGATGGTGATGATGGAAATCGACGGCCGGGAAGGTTAAAACTGCCGGCGGTAAAGTGTTTCCAATGCACGCACGAGCCATCGTTCCGCGGAAATCGAAGGCATCGAGTCGATGCAGCAGTACACCCGTGAGCCATTAGTACAATTCCGCTTGAGCCGCTTTGAACGCGCCTCAATGAATTTCTCCCGGTTTGAAAAACCGATGCTATCTTAATAGGATTTTAATTGGAGCACCGTCGAGCGGACTGGAAAGCCTTGATGACGACGGCTCGCTACCAAACACAATAGATCACCGCGAGCGAACGAGACCTTCGAGTGTCATACGAAGGGCAGCAGTAGCAGTAGCAGCGTGCAGGCCGCTACCGAGACACGCATGCTGCGATTAGTTTAGTCGTGCGGGGTGGGATTTTGTGTTTTCGTTTTTGTTATGCTTTCGATGTGCGCGTCATTGCAAGCATTACAACACGTCCCGCGCTCTGGGGAGGGCGTATGGGATGACCACAACACACTCACACACACACACACGGGAAAAGCACTGGTCCCGTGTAAGATGCCGGATACTGCCGGGTGAAACGTAAAATGTGAAAGTCGTAAAACCTCTCCTCCCCGGTGGGCTTCGACGGCTTTGCTTAAACAGCTTTCGATCCTCTCTCAAGTCCCAGTTCCTTCCCGAGCTGCGGGATCTTGAATCATCAGCGATTGCACTTGAATAGTGAAGGAAGCAGCACGTCTTCCTATCTCAGTGCAGTTGCGGTCTCCGGAGCCGTGGCCGGAAGATGATGTGGTAGTTAATCGAACTCAAACACGTCATATTGTCGCTTTCACCCTAGAGACTTTGGAGGGCCCCGAGTGTCTGCTGCTGAGGAAATGGGAACGTCTCAAAATATCGTCTAACGGAGATTCCCTTGGAGACTTTCGGGCGTAATCCTGCTCGTTGCGCTGTTCGTTGAGGTTGGCTTGAGTAATCGGCATCCGGTGGCTGGGTCTAAGTGTGCAGACGGCACCGGGAATCATAGAAGCACCGAGATACGAATGCCCGCCGGCCGTTTGGATGCTCCAATCACACACACACACCAAACTGATTGGAGCGGTACATTGAACACTGAACGCAGCATGATGGAATGTGGTGCAGATTTGTCTGCCATCGAACGATACGGAGACGGAAGCCTCCTAGGCCCCTAGCCGCTGCTTAGCCATTGAGCGCAATTATCAACCATTATAAAACAGTACGTGCAACAGCATTCCCCATGGAGATGATGGCCTATCTATAATGTTCGCTCGAATTTCCAATTTATGTCTCTATTTAAAAGACCACGTTCACGTAAGCGTTAGGGGAGTATGCCGGATAATGCCGACCATCAAGAGGTATTTAGACGCGTGAGGTGAGATTTTACAAAACTGATGATTTATCAGGCGAGGTTACCACCGCCTCAACGGTGCGATGGTGGTGGTGCTGATTGCCGGGTCCGTGGGCTTTGCAAACTGGTTTCTCCCGGTTGCTCGAGAGTCCACAATTATCTTAACAAGTGTGTGCCGTTCTCATCTCGCATCACTGCTGTGGGCAGCGGGAACTGCTATCAGGGGGGGAGAGGGGAGGGGGAAGGCTTGCTCGATACATTGCCCGTGGTGTAATTAAATGCATAACTCAGTTTTTGCCCCCTTACTGTTTTACCTCGGTGTGTTTGCAGGCTCTAATTGCAGAAGTTTGAAGATCGACTTACTGTACACACCTGCAGATATGAGAGCTTGTGATAAATGCGGCATTGGTCAGTCGGGGTGCTTAGAAACTGTACCGTACTGTTTGCAAGTTATTGCGTTGCTGATTTTATTGGATGTGTGTTGTTTTGCTTTAATAATTTCGTACGCATTTTAACCTCATTTTCGCACACCCGTATCTCGGTCACTCGGTACGGCGATTGTCTGCCAATGAATTCCCGAAAGTGAACGTCCGAGCAACGTCCGTGCGGGAATCGAGGATAATTGGTCAAGCTTTCCGTGCGGCGTGATGTGCGATCGTACTACGTGGGCTTGATCATGATCATTACCCAACGCTTCCGAAAGCGATCGTCCAACAGGCAACGCGTGGCCCCGATGGCCCGATACAATTGCTCATCGTTTGTCATACAAAATTGTTATTTGCTGTAGGCAGCTGTGACATACACATGTACGCACACACACACACACACACACATACACACACAAACAAAAACGCCATTTTCATTACAACCTTTCCCTGCGGGGTCGAACAATGGACCAATAATCTGCCGCACAGCAATCCTTTCTAGCCTTCCTAAGCTGGTCAGGCTACGCTACTGCTCTGCTCCATCGGACGGTGCGTTGCCCTGACAGGTGCTCCATTAGGGCCACTCACAACGCACCGTCCGCGCTAGATAGAAAGCGATCAATCACCCGTACAACAACAAAGGCGAAAAAAAAACAGCCATCGCAATCGAACGGTGCCGCCAAAGTTTGGTGCGTGCCGCAAATTCGAGCAATAGCAACCACAACAGCAACAAAGCACACATTTTGATACATTCCCTGCCTTATTTCGCTCCCGCTACGTCGGCGAAGGATTTGGCGAAGGATGTATCGGATCGGTGAGCGCCAATGACGTGAAGCAATCCGTTTTGTGTAATAAAACAGACATAAAAAAACCATTGTGCCGACACGTGTGTGGGACGATGGGACGGCGCGCACGTGTAATGGTGCCTTGAATGGTAACTAATTGCCCACTATCAACTACCGCACGCGTGACGTGCTTCTTTGTAGGTGTCACACTACGAAAAGAAAAAAGATCTATCCAATAACAAATCACCTACGATAAAATGGATAGCTATCCGAGAAGTGTTGGTGTCTGTGTATGCATGTTAAAGGGTAGATTGCTTTATGAGGGCGCAATTGTTGTTTGGTTGTTACAGCGTAAGGACGTCTCTTGGGACGCAGAGATGCGAAGATGACAGATAGCTGAGTGACGGGTGATAAATCTGATTAATTAGAGGTGTAATGCTTACTTTCAACACGTCACATTCCGGTCTGGGGAATGCCTATTCCGAACGTCTGTGCCTCGACAAAGTTGTCCGATTCTCGAAGCCAAGGCGTGTCAAAGCAAAATTGACATAAAGTCATAACCATTATCACCTTAATAAAACTCAACTACTCAAAACAATTAATACTTCTGCAACTAATTACAGTTGTAGCAAAGTACAGCACTACCACCTCCATCAGCAAAGTTACACACCAAAGAAAAACACCGCCCGGTAAAAGGATGGTGGCTAAAAATGATTCACTGATTGGCTCACCGGCGAAAGGCAGAAGTAGTTCTATTCAATCTTGGATAATTACTTTCCACTCAACACAACTGTCAATGGCGCTTAACGGAAGGAAAGCTCAACCGCTAGAACCGCTTGTACAACCGATCCGTTGGACGATGCGATGACTTTGACGTGCGTTAACTCTGTCCACCGTACTTCCACTCCGACGGTGGATATGAAGCATAAGTTTGTGTGTCGCTCACAATTCATCAACATAGCGGTTTTGTGTCCGTGTCCGCACATTGATTATGTTTGCTTTCTCCAGTTGCCGGCGGCAAACTTTAATTCTGGACGTTTGGCGGAGTGCGGGTTTCACGGTACCGCTGAACGAGGGGGGAAGCTACGAGCTCGTTTTCCAGTGCTCGAGTTCATCGAGAGTTGGCAAAATAAGCAGCGTAGCTTTACAAAGTACCGCTTGCAGGTATGCGCTCCTGAACAGCTTGGTAAATATTAGTTCTACTAAGACGAAAATGCTTCACCGCTGAGCAAATATGTTGATATGGATACACCACTATCAAACGGTACACTGCAAATAATCCTGTTGCAAGCATTCTCACCTCACCCCACCGGCATTGCGCCGGAAGATAATCTCATTATTGTGAAATGTGATGAGCAGGTGAAACGCGCAACCTCCTCATTGGGAAACAGACACCGTTCTCACAATAATAGACTGTCTCCTCGTAGAGTCGTCTGCTACTACGGTAACTTTGCGACAGGCTACGGAGTCATATTTCTACCGGGGCCGTCTATTCAAGGATTTGTGAGATCAGGGGATGCTTGTTGATGGGACAAGAGCATGGAGCATCTACTCAAATAAAACATTCCATAAAGCGTCCGGTGTCGAAAAGGCTTCTGTTACCCCACAGCTCCGAAGAGCTTCATTTTCGAATGCTTCTCATCAATGTTCCAAGGATTAGTACGGTTCTGGGGTGAGACGTACTTTGCATATATGTCGGAACAACGTCTACCCAACCGAAGTAAGTCACCAATACCGGGGGCAATATTTTACAACGCTCCCATTTCCACCACTCCAAGGGAGCTCTGCGATTTGCATCCACCTGTCCGTCGGTATTCATGAGCCCGTCTTCAGGAAACCAACCAATCTTCCTGTGTGGTAATAATATTGATTGAATTTATTAGCGAACATATTCAACTGGGACTACTACGGAAGGGAAACAACACACCAATGGACTGAGTTCTCTGAAAGGCTGCGAGGCCGAGTTTATCACCGAGCCACTATAGTCTGCATCGTTTAGCTCCATTCTTCCAAGGAAACTGACCGATACGTTCTACAAGCCTTAGGCGCTGGAAATCGCGAAGAGCTTCCAGGAGCAGGAGGCATATGCCTGCTCGGCACGAGTTTACCGTTAGGGCATCGGTCTCCTCCGGAACCGAACTAGACCACATATCTAACGGTACGCCGGCCGGACGGTCTTCCAACACAGTCTGCAACACATGTGTAATCGTAGAATCGTTGCCTTACACGCCCGTGTGTATGCTGCCATGTATTCAAATTAGACATGGCTTCATACACCTTCCTTCCAGCCCTCTATCCTTCCCCAGGCATCTTATTCGTGCACCGCTTTTGATAACATTGCAATTATGATGACCGTTGCCGCTACTGTTAGCCATCTCGTGTGGGCCAAGAGATGTGGATCGTTAGCATTTTTTTTTTCATTTTGCAGCTACTCGTAAAGTGAACTACATTCCCCACGACAGGCCATTTTTAATGAACTTGGCTGCCTGTTCATGTTCCAGTTTATGGCGTAACTTTGAAGTTTGGCGAGAACTGTACATTAGGCAAGGTCCGTACATAGGCGTGTAGCGGTGTGGCGTAAATTGGGCGGCTTTTGAATTTTTGATAGAATCTCTTCTGTTGCAACACATGATGCCTCACGGGTACCGTTAAGTGGGCCAATGGATACCGGATGATTTACGTACTACGATGGTGACAATAAAGGGCCGGAAAGTTTTGACTGTTTGATAACGGCATGTACTTAAAGGAGCCTATAGTGATGATTGTCCCATTTGGTTGTTCAAATGCCATGCAAAGATCTGTTACAACATCCATTTTCCCAAAGAGGAGGGGAGTGCCCCAATGAACCCTCTTCTAATGTGAGAACAGAGGTGATTGTCCCGCTTTGACATCTTTCACTTCTTCAAAAGGCACCGTTTATAGCACCGTAGTACGTAGATTTCATTATCTTGTGAACCATTTACTCCTCGGTGTACCATTCCAAACCAGATTAAGCATGATTTAGGAAGACATAAACTCATATCGGACGCCACCCAGTGCCTTCTAGCGCTTGCAAAACGCCTTTAAAATCGCTTCTCGACACATGTACCATGATTTGGATACGTAATTAACTCACTACGCTCTTTCTCTCTGTCTCTGTGCTTCTCCCTCTACGCTAGCTGTAACCGTCTATGACATGAGGTAACGTTTTCGGGCCAACGCCTTCAGGCATTTCAAATTTAACGTCCTTTCGCATGGTGTGTTCCCGGGGGTTTCATTTATCTCATTAGCCAGCAAGCAAACATCGGGCGGGCTGCGCTCGATCGGGCTGGCCTGTCTTGCAGGAGTGTATTCCTAGTAAAGCCTCCGCTCCCGAACGGATTGCAAATGTCAGCCTCGTCAACCCGCTTTTGTGCGTGGCTGGTAATTTTTCAATTACTGTCACAGTGGTTTCGATCGTAAGATGAAATTGTTTTCCCGCCCAAAGACGAACGCAATGGAAAAATGGTTCGCAATTTCCGTCCCTAATGACTTTGGCAAAGCGGCGCGGGACTTTACCATTCCCATCCCGACCGAAGAGAGCAGCTTTATGAGCGCTCGTGCCCCTTTCCTTCCAGGTCCAGAAACTTCAGCGCTCCGTGAAGGTTGCCGATGAAAAAGGCGAAAGTTTACGGTGCAAAACCTTTCTCACTCTGCCCTGTCCCCGGACATCACGCTAATTTGATTAATTACCTCAACTCGAGCTGAGTTGCGAAAGCTTCTGCTTCCTTGTGTTGAAGCAGAAAGCCTGCCGTCTGTGTGAGGGTGTGTGTGTGTGTGTGTGTGTGTGTGTGTGTGTGTGTGTGTGTGTGTGTGTGTGTGTGTGTGTGTGTTTGTCTCGGTGTTGTTGTCGCTCCCCAAAAAGGCGTTAGAGATGAGGGGAAGAAAAACACAGCAATAAAAGAAACACCCCGTGCCGTAACGATCTATTACGATTGCTTCAGCCCGTAAGTGCGTAATGTCCTGATGAGGCGTAAAAAAGAGTTATGACCGTCCGCCTCGCACAGGACCCTTTTTCGGTGTCAGAGTTTAGTGCCCGGGCCGCCTCCCGGGGTTTCGTTGGAAATGACCCACCGAGTGAGAGAGAGAGCGAGGGATCACAGCATCAGCATCAGCAACGGTCTCATTTGTGGTCTAGCCCGACCTCCCAAGGGTGGGTCACTGTGGGCACGGGTTGTGAAATCACTCAATTACAGACACATACACAGGGGGGGAGGTTAGAGGAAGAAATTGGGTAATTTCGGTGACACCGAGAGACCTCGCCTTCGTGTTATGGTTACAGTTGCACTTTGCCAGACTTAGATTGCGTACATATTGCAGTAGTCGGCTCGGGCCAGAAGTTGCGCACACACGGAACACTGCCTACACCCTAGGCATGTAATTTAAGATGCACTGTATGTGTGTGTGTGTGTTTGCATGTGCTCATACACGCGTGTCAAAGTGCAAAACGGCGCCCACCCAGCCCTCCGCTCGGAACAGATCGAGTCATAAATCTCTTGCAGTCGAATGCACATGCAATGATGTATCGTGGCAACTTGTTTGCCGCATTCGTGCAACACCACCATGCATCCAGTGACAATGCGTCAATGCTACTGTCAATTGCATTATTCCATCCCACCAGGCGAGATGCAATCGAAAACTACAGTCACGCTCAGCATGCGGTCATAGTGCATGGGAGAGAGAGTCATACAACAAAAGCGAAAGGAACGCAATGAAAGCAGTAAAAGTGAAACTGCTGGAGGGAGGAGCTGGCCATGAGCTTGCAGCTTGGGCACACTTCCCATGGGCACCGATGCAGCTGTTCTTCTTTAACACACTCACCCCTTTTGGTCCACCTTTCGATCGAAAGTTTCGCGGTCAATCGCGGTGAAGGTGCGCAATCGGGAAGTAAATCACTGGACGGACGGCAAACACGGTTTCCGGTTGCGGCGTGTTGTGCCCGGCGCAAGTAACGGATGAAAGGATCAAGGTTTTTATAGCGAGTGAACGTGTCAAGGATTAACGAACCATCGGGCAGGTGAAAGGGCAAATTATAGTTTTGCCTTGCCAAATGGGATGGCTCCCCCCAGCAAGTGGGTGTGTTACATTAATTTTGATCGTTGATACTCCTGATACGAGAGGTCAAACATTCGCACCACTTTGCTGCTCGATTATTTATGCATTATGCTTGCATAGCTTGAATGATAAGCTCCTCCGCATTGCAGGGAATTCACATTTTGCCACAATATCCCACCTGAAAACCGAAGAAGCCAGAGGCAATGCCGCGAAACACGAGTTGAATGGTGCAAAAACCGTTGACCGTGACGGAAAGTCTCCCGAAGCCGGCAGTGTGGCCTTCACGAGCCACTCAATAATTTTCGATGACCGTGATGGATGGATGGTTTTGCTTTCTTGTTTTTTGGACCATTCCGACGCCCTCCCTTTTCACTGGGTTCGCGCGCGCAAAGGGAATAGAGAAAGGAACGGCAAAAGATTGTTGCAAATCGCGAGCCCTCTGCCCGTCCTAAACCGTCGGGAAGTGTGTGTGCGGACATGGAAAGCAAAAAAAAAAGGCCAAGATAAACAAATCATGTTAATAAACTACCCGCAACCATCGAGGGGAGGGCGGGCCGGACGATCAAGATTAAAAGCTATCCTTAGCGTTATTGAAAGAGAACCCGGCTGGCAGCTTTGATCCGACGGCAGCATCGTGCCGTGGGTGGAGTTGATCCAATTACTTCGATTTGCTCACTGACGGATGATGCGGGACCGACTGCGGATGAGGAGGGATTTGCTTGATTTGTGTTTTTTGTTATTTCACTGGCCGCCGTTTGTGCATTTAGCAGCGATGCGAAAAAAAAAAACGTGTTATTAATGATTATGCTCGGCAAGAAATATGATATGCAAACATCGTCATTATGAACCTGCGCGTATCACATCCCACTGGGCGGAGTGTGTTTGTAACGTTCGAGTGTGCACGAGCGGAGCGAAAAGATCATCAAATGGTCGGGCCGTTTTTGTGTGTGTGCGAGCTCGTGCTTGTGCAATGAAAACATGCGCGCCAGTGCTTTCCTTCCGGTTCATTGGAAAACGGACTGGGGGGGCGGTGCGAGAAGAGCTGCGTGTGGTAGTACTTTCCCGCTTTTCCCATTGCTTTCCCGAGTGCACACGCCCGAGTGCGTCGTTCGATAAGGCGCTGCAGATGATGGATGGAACTGCTGGATGCTCTGGTTGCGCGAGCCGGGCCGGAAGCAGCCCACTGGACAAGTGAAAGTGCGGAAAGGGGTTTGACGGAGCACGACGCTTTAATCGGTACCGGGGGGGGGGGGGGGGCCGGCTAGGCGGCTTACGGAATGGAAGAAAGGAATTATGATTGGCAGTTTTTGAGCACCGTCTTGTAGGCATTAGTATCTTCGGTGGCAACGGTTTTGCAACGGTTCGCCTGTTCGCCTGTGATTCCCGGTGCGGAAAGATTGGCACTTTTGGACACCAGTGTGGTCCAACGACCGTGCCGAAAAGGGTGCAGTGTTTGAAGAGGGTTTGAAGCTTTGAGTTGTTGCCTTTTTTATTTTTTTTTTGTGGGCAAATGGATACAAAAGTTCACACTTTGAGGCCGTTTGATCGATTTCAGTGCAACCGGAAAAGGGTATGAATTTAAATAAAGCTCTTACCAGAGTGCCTTTGCTGGGCCACCGATGGCATTTGCCGAACCCCAAGGGATGATTTTATTGATGATTGATGATGGCTTCTGTCACACGACGCGATGAACGATGCTTTCTTGGGTTAAAGGTCACGCAAAGGGCTGCGAAATGCAATGTAGACATTGTGTTAATGATGCTTTAAGAAGAATTTATCGGTTGTTAAACAGAGTTATGCTTGTGTGGCTGCTGAGCTGAAACACTTTAAGCTATGTTACATTTGCACTAACCAACCTTAAAGCAATAAACAACATAGCTAGCCATTAATTGCATTACATACTAATCAAAATCTATTGTTGAAAGAAAAACGCTTTTTTTACTCACCCTTTCTTTTCATAATCAACACTATTAGCCAATAAATCTTTGATTCGATTTTCGCCATAAAACGGCAAACTTTGTTCTGCGCCATCGGCAAACAAACAGTGAAATCTCCAATCCCTCCCTCCGGCCACAAAACTCCGTCCCTATTCTGGCTCATTGGTTGCCCAGGCCAGCGGCTACCGAAAGGATAAGTGCGCGCGGTTTCTCTCCCTTCTCACAGCCAACTTCCCCACAACGCTCACCAGCCAAGTAGGAAAATAATTACGTATAATTAAAACTTTAAATAATGCACACACAGAGACGCCCTCTCGCTGCCAACGACGAGCCGTGGTCCGTAAAAGTGCAGCTCCTGCTTCCGGGACGCCCATTTGCTTTGTTCGACCATTTTCCCGCGCACTTGCAGCTTACTTTTGGTGCACTCGCCGGTGCTGCGCTGGGGCAGGATTTTTGGAGAAAGCACAACTTTTCACTGCTAGCGCTAGTGCTTCCTTTCTGCAACGTTTGCCTGTTAGATTGTTTGCGGCAGCTTGCACACAGCTTGGTGCAGCAGAGAAAAAAAAGCTCAGTTTTCTGAGGTACCAGCATGGTTTCGTTGGCGTTTTGCTGCCTGGATGTACAATTTCGGGGCCTGCGTTTCATTGTCCTTGCGAATCCTTTAGACCGAAGGAATTTCTGTGTGTGTGTGTGATACTGCACCGGAAGTGCAGCCGAAACGGTTCGCCCAAATACGCCCCAAAAGTGGTAAGCAGAATTTCGGAGCCGCCGGCACTCAGGCAAACGGTGATCGGCAAACAAAACGCTGCGGACGTCCAATTGCACTCGCCAAAGTTGTGTTTTTGGCTTGTTTAACCCTTCCCCCATTGCCTTCCCTGCCCTTGTCGGGGCGGGTTGTGATTCGTGGACGCACCGTCCCAAATGAAACTTCCCCCAAGGCCGCTTCTGTGCGGGAAGCAGCTGTTTTATTATATCTTAGTCGTGTTTTTGCTCCCTGTCTGCGCTTTCGACCACTTTTTCGAGGACCAACGCCACAAACGGCACCCGAGCAAACTGCTTAAGAAAACTCGTTTCAAATTGGCGGCATCAGTGTGTGTGTGTGTGTGTTGGCCGTGGTTGTCACGATGCAGCGGCAGCAGCAGCAGTGCATTCATAATGCAACTGTGCTGTAAGCTGCATCAAGAAGTGTAGCGCACTAGGTGAAAGGAATATCCTCGGGTTCGGGGTCTGTATGCGCCTGCCACTGGCCCATCATTTATTTACCTTGCACCAAGGAGGGAAGCGAAGGGGTAGGGGGGGGGGGTGGGGGCGCGTTTTATTTCTTGCGGACACAACTGCCAATGACGCAAAGCAAGCATGCCGGCAGCCGTTCTTTTGACAGTTTCGCTGCTTATTCGGAAGACTACTGCTACAGAAGATCGTTGTTTTTTTGTATGTTGATGGAGCTCAATTTGCTGGTTGTTCCTGCCATTGCTTACCTTAGAAAAAAAGGGCTTTCGTAGCGAAGAAAAGCGTAAAGAAAAGCGATTCCAAAGACGTGAGGATTACATTGGAAGCATCCGTGAGGAGAAACAAAAGCGCCGCCGTCCCTGCTTCACGCCACTTGTAATGGATACGGATGGAGTTTACTTTTCGCCGCCTAACAATCGAAAAACGAATCCTCCTTCCCGTGCCACCCCCAAAACACTCCCAACGATGGCGACGTTTCCCTCCGCCCAGAACCCGTCAATTCCGTTCCGTGTGTTACTACGTATCGGAAAGTGAAATGGAGAAAATTGAGATGCTTTCGGGCGGGATGAGGTGGCCAGAAGTGGATGGTTGAAAATAAAAAGGGAAACAACATCACACCCCCACGGCCACCAAACAGGGCAAGCGAAGAAAGTAATAGCACCGCAACGAAAATAAAACAAAAAAACATCCCTACAATATTAACAGCATTTCGTTTCCAATCGCTTAGCACCCTTGGCAAGAGGGAGCGGTGCAGGGGGGGATGAAATTTCCACAAAACATTCCAACGACCAGTTTCGGAAAAATAACGAGATGCTGTTGTGGTGCCTCGTTCTCGAAGCCTCCGCGGTCTGAGCATTGGGGGAGGAGGGGGGAGGGGGTGGGAGGGCGTAAAGGCAGTTGATTGGGCGTGCCGAAAATCATTTTACGAACTTTTTCGAGAGAAAAAAAAACGAAAACGATGGGCTAAAGTCACAACCACTCGGAAGGTCCTTAAAGAAGGGAAAAGGAGTAATAGAGTGAGAGGGAGAGAGAGAGAGAGGTTGGTGGAATTGAGGTACAAAACAAATAAAGGAAATAGCAAACCCTGCCCGCCCTGCCATTTAGCTTTTCTCTTAAAGGCGCGCCGCTCCGTCGGAAACAATTCGCCGAGTGAAGAAACAATTGGGAGGACATTTTCGAAATTCATGACGCTGGGCAAGGTGCGGTGAGGTGAGGAAAACCTCATTCCTTTACCGCAAATTAGCTCTCGGTGCCAAATTCAACACCCACCTCTCTCCCCCCCCCCTCCCTGGCACAAAGGATAAACTTCCTGCTCGCTGTTTTGGTGGCGTCGGGTTTTCGCATTTGACAGTTGACTACTTGCAAAATTGGATAATTAAAATAGACGCTGTGATTAGAGTTTAACGCCGCCGACTCCTTTCGGCACCACGACAGATGTTTCCGACGCTCGTTCGCGTTCGTATAAAGGGCCGTGATTTGCGTCCATCTGCCGTCAGCCATCATCATCATCATCATCATAATCGCCGGCGGAGAGAAAGTGTCGCGAAACAAAGCTTTAAATAATTTTTTGTATTTTTTATCTTGCACCCTGCTTTCCCAGGGGAAAGCAAACACGGTGTGTCCACCCCGCAAACGTCTCCGATTAAAGCGCACTTTTGCTCAGGAAACGACAATTTTGCAATTCGGCCAGAGATTCGGGGGCCGCCAGGGCAGATTCGCCGGAAAATTGCCATAGAAATCGTGCCGAATTCCTGATTGCGATCTTCACAACCGTTCGACTGATGGTGTGGGACAGTGGGGGGCGGCGCAACTGCTGGGAGAGTCGGTGCCAAAGTTGCTGTGCTTTAGCGCCAAATGGGACGGAAACCCCCAGGGAAAAAGCGCCTGCCTCTTCTCACAGGCCTTGTCTTAGCCGGAAAATGGTTATTAGATCCGGTCAAAACGTTCGCCGTACCTTAATTAAATTGCCGTGGAGATGTAGGATGGAATGGTTTAGGGAGAGCGGGTTTCTCTTTTTTTTGCTGCTGCAGTGACGTGGGGAGGAGTGGGAATACTTTGTGGCAATCGCCAGTGAAGAACTAATCAAATCTGTGTTGTGGAAAGCGGCTCGTATGCATTCGAAATCGACAAGCAAAATCATATTTATCGAGATACGAGATAGAAGGAGCAAACTTTATTGGGAAATCATGAGGTTCCGCCATTAAAGTGCCAACAAAGCGCGATTTTGAGCTTAAAACGTTAGTTTTATTGAATACTGTACATACATTTAGGCGTTTTGTGGTGCATATTGCATACGTTTAGGTAAAGAATCGATGATAACGCCTAAAGTTATGCAAATTCTGCTATAAATTGGTTCTTTATGCACTTGTTTAAATCCAAGCAAAAAATCATACAAGATATTTGCTCAAGAGAATGAACAACTGTTTCTTATCCCGAATCCGCATCGTTCGAAATAATAAAATTCAATCAGAACAGTGAACGTTCCGAGAGAATTCTTGCTTCAAGCTAGATACGAACGCTCTGCTTTATCTTCATCTTAAATCCACTGGCTTGGAGGTTAAAGGTCAGTCCAGTTTGTGTGCTGTTGGCCCCGGGTGACACACACACACACACACAACAAATTGCTTGCCCGAAAATCACCTCCAAAACGATCTCGTCGGATATGGCCGTAGCACGCCATCCACCCCGGGGGAAACCGGGAATTGGGTCCAGCACCGCGCGCAAAGAAACCGCACCAACAACAACAACACCATCATTACCGATTCCGGTCACATGCGTTCCCATCATCAGCACTACACCGCAAATCATCAAAACGGACATTCAGCCACCGGAGGCTTCCACCGGGAGTCTCATCGCGCTCATTTCGTGACAATGACCGTTTGTGGCGTTTGATGAGCACGCGCCGGCCGTCGCCCCCTGGGGGAGGTATAGCTTCGTTACCAAAGTTTGTCGGTTTGTAGCTTTAAGGAGGGGATCTACGTGTGGGAGGACGAGAGGGGAGTGAGTTTTTGTTGTTGGTTTTTTTTTGGCTGTTTCTCGCAGCCAAATGTAAGACTGTGTGCGCCCACACGCTGTCCCAAACTAATTTGCTCCGTGACGAATGTTTACATTTGGGGGTGAGTTGATTCCCCTGGCGGCGGGAGTGGGTAGGTGGTACGGAAAAACTTGCCCCATGTTCCCAATCTCACCGGCTTGTCACACACACACACACACACACACACACATACGCACACAATTATCCATCGGGTCCGACAATCAGAGACCGAAGAGCAAAGAGCGCGTCGAAAAGGAAAGCCACTGTGCGTTTGGTTGGGGTGCGTGTCATTTGGACGGTCCACACGAGTCGGAAGAAGCTTTCATCAGAAGCGACGCACAGTGTGGTCCAACCCAACCTGGAGGCGTATTATTTTAACAAACCAACATGGCACATGACATAGGTAGAGATGGGAAATGGTTGGGGAAAAAGCTGAGCCCACTGATGAACTCAATCTTTCTCTCTCTCTCTGTTTTGCTCACGTAAGTACAGCGGGATTTGATTGATTTTTGATGAACGTGCGGCACCCAATGTGAAATGAACGAAATGACAAGAAAACAATCGCTTCAGGAAGGAGCGCGATGGGGACGATAAGAATGATGCTTTCAAATGCAACCGAACAGGCCGATGACGTTCTCGTTTTGGTATGCTACATGGCACCGTTGATGACGATGATGATGATGATGATGATGGTGACAATGCGGACAGGTCATTATGTTTAATTTCAATTACAAACTCAATTACGAACGAATCAGCGAAATAAAAGGCATGGCAAGGGAATGGAACAAGAATTCGGAGGAAACAAAAAAGCTACGCCAAAGCTTTTTCTTTTTGTGTTGGACAACTTTTCTCTCTGTACCTTTTGTTTCCTAGAATCCCAGTAAAAAAAACGCGAACGAATCTACACAGATTTGCACATGGGAAACTTTACATTCTCGGTCGTAATCGTCCCTTTTCCTCGGTGGTACATTTGCTCCGTTTTTCGGTCTGGTCTGCTGGTGGACGTTGGATGCTTTTGTGCTTTTAGCTTTCGACTTTTCAAAAGCCTTTCAATCGGATGCGATTTCGATGCAAATGAATACAATGCGCGGCGGCAGTTGTTCTTTCTTTTCTTTTGCGACACAATTGCTAACCCGTTCCAATTTGCTGCAAGCGTGTCCAGAATGCAGCGGCAGCACGGGAAGTGCCCGATGGAAGACTGTCGATGGATTGTAGTTAATTTCATCCGTCTCCGTTGCGATGAATAATTTTACAGCCAGCTTAATTGAGCATCCGCAATCCGTTCGCCTTCCCGCATGCCCCCGTGTCTGTGCTGACATCCGATTGGAAGCGGCGGTTCAGCAGCAATAATTGAATCTATGCCTTTTAAACCATTTAATCCGCATTGGGCGCAGCGCGCGCGGCAATCAAAACCAATCGTCGGATTGCCATTTCGGGCCGCTTCGGCAGAAAAGCTAAGGTACAACGCGAGCATACTTTCTTGCAATTTCACCCGAGACCATTTATGATTTGCTGGATAGCGGGGCTGAATTCGCAAGTTTTTGGAATATTTGAATAAAGCTGCGGTACGTTTTGTACGCTGCCTGCTGCTGCTGCTGCTGCGGGCTTTTGCTTTTCCGGAGAATTTGCATGGCTCCCTCACTTTCAATACGCAGCGAACATCGTTTATCGTGCACGGTAAGAATGTGTATCCTTTCTCGGGTGGGAGGGGGGGGGGGGGGCGATTGTTCGATTGTTGGTTCGGCTTCCCGGTGCAAACAAAAACGGAGCCGCTGGCACGAGTGGCACAACATTTTCCCGCGAACTCGTTAATCCCTTCGTGCCCCGCCCCGGGCGAATGTTGGCAGGATTTTGTGGGGAGTGGGAGGCGTTTGTGCGAGGATTAACATATTAAATTACATGCTTAGGGTTCGTTGAAATGATGCGCACAACGTACGAACCCGATCAACCGACATAATCGGAGGGCAGATGTTAGATGTAACGAATTAAGTTGCATTTTCATGGGAATGAATCGAACGAGCGTGTGATTTAATGTAAAGGTTAAGCTGGCTGACAGTTCTGTTTAATTTCCAAATTCCGTGACATGGTTTGAAGTTTGTTTTTACGTTATTGCAATAATTATTTCAATATCCTACTAAAGAGCTTTTAGTATTTAAAACGCCTAGATGTATGCAATCTGAATGACAAAAATGCAGTTTTATCTCAAAATTAACAAAAATTCACAAAACATCGTTAGTTAGTCGTTATAAAGCTACAAATAAGAACATGGTTCATGCATTCTACACAACCCTTTAGTTTGTTGATAGAGTCACACAACCACACAGTTACAGTTAGTCTGTTCTAGAGAATAATTATCCTCATTATTGTCACCGCACGATTTGCTCCCATGCATTTACTGAATCGATATAATCTAATCCCATTTACCGACACCTTCCAATCGATTGCATTGCGATACCGAATGTGTACTCCAGCCCCGGATTGCTTACTCCCAATTTACTCCTTATCTTGCAGCAAACATCTGCAAACTCCCAGAACTTTCAGCAACAAATCGAGCCAGACTGTAAACCGATGCATGAAACAAGTATCGAGTAACACTTTGAAGACACAAAGGCTCGGGCAAAGTTCTACTTCTAAACTTGTTGACACACACACACACACACACACACACACACACACACACACACGCATACAAGCCGGTCTACAGCCGGTGTGGTACGATGGTGTTTGGGTTTGTTTGCTGGTTGATTCTAATTGCCTTAGTTACTGCGTCGGTGTGCCCAGATGTGTGTATTTATGTGGTGGTGTTTGGTATTAAGGGACCCTCTAACAATCGATACGTACACACCTCAGGTTGCAGCTCGGGCTGGGCGGGGGTGTGGGCGTTTTGGGAACACTGGTGAAAACATGCACCTTTACAGCACGCACACTCGCACACAATAAAGCACGCGGATATAAGCACTATACAAATGCATCAACCGACCCCCACACACACACCCACCACCCACCTTCCCAATGTGTTAATCATACAGGGCGATGGAGGGAAATGCATTCAACGGAACAAAGTTTCGAACAAAAAACGAAAATCTTTTATTTCGATCCTCGCACAGAACGCACATTTACACACACCACTGTACTCACCACCCTGGTAACGGGAACATAAAAAGCACATACACCAAACACCCCTTCCACCACTCTTGTGTGCTGCACATTTGGAGTGGAAAAAACTTTTCCTCGGGCACAGGAAAACCGGAAACCGGTAGCCATTTGATCCCTTTTTTTTTGTTTGCAAAGTTGCCTTTTTTTCCTCCCCCAGCTAGCGATAAAGCCAAGGGCAGAGAAATTGTTGTGCTTCCACAGAGCAAATGGCTGTCCCGGCGGTGGCGTAGAAAATGTGCTTCCGATTTTCCAAAATGTATTCATGCGTTTCCCTTCCTTCGAGGGGAGAAGGAAAGGAGGCTGGCAATTTCAATCGGTCGTCTGTTTCGTGGATGTTTGATTTGTTTTTATTGTATTCGTCTGTTTTCTCTGTTTGCCGATAATACGCCGAAACCGACCAAACTAAACCATTTCCATCTCTATCCTTTTCTTTATCTTTATTCTTTAATATTTTTGTTTGTTGCTTTTGTAAATTTTCCCCCGACTTATTTCCTTTTCTTTCTTCTTTCTTTCTTTTCTTTTCTTTCCGCTTTCTATCTTTTCTTCTTTTCTTCTTTTTTTATCCCCTTTTTCTAGGCACAATCGAACAGTTAGAGAGTACCTGTGTTTTTGATTCCGATTTCGGTCTCATCCTGAACTGTGCCTTCAAAAAGTCCGGCCTGTTTCGGGTGCGGAATTTGGGCGGCATCAAGGCCCACTTCGGGTTAGGTATGTTTCGTTTCGTTCAGGTTGTGTGTGTGTTTATTTTGGGCATTTGTTCTGTTTGCTACTACTTTCTTTAATTTGTTTCCTTACACTCTGCGTCTGCGGGAGGGTGTTTTTTTTTGTTTTGCTAGGGTGCGTTTTCTTTTTCCGTTTGTTTATTTTTTCTTCTCAACACGCTCTCGTCTGATCCTTTTGCTTTCACCCGGAAATGGTTCTTTTCTAACTCGTTCCCTTTTTTCATAATACTTTTTCCTTCGTAACAACCTACAATTGGGTGGCTTCGGTGTGTTTTTCCCCTTTTGAATCGGTGCAGGCAATCCTATCCTATTAGCTGTTAAAAGCAATCGGAGTGTTCTGAGAAATATAATCAAAGCTCATAAGCGGATAAGAAAAGTTGTAAAAGCTAGGAGCAAAAGGCCAGTACCTGTTGCTAATAGATATTGCTTCGAAACGGGTTTGTTTTTCATTCCTCAATTCCAACGCATGAAACACGTGTTTCAAATGGCAAGGGTTTAGCAGTGCAGCGGAATGTTTCGTCTCAATTTCCAATATCACCAGTACGGCCCTGTTATTGGTATTACTGCAAAAAGATGAACTATTTTTACATCCTTGCCAGTGTGTTCGGATCGGAATACAGATCTATTCGTATGGCATCTGTTGCAAAACAGTCGAGCACGCCTAATGGATCAGGTAGAAGTAGTAAATTAAATCACTTGCAAGTGCACTCTACGCTTTGATTCGATGGAATGGAGAATGCAATATGGAATCGTTTTCAAATGCGACCGAAGAGGATTGCAATTTACAATTTATTTGAGTGGTGTTGCAGCATTGTGTTTTATCATCAAATTACAACATTCGATGGGCTTTACTGTTTCAGTTTAATTTGCATACATTGGATCATATAAAAGAGGACTAAATAACAACTTGTATGCAAATCTCGTCGCTAAAGCATCGATTCGAGACCTTTCCTCAGACGATGAAGACGTAGTTGTAATACGTGACCATCAATTCGTCTTTGTTATCCCTGCACCACAACAAGACTCTCATTCAAAATAGAAATCTGATCCCAGACGGCCCTATGGCATCACCGTTTGAGCTATCACGGTGCTAGACAGCTAGCGTAACTTACCCTTTTCGGCGAGCACAATCTTCCATGGGTCGTGACCAATCCAGCCCAACATTCCGACCTATCTCCTTTCGTCGATTTTCGCTTTCACTGCGTCACCGGTTCAGAGAAAATGTTATGTTGTTGCCGTACACCGTACTTACCTGCTCATTGAACCGTGTGTACTTTCGATCAACCACCGCCCGAGGATCATCCCGCCCCATGTAGGGTATCACAATCATCAGCCCGCTTTAAAATGGACACCAAATTTTGTAACGCATCCCATCGCAGACGGGCTAAGCTAACGCCAACCCCCAGGGGTGCTGCGAGGTGAAAGATACTTTCGAAGCAACTCCTATTTTCTCCCCCCGGCTGGACGTCGGCTGGAGTTGCGCAGCGCCGGGTTAGCCGGGTCTCGACGGGGTCCTCACCCTTGCCACGGCGATACGGCGATATGACTAATGGCTAATCACCACTGACCCCGTCTGGCGAACCTCTATTATACATTGCAATCAACAATTTAAATCCAATATGAATAGTAATTGCAAGACAGCGTTTGCTGTGTACCGTAGCATCGGACAGGTGGGGTGTAGAACCATTATGGAGAGAGCAAGTGCCATTTTAGAGAGTCGTAAATCGGTCGTCGTTAAAGTGGAATTATGCTTTAGGGTGAATTTTGCTGACGAATACAATATTATAATAGACAGATTTTTGTGATGTTTTAAGTGGAACGTTCTGTCCAAAAATCTCAGCCTTTGAAATACGTATTGCCTACCTTTCAGGCGTTTGCCGATTGCGGCTGAGGAAAACGGTTTACCTTAACCCATTTCATTAGCATCACAACTGCTTAGGTAAATCGATTCCAACGGTTACATTGTTCGAAACTCGGCGCTCAATCTGGTTGCAATGTTGCACAGTCTCCTATAAACAAATCTCTCCCCCTCGCTGCATACACACTGCACCTTCCCCCCGTTCGAAGCATGATTTATGCAGCGCCACGGGCCCATCGCACAGCAGCGACGACGAAGCTAATGCATATAAATTATCGCTCCACCAACACTGACTGTGTGTGCCCACAGTGCGGGATTTATCTTGACACAATAACTAGCTAAGCCCAGCTTACGACACACGTCGATTGCAGCGCCAAGCCGAAAGACGACAATCCGGGCCCCGGGATCCTGCCAATTTAGCTGTGCGATGCAGCGGCCTCCGATGTGTGTCGCTGGTCGCCGCTTTGCGTACACGCGCAATTGTTCGCATTGCTTCGGCCCAACAACAGCAGCAGTTGAGGATTGCTGCTGCTGATGCTGCTGCTGCTGATGCACTGCTGCACCCATCGATGCAGCTTCCCGCGACCACCACCTGACGTTGGCATCAAACCATCCAGCTGGAAAATAAGGCCCGTTTTCACGGTTTCGTGTTTACTCTAAACCGCGCGCATGTGTGTGTGTGTGTGTATGGCTATGCGTATTCGAAAGGCAGCGGTGCGTAATATAACCCCCCGACCCGCTCGGGTAATGCAAAGCAATTTAATTAGCAAACATATGACGATCCGAGCGCCGATCCGCTCGCCGGCAAACTGCACCGTTTCGGTAGCGCTTATTTGCATGCATTTGCGAGCGATGCAAATTCAACATATCGGTTTCGCGATTTTCATCTCTGGGTTCTGGGCCGGAACCGCGCGCCGGTTCCTTTATTGTGGCTAGATAAAGGGTGCTCGTTCGTCCGCGTTTTACATGATTAGTTTACCCTCGTCGGTTGCGGAGATGGGTCATCATAATCAGCGGTTGTGAAATGAAACGATTTGCAATATTTAAAATGGCATTTTTTCAGTATTGCTTTCGGAAAAGGTTACATACGAGCTATTCGAGCTATTTTGAAGGTATTTTGTCGTGCCAGTTGCATATATTGAGGAGCTTCCTTGCTTGTTCTGCTTCAGGTTACTGACGTTTATTGACCAACAGCCGACAAGTATGCAATTTGCATGACAAACTGCTCCAAAGCCAACTCTGCAGCGCGATGTTCTAGTCCAAGCAGGTCCAAGGTTTTATTGTACAAATAGGGCAAAAAAAACACTGAGCTACCCCTTTGGACAGCCAATGTCGAGGATAGCAATTGAATGGTACAGAAGCTTCTTACACACATAAAACCATAACAGCCGCTAAAAGACCCGCTCCGAACGCAATTCTCATCAAAACGGACATGCTGCCGCGCGTTCCGCTTTCAAATGGCGGTCGTGCAATAATCGTAATCGTTTAACGGAAATGAAATGGGTTTGCATTTTATGACCCCGGCGAAGCCGGAACGCTTTCCCGTACCCCCCCCCCCCCCCCACCGGGGTCCGTGCGGGGAAAAGAAAGTCCTGGCGATCTTTATTCTTTTGTTTACCACGTTGTTGTTTTCCTTTTTTTTGTTCTTTTTGTGTATTAGGGCTAATTTTACGACACTTTCTTAAAGCTCCACCCCATGCAACAGTGGTTATCGAGTAGCACAGCTTTTTGTTTGTGGCGGTACGCTTATCTTCGGATATGTTTTATGTGTGCCCCATCACCATCGTAAACTTGTTGATGTTTGTTGAGGCGTTTTTTTGTTTTTTTTTTTTTCGCTCAACTCGCTCGCAACATTCCAAAAGTAGATTCTACATGTTTGTCAGCCTGTAAAAGCTTTGCCACGCGTGTGTGTGTGTGTGTGTGTGTGTGTGTGTGGCTTCCCATACGCATTTGTATTTGCTGAGGTGGAATAAGCCCATCTGGTTGCAAACTTGCTGCCAGCAGAACGCGCAAACGAACGCGGCTTTTTCCGGCGAGCTTTCGTCAAGGAGTGTGGTTTACTGTTAAGCGCTTTCTTAAGTACCTCAATCGTGGAATTAGGCTCGCGGGGAAGGGTGGGCATGTGGGCGCGTGGAGGGCGGGAAATCGTTCGGCGTCGTGTAAGCCCGTGTGTCACAGTTGGCGCAACGCTTGTTAGCTGTTTAGTAGCGAGCGTCGTAACACAAAAAAGGGAACCAATCTTCACTCTCGCACACACGCACACACTTAGATACCAATCCGGCTTGTTTGAACAGCTGCTGAACATACTAAATCGTTTTTCAAAACGTTTGCCAGTTCCAGATAAAGGCAGATAAATGGTGACGGTTCGCTGTAAGCCAAACAACAAAAAAATGCCACCCACTTCTGGCTGCATAATCATTGCCCCAAGGCGTTTAATCACTTGAGTGCAGCTGGAAGGACTCGTTCCAATCCTGTCGTCGTTCGGGTTCGTGCGTGTGCGCGTGAAAAATTAATGTACGAAATTGGAATCCGTCTGTGATGAAAAATTAATCAGCCAAGGGGTTGGCTGAACCGCAACGCGACTACGATGACTGATAGCCATTTGCAATCGCATCTCGTTTATCACTGTCACCGGCTGGGGGGAAGACTTCGAACGAAGACGCGCGCTGTTTGCGTGGTGGCGGCTGTCGCGCTAATGTTGTTTTATTCAATGTGGATTTAATCAAAGGTTGTGCCGGTGGCAGATGGCCGCTCCTCCTATGGTGTATTAATAGTTCGGAATGGTAAATAGCAATGAAGAAATCCTACCGCTTGCAGAACGCCCGCATCGGTGGCAATGACGGAACTTTTTGCTTGTAGCAGCCAGCGAAGAGAGAAGTCAATGCTGCTCCTTGGTACAACATTATGGCTTCTTGTTGTATTTTCTGCGCGGTGCTAGAAATAAATATGAATCCCTATCATTGAGCCCTCTCGGCAGTATGCTACTACTCCGTGCAGAACACGAACCTGAGCCCTCGATAGAGCTATGTTTGTTTAGGTTTCCATTCACCGGATAGGTCGCGTGTGTACCATCGAACGCAAATATTCACCCAACAAAGCTCAAGCAAAACCCCGCCTAGGAATATCAACTACATCTCGGGCTCCCATATCAATACCCTTTTTCTACTCGTTGCCTTCGATGGTGGCTCGATGGTTTTTTTTAGTTTCGCTGCGATTCGCTCAGTACTTTATCGGGTCTCTTTCTATCGCTTCCTATATCATCCTAACCTATATCCACCGTACTGTAGTCGCCCAAAACGAAAAACTGCGAAAAGCACACACACAAAAAAAGCACACACACAATAATGACCTTTGCTTGTTTATCCTCCATCCCATCCCCTGCTTTGGATTATTTTGTAGGCTTCAGCGTTGGAGATGAGCTGGGACTGGCCGAATCGCTCGGCAACGTCGAGGCAAACAAGCGGCGTGCCCTCAACATTCGCACCGGTGCCAACAATATAGGCGTCCTGCCTGCGTCCAAAATGCCGGTAAGTGTCTTGGGGGTGGGTCTTGGGCGGATTGGCTTTCACCGAATAAGACGACGGCACGGCAAGTTCAATCGTATGTGTGTGTGGTCACCGCTCCGGGTAAAGGGTAATCCGGGCTGAGACCACACACACACACACACACACACACACACACACACACACACACACACACACACACACACACACACACACACACACACACACACACACCACACACACAACACACACAACACACACACACACACACACACACACACACACACACACACACACACACACACACACACACACACACACACACACACACACACACACACACACACACACAACCAGCCGGATGTAATGAGGGGGCATTTGTTTGAGCTTTGAGCTGCCCGGTGGTGGTGAGAATATGATGAACAGGTTTGCCAAACAATTAGATGCAAATAGGGATACATTTGTTACTTAATTGTGTGAGCATCTATCTAATATTGGTAATTTGTGTTTAGTTAAAGAAGAGTCATTTACTAATAGCATTCAGCTATTGAAATCATTGAGCCATAGACGAATTTTAGTCAAAACCGAAGCAAAAAGCAATCGATGCGCCTAAAGGTATGCAATTCCTTTATAGTACATCACAGAAACGCCGCAAGGGTATGCACAATCATTTCAAAGCCATTTTTAAGTGTCGTAGTGCAGTTTAATTAGTCCGTAAAGTCAGCTTTGCCAGTAATTGGTCTGTTTTTAGTTTCATTAACCAGAAATATTTTTGTTTACACTTGTATGAAACAGAAGAGTGCCAAAAATCCTCTCCCAAACATGATACCAATTTTATCGCATAGTCACAAGGGCTGATCCTACGCGACTCGTTTGAAATTCAACATAATGCGGGGAGCAAAAAAAAGGCTCAAAACTCCGCATGAAACACTGTTTTTGATCATCATGTCCCGCTTTGAAGTGGCATTATACGGTGCAGATACAAAATAAAAAACTTTCCCAAAAATAGTACACTGCGTACGCTAGCAGTGCGAATAGTTTGCTAGTCGTTCTCACCATCAAAAAAACCCCCCCTCCATCCCTACCACTCGCGGTGCAGCTTGCGAGAATTTGCTGGAAAAGTTTCCAATAGCTGTTAGCGATCGTAAAGTAGTCGAAAAAGTTGGTCGTTTAGGCTTCGCAGGGTTAAATTATCCAATGGGGAGTTATGCGAACCGAGTCTGCCGAGCTGCACAGTTGGGCCCGGGACGAGCTGTGCATCTGTAGCGAGGAACATGCTTTGTGTGTGTGTGTGTGTGTCAGAAACCACTTTAAACCTTTGAGTGGCTTTAACGTGCTAGCACTTCTAACGGGCGGGGTGAAGGTGAAAAAAAAGTTTGATGATAAAATATCACCGCGCAACGAACGCGACCGCACGAGGAACGAGTCCCCGCTGGAATGACGGATCGCGTTGATGAACTAACCATTTTTCCGCTAGATTTCCATGGCACTGCCACCGACCCGTACAGGATGCGTACACTCTGCACACCGTTTCATCAGTATGCAAAGGCTTTTGCTGTGCTAGCATGCAGCAGGTTTTGCCTTTTTTCTCCTGTAGTGCCTTTCTTGAACGCTTCCCGGCTGCCGAAGCGAGCTACAGTGTGGGTGACAAAGTTATTAAACCAGAGGGGATGTGTGCATAGAAGCGCGCACGATGGAAATTACCTTCCCGCTGGCGCTGGCGGGAGTAGTCGGGCGTGAAATGAAGCTACCAGGCATCGCCATTCCGGTGAGGTCGTTAGGCGGATGCACTCAACACACACACACACATACAAGGTAGCTTATCCTTTCGCGTCTTAAAAGGGCTACTTTGTGCAGACGAAACAGTAGTGTGGGGCGGCTGTAATGAGCTAGAAGCTGCCAGGGAAAAAAAGACCAATTATGCCGCCAGCCACGAACGTCGTGTGAGAGTTTCGCAAAGAAAAGCTCCGCTGAATGGGAAGAAAATATTTACGCAGTAATTCGCTATTTATAGAATGTGCACACGACCGGACCGTCGCCTCCGGTCTCTTGCCCAACATCTTCCAACACTTCCTTCTTGTTCACATTCATTGCCATTGCTGGTCGGAACGAGGTTAATCTCATTCGCTTAATTTAATACTGGTCGAGCTAACGAAATGTAATTTCGAGTCAACACTCTTTTCGGCTAGTCAGCCGTACAGCCGGACGTGCCGTACACGTACACCGGAAGCTTTGTGGTGGCCGGAAACCGCTCGCAGGCTGTGTGCCGCCCAGGCACTCCATTTCCGATGACAAATTAATCCACTTCAGTTCCAATAATAATGAACTTCTGTTCGTGCCGTTGCCGGTTGACTTATTCTTACTCGTTCACTCTTTATTCTTTCTTATCGTTCTCGCCTTTCTTTCGCCCCCCCCCCTGCCGCCGCGCAGACATCCTACCCATCCTTACCGGCCCCGATCGTCCCATCCCCGGGCGCTCCCATCCAGCAGAGCCGGCCCCAGGCGGTAACGGTCCGTGCGTCCGCCCCGATGCTGCCCAAGGGCGGCCCGCCGAAGGGCGTTCCCGCGGCCGCCTCGCCCGTGTACATGTCGCCCGCGGCCAGCCTGATGACGAAGGCCACCTCCCTGCCCCTCGGGGTGCCTCCCTTCCGTCCCATTCCGAAGCCGACGCCGGAAGCGGAGCCGGTGAGATTCGACCCGTCCGTACTGCGCCGCAACTTTGCCCTCAAAACCGCCCAAACTCCCGATCCCTCCTTCCAGAGCCAGCTGATGAATCAGACCTCCTCCTTCCATCGGGGCGGTGCCGCGATCCGCACCGCTCCCGCCTCCCCATTCCCCTCCGCTCCCAATCAGCAGATCATCTACAAGGAGCAGGCGGCGAACCTGCAGGTGCAGAAGGTGCCCGCCTTCCAGGCCATGCCCGAATCGGTGTCCCGCATCTCGACCGGCCCGGTCGTGCAGGTCGACAACAAGCTGCAGCCGGCCGCGATCAAGAACTCCATCATGAGCATCCCGCCCCGGCGCCAGCTGACCGGGAAGCCGGGGCCAACGATTGCGACGGGCAGCGCGACCACCGGAGACGCCGCGGAAGAGATCGACCTGATGGGCCACACGGTGGAGGAGCTGGCAGCGGCGGCCAACGTCAGCGTGGAGGTGATCAAGGAGGCCATCCGCGTGCGGCAGCAGGAGCTGCGGGCCCAGAAGCAGTACGAGAAGCAGCAGGCCACCTTCGCGCAGGCCCAGTTCCTGGCGCAGCAGACGACACCGGCGACGACGACAACCACCACCACGACTACGCCACGACCGCGCCGCTACCCGACCAACGCAGGCCACAAGGTAAGGATGGAAGGGATTTTCTCGAGGGTCGTGCCTAGAATCCATTACTGCACGCCTTTTTTTTCTCGGGTTTTGCAGGTCATGAACGCACCGAAAGAGTACTACCCGGTCGGCTACGACAAGAACTTCGATGACAACTTCACGTCCAAGGTGGACCTGCCGTACACGACGTTCAACTGCGGCGAACAGAAGCACTTCCCGGGGCTGTACGGCGACGAGGACCTTGGTTGTATGGTGCGTACTGGGGTGTTCGCAAGCGATTGAGCAAACAAACCACTTCCGTTTCGGCTTTCACCAGTGCACTGGGACAGCAGACGTAAAGCGAATGTAGCCCTGGGTTTTGCGGGCAATAAAAAAAAACACTCCCAGGGATTTTTGTTCCCCATTTCCATCGATTGAACGGGGGGGGGGGGGGGGGCGATGCCTACTTATGGCAATCGTTGCGCCAAAAATGCTCCACTCCAATCGTTGCCGGATTGCAAACGGATCGGAAACACACATGGTGCAATAGTTTGTGCGCCTGCAGGGTATGCAATGGATGCTGCACATTCCGCATCGCACAATGTGCCGGAATGTGAATGCGTACTCGATACAGTTACATGAACTGCAGCGTAGGTAGGCGGGTTCATTTGGTACAGGTTTTTGCATGTTTCATGCGCGCAATGGTAACAATAGCGATTGCTGTAAAATTGAAAAAAAGAAAGCTGTGAGCGAACATGTTTGTGCAAAAGGATTGCATAGCTTCGGGCGATTTTTGTGTGCAATGCGTAAGGACGCCCAGATATATTGCCTTTCAAGAGTATTGTTAACTATGTGTTTGCCTTTTTTTGTATAAAACGCATAATACGGGGTATTGAAATACATGTCAGTAGCCATGAGCGAGTTTGACCTACATTCAGACTTTCATGTGAACATTTTCGGTGCACTTTTTGACTGAAAGTTCAACAAGGAGATTACTTTCATGACAGAGTTTAAGGGAGATTACTTCCATGACTACTGATACGCGTTAAATGCATCACAAAAAGGCAACAAAACACACTGGCAGATGGTATTAATTACAAAAACGGAAAAAGCTCTGTTCATGCATCACCAACAAGTTTGCTGTTTTTTATCGTATCCTTACAATGCTACGGTTTTATGAATTGATGCATTATTACTCGCTGCTGTATGGTTGCCCTTCCTCAACTAATCTGTTTTCCCACTCCTCCCTGCCTCTTCTTCTCTTGTCTCCCTCCAAAACCCGCAGGTCTTCCACGTGTGTGCCCTGACGGACGACGGACTGATCATGAAATCGTTCCTCTGCCCGGAAAGCACCCTGTTCGACCAGACGGTGCTGAAGTGCAACTGGTGGTTCTACGTCGACTGCAAGAGCAGCAAGAACCTGTACGACTCGAACCTGCCGGTGTCGAAGAGCTACCAGCTGATGAAGGCGCTATCGTTCTTCTCCTCCAACTACAAAAACCCGGGCGACTCGTCCGAGGGCGTCGACGTGGAGGCGCTCAAGAACAGCGTCGCTACGGCGGTCGCCGTCGGTGGGTCGGCCCGCTCGCTCGACAGCCTGAGCAGCAACACCATCGCCGGCTCGACCGGCGAACGCTTCCAGGACCTGGCACCGGCCGCGTCGCAGAGTGTGCGGAGCCAAAGCAACAACACAACGGTCGTCCCTACACCAAGCAGTAGCAGCACTAGCACCACCACGAGCAGCAGCAAAACAACGACATCGACGTAAATGGAAATGATTTGATTTCACCGATTTCCTCCACACTGCCCCCGATGGTGTGGCCCGGGTGTGAAAACTGTAAGGGTGTGTGTGTGCGTGTTTGTGTGTGCGTGTGTGTATGCGAACGACTCTATAGCAAGTAAGGCGTAATGGTTGTGTCACCTTCGGCAAAGCGGCTCCGTCGGCATCACCCACAGCGTAAGTGGCGGTTTTTGTTTTTGTTTTTTTTCTGAAATGTACAATTTGATGCGCATGATGGAGGGGGAGTGATTTAAGTGAAAACAGAAACCTGCCCTCACCCTTCCCCCCCTTTCAACGGTGCTAGTGGCGGAGGGCTGGGGTGGATGGTAACACACGCGGGCGTGCGTTACACTGGCCATTATGATTATTTCCATAGCTCGTACCGCCTGCGAGATTGCATACATTTTGGCGCACAAGCTTCGGCAAACCTTTTTTGCCCCTGAATGGTACGCAATCTGTGCAGCGTAATTACCTTTCGCAAAGGCACGGAAGCCCCGTGTTGCGCTCCCGCTGTATACCGGCAGCTCTTTTTTTTTTTTTCAAAACGCCAGCTTTCATACAAAGTTTGCAAGTGTTTACAATTTACAACAAATTAAATCAAGCAGCAAACTCTCTCGAGCTTGAATAGAGTGTGCGATCGATTCAATAGCATCCCGTTGGGGGCCTGGTAGCGAGCCAAGCAGCGGCCGGAACTGCATCAACCTCATTCCACTCCAGCCAGTGCAACGCACAAACCCGGCGTGCTGTGGGTTTGTGAGCTTAATCACCTTACCCCGCTTGGCCCCGCTTGCCTGTGCGGATAGACTTTCAACTGTGCTACCTAACCGCATGGAGGGGAGAGGAGAAAAGTTCGGAGCAACAAGGTAGCATAAGTATTTATTAAACAAGGCGGATGCGGCACGAACTTAACTCCCATCCCGTCCCGTCACAAAGCGCTCACAAAGCGATTGCCATTCACGTGGGTGTGTGTGTGTGTGCCGCCGCCGGTGGACGGACGATTCGGAGATTGGGTCTGAGCGTGTGTGAGTGTGTGTCGGAGTATTAGAAGACTTTTGTTAGACGTTAGTGTGTTAGAGGTAATTGAAGGTGGGCACAGCGTGGCACAGTGACATCCGAAGGGGCGCCTGGCGGATGCTTTTTAAAGTGGCAGAGGAAGATGGGGCGGATTTACGTTTAACTGTTACTGTGCTAGCGGAGACCTCTTAGATTATTTATGGAATTAAGTTTAACATCTAGTGACTGTTTCTCGGGGTATATTGGCAAAACCCGTCTCTCCTTGCGGCAGCAAGAATCGGGCAGTAAGGTAGCTTAGCAGTAGATTCCATTGTTTTTTTTTTAACGCGAGCGTAGCCTCATATTTATTTAACTAGCGGCATAAGGTGCATGCGGTGTAGAGCTCCTAGTATCACTTACTAGCGTTCCGGTAGTTAAAACATAGCAATAGCAGCAACAGTGCTTCTTACTACCAGTTAGCTCGGTTCCGGTTGATGTAACGCCGTTCGATGAGGCAGATATACCCGTTTCGTAGGACACAAACTATTGGCTAGTATCGTTATATGTATGTTGCGCTACTACTACTACTACTACTACTGTGTGCAGCATTACAAATTACACAGTCCGTTTTGGCTCGCAGTTGTGTAGCACATCTGCGAACGCGCGCAACCATTTGTACGAGACACAAACTCTCCTAGACACACCTAAAAATTGCTCACTTAGAATCCTGGTTATAGGTATGGTAAGATGGTTACAAACTTTGGGCTTTCCGCGTGGGGCCCGAAATTATCCAGATAAACCGAAAAAAAACAACTAGCGCGAGTACGAACCCGTAATTGTAATCTTCTCGTTGTGAAATGAGGTGCGCCAAATCGCGCAGAACTATGCCAACAGTTGCCGGATCCAGGGCAAACACTCTACTCAATCCAGTTGAACTATTACTGATCAAGTAAAGCAACACATTAATTTCAAATTTAAAGTATTTTGAAGATCTTTTTTGTTGCGTTTGTGAAATATCCGAAAAATGTTATTTGAAGTTTGAATCCTGAACGGTAAGTCATCTGTTTTTTTTTAAGTATACTAGTCAACGCTATTAGCTATTGCCATTGCTATGTAACTATCCTTGGTTAGTAGGAATTGTTTAGAACTATTACACAGTAAATTTGCATTTACAATAATTTTCATATTTGTTACGCAAAAGACTCTTTTATAACAGATTCCACATATTTCTGTATCTTGCTTGCGTCAATTTACTTTCTCCCACAATACTTATTCTTATTAAAGACGTTAATTGATAAATTGTCGGGTTTTGCTATCGCATTACTCTAGGCGTAAAGTGCAAATTCTTTAACAGAGCAATAATAATTTAGCGCCTAAATGTAGACTTCAAAATGATTCAAAATGTATTTTGTATCTGTAGAGCTGCGTCTTGCATACCCTTAGGCGCATAGCAGTTAAGGCTAGATTATTACCAGGTTTCTCAAGTTTCTTTTGGTTGCTTCATTATTTTGTGTGTTCTCACGATCTTTTGTTTGTTTCGCAGAATTTGTTGGTCGAATGGGACGATACCAATAAATCGTGGGAAATCCTGTATTTCATCAAATGAGTCGTTCCATGTTCCATGTTTTATGAGTATGAGTTTAATCTACACAAAAAAACAAAATCGTAATAGGCCGAGGCTGACAGTCTGAAACTCTCCCCAGAGCTGGCCAAAACCACGAATTTAATTTAATTTAAATATCCCATAAGTTACCAAGCAACATTCCAGTGAACTCGCTCCCAATCATATCCATCTTGAGCGATCCCACTGGTACAGGACGGCGTGTCGCGGTGTTCCAGCTAAAACGGCCTGCCGTATCCTTTGCCAGTCGAAAGAGTTTGCTTACCCCCTTTGAAGCGGCTGGCACTGGCTAACTGGCTTCATCAATCACCAACGCTTCACGAAGCACACCTTTCATCTCATTAGCCAGTAAATTGAGCTTAAGCAATTTAATTAAACAGTCGCACTCGACAGCTTGCCAGGAGCATCGACATCGATTTCGGGCCGTTTCGTCCACCAAAAACAGATTAAAAATTAACGTAGCGTAGCAAATTTATTAAGCGTTTACGGTACACTTTTGTCGCTCTTTCGATTTTCATGTTTTCAAGTTTAAACGCTTAATGGGATTGCTTTTTTTATATTAATCAAGGTGCGTAACGGTGTGATGAAGAGTAAGTAACATACTGGTGTCTTTACTTGATGGAAACAATGTACTAAGTCTGATTATTTTTTGTCACCTGTTCGTGTGTATTTTGTAAATTTTAAATTTCTTTATTAAAAGTCTGTCCTAATTAACCTTAGCTGCTTTAGAATTAAAGCTGTCCAATGCTCCGTAAGTTACATGGCCGACAAGGCCCTAAGTCTTATAAAATGCATTCACATAGTTCGATGGCCCATTTCCTTTCGTGCAGCCCCAAGCTTATCCAACGAACGATAAATTATTGCTTTCCAGCGATCATTTCACCTTATCTAGGCATTATCAAATAATGACCCCCCGCGTGACCGTGCTAATGTTCCGTGCAGGAATGTTCTTTGTGCCTTTGTGTCCGCGCGCGATCGCACGAGTTCCGCTAACCCACTGCCCGACGCGTGTGCTGCGCGTTCCCTCCAACTGACCCAAATTTACGCAACGCAAAGGGCGCAAAAGCAGGACCGATCGTGGCGTACCAGAAGTCGAGTATCGGTGCGATCGAGTTTCGGTTGCGGACGGTATCAAATCGCACGCATCAAAGGCACGTTTGCGGGACGAGCAAAACCAAAAACGCTTCGGCGCCGTTATTGCCGGTCGATCGTTTCGTCGGGTTTTCCATTTCATTTCCCAATGGGGCTGCTTCCGCGACGGTATTGCACTGCCCGTTTCCGTACGGGCGATCCGGCCCTAAGAAGGAAAGGGAAACTCGGTGAAAGGAAAAGCAAACCCCGCGTACCCCTATCGGTCGTTGGTGTAGGTGTGCACTGCACCAGCTGCACTTTTCCACACCCGGATGCATCGCGCCCCACTCACTCTATCGCGCGCTCTCTCTCTCACTCGCGCTCCTCCCCGTTCGATTCCGTAGAAAGGAAGAGTGTGTTTCGATCGAGCGAACGAAGCCAAACCGATGATTACCGGGAGTGCTCGAGCTGGGAAATGAACAGAAATGGTGGTGGATGTATAAAAAGCCACATCGTCACTGAATGGTAGTTTATTCCTTCGATTGCCTTCCCTACGTTCAAGTCATCTTGGTACATCAAACAGATCGCAAACATGAGTCCTTTAGTGAGTTCCCGGAGACATAACATGTACAAAATAGTCCCAATAACAATATCATTTCCCCTTTTTGTTGTAGATGTTTTGTTCGTCGCTCGCAATGGTGTTACTCCTTCTTCAGGCCAACGTCGTGCCAGCGAACGGGAAGTACGTCTACCACGATCAGGACGACGGTCTGCTCGATGAGCGATATCTCGAGGTGCTCGAAGGCCTGAAGGAAGCCCAGGCAGCCGGCCACCTTCACTCGAGCGTGTCGGAAAAGTCGAAAACCGTTCCCGTGCCCGTGTTCCAGAAGGTCGGTGTCCCGGTACCGCACCCCGTACCGATTGCCGTCCCGCACTACGTCAAGGTGTACATTCCCCAGCCCTACCCGCTGCAGGTGAACGTCGAGCAGCCGATCAAGATCCCGATCTACAAGGTGATCCCGAAGGTGATCGAAAAGCCCGTCCCGTACACGGTGGAAAAGCCGTACCCGATCGAGGTGGAGAAACCGTTCCCGGTGGAAGTGCTGAAGAAGTTCGAGGTGCCCGTCCCGAAACCGTACCCCGTGCCGGTCACCGTCTACAAGCACATTATGCAGAACGAGAAAACGCACCGTAACTGGCACTATTGAGCAGGAGCGCGATGATCGCGATGTGGGTCGATGATTGCGCGTGTGTTTGCGCGGCTGGATGGGCGACCCTACTCGTTGGTTCATTCATTTGGACCTGGGAACCAAGTATGAGCAACATTTGCTTAATGCACAACCCGTATTTATACATTGAAAGCGCATGAATAAAGTTATTTTGTTTGTTGTTTTGTTGAATTGCTGTTTGAATCTTACTGGAACTAGCGAGCCAACCGTCAATTTGAACCTCCGAAAACGCTTGACATCTTCGAATCGAAACGCTTCATGCTTGGTGACACATTTGAAGCAGTTTAATGCATTTGGAAGACTCCCAAATACATTTAAATAAAATCAGTATGCAAATTACCTCTTTTTATCAGTTGACTACCAGTTTTCGTTTCAGAAAAGAAATAAAAGAATCATTACCGTTCGAACATCTGGTTCCAAACGTCAAACTTCGTGCCCGCGTCGGCGAGACGGGTTCGAACATCGTCGGCTCGTTGTTGGCCAGCTGTCAAGCCGCTGACAGCTGTCAAACTCTTTTGCCTCCACATTTTTCCGTGTTCAGCACGTTCGCGTTTTGTGCGTACAGAATTTAATCGAAAAAATGGGTTTCGCCAACTTGTGGTACTCGCATCCGCGTAAATACGGACAGGGCTCGCGTTTCTGGTGAGTGGAAACCGTTTTTGGGCCGGTTCCGGCGGCGTAACGGGTGTTTCCGACCGGTTCCCATTCCTGTGCACGTGTACTGCCGCTTCGCCATGTTGTGTGAGGCGGTGGAGAGCGAGGCCGCGATGTAGCAGGATTGTAACCAAGATTCTGTTTCCGTTCGTTTCAGCCGTGCCTGCTCCAACAACCACGGAATGATCCGAAAGTACGGTCTGAACATTTGCCGACAGTGCTTCCGCGAGTACGCCAAGGATATTGGCTTCAGGAAGGTAAGTTCAACTGCGTGCGTGTGTGTGCGTGCGTACGGAGTAGGAGCGTTCTGCTCGACTTACGATCTGTGCCGGTGTAGTGGTGTGTTGTGTTGTTGTTGGTCAGTGTTTCTTAACCCGCTGTGTCAACACCGAACGCAACTTCCGGCGGCAGCATTTGATTGTAAATTCTAATATCAATGTTTTTTTCCTTTCTCTCTCTCTCTTTACTCTTGCAGCTGGATTAAATGTGAGAACACATATTTTCTCCACATTTCATCGCACATGACATCAAGATCGGGATATTTGCAGCTTGCTGGCAGTGAACGTGCGTTGGAATGAAATCGGCAAATAAATAACGTAAAAATCAACATCCGGCGTTGGAGTTACCCTTCTTCTTCTTCTCGCTTATGCCGAAACAAACGTGAACCGTGCGTGTGTCTGCCTTGTTGTGTGGAGAAACGTCTTCCGTTTGCCGCTTGAAGCTATATCCCTCTGCTTGCTCATCGCTTGCGGAACACCCTCGCACGGGCGCAGTTCCGAGTTCAATGGAATCAATGCATTCTCAAGAGCACTGGACACAAGTGGAATCAATCTGCCAGATGCGAGAGGAAGTGGGGAAGAGGTTTAATTTTAGACCGTTTTGTTTAACTGCCCATGTTTAAACAGCTGATCCACAGCAACGAGGACGGCCACGTTCATCCTACGCACTAGCGTGTGTGTGTGTGTGGGGGGGGAAGAGACAGCGAGCGGCTGTCCGACATTCGCTGCACGATTTTCTAGGTCGTGTTTATTTACATTAGTTACTTTCGAAGCGATAAATGCTCGCCGCTCGATACACACGAGCCGTGTGCTTTTGCCCAGGTCAATAATTAGTACGTGCGGGCGTGTCAACAAAACACACGGCTCACGTCGGTCGGACCTTCCATTAATTTGTACTGTCGTCGCTCGGCGTAGACGCCACTCGCTGGCAACGGTTCAATACAAGCAGGCGAAGTAATTTAATCGTCGATGGCATCTGGCCGATGCGTCGTCTCACGCGAAAGCAAACAATCCCTTAATTGCGTGGTGGTGGTAGGGGCTTTTTCTAGTCGGACGGTGTCTTGAAACATTTATCCTTCCAAGGATTTTTATCAAAGGGTAAACATTTTTGCAGAGCATTCCAGACACCCAATTGTGTACGACTGCCACAAGTCTAAAACCGTGGAAAGCACACAGCATGAGTCCGATGCATCACAGTTGCCATCGCCGAGAGCAGCGGGTATGATGCAATAACCGTGCTCATAAACCACCGCTGCACATGACTTTCAGTGTCTGTTGGCCACGGTCCAAACGGCGAACGGTTTCACAGGAGGGTGCTGCCGCACCTGCTCGTAGCTATTCTGTGTTCTATCCCACCCCTTCTCACCAACCTTTTAAACGAATTAGCTTCCTGGTGGTACCGATGGGAGGCCCGCGGCTACAATCTCTGCCAGCTGATCGATCAGTCGATCCCCGTCTGACTTACGATCACCACCATGCTGCACGAGCATCGTCCGCGGAAACGTACGCGCCAAGCCGTAAACTGCACGGCGACCGGTCGAAGGTGTAAACAGCGGAAGGTAATAAATCGATCTGTGTGTCTGTGTGGCCAGTTCCGTTCGACCCGCAAAAAATGCTCCGAAGCATAAATCTTTCCGGGGGAAATTTAAAAAGCTTACGCTGTCCAGTCTCCTGCTGCGCGTGGATAAATAAACAACGCATGCAAAGAAGAAGGGGCGTTTGTGAGCCACAGAGCTTCGCAGCGGGGGCAGCATTCCCGCTGTGAAGTGATTTGAAGACACACATTTAATTGTACGTCGGTTCGGATAAACAGCAGCAGACAAAGAACAAAGAACGGCGAGTGGCGAGCATATTTACATCGTAAGAATGTGGTTCTCGCAGAGGAGCAACAGCGCGCGTCAGCTGATGATAGATTGCGATGCTAGTTCTAGCGTGTTTGTGTAACGTAATCGAAAGTGCTACAAAAGGGTGACGAGTGCCAAGCACGTTACGAAATCGAACTGCTGATCTGTCGATTCTGAGCGATGTAATTGAGCCACGAAACCGCATACGTTCGGTGTAATCGATGAGCGTTTTTGATGAATGATCAGTCCAACGAACTCGACTATGTTCATGGCTGATACCATTAGTTTAGGCAATTGCGTTGATTTTGATTATTTTTAGTAAATTTTAAATTTTTCTTTTTTGATTTTGGTCGCCAGTCTCCTTACACCATCGATTTCGAGCACTACGACAGGCACTACTTTGTGCTTCCGATCAACAACAAGGACAAATGGTACCGCACCTGCAACCGGCAGATCAACCAGCAGTGGAAGCGCATCCGGACCGAGCGGCTGAAGACGCTCGAACATTTGCCGGAAATGCCACCGAGCCTCATCATTGCCAGCGGCGAGAACGATCGCGTACAGGTCATTGCCCTGTGTTCCATCTCGAAAATTCCATCCTGCGCCCGGCGCTGCCTGCTCGAGGTGATCGCAACGCAGGAGTACCTGTACTACCTGAACATCGAGCACATCTTTGTGGCGCTGCGCGATCAGCACGTGTTTCGGGCCAAGTTCCGGTTCAGCTTTACGCGCGCCCGGGCGTACGGTGCGATACTGGAGCGTAACGAGCCGCGCGGCGTGTCCAAATTTATCCTCGCCAGCGAACCGCACCGGTACGTGGTGCAGCGGTACGAATCGTCGGAGGAGGAGCTGTACGCGCGGCGACAAAACTGCTACTACTACTACTACTACAACGAGGAGGAAGACGACGACACGTATCAGGATTACTACAGCAGCAAGAAGCGGATCGCATACGATGTAAGTGCACGTGCTTTTTTTTTTATGCCACGTCCGGTCCATTATTAACGTGTTTTTCTTCCCCCTCAAAAAGGGTCCACCACCACCGACCTCGAATGAACCGTACCTGGTGGTACCGATCCACCGGCATCCGGAGCTGAAGGAGCAGTGCGTGCGGCTAATAAACACCGAGTGGCCCCGGTCGCGCATGGCCCGCTTCTGGAGCTTCGAAACATCCACCGACACGCTGCCGATCACGCTCGTGCTGACGCAGCTAATCGACGAAACGGTGACCGTGCTGGGGCATGCGAAAGTGTCGCCCGTGCCGGCCGACGACACCTCCGCCTACGTGGAGTCGGTCGTGGTGGACTATCGCTATCGGGGGCGCGGCATCGGCACCCATCTGATGGAGGAGGTGGAGAAGTACTGCAAGGTGATGATGAACATCAACCACATGTACATCGCGACGGACGGGCAGGAGGTGTTCTACGCCAAGCTGGGCTACATCTTCTGCAAGGCGATCAACATCTTCGGCACGCGGTCGACGCGCAACACGGTCAGCAAGAAGCACTGGATGCGCAAGGTGCTGTCCGACTGGGAACCGTACCCGATGGGGTACGGGGACGAGGTGCCGAGCGATCCGGTTGGCAGTGCGCTCGAGGTGGAGGCCGGACCGCCGCCGGAGAAGCTGTGCGTCGACCAGCTCATCTGGAACATTCGCAACATCGTGTACAACCAGACGAACGTGACGTTCCGGCAGCACAAGGCGGCGTACAAGGGCGATGAGATCGTGTACGATCTGCTGCTGAAAATGCATGCCATTTAGGAGGGGGGGGGGGGTAGTTAGAAGTGATGGAGTTGTTGTATTTGCATGCGGAGAATTATTAAAGAATCGTCCTGAAACACAACCTACCCGCCATCTTTTCGCCGCCGCATGCTTAATCCAACCGCTCACCGGTTTCGCCCAAAACGTCAAACGCAATTCAAATCCTGCGCCTGCACACCGAAACGGGGGGGAAGCGAGGTGAGAGGGATGAGAAGAAAGAAAAAAAAATGCACAGAAAGCGGTTGGATTAAAACGTTTGAGGTAAAATTTTCATTCGCAACAGAAAAAGGAAAACCCGTGTGGCGTTGAACAATTGAAAGGTGCAAAGGGGTTTAAAACGGCTCGAAAAGGAAAGATTTAAAGCCTCGCTTGCAAGTGATTTTGCGCTACGTTTGTGCCACGCGTTCCGAAAACGAACGTTAAATTAAACTTTGCCACTGTTGGTGTGCCCGAAGTGTATAAATCAAACACATTGCTGCACGCCTACTGCTCGTTGCTGTGTGGTTGCCTGCTCCTGCACAACAGCAAACAATGTTTGGCAACGAACGGCTGAACGGCACCAGCCCTACCACCAAGAAGGAAAGCTCCACCGACCACAACCACCACCAGCAGCAGCACGAGGACACGGGCTGCTCCTCTGCCGGATCCACCGGGACGACCCTGCCGACCGATTCGAGACCTTCGTTCGCGTCCGTCTTTACGATCGAAAGCATCCTCGGGCTGAATCAGGACTCGATCGCACACAAGGCGGGAGCTGGCCCACTGCACGACAAGCTGCTGTCGCCCGTGCCGCAGCGGCTGGACGGCGGTGCGGCGTACGAGCTGGAGCAGCACACCAAGCAGAGCCTGTCCAACTACTTCCGCTGTGCCGGGGCCGGTACGCTGCACCTTCCCACCAGCCACCAGTCCGACGCGAACATGCTGCCCACGAACATACTTGGCAGTGAGTAGTCAATGGTGCACCGACTTTAATGGAGATGATTAATGACCTTTTCTTTTCCCCTTTCCAGTAGCATACCCCTCGTCCTGCCACAACTATCTGCAGCCGGACCTGTTCGCCGCCCATCTGCACCAGCAGGTGGGGCTGGTCGCCTGCAACGGTAACTTCCGGCCCCGGTACCCGTTCCTGAACGCGGACTCGCACATCAAGCGGAAGCGGCGCCACCGGACCATCTTCACCGAGGAGCAGCTGGAGCAGCTGGAGGCCACCTTCGACAAGACGCACTACCCGGACGTGCTGCTGCGGGAGAAGCTGGCAATCAAGGTGGACCTGAAGGAGGAGCGCGTCGAGGTAGGAGCGGGGTAGCCATCAACACCGCCGCCATTTAGCCGGTGAAGACGGTGGCGACGGGGCTTTAATTTTCCCGGAACTCACTTGTTGATTTTGTGTCGCCCGTGCCGCTCGGAGCAATAATGAATTCGACAAATTGAGTTACCCCGGCATTGTAATTTCCGGCCAAAATACGCCGCCGGAAGCTCAAAAACCAATCGACTATACTTTGAACGATGCTCTCTCTGTCTCCCTCTCTCCCCCAGGTTTGGTTCAAGAATCGGCGCGCCAAATGGCGCAAGCAGAAGCGGGAGGAGCAGGAACAGTTCTCCAACTACGAAATCAATAGCAAAATTCGAAAGCTCATCAACATCCCGGTGTCGGCGCAGGAGAAGCTGCGCCAGCTGCAGACCGGTATCTTTGCCAAGGACAAACAGCAGCAGCAGCAGCAGCAGCAGCAGCTGGTGCTACCGAAGTGTGACGAGCTGCTGAGCAACAGCAACAGCAACAGCGACGCGTCGGACGTGGAGGTGGTATGATAAAGTGGGACAGCGGCGGAGGGCACAAATAACCAAAAACCAAACCAAAAAAACTGGTAAGACGATCGAGAGAGAGACAGAGGGGAAGACATGGAGAGAGAGAGAGGGAGGTCCTGGAAGGAACGGTGCTTTTCATTGTGGGGCAAGGGTGGCAAGAAAAACGGGGAATATTAAATGTAAGACTAGATACGGTAGAGTAACAATTTAAATTAAATGCAAAACCACACCTGTGGAGCACGAGTCGACAACACAGCAAAGCAATTGGAAGCTTGGGAAAGCTCCGGGATTTAATCGTACCGCAAATCACAGCAAGCCCCCCCCTCTGTACATGGACGCATCGGTGTTTGATGTTGTTTTTTGCTTGTTTCTATTCAAGTCAGATGGCAACAGTCAGTCCGTCTGAAGCAAGAGAGAGCAAGAGAGAGAGCAAGAGAGAGAGAGAGAACGTTTGGACAGTGCAGTAGCAATGACAGCAAGTGTCAGTTTTTTTTCTAATCTTAGTACTTAAGTACACATTGAAGTAGTCGTAGCAGGCAATAAGTAATACATTTCCCCGTCTCTAGTGTAGATTTGCTGCTCCGTAGCTGTCCGTAGATTGTAAATGGAAATCAAAGCATTGTACTCACATTTGCAAAGGGAGTGAATCATCTCAGAGCTACCTACCTAGCATCGGGTACTACTCAACTCAACCCATGCGAAGCTAAATCAAAATCTCCCCCTCCCCCACAAATCCAAGCAGGCATAAATTCTACTTCCCGTGCAGCCCGTAAACTTCAAAACCAGCGGGGAAAACAGTAGCAAACACACACGCACACACACGTGCCCGATACAGGAAAGGCCGTTTCGGGCACGTTTTGTGGCCGCGCTTAACCGGAAAACTACAACGCACCACCACCATAAACCAATCGCAATTAGCTAATGGGGCCTGCGCCGGTAACGCCATCGCCTCGGTTCTTTCTTTCAGCGTGCCACGGATTGGGAAAAGATTAAATTACGAGCGCCAATGTTTAGTTTAGGAGCTGCATAATTCACGCACACTCACACACACACACACACGCACGTGTATACTACCGCGAGAGACTGCGAGCAATGGGGGGAATGTGGGCAATGCTTCTATCGTGCAATAATTAATACTTACCTAATAGATATCGCGACAGTGTGTGCGAGTGTGTGTGTGTGTGCAAGTGTGTGTGTGTAGAGGAGCTAGTGTATAAAATTATAAAATCAACAACACAAACGAAGCAGAAAGTTTGCAGGCTTAAATGAAACTTCTTCTTCATTCTTCACCTTCACCCCACATTTGTTTTTGGAACGGTGTTCCGGGTGAAAGGAATGAAATAGGATGGCAATGTTCTACGCATTGCATACATTTAGGCGAACGTTGCAGCGCTACATCGCTAAGACGCCCAATGATGCACAGCACGAACGCCCAAATATATGCAACGCTGTGCAACAAATGAAGCTTATTTACGTTCACTACTGGCTGGAGCGGGATAATAATTCGTTTTTCCGCGTTTGGGGATTGTAAAATAATACCTTGCCTGCCGTGCGCAGCTTATGTCTAGTATGTATCTGTAAATGTATATGTGTGAGTGTGTCTGTTTGTGTGTGTGTGTGCCCGTGTGTACGTGCGCGGGCTGTTCCTCTTGTGGCCACTAAAACACAGCAGTAGCAGCAGCAGCAGAAGTAGTAATAACGCAAACGTACTAAAACCAATATCCGAACGCAAATAATCTTCCCTGTTGTGCAAAAAAAAACGACCCCTAACTGTGCGAATCCCGAGTTTAATAAACCGTCTAACAATATAATAGTAACACTCTCTGCTTGCTTGTGTGTTGGCGTGTTGTGCTTCATCCTTCCTTAACGACCGCCCTTTCCCGGCCTCAAACTCATCAAACAGCACAGAACAATCAGCAACAGATGACCAGTCCCAGGTCCCTACAGTCCCTCTGCTGCTTCCGGTTCCCCTGTTTGATTCCCTCCCTTTTCTTACTCCATCAGCACGTTGACAGCTTCGAAACCGTTCTCAAAACCGCCTGTCTACTACCCAAACTACTAAATGATTAATGCGCCCGTAAGTCGCAGTGGGAATTGGCTCTGAAAGCGGGTCCGTCATCGTACCGGACCGCCATCGCTTCGTCAGTGGGGCGTGGGGCCGGCCGGTGATTTGCTGAGATTTCCTGAGAGCTACCCCGGTCTCGGGCCCAGAGATTCCCCGGAAGAAGGGTACAGCACGGGCACAACAGCATATTGCAAGCAAATTGACGACCGAAGGACCGATTTTCTTTACGACGGTATTTAATTTGATTTTTCCACTCTCCTCCCGCTCTGCCGGTGCTCGTTTTTGTGTCCTTGGGTTTGGGTGGGCGCGATCGACAAAAACGCAGCTACACAGCGGTCGGCGTGTTGTGATAAAACCGCGCTCCGCAATGACCGGGCCCCGTACCACGTGGCAGTGAAATAATATCCCTGCGGGGCACCATCGCCCATCGAGGCCTGGTCGAGCGCAAAGGGTGATAATGAAATATCGCAAGACTGTTTTTTCGGAGGAGTTCTTTTTCTTCAATCTGAATCCCCTGCGCGCGCGCTCTCTCTCTCACTCCCGCCCATGTCTATTGCCAAAGGGGCGTTTTCGGAATTCAATTATGGCAAATGGGAGGGAAGGTTGGAGATGTTCACCATCGCTGGATGGTCGACGATTTGCCGACAGACCGAATCAGCTCGCGGAAAATCAGTATCGTGTTGGTTGGTGTGTGTGTGTGTGTGGAGCATAATCCTTCTTGTGGGGCGCACATCATCATCATCGCCGGTACGCTACGCTAACATGCATCATCGTATTTATCCATCAAAATGTGCCGATGTTCGCTTTCGGCGATTCGAATCTGGCAAACTTAAACATGAACCCCCCCCCCCCCCCCCGTTCCCCCACGGTCGACTGATTGACGACAGCTCGCGTCTATCGTCGATCGAGTAGAGTCGAGAACGATGATTGAATGTCGATAAATATGTTCCCCCCCCCCCCCCCCGCTCCCCCCCGCTGCCCACACTTGCTTCGATCACCGATTTTCCGAGAGCACATGGAGCTCGGAAATAAACACGTAGCTTGTTGTTTTTTCTTTGCCATCCATTAAATTTTGATCAAACAGACCGTCCGCTCGGGTCCGCTGCCCGATGCTATCGAAGTAATGCGGCACAATAATGCGCGACACCGGCGAGCCGGACGTACGGGCAAAGTACAGGGCCGAGCGAGACGCTAACTGGGACCCCGGCCCGGTTGACACCGCATTGTTGTTTACGGTGTTTGTTGATTTAAATTGAGCAGTAAACCTTTAGCTGATTGAACGCTTCAGGCGAGCGCGAGACAGTTTGGAAGGAATTATGAGTTTTTATTACGCATATCAGATATGGATTCGAACGATTAAAAATGCATAAAAACAACTGTTTGTATATGAAATAAAACCGCCTAAAAGTATGCAATTCGTGTGACAGAATCATCATAATGGTGCTCTAGATTGGACTGTTAATTCTAGAATCATCTAACATTTCAACTGTTTACTGACAATTGCTTTTTTTTGTACGTTTTTGAATGTGAAATTTTGCAAATATTGTATTTCATTCCAAAATTGAGAAAAAAATAATGCCTATTGGTCCTGGATTGTTTGAAGAGAAGCTAAACAATATATTTACTTCATTGATTTTTATTAATTTCCCACCTAATTGATTGATATTTTTAACCATCCTTTCATATTAATTATTATACTTTTTAAAGGTTTTCCTTTTTTTAATTTTCTCCTCTGCCAACAATCACGTATACACGTTGCACTTCAGCAGGCTAAAAGGCTGCACATCAGACGGTAACTACGGTTAATTACTACCTAGCCTACCTTTAGGCGTCAATCGTTGTGGGTAGCAAAATGTCCTGACTTTTTTTTTTTAAACCAAAACTCCACATTTTCAAATTGTATATAATAGCAATTAAACATAGTGTTGGAGTTCGAACGGGTTACGATCCATTAGGTTAATTGCATTACGAAAATGGCATGGTATGTGGCATAGGTGCCTCATCCGAACAGCGTTGAATCCTGCCATTGCCCGCAAAGTATGCAATTTGCATCACAAAACCATGTAATTTGTGGTAATTTAAATGTTAATTTTAGAAAATTACTAAAGAAAAAGGGAAGACATCGGTTCAACCCATCTTGCTTGCGCTTGTAAGCCCTTTTTTCATAATTTTAAACGAAAATAAGTACTATCCACACGTGTAGCACGCCGACGAGGCAAAAAACAAAAAACAAAAAGGTTTTCTAACATACGTTTCTGTAATACCGGGCGAAACCTGTGGGTGGGTTGTCAAAATCACTTACACCCATTGCGTTGCGTTGCCCGATTTCGGGTCAGTTGGCAGTCGATCGTGCCTGCCAACCGCAACGGCCGAATAATGAAGGGATGCCAGTGCGAGCCCCCCCGCCCCAAGCCCCAGTCGCGGTCCGTCCCGCCCGTCTAACAAAGCATCAAAGAGAAATGCGCTGCCCCCCCCCCCTCCCCCTGGTGCTTGATCTCGTGTACGCCAGCAACTTCTGGCGCAAGCAACGGCAACGCACAAATTGAAAAACAGTGTTTCCAAGAATGGAGACACACGCAACGCACCACACGGCGCAATATACGTGTGTGTGTGTTTGTTTCAATTACACCCAAGGGTTTAAAGAGAGCGCAAGTGTAACCCACCAAATGCGAAAGGTTATTGGTTGGTGGCTTCGCCGGTCAGGTGCCATTACTCACCGTCACGCGGCCACTGCGAAAGAAGTCCGTTGCCGTTGCCGTTCGGCCAAACCTTGATCGTTGGGAAGTTTGCTCTCGTTTGATGTATTTCCCTCCGTCTGTCTGTCCAGTTTTTTTTTTGGTTGTTGTTGTAGTTATTGTGCGCCATTGCCGTTAAAAGCTATTGCGAAGAAGAACGAGACAAACGAACACTATCTATTGACATAACCCAGCCCGTCCCCCGTCCCCTTCTCGATAATGCGAGCGTCCATGTCCACTTGCTGGCTGTGGTCCGGACACCGGTAAGTTACGCTCCCCAGTGGCCCCCCCAGCGGCTCGTTTCGCCAAACCCAAAACCGGCCTAAAAATAAATGGAACGATCTATTTGCCAGCGGCAAACAAACAAACTCCCGAAATGGGAGCCGGGAAAGGGGAAGAGGAATGGCCACCAGCCCCCCCCCCCCCCTCCCGTACTCCTCATCCCACGCCACAACTGGAAGGGTTAGGTTCTCGGTCAAATATTACCTCATATTTGGACACTTTGGGCGGCCGGGCACACACTGGGAGACGCCGCTCGCCGCCACCGCCACCGCCGCCGTACACACAGCAGGGAAACAAAACGCATCGATCTTTACGTCACGGTGTAAGGAGGGGAGAGACTGGGCAGTGGAATAGGAACACGCACGCAAAGTCTCGTCGTCGCTGGAATGTGTTGCTTCGGCACACAGGTTCCGGGGTAGAACGGGGGGACGGGGCACATTGGTACTGATCGCTTTTTTCTTTCTTTCTTCCGGCCCCGAGGGAGCCAATTTCAGTATGACGAGGCGTGCCGCCATACTGCCGCACGCGCGCGTGTGTGTGTGTTTGTGTGTAGAACGGGAACGAAAGTGTTCTTACGGGAGAAAGTTTTTCAACAAGGGTTGTGGTTTCTGTCCAAGTTTTCTTTTCATTTCGCCACTCGTCCCGCACCTTCACCACCCGTCCTGCTCAGGGCCGGTGTCGGCGCCGGGGGATAGGAACCATCAATGTTTTCCTCCTCTTTAATCTTAGTTTTGTGTATGTGTGTGTGGGTGTGTGCTTCTTCTCCACTGTAAGTGATGAGAAGCAACAAAAAAAAAAAAAAAACACAACAAAACCAAGAGGCACAAGCAGAGGAATGGAGTAGCGCATACTTTCCACAGATTGTTCCTCTTTGCTTGCAAATAAAGGTTTTCCTGTTCTCGATCGGCTGCTGGTAAGCAAGGGTTATGGGGTGGCGGGGCAAGAACTAAAGAAAATAAACAGCAAGACGTAGGCCACCACCACCACCCATGCACAAGTCGCTGCAGGGGCGGTTCGGGCAAGTTTCGGGCAGGAAGGGGGGGGAAGGTGCTTTTGTGCGAAAATTAGAAAACTCGAAATAACTCCTACAGAGGGAGGGCTATGGTATGGTCGGGGGGAGAGGGGGGGGGGAGGTAAGGCCCGTAAGGCCCATTTATAATTTGAAAAATTTCCCGCACTCTCTCTCTCTCTCTCTCTCTCTCTCTCTCTCTCTCTCTCTCTCTCTCTCTCTCTCTCTCTATCTTTCACTCGTTATGGCAGTTTGGCCCTGGTTTTACGTTCGATACTTAGCGGGAAAAGCAACGAGCACTGCTTTTCACCAACTCAACGAAATGATGACGATGATGAGAATAATGATAATACGCGGGTTTGACGATAATAGTGATGGCTTTACCCCTTGCCATCGCTCTACTTATTGGAAACGCATGCCTCCACCCCCTTTCATCCATTCTTCTGGCCCGTGTGTTCTTCCGGTACAAGCGCACGTACACTTTTCTATTTCTTGCTTTCTTTTTACTTCTCATCCAACGCCTTTACGCCACCCTTTTGCGCGCCCTTACGCATCCGCTCCTCATTGTTTGGGCCGTGATCAATTTCCTGTGTCCGCATTGTGCGTCGGCCGTCAACCGTGAACAAGCTTCCCTGCCGAGGCGACAAACCGTCAAACACTGTGTGAGTCGACTTTTTGCCACATAAAAACACACACACACATCGAGCTGCGCAGCACGTGCTGTGTTGGTCCCGGTAAAAAAAAAGAAGAAACATCCTGGGAAGGCATATTATTGGTGTGGCCGTAATCCGCTAACGAGCTTCCCTGGGCCTTTCCCCAATGTCTGTTTCCCTCCATCGCATCACATTCGAACAAACCGAAACAAGACAAACGGACCAACACTTGCCCTCACCTCTCTCTCTCTCTCTCTCTCTCTCCCTCCATCACACTCATTCATCCAGCTTCCGTGTATGCACAACAGCAACACACACAACAAAAAAAAAACAACTGTAGGCCATAAAGCTTTAGTCCGAGATCGAGTTTTTGGAGGACGTGTAGTGTTTGGGGCGGCCAGTTCCTGTGCCCTGCTTGTCGCTTTGTCGCTTTGACGGGAAAAAACATCTGTGTGATTTGCCATTTCCTTTTTTTCCTTTTTTTATTCTCTATCTCTCTCTCTCTCTCTTTTGCTCGTTTCGCTTTGGCTCCCACAGAACGATCCACAGCCATGTGGCGGGTTGCTGGGTGTCCTTTTCTCGGTCGGTGAGTTACCTTCGCGTTGAGTGGAGTTGGGGTTTAGGGATGGTCGTGCGCCTATCTTTACCCTGGACGCGTTGTTCTGGTCAGTTGACTAATTTAGTGAGAGCTTTTTAATCCATTTTTCGTAATTTGTAAAGGAATACGAATTAATCACCTAATTAGGTGTACATCTGGTGTCGTGGAGAGGGGGGGGGGGATGGCATTTAGGTGTTGGTAGATTATTATGTTGCCGAACAAACAGGAGCAGATAATTTGAGGTTGATCTTTAAAGACCTTTACAGACACATAATTACAGGGGAAGGAGCTTTAATATCAGTAAAAATGTGTCGTTAAAGGACCCTTTAAAAACTTCAAAGAAACGACGAATAACAACGCCCGAAACTATGCAAAAAAAAAAACGCCTAAATGTATGTAATAAGTATGAGAAAACATCCTTTTACTGAGCCAAGAGCAGGTAATTGGTATATTTAAGGTAATTTTCCAGATGCTTTGCTATCTCTTGATAGAGTTCGAAACAACTAATTATCGTCCTTGTACGTGCGAATAAAGTTTGACATAAATCCAACTAACTGTTGCATGTCTACCAAAACATTCCATTACCAGGCTGCTCGCAATGTATAATGCAAGCGAATAAAATCAAAACTTTTCCAGACCCACGCATCCAACTCCAATCAATGCTCTCTATGTTACTGTTTTTTTTTCTCTCTCTCTCGCTCTCTTTCGCTTCTTCAATCTGTCCCATGAAATCACTGGCACAACTTTCCTTACATCTCCCACGCAGATTCGCGTCCCAGACATTCCCAGCCGCAATTCAATTTGCAACTATTTGCCACTATCTTGCCAGGAAACTCGAGCGAAAGACAAGTGCAAGAAGGGGAGAAATCGTTGTTGGAGAGATAGAGAAGCGACTGACGCAAAGTTGAGCGCAAAAGGTAAGACAAAAATCGAAAGAAAACTCGCTCAAACGACAGATGGAGGCGCATGGTTTTGCAACAACCGGTCCCCCTATTATGCGTAATTGATAAATGTGATGAGTAAGTGTTTACAGGACGGCCACCTCGTTGGTACCTCCCCACTCCCTCACCCATGTGGCCGATGAGCAGCAAGCAGGCGGAGAAAAGCGCCCATTACGCGCGCAAAGCGATTAATTACCACCACCAGCATCACCACCCCCCTTTCCCCTGTTAACGTCTTCCGGTCCAAGCGTCGTACGCGTGCCGATGGTTTTGCCAGCATCCCCCCCCCCTCCCCTTTCAACCGGACGTCTCGAAGAAGAAGTGCTCTCTCTCTCTCTCTCTCTCTCTCTTTCGCTCTTACAACGGCGCTTGTACCGCCGATTGCTCCATGCATTGTTTCTCGGGATCATCGCGATGTTTACAAGCAGTGAACAAAAAGCACTAACAACAACACTACTGCGAGCGCTCAACCGATCGGGTTTTCCGCTGAGTGACTCCCCTTTGCCGAAGAACTCAGCAGACGGCGAACATCACACGAGTGTCAGTTTCGCTTCAGCCACGGAACGAATCGGACGCTCGAGCGAGTCGCTCTCGTCGCGTGTGCGCGCGCTCGTGTGTGTGTGTGTTGAGTACGTCGAGTCCGTCGCATGCCTGTCGCGAAGAGCGTTGTTCAGCCCATCGAGTGGGGTCGTGTGAAAAAAGGCCGGTTTCGTACCCATTCTGTTAAACACTTCCGTTGAACAAGCTGTAAAGGGAGCCGGAAAACGGAACACACAAAAAAGGTCCTGCACGCACATGCACACACAGAAACAGAGCAGAAGTCAAGCATCATCCTTGTTGGGGCCGCGAACAAAGGAGACGATTACAAAAAGGCGATCCTTGTGTGCTGTGTGTCCTCCAAGAAGCAGCAGCGAAAAAGAAAAGGTGCCATTGAGCGATGATGGCATCGCCCGGACCACTCCAACCCGTACCGCCATTTTCATCACTCGAGTAGGTTGGAGGGGTAGCCCTTGAAGAGCACCGCGTACACCTAGGCTCGGGAAGCAGAAAATGGCAACAATGATCGTCTCCTGTTTCGTGGTACCGTCGAATATTCCACCTCCGTCGGGCATCGGGAGCATCACCAGCCTCAGCCGTGTCATATCTGCTTTGCCGTCATAAAAGAAGCGCTAAGGATGTGCTCGTTGCTAGGGCAGTGGTAGTAATGCCAACGACGGATGATTGCTGCTGCATGACCCCGTTTACTTTGATGAAGTTGTACGAGGCGCGCGCGCTCGTCTGTGTTTCTATATTTTTATTGTTCCCCCAGTGAGTGTGGCTAGTGAAAGTGCACGAAGCGCATGCAACATGTGTTAAGATATTATGATAATTACATCGTGAAAGTGTGCTGTGTGACAGTGGGAGGAGGAAACAAGCGAAAAAAAGAGAAGCTGAACCCAGTTCGTGGAAAATAGTGCGCGGTGGAGACGGAGGTCCCACCGCTTTCATCTTTCGCAGTGATTTATTGCACTCCAGCGGCGGCCGTGTGACTGTGAGTGTGCACAATATCCATAAAAAAAGGACTCGGGCAAATCCTTTCCACGCTGCCCTCGATCGGACATAAACTGGACTTAAAGGTGGGTCGTAATGTCAGTTTTGTCGCCTCGCTCGCCGCAACATTTACAGACCACCAAACCGTAAACGAATCCCAAACACACAGGGACAGTTTAAGCTGACCATATTGTTCCAAGGGGAGAGGGTGCCGGGAACAAAACCTCCAACCTGTTGGGTTTCTGGTCGGTCCAGGTCGGTCGGTGCCAGCATCATCATCCTTAACCTTTGCAGCCCTTTTGTGGGGTTTTCCGTGCTGTTTGCTTGCGGGAGGATGGTGGTGACCCGACTGTTCTCCTCCTCAAAATTGCCCTCCTTGGGTGGAAATAGTTTGCCGAACAAATTGGCCCCCCAAAAACCCATTATCGAGAACCAATCGAGAACGACTGTTCGGCAGACCGCAGCAAAAGCAAATGTGTGATCTGTCCGCTCGTCCGAACAAAAGGTCCCCAACTCTTAACCTCTGCTCGTTGGATTGAGAAGGAAGAAGAAGAAGAAGAAGAAGAAGAAGAAGGTGAACGGGGATCCTCCCCATCCCGTTGTGGCACGGGTGAACCACACAGCACGACAAATCCCACCAGATGGTTCTGTCCCTTTTTCGAACATCCTCCACTCAATTGTTTGTCGTGTCGTGCAAAACTTTCAACTATCAAGTTGCGCAACTCAGGGGATGTCCCGTGCGAGCGGTTTTTGGCGCAACAAGGCAACCAAATCCCAGGACAGCCCGGAACGGCTCGGGAAAACAAATGCGAAACAACATTTCACTTAAAGTAAAACTCCACAAACCCGCCCACCAGCACCACCACAAACCGCTGGTGTTTCGGATGCGAGCCCGACCGGACAATGAAACTGTGGGCCGGGGGGAGGTTTTTTCTTCGGTGGCATGGCACCGAGGTTCGATCGGAATGCTGTTGCTGCTTTGCATTTCCAATTCCAGCCGCCACCAACAACCGCCCCCAAAACGTGCCGTCGAACCGTCGTGAAGACAAATGAGACGAAAGCGCGCCACGGAGCGCAAGAAGCAAAGGCAAAAGGTGGGAAAGCCCGTCCGATCGGTCGGTCCGCCACGTTTTCCCATCGATATCCATCAATCATCGTCACATCCTGGGAGGCTTTACGGGAGGCTTTTGTTTGGGTTTGAGTCCCCCACCCCCGCGCACACACACACACACACGCACGCACGGGAGGGAGGCGAGATGGAACTCCAGCCCGGTGACGTCAGCGGAGGCGATTTGTCTTCGAACGTTTTGTGCGGTGTGTCCTTTGAGCCGCTCGCTGCGCGTCATCCCCGACCCTTTGGGCGGCTCCCGGGTGCTGCTCCTGAAACAACACCTCCTTTTCTATTCCATTAGATCGCATAAATTTTCATCCAAATGACAGCAGGGCCCGTGTTTGGTTATGGCGGTGCCACCGTGCATCACTGCGGATCCTTCGGAGGCCCGGTGGCCATATGGTGTTGCTGAGAAGTGGTTTCGAGCGATGTGGGGAGTGGGAGGGACTCTTACCTCAAACGGCCCGTACCGCACACCGCGATTCAGGTTTCCCTTTGCGCCCCGTGGCAAGCGACTCCGGTGGCGCCTAGATTGCTGCTAACTTCACGATACGCTGAGCCCTTCCAGCACAACCGCCGTGTGTCGTGCTGGTAGTGGTGCTGGTGGTGGGGCTTTTCGCCATGATATTGAACTGCCTTCCAACTTTCCCCACCTCCCTTTCCGTTGGCAGATTTCTTAAACTTTTGCTCGCCCGCCGACCGATTTTTCCCGCTGACCTGGTTTATGAGGCAAAAACTCAGCATTCCAACCAATGATGGAGGGACCGGGCGTGCTTTTGCCCTTTTGTCCCTAAACCTCCCCTTCCCCCCCCCCCCACCACCACCACCACCACCACCACCTACATGTCAGTGCGCTGCCGCCAATAGTGGGCAAGCTGATTGAACCGAAAATCGAAAGTGGGCGCTTGCCAAACAAAAATAACAAATTGTGTTACATATGACCTGTCTAGCAAATTGCCTCCGGAACGGAATTGAATTCGATTTCGCAAAAGTGATACCCCGGGACCGGATGTGGTGGCTGGGGGGGGGGGAGAAATTGGGAGGAAAAAACTCTCCCCGGAAGGAACCGAACCCCGAAGCTGTGGGTAATGGTGCGATGTGTCCGTAGATTGACAGCCGAAACTATCGGCAAACAGAGCGGAAGCGACGCACGAAAACCAGGAAGCCAAGGACACACTTTTACAAATTGCTAGCAACAGGAGTTTTGCTTTTCGATGACGGTGAACTCGTCAGAACAGGGAGGGAGGGGAGGGGGGGGGGAGGAAGCGGCGTGTCGGGGATCCAGAACTAATGAATTGATTCATCTCGGCGGTCGTCGGTTGCAGCAAATTTGATCTTGCGGACGGTTTTTCGGCCATTTTTTCGCCACTCGACGGTTTATTCCGTCACACATGTCGTATGACAGTTTTTTTCTCTCTCCAGTTCTCATATGTGCGATCTGTATGCGTTTAGCAATGTCGCCAGCAGGGCTCTTGCGTATTTGCTGCTTTTTGTGGCGTTCGTTTCAATCTCGATATTAATCGTCCACGGTTGATTTGACGTTTTGCCGGGTGCGGCGGGGGCGATGACGTACATTAGGGTATGTGCGGGGCGGTATGGCATCTCGAGCAGGTCGCCGGTATCGTGCTTCCGTCATCTTTCGCATTTGCCTTTTTGCTGCTGCTTCTGCTGCTGCTGATATGTTTTGCTTCGGCTTTGGATCATAAAATGAAAAGTTTACTGTTTTTGGTGACGGTTAGCTGATCTTTAGATCGAACGTCGTCGTAAAGTCGTAGATCTTATCGACGACATTCGGTGCTAGTTCGGAGCAACAAGCTGTGCGGGATCGCTCGTGCAGACCGGAACAAAAGTTGCTCTTTTGTATGATTTATGCTCATTTGGGATGGGATTGGGTAGATGCGCGCACATTGATATGGATTTATTGGTTCACATTAATGCTTTGATTCCCGCTGTTAAAGCACGCTAAAACTAAAGTATTGTTTTACAAATTGCATACATCTAGGCGACGTGTATGTGGGTGAGTTTTAGTTGCTCTGCAGGAAAAATAGATAAAAGTATGCAATCATTTGGGCAAACTTGTGAGTTATAAACATTTTCACTACACTCAGTAAAAGTAAATCAAATGGTTCATCAATTTCTCAAATAATCTGGTCCATATATTTGCAAAATGATCGAGTTTTTGTGAAAAAAAAAATAAATTTTACATTATTTTCATACAGTTAAGAGCTTTTAATAAATACAGTCTTTCTCCGAGCGCGTATAATGTATTAATGTAATGACGACGATGATAATATTAATTTTACGCGTTGCTGGGACATTTGCGTATCTCAGATTTTTGCGTAAGTTGTAAGTGCCAATAAATGGTTGATAAATAGTTTTTGTACTTAAATCTAGTAAACGGTTTCAAACATTTAGCAAAATTGCAAGATAAAGTGGAATTGACAATTCTTGGAGAAAATTGTGCCAATTTGACGTATGAATCGTCAAACCTAAAAATTCGCGTAACTCGGAATCACGTAACTCAGGGAAAGGCTGTAAACTTGGTTACTACTATTTTCATACTACGAAACAATTTCAATAATAATTCTTTGCAAAAGTGTAATTCCAATTGCATACTTTTAGGCGCATACAATTCAAAAAGTCCAGTTCAGTTTTATTTCGTCATGTCAAATCGGCACATTTTCTCAAACAATTGGCAAATGGAAACATAAATTGCATTTTTGCTAAAAGATTAAAATCGCTAAAAATCGAACCGAAGAAAACACCGAAATTGCGACACTAATTGTACTAAATTAGTAGTTAAACGCATAAAAGCATTACATTTATTCTAAAATATCTATTTATCAACAACTACTTTAACTGAAAAACGTTCGCAACTTCGAGCTGCGCAACACATTACTTGCGTAACTCGGGGAAAGCTTGTATCACACTTGTATAAACACGTATTTTACAAACAGCTTGTACAAATTCATCGTTTACTTGCCTGCTCTATACATCCTGTGAGCTGCTCTATACATGTAAGCCGGCCAGCTGCTCGAACCGCCCATCAACCACAGCCTAATTAACTGCTGCGTTACTGTAACGCTACAACAAGTACAATCACCCAGCTAATACGAGACGAGATGTTTGCTAATTACCATTTCCTGCCTGCTTGAAGATCCAGCTCATTGAATGAAATCGACCGACGACGAACGTATTTCCAGCGATTCCAGCCCATAATGGTGCAGGACGTTGCCCGCCCCACTCGTATGGCCACATCGTTCTGTCCTGCGTGCAATTTCAATCCATCCTAAACCACTCCAAACCAAACGATGATTAAAGTTGTTAGGAATCACTATGCTCGAGTTTATTACCGAAGCACCACCGAGCGCCAGGCGTACGACGGTTTTCCGTGTGCGCCTTTTCCCATTGGTTTATCGTGGCTCGTGGCTTGTGGTTTTTGCTTTTATTTTTCACTGTTTGCTCCTTTCCCCACAAGAGGACGACGCACACGGGATGATGATGCTCTATCGTGACGGAACTCGGACTCGGAAAATGTGTCAGCAGCAGCAGCAGTGGCAGCCGCAGCAGCAAACGGCCACCAATCCTCATGAGCATAATAACAACAATAATAATAATAATGATAATAACGGCAGCCGCACAAAGCGGAAGCCGGAAAAATCGGTCCTTGTTTTACAAGCAATTTGTTGCACGGGGTTTTTGGGAAGGAAATTGCAAAACCTTCCCCCCCCCCCCCGGACTCCTCCCAGCCAACCCATTTTCGCCCCTTTTGCTCGAGGTGGCATGCCACTCAAAGGGATGGCATGGGGCGTCGGGTTCCAAATTAGTGTTAAACTTTTAATGGCAAACGACAATCGTGTCGTCCCCGGTTTGCCGCTGCCGTGTCTGTTTGCTTTTCCACTTTTCCACGCTTATCGTGGTGTTTGTTTATCCCTTGGCGTGTCTTTTTTTTGGGTTGGGGGGGGGGGGAGGCGAGAGACGATTTGGGTTTGGGAGGAGTTTATTACAACATAATCGGAGATAGTTTTACTCAAACAATCAACACTGTGGGTTCGGGTAAAACGACTCATTTAATGTCCCTCCCCACATTTCGTTAATCAACACAGTGCGGGGTCCTAAAGAAGAGATTGAAAATGTAAAAAAAAAACAACAGACTGAGCCAACAACGCTATTAAACGCTTTTCCATTGTTTCTCTCGTCCCCCCCACAGAGAGTTACAGCGCCCGACCGAACCATGGACCTGGAGGAGCTTGCGGTAACCCTGCTGACGGGTGGAAATAAATCGACCGCCGGAACCAGCTGCTGCCCTGCCGGCACTGGCCTCAACGGAAGCGGCGCCGAGCCGGGCTGGAGTGCGACATCCGCCGAGCTGGAGATCGCCTGGAGGGAAAGTTCCCCGCCCACGCTCGTCGCCGGACCGTACCCCGAGCCGAACGGAACCGCCGAAAGCATGTACGTATAAGCGCTTCTTGTTGAGTGAGGAAACAAAACAAAAAGTACACACACACACACACACACACACACACACACACACACACACACAGTGCATAAAACTTGCATTTCCGCCCTTTCCCTGCTCGCTGCAAAGTTGGTGAATTAAATGCTGGCTGGCTGCAAGCGATGGCACGCGATTCGGTTTCACTGGTTGCCGTCCCATCCTCCTTATTCCATGGAAGCATCCGTTGTTAAGTGGTTTTGTGTGGATTTACAGGCGTGTAAGCGATGGACAACTTTTCACCAAAGCTGCCGCCCGAAGCCGCATTTCCCACTCCTCCCACCAAGCCCGAGTCGCCTGTTTGCATGTGCATGCAAGTGTAAGGCTGGATTAGATTAGCCCGGATTCTTTTCGTCCTTCCGGGCTAATGTGCATCCGTACAACGATTCGTGTATGCGTGCGTGTGTGTGTGTCTGTTGTAGAGTTTTTCGAAAAAAAACGGGATACTAAACGATGCATTTTCTGTACGGAATGCCGTATGGGGACGGGTCTGCACGAAATAAAACTGCACATAACTAAAATCCTGCTCCCATTCCGCAGGGAAATGGTGCAAACCGGGAAGCTCAACTTATACCTTTTTTTCCTTCGTCTTGTTGTTGCTAGCCTTGCCATTCTTCGCTTCGAAAATGGTCGGATATCCTGCTGCCGGTAACGGTACCACACACAAATACATACAAGGCACACACACACACACAGACACACATACACCCAGCTTGTGAGTTGAATTTCAACGGGTATTATTATTTTACAACGACTTCCCAGCACCAGCAGCAGCAGCTTAAATGGTGTAGCATCCTTCGTTGGGCGCTACGAGAAGCGTGCACATTCCAGGCCAGAAGGATGCAGCTGAATGGGCATCCCCGCTCTGGAGTACGCTCTTCACGGCGCAACAGCGCAAACAAAAGCGCCCCGTCCGCTGGGCCGAGCAGCGGTGTGGTGTTCCCCGTACAAGAGAGTGAGCATTAAGAATGGAAGCACCGTAGCTGCCGCTGCCGCTGTGGGAAAGTACGCAGCCAGTCGTGAACGGTGAGCTACCGGGCGGCTCCATCCCTCTTGTGGGCCACGTGCACATTGTTCTACGCGATGCGCGGGTTGCGTCAAGCGCCAAGCGCCGATGGGAAGCGTTATAATGCCAGCGTGTGAACGAACGGAAGCGCCCCGAGAAGGTCAGCGAAGCCGGCATGCAAAACGAAGCAAACAAACAAATTAGAAGAAAAGCAAAAAAAAAACAAAAAACAAAAATAGAAAAAGATTGGAATCCCCGGCTCGCATACAGTGCCGGGAGTTGGCCGAGGTCACAGTGCGACAGCAAGAAGAAAAACATCAAAACAGCACAGCCCGGGTACCGGATAAGATGCAGTCGAACAAGCGCATACTGCACATGCATTGCTGCAAATGGAGAATTCCGTGTATGTGAAGCCTCCCCTTCGCCCTTCAATGGAAATTGCACCGGGAGCGGGAGGTTGGGTTGAGTTGGTGTGCCAGCAATTCGAGCACAATTCGAAACAACCTGTTTCTAAGATGCATCCAGCATCCAGGCCCAAGGGGAAGGAGCGTCTCGAGGGCATTCGTGTGTCGTGGTTGGTGAAACGAAGCGGCTGCACACGTACACGAGATGGTTGGAATTGCTACACAGTCGCACTAGTGCGAGTCTTTATGATGCTGCAAACTATTTCATTTGCGATTACCCCATTTACGAAATGACGATACTAAATGGGTCGAGAGCACACACACACACACACACACACACACACACACACACACACACATACAGAGCCATACATGGGGAGAGAAGTTTACCTTTGCCTCGTCTGGTTCGGACAGCTCAAACAGCAGCAAACGGCACCATCCTCCCAGCTGCAACAACAGACTTTGCGCAACCGTTCAGATTGAAATAATTGGTCAGCGTGAAGTGTGTTGAGTTGTGCATCTAGCTTATCAGCAAACGGTTCGCTTGTGTACGTGCATGTGTGTGCATGCTACAAACGCCCGAATGTGCTCGAAAATCCCGCACGGAAATCGTAATCGGTTCGCTGTTACTGTTGCGGTTTTACCTTCACTTTTCGAACGTGCGGCAAGGTGGAGGGGAGATCCGCTGCAAACCATAAGTGGAAATTTTGGAATTTATTCAATTAAGCACACATGCACACACCCGCTCTGCCCGATCTGACCCTCCCCCCCCCCCCTTTCCAAAATCCAAGGGAACAAATTAATGTAGCGTAATTAATCGCACAGCAACGTACAACAACTTCTGCCACATTTTATGTGCGTTTTTCCGCATCGTGATGGTTTTATCGAGCAGAGAGGGATGGGAGGGAGGGGCGGTGGTGGCTGCTTCCCAGTAGTCATCCAGACTGTTTGGCAGTGAAACGATTGCTAAATGTTTGCACCGTGCTGGAGCAGTGCCGGCAAACCCAAAGTGCTTTGTACAAGAGTACAGCGTATTTGGAGCTTCCATGAAGCGATTGTACTTAGCACAGGAAAATGGGGTGGATATGGGGTGGTAGGGGTATGGGCAACTAATCCAATCAGCGATTTGTTCACTGTGTTGATAGGGAAACTTACAGCGCGTTGTTTGGCAGCGGTGCGATTTGGTTTGATTTCACATCAAGCCCTTTCTGTGCCGCCGATTTGCGATTAAATGTATACACGATTCAAGCCGCTTCTTACCACGCACACGCTCAAAACACTCTGCCTGCATTGTGTATAGCGCACGAGGCCATAAAAAGCACCAGTTTCGATCAAACCGATGTGCTTTATGTGCTGAATGTGCGTGTGCTTGTGCTGCTGGCGCGGGAATCAACTTCACACGGCGGCAGCAACAACCGTCGCACACGTGCAAGGACCTGGTGCGTGGAGCCTGAACAAAAGCGAGTGTTGACTTGGCTTGGCGGTGTATCACCACATCATAGGGAAAAGTTTTCCATCTAGGTTGTTTTTTGCAGGCTTCAACCGTACAAAAACACAAAAAGGAAGCGTGGAAAATGATTCCCCTTTTTGGGGAGAAGAAAGGATAGCACGTTACGTCGATTATTATGTTTAAAACCATACACACACACTCACACTTACATGCACACGCACACATAAGCGCTGGTTGGGTGTTGTTTTTTTCGATTGAATTTTGACACGTTTGTTTTCGGTGGGTTTACCGCTCTTCAAACTTTTGTCGAGTGCTTTAACCGATGGTGTGAAGCGTGGTAAAAAGCGTCGGTTTGCTTGTTGAGTGTACAGTTACCTCCTCGTGATTCAGGCTGCAATGTTAACTGCTGAAGTATTTAAAGAATTTTGAAAAAAAATTACAAATTATATAAAATAAATATTGTTTTAAATGCGGCTACGGCTAATAATACATAAAACTTCAATTATGTTGCCCACATTATCTTCTTCTATTTGGCGTAACGTCCTACGGGGACATGCAGGCCTTTACAGACTTTCAACACTTAATTCATTACCACGCAGCCGGATAGTCAATTCTTGCTACGGCGGGACGGTCCATTCTAGGGTTGAACCCATGAACGCATGGCGGACATGTTATTGAGTCGTTCGAGTTGACGACTGTACAAAGGGACTGCCCTCATTATCAAATGTTCCATTTCATCAAACAGGTGATGAATGCAAACCCACATATTTCTATTTAAATTTTATAAATTGTACAAAACTAACAGGTTGGCTGATAAGTCCCCGGTCTGACACATAGATGGAGCCGCTAGTATTAAATGCATATTATTTTTATATAGTACCAACCTTCAAATGATTCGTGTCAAAATTTGACGTCTGTATGTCAATTAGTTTGTGAAACAGAGCGTCTTTTGTCAAGCAACTTTTGTCAAGGCCCCATATGAAGAAGAAAAAAGTGTTGTTCCACCAGGACAACGCACCGTGCCACAAGTCATTGAGAACGATGGCAAAAGTTCATGAATTGGGCTTCGAATTGCTTCCCCACCCACCGTATTCTCCACATCAGACCTCAAAAGGATGCTCGCAGGGAAAAAAATTAGCTGCAATGAAGAGGTGGTCGCCGAAACTGAGGCCTATTTTGAGGCAAAACCGAAGGAGTACTACCAAAATGGTATCAAAAAATTGGAAGGTCGTTATAATCGTTGTATCGCTCTTGAAGGGAACTATGTTGAATAATAAAAACGAATTTTGACAAAAAAATGTGTTTTACTTTGTTAGACCGGGGACTTATCAGCCAACCTGTTAATAGCTCTCCTGTGATAAACAAATTTCCCTTAAATATTGATCAGAGCCTTTTTCTAGGAATTAATTCTCAGCGCACGACTACCATAAAATAAGCTTTCCAATAAGCATGCCACTCCTGGTGAATCCCCCAGAAGATCTTGCCCGGGAAGCAGAATAAATTTACATTTTTTACAATAAGGCAAAACAAGCTCTCTTCGTGCTTCACTTTCCAAGTTTTATTAATCCAATTAATATCCATGCGAACGTCCGCTGCCCCAAACACGTCGATACACATTAAACGTTCCAAACATCCCGATCCCCAAATACGGCCCCATGTTTGCAACATTTAATGGCGACCTGTTTGCACTGTGTCCATGTGTATCATCTTGCCACAACCTCCATCTCAGTCACTCGTGCAGTCAGTCTATTCAATGCAAGCTTAATGAATTCAATTCGCAAACATTTACTTGAAGCGCACCGGTAAAGCCTCGCGCCCCATTCGCCGACCATTTCGCTGCCATCACTTACGTACGCTGACTTCCCTGTTTTATTCTCTTCTTCTCTTCCATCTCTCTCTCTCTCTCTCTTTACAGACAAACGATGGACTTTTTCTCGATACTGCCGCTGTGGCGGCTGATCGTGTGGAACGTGCTGTTCGCCGGCATCGTCATTACGGCCACCGTCGGTAATCTGATCGTGGTGTGGATCGTCCTCTCCCACAAGCGGATGCGCACGGTCACCAACTACTTTCTCGGTAGGTAATGCGATCGGTTTCGGAACACAAAACCCGCCCGCGGTGGTCACCATCGGGCAAGTGGAAATAGTCCTTTCCGCTTGCGCAGTTTGGCGCTCGTCGCCCGCCCGAAACGCAACCGGTGTGGAAGCTTTTAATTTGCATTTCCTTCTGTTTATTTCCCTCCCACATGCTCCCGGTCTCTCTCTCTCTCTCTCTCGTAACTCACTCACTTCCGGGAAATGGTGTGCACTTGCCGGCTGCAGTTAATTTATCGATAGCGGACGCGATGGTGTCGACGCTGAACGTCACCTTCAACTACACGTACATGCTCTACCTGGACTGGCCGTTCGGGACAATGTACTGCAAAATATCACAGTTCGTTGCCATTCTCAGTATCTGCGCTTCCGTGTTCACGCTGATGGCCATCGCGATCGATAGGTAAGCATATGCGGGGAGGGTTGCCGGTCGGTCAAAACCATACGATGGACACGGTGACGTAAACGCGAAGGCATTGGAGCAAAAATATATATTTTATGCTGCTGTTCCTATATCGGGTGGCAACGAGCGCAAAGCGGTGTGGAGCAAGGGGAAGCCAGCAAAACGTTATCTCTCCCTTCGAAACAGAGCCACCAGAGTGAACGACCAGGGTGGGGGGCAGAAAATAAAAATGGCAAAACTCAAACAAACAGGACGAAACGGAAAAAAAACATCCGGCTGGACCCGGAAAGGGCCCTTTTCGCAGTTTTATTTAATTTTTGCAAAACAAACCGATTCCATCATGCCACTCTCGCCCGTCTCCTCTCATGCGTGCGAGCCACCACCAGGCGTTGTCTTGTTGTCGTTTTGTTGCTGTATGTGCAAACGTTTCGCTTGACTTCATCATTTTATCTTCATTACTCTTACGAGAGAGCGCGCGCGGGCTCTTGCTCCTCTACACGGCGCTTCTCTATCCCCCTTGCTCCTCCTATCACCCTCCCATCCCCTCCACCTCCGTATGTATGTCCTCCGGCTGGGTGCCAAAGCGCTCACGCTACCCATCCATGCAGGAATGCGCTCGCTCCGCGTGGCGTATGTTTGCGAAACGAGAAAACAAACGGCTGTGTTTTCTAGCGAGTGGAGTGAAGCCCGGGCCGCAGCTGGCATGACGGATTGGTCTGTAGGCTGGGGCTGAGGGAAGAGGGAAAGCAGACCGAAAGGACATTCAGAAAGGGCAGACGGCGAGTATAATAGGCATCCCGGACACGTCCACAGCAAGCGCAAGGCACCAGCGCAGCGAAACACGAGAACGATGACGACTGTATTTATCCGCTTCTGAAAAATTTACTTCTAAAGTGGTGTCTTGAGCAGCGAGGCGGAGACCTGGCGGGACGACGACCGCTTTGCCTCCTGTGTTCCCCTTTCCCATCGTCCCTTTCGGTTAGGTGCTTAAAGTTGAGCTTTAAAAGCGATTTTGCATACGTCGACGGGAAAATGGTTCGCCTCGCTGCACGGCAGCTCACATGCCGGTGCGTTCCTCGGGCCACGATGTCACGTTGTCACGCGACGAGGTGACAGTGGAAGAAGGATTTGCCTTCCATTCCTCCTTCGCTCTCTGCCCCCTTCCCGGGCGATGCGTTCGTTGTTTCAGGGTCAGCAATAAACATTCCAACTCGCGGGGCACTCACACACAAAAGCAATGCCAAGAAAGCAATCTGTGTCTGGGGAAAGGCCGCTTAGCTTAGCGGTTGTTAGACGCGTGCTTAGCACTTTTTCTTCCTTTTTTTGGGTATATTTTTGTCAGCGATCTATTGTTTCGCATTTTTCATGCGAATGTCCTGCACACGATTGCTTTCTCCCTTTCTCTCTCTCTCTCTCTCTGACTGTCTACAAGTCATACGCACTTCGGGATTTGATTCTTTCCTTCTCGTTTATGGTCCACAAATCACGCTGGTGGTGACGCGGTGATTAGAGTTGGCGTTTTGAGTAGCATTTGATGGCAGCCTGCCGGTGTGCGTGGGCCGCCCTGTTAACTTTACACCGTACTGACACATCCGGTAATTGGAAAAGCCGGAAAAGCGTGATGTACAGGGCACCAGGGCCAGCGGTTTGAATGAGATTTTGGCATTGCACACCGCGTAGGCAATGAGCTGTGGATGTCATCTTGGTTTTTTTTTCTATTTTCTATTTTTATCATTCATTATGGTTTATTGTTAAGTGTTGTGACAGTGAGCCCAATTCTATTAACACTCAGAAAAGCATGCTTTATTGGTGGTATGTTTGTATCTTTCAGGTCGTACAGTACATTGTCTTGAAACATCTTATGGGAGCCTTAAACGCAAGCTTTTATGGGCGGTGAAGTGTGTTAAACTCTGTCGAAACTTTTCATCGACACCATGGAGCCGCCCAGTCAATGACATGGAGTTTAATGATGCTTCAGAAGTTGCTTTGTCTTCAAGCTGCTCATATGATGCGTATGTTTAACAATATCGCAGATGAGTACATACAAGCCCAAAAACCAAAAAAGGCGACTCTTTCTCCAATTTCAAGGTTCGCACCATTGCAAATGCTATCCGTACTCGTGGAGTGCATCCTTTTTAATGATGTGCGTCAGATAAGCGTTTACTTATTTTACGTTCGTTACTTTCCAATCCATTCTCTCCGCCATTCTCTGTTTCTTGTTACCGAAAACCAATGCATCATTACGCTGTCATTGAGCTGCGGGAACTTTTAGCACTACTGGGTGGTATGAAACTGCATACCTTGTGAGGAACATAAGGTATCAAACCGCATAGACTGAACGAACTTCATGGCGCAAGATGAGTATCAATACTTGGCAGTAGATAATGAATAGCCGAAAAGCGTTCGCAAGTTTATGAAAAGTTTTTCTGAGAGGCTCAACTTTGTCTATTACAAATTTCATTCAGTGGTACCGCCTCTTGGCTGAGGTTAATATTGGTTTTATGCCAATATGACCACGGTTCAATATTAGAGTCAGTCACGTTCAGCAGAACGGGAGCAGTCTTGAGTTTGTTTTCTTCCTTTTATTAAGAAAATCGCTCAGGCTGTAATGCTAGTTGAAGGGGCTTATGTAAGTGTGTACGAAACCCTTCCAAAAGCGTTGTGAGTGCTTGGAAAGGAAGCGTAGCTTTTATTGCATTTTATTGAAGGAATACTTAGAAACAGATTATCGTCATTCTAATGAGTCCATAACAATTTAATTCATATTAACACTCCTTTGAATTGTACTTGTAAAGGGCAGTTAATTTTGAATTGTATCCCAAATGGTAAAGACTAGAACCTACCAACTTAATAGACTGCAGACGTTTTGGCGATCTTCTTCAACAGCTTTAGTTACTATATACTGTTTTCCAGGGAAGTTTCCAACGCTACCAACATCATTCAACGCTAGCGAGTTGTTATTCCATAGCAGATACAGGGTTTTTCATGATTTATTGGTTGGTTCCCTTATTTTTTTGGTGCGTTCCCACGATTTTTTCGCCGTTTCCCACAAATTTTTGGTCCAATTGTATTGATATCCAATCAGAAAATACTAATAAATTATTTATTGAGGATAATTGCGTGGCACGCAAGAGCCTTTGCAATATTAAAAATAAAATAAAACTTAAGATAACCTTACTTGCTTAAGATAATTATTGGAACGAACCTAAAACTATGGAATACGATCAAAAAAACCGTGGGAACGCACCAAAAAATCGTGGGAACCCCTGTAATATGAAGAGTGTGTAACGAACACGTCAAATCATTAACACTTTAAGCGCCGTGTCATATAAATTCGCATGACGGTTTTGCTCACCGTTCAGCATTAGATGTGACGCTCAGTGATTCTCTTGAGAACGAATAAGGTAGGAAAGAGAGAACGAGAACGACATGTGCTACGCCGCTTGTCGCAATGAAACAAAAGAGTGATAATAATGGCAAGAGAAACTGTCGTTCTCATCGCTCTCTTGCCATGCGCTACGTGCTCACTCAAAAACTGTCACGTCAGGCCGGCAGTCAAAGTGTTAATGAAGCCTAAAGTTCAAGAGAATAAGCCCCAAATAGTTTAGCAACTAATGTTACTATGAGCAAGATATGCAAGAGTTTCGTATTAATGAACTGTTTCGATCAATTTCTAACGAAACTATTTGAACATCATTAAACTAATTGACTCAATGGTTGGAAGGCTGTTGAAAGGGTTTCTGTTAGTGCTTGAAGAGTTGCTGTTCAGGACCTTTTTGATTATCAATTTTGAGCTTCAATTTTAGAAGCTAGACGAGTACCGCATTCCCTTTACGGCTAACTCGCCGCACAGAGAGAGAGAGAGAGGACCGTCTCGGAAAGCCTGCAGGAAGCCAAAACTTCCAAACCACCGTCCCATCGCTTTTAAACAAATTAAACAGTAAAAGTAACATATTCAAATCCCATTCAATCATGCCAAGCACCGTACGGGCACCGTTCAAAGTGTGTGTGTGTGTGTCTGCATACAAAAGCCGTACACCGAACACTAATATGCAAACTATCTACTAATTGATCATTAACCTAAGCCGACGCAAACACGCATTTCCCCACGGACGGGCGGGCGCCCACACCGGGGGGGGGGGGGGGGAGAGGGCGAAACAGGCATCCCCTTACGCTTCATAAATCTTATCTTTATCGCACCGGTTTTGGGAGGAAAAAACAGGAAAGAGTGGGGAAGAACACCTTCCAGTACCATCACCACCCGCTTGACGTCCTGGGCTGCCCTTTTTCCCGAATTAAAGGTTACCGAAGGGTACTTCAAATAAATTATCACAAGCGTCTCTACCATTTACACTCTACCCATGACTCCCCACAGGACAGGTCGGGGATGTCGGATGTTTTCGGTGTCCTAGCGCACGACTGGCGTCTCCTTTTTTCCCTCCCCTCCCCGCTTTTTTGTTGCGCTAGTTTGTTTGGGCGCTAGTATTTGCCAGCACTTCTACGAACACTCGCGCGTGGTGAGCCTGCGAGCCCTCCCCGAGGCGGCCAAACGATCACCATCGTCATCATCAACATCCCGAAACCATTTAATGCGCCCCGTTCCCGACAAAACTATGCGCAAAGTAATAAATTATTCAAAAGCGCTCGAGAGTGCAGCGCATTTCCGGCGCTCCTCCCTCTCGACAGACAACTCATCTCGTTGCAAAAGAGCGGAGTGTCGTCTATACTGCTTTCTACTCCCTTCTGCCTCGAATGCTGTTGAATGGCGGAAATGTTGAAGTGCGCGCTCGCTCTCTCTCTCTCTCTCTCTCTCTCTCTCTCTCTCTCTCTCTCTCTCTCTCTCCTTAGCTCCTTTTGGGTCCTGGAGCTCTCGTCTCGCACAGCTCGAGTGATGAATATTTAATTAGGACAATTAGATGAAACCATCTCCCATCGCCAGCCCGGCCCAGCCAGCGGTGCAACGAACGCTTTTAAGCAGAATGCACAATTATTAGTTTTCCTTGTTCCTTTGCATGGGTTGTGCTGCCCGGTTGTTTTTTTTCCTGCTGTCCTATTCACCAAACATGTTCATTTCGCTTATCGTCCTGTTTTTTTGGGGGAGGAAGGAACGAGGATGCAGCCTCGTAGATTCGGTTTCAGTGCTTGGTGCCGCCGGTTTAGGGGTTTGGGGCTGTGGCCCAAAACTAATTTCAACAAGAAACCAATCTCTCCAATGGCCCGGAAGCGTTGTACGCTGGTCCACGGGCAGAAAATGCTCCAACTCCATGCGGATGATTAAATCATTCGCTAAACCAGGCTGCCGGGGCAGTAATGCAATTGTACTAATTTAATAGTTGGACTTGGTCTGGACTTTCAGCTTCCCGCTGGAATGGTTCAACTACATTCTGTACGTGTGTCTGTGTTTATTTCTGCGCAAGGGTGCAAGAGTGTATTGAGGTATGTTGAGGTATTGCTGTGCACCCAATACCCTTATCTACGGGTGCTCTGCAACCCGTCCGTTGCAGAAGTTTGGGCCTCAGCTTCTTGTTTGAAGTCAAAACCAGAAACCTAACCCAACAAACATGCATACGCCTTCACTCTATCTCTCTCTCTCTCTCTCTCTCTCTCTCTCTCTCTCTCTTGCTCTCCCTTCAAACTCCCTCGCTCCAAAACCAACAAGGTATGTTGCCATCATGAACCCGCTGAAGCCTCGCATGGGCAAGAAGGCGACGCTGTGCGTGGCGGCCAGCATCTGGATCGTCGGCACGATCATCTCCTGCCCGTCGCTGCTCTTCTTCACCACCTACCCGATGAAGGACCACATCCTGTGCTACGCCGAATGGCCCGACGGTCCCTCGAACCATTCGCGACAGGAGTATATGTAAGTAGTGTTCTTGTGTACGTGTGTTTGAGTGCATCTAAAGAGAGCGGTTTGGTTTTGTGCGGCATTTTCGGCAGGTACAACATCGTGTTCATGCTGCTCACCTACTTCCTACCGATCGGCTCGATGACGTACACGTACGCCCGGGTCGGGCTGGAGCTGTGGGGCTCGAAGAGCATCGGCGAATGCACGCAGAGGCAGCTGGACAACATCAAAAGCAAACGGCGGGTACGTAGCAAAGTACGGCCGTTTCATTTCCCGGGAACTTCGGGTCCGTTCGCCCGGTCGCTTCGAAATGGACAAAGTTTTTCCCGAGTTTTGAGCGGTTTTTTTTTTGAGGAGAGGTAGAGGGAAGGGCGGTACGAAACTTCAGCATCTAATGATTGAACTTTCCATCATCAAAATGAGCACGTTTGAATTACACCCGACAAAACACGGGACAGTTACAACCGAAAGACCGAAGGGAACGAAGTTTTGACTCCCCATCTCGTCATTCTTGACGTTGGTTGGGCCTGGGCAATGGTCCCGCTTCTCGGTCCTATTTCTCTTACCGACTCTCACGACACGCTTTCCCTCGGGCGCGGCAGACACACTCATTAGCTAAAGGGCGTAGCTAATGTCGTATTTTATTTCCATTTTCCATGCCCATCCGGCCTTCCACCACACGCCACCGAATGGAACCGCGACGCCGCGACAGGTCGTTAAGATGATGATGATTGTGGTGATAATCTTTGCCGTCTGCTGGCTGCCGTTTCAAATCTACTTCATCCTCACGTCCTACTATCCGGAGCTGACCAAGAAACCGTACATCCAGGAGGTGTACCTGGCGATCTACTGGCTCGCGATGAGCAACTCCATGTACAATCCCATCATCTACTGCTGGATGAACCTGCGGTAAGGATGCACCGGATCTGATGCTAGATTGCTGGTTTACAATTACACGCGTCTGTCTCGGTCCGCACAGGTTCCGGCGTGGCTTCCAGCAGTTCTTCCGCTGCTGCCCGTTCGTGCGCGTCACCCCGGACAGTGCCAGCAGCCACCGGCGCACCGGTACGTCCCGCTACTCGTGCTCCGGCTCGCCGGACCACCTGCGAATAGTAAGAAATGGTGTGCATTTTGCGGCTCGTTTTTCAAATGGGGCGAATGTCTTTCGGGGCTAATCACACTCTTAACGCGCGTTTTCGTTGTTGTTCGCTTTCCACGGCAGATACGGAGCGGTCGTTTCTGTACAACGGTTCCCAGTCGCCCACCGGACAGCGGAAATGGCAAACCGGTAAGCATTGCCTAATCGATTTATTTCCATACCCCGCTCGATGCCGCAGCGGCAACGATCTTAATCTCGCGTTTCAACCATTCTACCACGCTGTGTCGGTGGTTGCCCTTTCGTTTCGTTGCAGGTCCCATGCGACGGGTGAACACAATGCTGACGAGCCAGATGCTGAATCAAACCACCAGCCTGTGCTGTGCGTCCCCGGCGGACAGCAACCCACCGGCCGGACCGGGCCGGCCGAAGGATTAGCAGCAGCTGCACGAGCTCGGTCGGGCGCTCGGTGGATCGAATCGTGCGTCGCGCCACCACCGACCGCGGGCCCGATCGTGCCAATCGGTAGAGGAACTGTAAATAGGAGCACAGACACACACACACACACACACACACACGAGACACGGAACGATGGGGGGGCTAAAGTGTGCTCCAGCGAAAAGACGTTGCAAATGGGAAATGAAGTCTTTTAAGCTCCTAGCCTAGATTAGTGCGAGGAACAGCGAGGTACAGCGTGGTTGATAGGGAAATTGGAAAAACCTCACGCTGTGTGTTTCACCGTCTAGTCGCTCTCTCTCTCTCTCTCTCTCTCTCTCTCTCTCTCTCTCTCTCTCTCTCTCTCTCTCTCTCTCTCTCTCTCTCTCTCTCTCTCTCTCTCTCTGTCAGTGTGCGTGTGTGTGTGTGTTTTTATGAAGTGGAGATTGCAAATCTCGTAAATTAATTTGCCCACCGTGCACCGTGTGCGTAGCAGCAGCAGCAGCAGCAGTAGCTGAACCGCTGACCGAAGGTGTGTGTCATTCCACGACTTCATCTCGGCGGGCCTGTCACAAAAAACCCTCACCGAGCGGCAGAGGCACTGAGGCAAGATATGGATGTTCTCGTTTTTGTGTTGCCCACCTCTCCCCACAAGTATACGTAAGTTACATTCGGCCGACCACACGGAGCCACCGCGCCTCGGCAAAGAGTGTTAAGCTGATTAACAACCCCAACGCCCAAGCGCTTTATTTATAGCCCCTCCCCCCTCCCTCTCCGCAAAGAAAATCTTACAACCCGCGGTCGGGTTATCTTTTCCCTCCGTTCTCCTGACGTTGCTGATGGACGAAGAGAAGCTGAAGCACAATCCTGTTGGAATCCTGTTGTTTTATAACTCTTTTCCTTCGTTTTGTTCCGGCCGCACGTTGTTTTGTAGAGGATGAAATGGTTCCCAAGCTTCCACTTTGAAGTGGGTCTTTCTCCGGTGAGTGTACGCATTTTGGGAGATGCCCGCGAAGATTAGTCTCGCCCTTCTTCCCCTGCCTCCCCCCCCCCCCCCCCCCCCGCGATAATAGTACCCTTCCACCATAGGAAATTAAATGGACGACCGTAAATCGAGAGCGATTTAATCGACGAAGATTTAGATTTGACTCCATTAATCACGATAAGTGCGAAACGGTGTACAAGACCGTTACTGTAGCAGGGGAAGAAGCAGGTAGGTGGATGAGGTCCGCTAACGACCCACCCGCTAGCAAAGCTGTTTTTTCTCTTTCTCTCCCCCCCCCCTCCCCCTATGTGGTAGCACAATGAAAAACCTGGGGCTGTGTAAGCCACTAACAATAGACACACGAGTCAAAGGACCAATTTAACCGTTAAGCGTTACGAAAGCATAAAATCCGCGCGAATCGAGGAGGTTCACACGGAAGGAGTAATGCCAGTAGTAGTAGGTAGCCCTGTAAGCAAAGGCAGTGAATGTTGGGGTGTGTTAATTTTTGGATCAACTGTGAACAATAACTCCCTTTGCCCCCCACCCCATTCAGGCCCCTCCCCTTATTCCTGGGTAAAGTAGACCTGGGAGCAAGTATTCGCGATACAGCATTGGTAATAAATCTTATCTGTGGCTCTCCACTGTGAATGTCGATAAACTGGCCTGTGGTTTTTATTTTTCATTTCGTTCTATTTTATTGACGCGATACGCGATGGAGATGGAGTGGAGGAAAAAGGTATCGTATGTACACAGATGATGCTATATTTACAGTTCGGTCGTTTCCAAGTTCCGGGCGCACAGTGTCGTCTCGCTGTCCCGTTTCAGCTGATAGTTGGCGGCGTTGTTCGCTTCGGCCCCGGCGAGACCCTTCCGGGCCTCGTACTGCAGACAGTTGTCGATGAAGAAGCCCGAGCTGAGCGATCGTTCGTACTGTGCGTCGATCGCATCCTTGCATTTGTCGAACTCGTCCTTCGCCCATTCGCCCTCCAGTGTGCCGCTGCCGATCCAGATCGGGTTGCTGCCCTTCATGCTGTGTTTGTTCGTGTTCGGTACGGCGCCGAGCACTTCCTGGTACATGCGACTAGGACCTGTGGAGCCTGTGACGAGCAATCGAGCGTTAGGAGGGAAGAGGTGTTGTGAGGAGACTTCAAAGGGAAGCGCTTACCAAAGGCAGCTATCTTCGCTGCCCGTAGCTGTCTGCGGTAGGATAAACGCTGTGAGATCGACAGTCCTATTACAACGATCAGCAGCGCGCCGAGCAAAATGTTGGTCACAAACAGCCATATTATGTTGACGGACAGCTCGTCCATCTCAGCCGTTTGGATCAGCTCCGACGCTTGAGTGTCTAGGACGTTGAATTCCTGCAACGAGAGCATCAGTTCCGAAATCCGAAATGATTGTAGGCAGTGTAGATCTCGGCTCGCCACCTCCAACTCACCTTAAATAATCGATCAAGCTTCTCCACGTGCGTATCCAGCAACTGCAGCACCTGATGTACCTCCAGCACGGAGTTGTTCTTCTGATCAACCAGATGCATAAACATGTCGCTCTTGGTCCTATCAACCGAACCGTCCGGATTCTCGTGCACCCGTATATCGTCAATGTTCACGATGCATCCACTCACATTGCTCAAGATCCTGCAACAATCACATCCAGAGTAAGTACTAACCCTTCAAACCTTCCCTTCCCAGCCCCACTTACTCCCGAAAACTATGAATGTTGTGGCGAATCTCGGACGGCCGTTGGCGCAGTATGAACTTTACCCGCTGATCCTCCCGTATCAGATAGATGAACACGTGCGCCCGATCATGGCAGCCGTACGAATCGTTCGCCAGCACGGAAAAGTCAAAGTAGCCGCGCATCGACTTCTGGGGGAAAAAGTTCAGCAACACTTTGCCCGTGTCCGCCTCGACCAGGAACGGATCGCTGCGCAAATCGTCCAACCCCTCGGCAAGCGTTTTCCGCACCTCGCCGTGCCGGTAGTACCGAACCAATCCGTTCACTCCATCGTCTTCGTCCGTGGCCTGTTGGGAAATCCGTCGTAAGTATACTGGGGACTGTTTTATCTGTCTCATTTCTTCGACTGCTCACCTGCAGCTGCAGAATGGTGGCACCGAACAGCGACGACGTTGAGATGCCGCCGGTGAATATTTTCGACTCAAACACTGGCGAGTTGTCATTGATGTCGTTTATGTACACCGTAGCCTTTAGGAGATTGCCCGAGTGACCTGTAGTGTCCGACGATAGATTCGCGTTCGTGCACTCCTCCGTCGCCTTAATGTGCAGCTTGTACAGAGATTTCTTCTCCCGATCGAGCTCTTTTTCCACCTAAAACGATGATTTCGAAAATTGTTTACAACACTTCTCTCCTTTTTAAAGCCCTCCCTCTTCCTTTCACATACCTTTAGATCGTGTGTCACTGGATCCAGTGCAAAGTGTCCATCCTCGTTGCCGTGCACGATGTAGTAGCAAACCACACTCGCCGCCGGACCGTCCAGCGGGTCCAGATAGTCCTGGTCGACCGTGTCGGGCAGGCGTATTCTTTCCGCGCCCGGTGTCATGTGCTCCGTAAAGTTAAGACTGATTTCCTTGAGCAAAAACTGAGGTAGATTGTCGTTGACGTCCCGCACGTACACGATCAGATCGACCGTACTGCTGAGCGGTGTCGGTATACCCTGATCGTACGCTTCGATGCGCAGATCGTACATCATCTGCTGCTCGCGATCGAGAGGCGCAGCGAGGCTAAGCTCGCCCGTCTCCTTATCCAGGGAAAACTTGCGAAAGTTGCCCATCGTGTCCATCTTCAGTCGGTAGCGTACAATCGCATTTTCGCCGACATCTTCATCGTACGCGTGCACTTGAAAGAACGGCTTACCGACCGTTGTGTTCTGAGAGAAAGAAATTCACAATTAATGTCACCATACGAAGAAACCATTCCGTTATGCCCTATCATACCTCAAACACCTTCACGGTTGTATTTCCACTGGGGACCACAAACACTGGCGCATGGTCGTTAAAATCTGTCACACAGATGTCCACCGACTCTCGGGCCGTGTTCGGTACGGCGCCATGATCGCTCACTATCAGCTCCAGCGTGTAGTTGCCGTGCAGATTCTTTAGCGGACCGCGGGAATATATTTCTGCGTACTGGGCCGACACCTGCTGGATGTAGAATATCCCCGAGGGGTCCACAATGTCGAAGCTCAGTTGACCGTTTCCATTGGTTGGGTCGTCCGCATCGGTTGCCCGCAGCTTCACGATCGGATCGTTGATGTTGTGATACTCGGTGATCATACTACACCCGGAAGGTTTCTGTATTACGGGAACGTTGTCATTGTCGTCCAGCACGTGTATCCTTTTATGAAGAAAATTGGTTAAACATCTTGAAGTCGAAGCATTGTACCTGGATTTGACTTACAGAATGTGCTTAAAAGCATTGCGACTTTCCCCATTGAGATAACCGTAAGGATAATTATCCCATGCCTCTACTGCCAACATATACTCAGCTGTATCTTCCCGATCCAATGCTCCCGCTACTCGGAGTATTCCTTTTTCCGGATCAATGTTAAACTTCTCCTGCAATTACAGTTCATGTGTTAATCAAACTTCAAGTTTCTTAATTTCCCAACCCTACCTTCGAGCTAACACGATCCAGTATGTACGTGATGCGTCCGAAATCCCCAGAATCTAGATCCTTCGCCAGTATGATCGCTATCTCCGCCCCCACGCTTGCATTCTCCGACACGTAGTAATCGTTCACGCTGTCCACAAAGTATGGATTGTTGTCGTTCTCATCCAGCACCTGCACGAACACCTCCACAAAGGACGCTCTCGGCGGCGTGCCCGTATCAGCAGCCCGTACCGAGAAGTTCAACCAACTGTACTCTTCGTGATCGATCCGATTCCGCACCACTATCTCCCCCGTCTCGTCATCAACGTGCAGCAGCTCCAGCACACCCTTCTCCCCTTCCAAGCTGTACTTGACCGTTTTGTTCTGATCGGCATCCTCGGCCACCACCGTGCATACCGCCACACCGTACTGACTGTTTTCCGCAATCGAGTGTTTGTAGAACGGTTTGCGGAACTTGGGATTGTTGTCGTTCTCGTCGAGCACCGTGATCTTGAGGAAGGTGTTTGCCATCTGGTCACCCCGCTCGGCCGCTACGTCCTCCACCACGCAGGCCAGCTTGATTTCGGCAATCTTCTCGCGATCCAGCAGCTTCGCTATCTGTTGAATGAGGCGTGAATAGCTGAGCTTCGTGTGGAAATATTGAGCAAGATCTTGCTTACCTTGAGCAGTCCATTCGTTTCGTTCAGTATGAAGGCCGCCGCAAAGTCATAATCGTCCAGCTTCACCAGTGCACCCTCCTCAGTCTTGCCCTCCGACAGGCTTCGATCGATGTAGTACCGCAGCATTGCACCCTCGTCCGGATCGGTGGCCATCAGCCGGTACACCTCGGTGCCGACGGGCGTATTCTCACGCACAGCCACCGCCGTTGGGCCGACAAAGTACGGTGGCTTATTGTTAACATCAGTGATCGTTACGTTCACCAGACAGGATCCTTGCAGCTGCTGATCTCCATTGCCACCATCGGTAGCGAACACCTCCAGCACGTACGTTGACCCCGAACCCAGCGCATCGGGCGCGAGCAGATTCGGATCCAGTGAGGCACCGTGCGTGATCGATATCTCGCCTGTACTAGCTCCTATTACGAACCTACCATCACCACCCTGCTGTATCCGGTACGTGACGTGGTGGTTGGGAAAAGAACCATCCCCATCCATCGCGGTCACTCGCAGCACGGGCAACCCGCTCGGTGTGTCCTCCGGTATGACGATCGCGTACTGTGACTCCAGAAAAACGGGCGCATAATCGTTCACGTCCTGCACGTACACCGTCACCTCGACCTGGGCAGTCAGCGGTGGCTCCCCACCATCCGCCGCCTCAATGGTAAGTGCAATGGTTCGCGTGTCACCACTGCCGCCACTACTTTCCAACCGTTCAAAGTCAACTGCTTCACGCACTGAGAGTCTTCCCGTGCGCTTTTCCACATTGAAGTAGTCGGAATGGTGAGCACCAATCAACCGATACTCTACCGCACTGTTCGGCGAGCCTTCTAGGTCGCTATCGCGCGCTTCCACCACGATCGGGGACTCAAACTCAAACGCATTCTCCTTCAGTCGCACCTCGTACCGCTTCTGCACAAACGCTGGGGCATTGTCGTTCACATCGAGCACGTTCAGTATCAGTGGCACCGTGTTCCGATTGCCCCGACCGCCATTATCGCGGGCCTCCACCGAGAGGTAGTGCTTTTGGATGATTTCACGATCAAACACGGGACTCTCCGATGCCATCAGCGTCACCGTGCCAGCGTGTGGATCCAGATGGAGAAAGCTCGAGATACTGCCAGTCAGGTTCGTGTACCGTACACCCTCCGTGCCGAACAGGCCCGAATCACTGTCCGTTGCTTGTAGCTGCACCAGCACCGTACCGGCTGTCACATTCTCCGGTACATCAATTTCGTAGACGGGCTGTGAAAACTCGGGAAAGTTATCGTTCTGATCCAGCACGACCACCCGTATCTGGGCGGTACTGGTACGACCCGCGGACTCAACCTCACTCGCCACCACTGTGAGGGAAAGCTCCCGCACCCGTTCGTAATCGAGCATGGACGGGTCCTTCACACGCAACCCGAATGTGGCCTCGTTGATCGCTCGCTTTGGAATCACCTCGAAGATGTCACTCGGTGGCTGGAGCGACAGTCGAAACGTGCCGTTTTTACCCTGATCGTAGTCAAACACCTCGTTGAGGCTGCCGTCGATGAACCGGGCCAGCGTGTTCTCCTGTGCGTTCTCGCCAATCTCACACTCATAGCCGTCGCTTCGGAAGCGTGGAATTTCGTCGTTCACATCCGTCACGATCACGGTGATCTCCATTGTTGAGGAAGGCGCAGGCTGTCAATAGAAGAGCAGTAAAACGTTAAAGTCACTAAAGTTGAATATAGTATTAGATATCACAATTGCTTACCTGTAGCTTGCTCTCTTCAATCGCAACCACTTCCAGTATGAAAGCACCGTTGATGGGATTCTTGGAGTCCTCTCTGTCGAGCTTCTGTTTCGTACGCAGTGAACCCTTCAACCGATCAATCTCAAACAGCTCACTGCCGTTGTTTGAAATTCCGTAAATAATTCGATTGTTGATTCCTCGATCACCATCCACAGCTTTGACTATTGAAAGAGAATAGATCATGCTTTAGTGTGATCAGGATTGGGATGACCTAATTCATTCCAATTACCTCGCATCACTTCCGTTCCAATTGGAGCATCCTCGGATATTCGTACCACCGGTTGCGTCACCAGAAACTCGGGCGGCTGGTCCTCCACGTCCTTCACTCTCACGAGCAGTGCTGCAGTTCCAGTGTTGATCCTCCCCTTTTGTACGATAGAAACGGATTATATTACCTCACTGTCTCCAACATTCTTCCCCTATATCCCCATGTCCTCATACCTGTATCGCCCGGTCCACTGCCAGCACATTGATGTGATAGAAATGTTGCCGCTCGTAGTCCAGCGCTCGGGCCAGCCGTACCACACCCTTCCCATTGGAAGTGGAGATCGAAAACACGTTGTTCTCTTCGCTCAACCCTTGGATGTAGTACACGACCTGCCCGTACGCACCCTCGTCCTTATCGACGGCCTCCAGCGTGGTCAAAATCCCCGGCGGACTGTCCTCCGCTACCTCCAGCACCGAGGCGAACGGTTTAAAGATCGGCTCATTATCGTTGATATCTTCCACCAGCAGCAGGAAGCTCTGCGTCACGAAGTTACCCTCGCCGAGCCGCCCATCGGTGAGCGTTAGGATGAGCGTGTACTCTTCGCGTGCCTCCCGGTCGAGCTCGTGGTTGAGGTAGACGAACGCTTCGCTGGAAGTGTTCTGTTTCAGTCTTATGATGTGGCTGTCGGCACTCTTCTGCACGCCAAAGGTAAGCGGATCGCCATCCGCATCGTACCCGCGCAGCCGGTAGATCAGCGTCCCCACCGGCGTCTCGGGGAACTCCCTCAATCGTATAACTATTTCCGCATGATCGTCGATCAGAAACACTGGCGCACGGTTGCAGCTGACCAGGGTGGCGCTTAGGATGAGGCAGAGCACTAGCTGCGTGAAGGAATGAGATCTACCAGTTGAGTCTAACCGGTGGGCCGACGGTTTGAGCCGGCAGACGGTTCGCTTGAGTATTTCCATCTGTAGCTTATCGGTTGAGCGATTCTGTTCCATGTCCGAGCGGTTTTCCGCACGTCAGTGAGCATTTACAGGTGTCTGAAAGTAGCAAGAAAAGAAACGATCAAACGCTTTCAAACTATTTTCGGTGTAAAGTGATCATCATGTTGAGCTTCCGTTTTGCCCTGTTCTTAAATGTACCTAAATTGATTTCTTCAAACCTCTGCAAATGATTCGCAGCAACGACTAATTGCATCCTTGGGGAAAGTTTGCGCAAAAGAATCGTGCTTTGCTACCGAATAGTTTTAATTATGCCTTCTGAAAAGTTCCAGGCGAAAGTCCGCCCCGACAGCCCCCTCACAAGTACACAGCACAGCACAACAGCCTCGGATGGTGCGGAGTTAGTGCTGCGGATGAAGCTGTAAAAACAATTCCCTGGAAATTGCTTTCCACCCGGCACGAACAGCACAACAAACACACACTAGAACAATCTTCTTTGCCGTTGCTTATTGATTCTCGGAACTGTGTACTGGTACGATTGAAAACTCTCTTACATGTAAGGCATCATGAAACATGATACACTTTACAGAAAAACTCAAACCCCCCTCAACACGCGAAAACTTTTCGCCGCTCGGGGTTTTTGTGTGTTGCGGTACTCTGGCCGGCCAAACGTTGGCCAAACTGGTCAGGACAGGAAAGGTCTGTTACCAACTACGGTCTATGGTTTCCACTTCCTCCCACATGAAATGCGGAGAAATGTAGTTCAAGATCGGGTGCGATAGTTCATGTTTGCTTATCTTTCACGGAGCTTCCACCTCGGGCCTTGGTGTAAATAAATCTTCATCTTCTCGCTCTTCCCCTTTCCCAACGGGTGAGCATAGAGCGCCCCCTGGATTGGGGATGGTGCAACGGCGCGTAATTACTTTTCGCCGTGGAATTCGCACACACACACACAACCACACACACACACATACACTTCACGGTCACAGACAATGAGGTGAACCGTGAACGTACGTGCGCGTCGATGAGAAGCGGCCCGAGTGAATTGTGGACGATAAGAATCGTGCAATTGTCTACGCCGATGTGAAAAGCACTATTCTTAAAGATTCTTCACTTTATCTTCATCAAAGGGGGTGATGGCTATTTGGCTACCATTTCCCACGGAAAACCATGTGATGCCCATGCTCGACTCGATCGCTTTGGCGACTTAGACGCATTGGCCCCACCTTGGCCCATTACAGAGGAGCGAAGCGAACGTTGATTAAACTGCACATTTGTTTTGAGGGTGCCTTAATTGGTGATACTGTGCAGCGGATTTGGACGAGCAGGAAGATAGAGGATCATGGCGCGATCTATTTCAGCGTTATCGTCATCTTTCTAATTTTCGCACACTGTAATTACTGCAGTTCCTTTACTCCAGTCTTTCGTAATCAACTCAAGTGAATGTTACACGCCTCTTCTTGTGTGGCTAGTGGGCGGCCTGAGCGATATAATTACACGATGTGATGGAGAAAATATCAATGATTACGACGTAGAAAAAACGTCGCATGAGTTCTGTCTGTTTACACGGTGATGGTGATATATCAGAAACGCATGTAGCAATGGCAATAATCTCCCTAAATATACCTATTTTTGTACTCCTGATAAAAGTGCGTTTCATCGTGTATGGCTACCAATAAATGGAAACGGTCATTATCATGCTCAAATAGATTTCATTATTAATATGAGCTGTCAGAGCTACCCTAAAGATCCGAATTTGAAGATAGTCTTATATGCAGCAAATAAGATTATTGAGGCCATTCTCAGGTTTAAAGAACCTGCCATTCAGCCCGTTTTTTGATAAAACATTAAAGTGACTTTAATTCGTAAGGTTGCTTTCGTCACTAAACCATTCAGCTTGTTGGAGACTATTTTGGAGACGAACCAGAAGTCTTGCTTTTCCCATATTGTCGTCACAAAAGAGAATAAAACATACAAGATGGTTCGCGATCAGAAAATTAGGTTAGATAGACGCATCCTTGTTATTATCCTACAATCAAAGCTATCTACTTTTGGGCCTAGAATCCTTGAAATCTAACAGGCGTTGTAGGGCTCAAGTTTGCTTCATAGCAGGGTTATTGTTAGGAACGATTGATGATCCATACTAATGTACGTTCTGTAGTCCAAGAATCGTCAAATTTTAAACGAAGCACGCGTCAACACTCTGTATGGCAGTAAGACATCACTCAACGCTATGATTCGATGTAGATTTAAGCAACATTCCAGTCAGTTTGACTTTACCATGTTCTAAAACTCTCTGTGAAAAACGTAATTTGAAATGTCCCTCGTATATTCATCACTGCATCGTCGGCAAATGTGAAATGTGTTTGTATCTAGACTGAAACTTAAACATTAGATCTTTGTTAAACCGTTTACTGTGGATAATAATAAACAGTAACAACGACAAAAGACCTTCCCCATTAAGTCGCAATGTTTTGAAGAAACGATGCTGCAAGATTGATTCATAACTTCAATGTCTTGACCGCGTTTAAGCAACTCCAAAACACCATAGATCGTTAAAAATTAAATTACCAGCTGCTGACCATTGTCACTGTAAATTAAAGATGTTGCAAGTTAACTGCTCCATTCCCGGCCATACTCCCCAGCGAAATGTCGCCCGCCGAAACGAGCGCGTCGAAAAATGTGTTCCAATTTGCGAACGGCTGCTATCAGAGGGGGGGGGGGGAAACAACCACACCAATCCCATCCCTGATGCTGATAATTTACGTCCTCTTCATTCTCTTCAAACAGAGACAAATCACTACCCATTTAATTGATCCCTCGTAGCAATTCTTCTTCACGCGGGCGAAACCCTTTTACGGTGTGTCTATATGTGTGTGCCTTGTCCCTCCCCCTAAACCGAGCTCCAAACGAACCGTTTAATCGCATCAATCAACGGTAACCACCTCCAAATTGGACCACAAAGCCGGTAAGCCTAACCACCGCCTCCCCCCAAACCAACTCAAGCCATTGCTAATTCCACCGACTGCCCTAATTCCTAATTTTCCGCGGAAAATAAACACTGCGCCAACGGCAGCAGTAGCAGCAGCACCACCACAAATGACAGCGAGCCACCGACGAGCGCTCACGTAACTTCGCCTACTCTGTTCCAATTTTTGCCCGAAAGGAATGGTCGCTGCTTTCCCAACCCAACCCTTTCCGCTCCGCTCCCTGCTTCCACACGGCAACCGCACACCACCGGGTGGAAGGTCGGTGCCGAAATCGTTTGGCCCAACGGTGGTCGTGTCGTACGCGCTTGGCGGAAAAGTGCTACACTCCACGCCGGATAGCTGGTGGGGCCGACGTCGCACAAACGCGCTCGTGTTTACATGAGCACATTACAGCATTGCTCGAGCCACCCGCCGGTCGAGGTACATTATGCGATATGAACTCGCCACCTTCACCGCAGCAAGCCACACCGGGGTGCACGGGGTGATGAAAATGCGTGGGAAAATTAAAAGACTGGTCAACCGCACTTCATTTCCCGCACGCCTTCGGAGAGGACGGATGACGGTTGCGTGCCGGGTACGTGGGAAAACGTTGCGCTAGGTTGCGTTTTACGTCTTTGCGTCGCAGCAAACGGTGCGCGGGGTGAAGTGGATGTTTGGTGCGCATATCTTACTGCTACAATCTTGCAAAGGGTGCCACATGGTTTGCGTATGCAAACAGAGCCGTCATCTGCAGTGCTCTTATCGTTGGTTTGTGTTAATTTTCAAACAGACGGAAAACAAGAAGCTTCAAAAGGTATTTTATAGAGTGGCTGTTGAGAACTCAATGAAAATGTCTTCCTTTGCATGAAACGTTCATTTCTTGGAATGAGATGCTAATGCTTCTTTTTGGCTGTTCGGTGTTATTTTCAGGATAATTTCAATGTACCCGTTTGATGCTAATTTGAACCATAATTTGCTCGAAATTAATTTGACAAGCAGGAACCTTCCTTTCTCTCTTTAACCGGAAAATTCCACGAATTGTCGTACTTCAACACTTGAGGAATGCTTTCCTACACCCACACGCTACATCTCAACATAAAATATCATTTAATCATGCTCATCATGCTCGCTCTCCGTTTGCGTGAGACAGCTGCAAAATTGCAACTAAATGCATTTCACCCACCTGAAGATGCCTCCCCTTCTACGCCCGCCCGTCGCTGTCAGCTCCGCAAGCACGTTGTTGTTTAGCACAAACTTTCCCGCAATCACTCCCTCCGTCAGCAAGCTTTCATTCGCTTTTGCTTCTGTTTTTGGCTATAAAACACAAACACACACACACACACGTGTACACTTCTTACACTTCACTTTAAACCGATTACACTACCTCATTCTTTACCACTTCGCCCCGCAACATCCACAAGAGCCCTTTAACGAGCATCCCACACACCGACCGGCGATGGGAAGTGGTGAAAGTCACAACATAGTGGTGCGGCCGCAAAATGGCTTATCAAAAACATAATTTTAATTCACCTTTCCTCCCACCTTCGCACTGCAAAATGGTGAGAAACTCGGCCCTGGTCGGGATGTTTTTGTTTTGCTATCTTCCACACCTCCACACGAACGAAAGATGATGGCAGCAGCAGCAGCAGTAGCAGCACCGGGCCAGCACTAAAGTGCACTCATCCCACACACAGACACACACACACACAAGAGAGAGGTAGCCCTTTTCGTTCCGCCTTTCTAGTGCACCGGTTGGAATGCACTTCCACGTTTTTTGCTTCTCTCGTTGGCTCTTTTTTTTTTTTGTTCAACCACTTTGCGCCAATTTTTGGACGCAAGACACGAACCCCACGGAAGATCACGTAATACGCGCTCCCGCACACGCACGCACCATCACCGGGTCAGTGACGCGTGTTACACCGCCTCGCTTCCGTTCTGCTTCAGATGCCTCCGATCCGTTCTGGTCTGCAGTCGGCGTAGAACTCACCGAACTGCACTGCATCACCCCGCAGTGGCCAGTGCAGTCTTCTGCCACCGGCACAAGAAAGAGTTGTTGTTTTCTTTTTCTTTTTTTTTGCACTTGCTTCACCTGTAACGCTGACTGCGCAAACAGGAACAGATTCGCGCGGACTGACTGTGTAGCAGACAGCAACACGCTGAATGGGGGGGGGGGGGAAACAAGCAACAGAAGAAAGCAACCGCTCCAGAGCGCACCACCGTGGCCGTGAATCTGCACCGAGAAAGCTTGGATGTTTGCGAAGGCACACACACACGCACGCACGCGAACACTCGCTCCGGTTCACCGCGTTTAGGTCACTCGGTTCCGGCACCAGAGTTTTGGGCTTTTTGCCACCAGGTTGTAACTGATTCGGTCGTTACGAAGGAAGGAATGTTTTTTCTTTGTTTGTTTCCTACACTACAGCCAGCATACACCGCCACTGCACAGCGAGATACTGTTCACCACACTGGACCACACTTGGCTGGTTGCGATGGTAACGCCGCTTGATGATGGTTTTGACAGGATTGAAGCACTCCAGCAACAACAAAACGAGGGTAGACTAAACACAGACCAGTCAGATGTCACATGCAGCAATAACTGCAACAAGCATCAACTGGACAGGTAAGCGCCCTTCCGGTAATCACCAGCAACGGCAACGCAGGGGGAGGGCCGAACCCTTCGAACGATGTAACACGAACTCCACGGGCCCACGGGTAGCTTCTGCCCCGACAGTGTGACTTCTGGAGCATCCGGCAGATTCGACACCACCGATTCGACTGAGTCAGCTCAGCGACTCGTTGGAAACACTCCGGTCCGGTCCCGGGCCCGGGGACCGTTTCCATTATTTTCCAACTTCATTTCCAAACGCTTTTCTCGCTCCCCCTACCCCCCATCGATGTGGTTCCCTTTCTACCACTCTGGCGGGTTAACCCTTGAAGGTACAAACAGAGGGAAACGCTTCCAATTGTACAGCTGATGCTGCCCCTGGCAACGCGGCATCCGTTGCTTACTTTAATTTCCAGCACGATTGCACATCGTGGTGCGCGCACCCAAGAGTTGGAATGCTTCAGTGCGCACCTTCCCCCCCACTGTACTTCTTCTCTCCATCGCTAGTGGGAAAAACGTACAGGCATGCAAGGCGAGAGTCAACAATGCGTAACGCGCCACGGCATCGGCATCCGAGCACAAATGGCACGCCGCATGAATTAAGTCCCCCACTCCCCCCTCTCCCCTCTTCCACACACGATTCTACACCGTTCTAGCAGCAGAAGGTGTCTGTATGGCTGTATGTATGTGCCATGACCCCTCGAAAACCCCGATGCGTACCATATGGAACAAGGAAAGGGACGTTCCATCAGGTTAGGTGCGGGAGTCATCCCAACCATACACGCAGAGAGACACAGAGAGGAACGCAATTATCTCGCCGTATGGTGGGCCAAAAATGCAAATCAACCACAAGACTGCCAATGTGCACTTGTGTATATGTGTGCGTATGTGTGTGTGTAAGTGCAGATGTTCTTGAACCGGAGGCGCATCGCGCACCATTTTCGATGCTAATTAATTCAATGCCAACCGTTCCGTGAGGGCAATTTTGGACAAAAGTGACACCCGCCCGTCGGCAACAGGATTACCCACGGGGGGGGGGGGGGGGGGGGGGGAATAATTCCAGTCCATCCTTGGTGGTTTATGGGGCTTTCCAAAACCCGTCTCCCAAGCAAAGCAACAACAAAAAAAGACAGAAGAACACATGTTATCGACGCTACGACGCGCGCGTCCGGCGAACAAGTTAATGCAAAAATGAAAACATGACCCAAACCCCAAAGCCCAACAACAATTATGCACCGTCCCGTCCCCCAACATCCAGGGTGGGTGAAAGGGCTTTTTGTTGATGGTGGTGGTGGGGAGGGTGGCTTGTTTTACCTTTTCAGCGCTTTCGAAGTTGCATTGCAACATCTCCCCCTCCATAAAGCCACCCCAAGTGGGCAGGTGTGTGTGTGTGGGTATCATAACCGTGGCGTAAACCGTAAACCTAACGGAGGCCGGTTTTACGATGTTCTTGGCACTGTTGGGCGACACCCAACACTCCCCTCTCCCCTCTGCCACCGTTACATAAACATGTAAACATTGTCATGCGGGTCCAACGCGGCCGTTCCAGTTCTAATTGTGCTTACTCCAAAAGACTTCCACGTAGTGCGGGAGAGAAAACTTTGCCTTCTCCACCACCTCCTCGAGCGTACGGATTTTCAGCCTTTGTTTGTGTTTTTGGTGTGCGCTTCCGCCTGCTAATTGACTGGATGCCTGGACGGCCCACGGTCCCCGGTGATATGGCCCGAGCACTCCGGTCCGGTTGCAGATTGTTTTTCCGTCTGCTCCAATCCAGAGCCCAATTTCCCTGTCGGGGGCTGTTTGTGCTTTTGCAATGTGTGTGTGTTTCGGACGCACGACAAATCGGTTCCGTCTTCAAGCGTTGCTGCGTCCTCGTGTTGCTTCTCGTTTCCGTAGCGGGGGGATGAGGGGGGAACATTTTGGACTAGTGATGGGTAAAGTTGGTTCCGATGCGACTTCGAAAATTACGGATCCGACTCCAGAAGGTAGGTCCGCCCGTTCCGAAGCCATTCAGTATCGTCTGGAGCTGCCGAAAGTCTTTTGTAGTCATCCGGAGACGAATGTAGTCGTCCGGAGTCATCCAAAGTCGTCCGTAGACGTCAGCAGTCGTCCGGAGTCGTCCGTAGTCGTCCGGAGTTGCTTGGAGTCATCCGTAGTCATCCAAAGTCGTTGGTAGTCGGCCGCAGCCGTCTGTAGTTGTCGGTAGTCGCCAGGAGTTATGCATAGTCGTTCGGAGTCATACAAAGTCGTCCGTAGTCGTCCGGAATCATCCAAAGTCGTCCGTAGTCGTCCGGAGTTGTCTGTCGTCGTCCGTAATCGTCCAGAGTTGTCCTAAGTCGAAGTCGTTCGTAGTCGTCCGGAGTTGTCCAGAGCCGTCTGGAGTCGTCCAGAGTTGTCCAAAGTGAAAATCGAAGTCGTCCGTAGTCGTTTGGAGTTGCCTGGAGTCATCCAGAGGCGTCCGGAGTCATCCGTAGTCGTCCAGAGTTGTCTGTAGTCGTCCGTAGTCGTCCAGAGTTGTCCAAAGTCGAAGTCGTCCGTAGTCGTCCGGAGTTGTTTGGAGTCATCCGGAGGCGTCCGGAGTCATCCAAAGTCGTCCGTAGTCGTCCGGAGTTGTCTGGAGTTATCCAAAGTCATCCGTAGCTGTCCGGAGTTGTCTGGAGCCGTCCGGAGTTGTCTGGAGTCATCCAAAGTAGTCCAAAGTCGGAGTTCAAGACAAAGGCCTGTACACGAACTACCCGCGCAAAGCATAAAACAAAACAAAAACACACACAACGAAATAAAATGCTTGATCATAGTCACATTGTACTTGCCGTCTTCGTAATACTTTGGACGACTCCGAACGTCTCCGAACGACTGCGACTCCAACGAACGATTGCTGCAGAGAGCACATCACTAGTTCAAGCCACAGGACCCCACCGAAGAAATGGTCCAGTGGGTTCCGAGTTGCCTGCTCACCCACCGGCTCACCACCAATATTGTGCTGTGGCCTTCCCCCATGGGGGGGGGAGGGGATGAGTGTTTGGAAAAGTTTAATAGAGTTAGCGGACAGGCTGTTGTGCCGGTTTTATGATTGTGCCGCGGATTGTTTTGCCGCACCCGTTGGTCCCCGTCTTTTTTCGACCTGAAACGGATCACTGAACCCGTTACCGACGAGGAGTGAGGCTGTTTGCCTGTGAACCGTCCTCCGGGGGAGGGTGCTGAAATGAGTTTTCCCATTTTTTTCTTGTTGGAAGGAGAGAGTTGGAACCTGCCTTCTTGGAACGGTGTTCCACCGCTAATGGTAAGATGAATGGTCAGCTCTTCCCTACAACGTGCTACAATGTACGACCGATTGGCTCGGTTACACACAGATTAACACGTGTCCCTGTATGATCGCTTCGCTCGATCGGCTCGCAACAAAATATCCTTATCACAGTTGTCTGAAACAAAATAATTAATTTTGCCTCTCCAGTCGAACTTCTCTCCAGTCAATCATTTTGCTGTGAGCAATTTCCACCGCTCAATCGGTCGACACAATCGAAACGGAAAAGGATTGAAAGTGTACGAAAAATCTTCCAAAAGTTTTCCAACCTTTTCACAGCTTGTACAACACAATGCCGGAGCAAATGAAGCGTTCGGCTCAAATCTTACTGGCTGAATTTGCACTCTACCTTCTGCCTTCTGCAATCTGCTGCAAGTAGTAATTAACCTTCTTCTTATTTCCTTTTTTCGCGCTCTCTCTCTCCAAAACTCTTCCAAGCGAACATGCGATGCAAAGTTTCGTTATCAGTTTTGAGCACCGAGTACAACTTTTTCGCTCTGTGCCGACATTTCAAGGTTAGATTGGTAAACCGCCTGTCGGGGAGTTTTTGTTTGGGTGTAATCGGACAAAAAAAAAAACATCCTTCCCGAAATGAATTTGCCAATGATTTTAATTAACAATTCAGCATTACGATTCCGTGGAATCGAATCAGAAGTCTCGAATCCAACTAGAGAAAAAAAAACGAGGGAGAGATGGGTTCGGCTCAAAAATCGTATTTGCAAAAATCATCATGAAATTAATTCCAACCATCTGCGCACACAGCCCAGACAACAGACAAGCGAACGATCGGGACCTTTTCTTTTTGTTAGCGATTGGAACCTTTTTCTCGTGAAAGCTAGAAATATTTACCGAAATGACAATCTCAAGGAGTTCAAAAATAGCTCCACCAAAAACCCCATTTGATCAGGGGGGCAAACTGTCAGTCAAAAAAGTGCGCGTGACAGATAATCGAAAATTGTCTTGCAAAAATTTCAAATTTCAGCCTACGAAACAACGCTCAATCACTGCAAAAAGGGGGGCTGGAACATAACATTAATAATAAATCTCATCGGTAGCTGGAGCCGCTCCAAAACGGAGCTATAATATTCCATGAATGGGACATGCTAGCTACCGCCAGCACCTGATGGTAATTAATTCAATTACGCTCGCCAAAGCAGTGCTTGGAGTGCAATAATATTGCTCCATAGTTAGTGCATGGCCGTGTCATTACGAGGTACACCCAACCCACGTGGAGCGCCCACCAAACCCGCTGCCGATGTGCATTCCAAGCGCTTCCATGCGCCGCCGTGCGTTTATTTAAATACAACCACCCACTTCCACTGCTGCTGCTGCTGCTGCTGCTGCAAAATGTAATCTAAATACGGCACCATCATTGAATGAAGACATCAAGCGCCACCGTATGCCACCCAGCACGCACTTCCTCCACTACCTGCCCATTTTGCTGTTCCCTGGGACAACTTTCGTAGAAGTAATTGATTTTCTCGCACTTTGCGTCGTTGCGCCGCAGATGGTTCCCTTTTGCGCCGGTGTCACTTCCATGCGCCGCTTCCCCCTTTTTGTGACGGTGTCGGTGGTGGTGGCATGCATGACAATCTTCCATCAAACGGATATTAGCTAAGCTTTCACATGTACCACCCACGCATGCTGACACACGCACACACGCACGCACCCGCGGCCACCCACCGCACAAAACGTGTGTGACACGCGACGGCGACGACGCCGACGACGACAACATCGACACCGACACCGGTGTCTTTAAACGTCGTTAAACTGTACCACCCACCCTCTGCACATTGTGTGGTTGAAGGGCGCTGTAAGTCTTTTGGGAGAGAAATCGAAAAGCTTACGCCAACTAATGTTATTTTGCTACACACACGCACACACAGAAACATATCTTTATTTCGTTGGTTTTCGCTTTGTATACAGCTTCCTCCTATAGACTGATGTGCGTGCTACATAAACACACACGCACACGCACACGCACACTTACATGCGGATATGGTATCATTTCAATTAACCTTTGGATAATACGATGAGAACGGTCGTTGCTGGAACGTCGCCTCTTAAACCCTCCCCGAGGAAAAAAAACAACACAAAAATCCCCCCCCCCCCCCCCATCCCAAGAGCACGAGAGCGTTTCCCGGAAGAAGGGCATTAGAGCCTCGCTCCAGCCCTAGGTGACACTGTCGACACTGTCGGCACTTTCATTGCACTCCATTATCGACTGGAAGGTGACAAGGTGCGGTGTCGGGCCGGTGTCGCTCGGCGTACGGCCCAGCTTCGGTCGCGCCGTCATCCGCTCATCCTCTTTGGTGTGGTGCGTCACCGCCGCCGCCGCCGCCGCCGGCACGTTCATGTACTCTGCACCGCCCGCAAACACCGGCACATTCGAGGGATACATTACGTAGTGCGATTCCTGCTTTCCCATGCCAGCCCACGAGCCGGCACTGCTGCTGCTGCTGCTGTGGCTGCTGTGGTTGCTGTGGTTGCTGTGGCTGCTGGCAGTGCTGGAGCAGCTACCGTTGCTGCAGCGGTTAAGCGCACCGACGAGCGTCCCACTGCCCAGCCGCACGCCCCGCACCAGGTGCAGCTCTTCGCTGATGGGTCGGGGCGATGGCGGCACCATGTAGTTCTCGTTCTCGGTCCCCTTCGGCCAGGATTTGCTGTGCGACAGACGACGGCCCTCGCTGGGCGCACCGTCCGTGGGTGTGCTTGCCGGAGGCCCCCCGCCCGATGATAGTCGACCGCCGCTGCTCTGCTCGGAATTATCGCTCCCCATGCTGTGCATGCTGAGCGAGAGGCTTTGCGGTCGCACCACAGCGTACCCACCGTTCGAGCCGCCGGCGCCCGCCATCGAGAACTTAATCTCGTCGCACACGTCCGCACCGGGCGGGTCGCTCGAACCACCGGCCGTCCCATTCCCTGTCCGCTGCTTCGACCCGGCCGCCTTCCCGCCCGCCGGGGAGGGTTTGGTGCGCGAGAAGAAGCTCCGCATCCGCTCGAACGGTGTCGGCCGCTTCAGCTTGTCCTTCAGCTCGCGCTGTATCTGCTCGTAGTGTTCGCGCATCCGGGCCAGCTGGTCCTGCTTCTCGCGGAAGCTCTTCTGCACATCGTTCCGGTTTTTCCACAGCGTCACGAGCTGCTCCACCTCCTGGATCGAGAACACGTTGTTCTTGAAGTCGGAAATGATCTCGAGCAGCTCGTCGTCGACGGTGCGGCCCTCGGCGGAGCTGCCGGTGTTGCGCCGGCACCGGGGCAGCCCGGCCGTGGTCGTGCCGTACGTGTCCTCGCTCGCCGGGTCCTCCTTGCGGAAGCTTAACCGCACGTGGGAGGCCGCCTCGGTGGTCGGCTGGGTTTCGGGCACCACTTCCGGCACGTTGCAGTACGGGTGGACCGGAATGTTGGACGGTTGAATCATGTAATCGCCCATCGGTTCGGCCGTAGCGGGCAGCGGGGGTGGCGTGGGAGTGCGGTCGGTCGGCGGTGTGAAGGGTGCGTTGGAGGGCTGCAGCATGTAGTCACCGTTCGTGACGCATTCGGCCGATGCGGTTGAGCCGGCTTCACAGTTTTCCAGCAGATCGGAGCATTCGTTGCTGAAAATGTCGTACTTGGCCGCTCGCTCGGCGGATTCCACCGACCGCAGCGATCCGTTGTTGCAGCGCCGGTCTGTATCGCGCACCACATCAAAGTTATCCTCGTTCTCCCCACAGACGTCCTTCTCGTCCGGAGGTCCGGGCGGTGTCAACTCGCTACCCGCCGGGCGATCGTTGAGGTAGTGGATGTTGATGGCACTGGCTCCACTGCCACTTCCGTCCACCTGGTCCGACCCATTCGCGCAGCTCATGTCGATGTAGCCCTCCGCCTGCTTTAAAGCGTGCACGTGCGACAGTATCTTCTCCGCGTCGGTTTTGTTCTGCGTACGAAGGGGCAGACCGGTGCCGTGCTGCTGCTTCGGCTGTATCATCACCTGGTCCGAGCTGGCGCCACTCACGCCCTTGAAGTAGTGGTACATCGTGGTGAGTTCGTTCATTTGCTGCAAAGAAGAAAAAAAGCAAATGCGTTCCAATCAATGCGGTTGGTCGTCTGCTGACGCGAAACTTACCGAGAAGTTCTTCAGTGCGCTCGCGATCTTGTAGTGTCCCGCCAGCTCCGCAATGTCCGACGGCGTTCGACCATTGATGTTGCGCATCTCGCACGCAATCTCACCGCCCGGAGATTCGATCAGCTGCATGCAGAGTCGCTCCAGGCCCCAGCGGGCGGCAAAGTGCAGCAGTGTCGGATACTCTTCAGGATCTGTTCCGGAGAAAGAAAAAAGTTCCAACAAAACACCGTGAGAAAATGCGTTCAGTTCTTCTTCCACCGATGGGAAATACGTACAGATGTCACGATGGCAGCCCATCTCAGCACCACCACCGCCGCTGCCGTAGTTCAGCAGGTTGTAGTTCGGTGGAACGTTTCGCAGGAACGCCTTCAGCAGCAGCAGATCCAGCTTGTCCCGATCGTTCGTCGACAGACCGACCGACTGACAGATCAACTCCATCGGTGCGTCCTTCGAGGACAGGATCTGCTCGAGCTCGCGCATCTGGCTCTCACACTTTAACGGCCGACTGCCGAGATCGATACTGTTCTTCTCCAGCCGTATCTTGATCATCATCGAGATCTCCATACAAACCTCTGCGTGATCAATTCCCATGAAAAAAGGAGGAAGAAAAAAATCCCCGAGTCCGTCAGTTCTTCCCATCCATCCATTCATCAAAAACCCAACCATATGGTAACTTCCGTTTCGCGTTACACCCTCCACCGGCGTTCCGCGAAGGTGAGAAAACATTGGGATAAGCCCCGAGCACATCAACCTACCTGGCACGCTGAACTGTATGGTGTAGGGATTGCGCCGCTTGATGTTCGTTATCTCGATCGTTTGGTCCGCCTTCTCCACCTTGATCTTTATCCAGTCCTCCTTGGTGAGCGGTTCGTGCAGGATCAGCAGGATCTTGCTCTGGCCCACCTTTACCTTGCGCGGGAACAGCACGAACGAGTCGTGGGAACGGTGCCCGCTACCTGCACCGCCCGCTGCCGCACCGGGCAGATGGCCCGTTGTACCCGTGCCGGACGGGCCTGTCGGTGAGGTCGGTGTTTTCGGTTCCGTGCCGGATGGTGTGCGCTGCAGGACGGTTTGCTGCCGTAGCGCCTTGCCGAGGATGTCGGTCGCAATGCCGAGCAGCTCGCTTACGAAGGCGGTGTCCTTTTCGCGCACGGAACACGTTCGCCAGCGGGAGTAGCCGGGCAGGGAGGTTTTGGCAAACTCGTTCACCGCACACTCGGACACGTCCAGGAGCATGCCGAGGACGCGGTTCGGTGTGAGCAGGGCGTTGAGCTTCGTGTGGAGCAGCGAGGGCGACAGTCCTAGCAGGGCTGGACAGACGACCACGATCTGGAGTTTGGTGGATTCGCACTGCTGTATGATGTGCGGGGTTTGCTGTACCACATCCTCGTCCAGCTTGATGTGGAGGAATCTGAGCAGGAGATCGAAAGGGAAGGGATGTTATTGTCGTGAGGAATTAAATGCAGGACTCGGAAGTTCTTCAATTACGGAACACGGCCTGGGACAGACTCAGTCTTACAGACTGTACACTTGATTGAAGGGGATTTCCATCACTATTACAGGGTTTCCCAAGGTTTTTTGGTTCGTTTTTTTATCGTTCCCAACAATGTATGGGAATTATTCCATTGAAAATAAACACACATGATTCTGAAACATCGAATAAATAATTTGGACGAATCAAAACTAAAATTAAGAAACAACAAAAAAAACCTGGAAACCCTGTATCGTATGCATCAGACTGAAAGTGAAACAGAAAATGTTACAGCACACCTGCTACAAAGAGACATTCGTCTAATAGAGAGTGACTGCAGGCCTAACCCGTAGGCATCGATTCACGTAATCTGAACGTATGTCACCAGATCTCCATGAAAGAGGGAACTTTATAAAAAATGGCGTTGCTTTTCGTTAATTTATCTAAACACGCGAACTCCAAGGCAGCGAGCTGAGAGACACCAAACAATGCCAAACCAACGTATGCTAAAACCTGCCCGGACTAAGAAACAATCTAATCTTTTATATGCAGATGTGGACTGCAACATTCCTACGTGATTCTGAAAAGCTTCCCGATTGTCTCGATTGACTCGGTGTCCATTATAAACCTAAATCTTTTCCACAGGCGATTTTGTACTTCAATTTTATCAGACTTTTGGACCTTGAAAACGACATAAACGTTAACCGTTAGCAAGAGCAGATCACGATCACACTGAAGGCACTGGAAGGGTTTAGCGCTTCACGTCGTCATCGTGCATTAGTGGCCAGACATATGGGTCAAGAGCAAGGACTGGGTCACTATGAAGTGATGCGGAACAGGTATATTACGGTCACAGACTGTCTGATTCCGGTGACGTCTTGTTTATGATACTATTACCACACAAAAACACACTTCTGAAACTGATCCCCTACATATTAATCATCATCACTATCAATTTCACTACAGAAGCCGACTGACATACACACACACAAACACACACACTAAACACTTGATACTCACTTGAAGGGAAGCCGTCCGCGTTGCTTGGTGATCTTGTCGAAGCACACCTTCAGATGGTTGACCCACAGCATGCCGTGCTCGCTGTGGCGTGCCGTCACGAACAACACGTCCATTGCAGCCGCCCGTAACGTTCCTGTGGAATGAGATGAGTCGCCGCGATCGCCACACTATTACTGGAGGATGTTTTTTTTTTACGCAGCGGAAACACTATCGCACCAGAGACCACATCCACACACTCCCACACACGATGTAATGAGGAGTGTTCGGTTGACGGTTTGCAGTGCGATCTGGAAGCAGAATAACCTCCACCAAGCGGAAGCGCACAGCACCGCTAAAAGCCAAAAGCCCTTGTCACTGCAGCGCGATCCGCCAGCAAAATGTGCAGCACGCCGGAAAGAGCCGCCCGCGGGCATGGCAGCGATCGCTCAGTCGCGGACAGTCGCGGCGAAAAAACAGCCACGATCACGTCTTCGCTCCATCATCGGGGTTGCGCGCGGGAGAGATGAGGACGCGCAGATGGGTTTTGTTTAATGTGTTTGTTTTCCGGTCGTTTGTGTGTACAATGAGCGCGCGCGAGCGCGTACACCCGTCCTGGAGGGGATGGGACGGTAACACGAGCGCGTCCGTTCCGCCATCCGCGGTGGGGAAAAAGGAACGTGATCAAAATAAAGGAACGAAGAAAGAAATGGAAGGGACAGCAATGAAAAGTAGAAGAAGAAGAGGAAAAAAATGGCAGCGACTCATTTGGACAGCATCGCAGTGACTGTGACGGCCAAGCGGATAGGGCGGCCACTGAATTTGAATGCATGGTGCGTGATGTTGTGGTGGATGTTCTCGTCACAAACATATCGCCCCTCTCTCCTTCGCTCTCTTGCCCGGGGGAGGGGGAAGTGCCCCTCAAGAGCAGGAAGGAAAGATGTCCCCCATCATAAGCAACAGAATCAGAAAGGGAAGAGAGAGAAAGAGTGAGAGTTGCGGTGGGTGTGGGTAATTAGAATGGAAGTGGAAACATTAGAACGTTTGCTGGAGCTTAGAAGGCAAATGTCAAAAAATGATAGTGACACCACAATGCCTTTCGGCACTCTCTTCCGCGCTTTCTCTCTCTCTCACTCGCTCTCTCATTCGCTATCGCTGGAAATGGGTTTGTTGTGAGCTGCCGGCCCGACTCCAATGGTTCAATATGGCCCTAGGCGGAAATACACATCAACCAATTCTCCATAAAGGCGACGCAAGCAACCGGGGGCTTGCGAACACAAGAACCCCCACAAACCATAAACGGAACTGACGCGAATGGTACTACTTTGGCGTTTTGCGGCTTGCTCTTTCCTCTGGCGTGTTTGCGCACGGTTCTTGAGCAGCTCTGTTTCCGCTTTCGCTTGCGCGCGGGAGCATCGCACTTACCGGAATCGGATGTGCTGCCGGCGGGTTGGCAGGGGGCTTTCGGGGCGGGAGCGTTCGGCACCTGCAATAGACACGCAGTGTATCCAGCCAAAAGTAGCGTTTTATAAACGGTTTTTTGTTGTTGTTGTTGTTGTTGTTGCGCAAACGGCGTTGATGGAAAGGCGGAAACAAAGCGCAGAAGGACATTAGCACGAATTGATGTAAACCATTTGCGTATTTGTGGTAGAGCATGCGGGAGGCAGGGTAAGAGATGGAAGAAGGAAATACACAGGGCGAGGAATAAGACACCACACGCACCACGGGCACACACACATAAGCTTACCTCATCGATGGAGGTTTCATTTTTCATCATCAGCTCACGGCCGCCATTGTGCTCCAACTGATGCTGCTGCTGCTGCTGCTGCTGCTGCTGCTGCTGGTGGTGCTGGTACTGCTGCGGTAGATGATGGCGATGAGTCGACGTCCCGAAGGAATGTCTGCGCCGTTCCGGCAGCGTCCCCGACCGTCCGACGCTGCACCAGTGTTTGTGGATGTGTTGTTGTGGAATGTTTACAAAGTGCTTTCGATTAGCGCAAAGTGGAACGAAAAACCCCAGGCGAACGGGCGCGCGCGAACAACTTACGCAAACGGTGGCGGTGACAGCGGAACCACCAGCGGGGCCGCCCGTGGCGCTCCATCGTCCTCCAGGATCGGTGCACCGCCGCCCGTGCACGATGCGCTGTTGCTCCGGTAGCGAAAGATCGCGCCGTTGCGGGCGGGCGGCGTCGGCGGGGACGGCGTCGAGTCGGCGTAGTCCCCCCCGCGCCCGTCCACGATCGTAGTAGTGGTGGCGGCTCGCTTCAGCTTCGAGTAGGTCACCAGGCGCTTTAAATGGTAGAAGCGGGCCGGCTTCTTGTGCTCCACCACGTCCGCGGCCGGTTCGCCGGCCGGACCGGACGCGGCGGCATCTTCGTTAAAGTAGTTGGGATTATCTGTTCCATTTGGGAAAATGGGGGGAAAGGTGGAAAGGTGGGGGGGAATCAATTGAAAAATCGGACTCGGAGGATAATCATGCAATCATGGCAGAGAAGATGTGATCTGCTGTTCCGCGATGAAGAACTCTCTGCCAGGCGACGACGACGAACGACGCCCGTGGCGGATGTGAGACCGACTCACCTGAACACAGCGGGTGTGGTGAATCCATGGTTTGTTTTTAGACGTCTTGTGGGAGGTGTGTGTGTGTGCGTAGGTATACTACTACTTCCCACCTCCTCTTCAACAGAAACAAGCTAAAGAAAGATACAAACTACAGTCACACAGAGCACACAGATGCACACAGTTCCGCAGCATCCTTTGTCGTAAAAGTTCGTTGCTACGAGACGAAAGCAGTGAGACACTAGACACACGCTGTTGTTATCTGAGATCAGACCCGTGCCTTCCCCGGTATGGCAAGATGCATTGCTACAATTTGCATATTGCATTTAAACATGCGCACACACTCACACAGGCAAGGGCATACACACACATTAACGCTCACTGCCGGAATGCGTCTCTCGGAAGGAAGGCGAACGTTCCGGACGATGCCTGGGCCTCCTCTGCTATTGATCTCACGCGGCGGAGGGAAACTACGACTGGCACTTTAACTGGCTGGCATCAAAGCAGGCCCCGAGGTTTTCGACTGTGTCCCAGACCATTTGTTTATTTGCTTTTCCGTTCTTTCCGCTACCGGGCTCTCTCTCTCTCTCTTTCTCTCTCTCTCACACAAACACACACTCTTCTTGGTGCTTTACTTTTTCCGGGTTTCTTCACACGGATGAGCATATGGAATGGATTTTCATCACCAAATTCACTGAAACACGCTGTCTTCCGTTCCGTACCACAGGGAAGGGAGTTTTCCAGCCACCCCCAACACTCACAGGAACGCACACACGTACGGTAGAGTTTCCGGATGCTCCAGCCCTTCCAGGGGAGCTACAGGCGAGCGCGCGCGCGCACACACAACCGCCCAAACAAAAAGGTCGTGTCGTTCTCGATCGTCTGGCCGCTCTCGACTAATGTGCCACCCCGTTCGAGCGGCGAGAAGAGACGGACATAAACCCCCGCCGCCGCCACCACCACTACGCACTGCCAACGCTAGTCCGCACCGAACGTCCGAGACGACGCACAAGAGCATCTGATCGAATTATCTAATCTAAACTAAACTCGTCCTCACGGCACGGCCCGTGACACCGTCGCCGTCTCATCCCGCATGAACGGCCCGAAGAGAAGACATCTCGCTTGCAAACGACGTGCCGGGCCCTCTCGTCGTTCATCATCCACGTTCGGCGTGTCCCGCGCGCGCAATGCGTTTTTACATTGCGCTTGTAATGTTTACATCGCTCGGTCTCGCTCGCCCGCAGGGCCCGAGCGCGCGCGCTCGATCGTTGCTGTCCTATCTCTCTCAATCTCACACTTTTCCTCTCTCGCTCTGGAGCTCTTTCTCTCTCTCTCTCTCTCTCTCCGTCATATCGTTCATGTGCGGGTTTTGGCATTTGGTTATATTTTCGAGCATGTTTTTCACGCGCCGCTTTCGGCTTGCGCTCCCTTTTTGCTCGCCCTAACGCAAAACACGCTGCGCGGCGTTTCTGTCTTCCCTTTCGCTCATCCCTGCGCCGTGCGCGTTGCGCTGCGGATGGTTTTTGGTTTGCGCCGCTTCTCCGCTCTTCCGCCTTCGCTGCGTGCTGCGAACGAAAGCGTGTGTGTGTGTGTTTTTATTGACATGCGCACCGCATCGCCCTCATGCTGCACATCCCACATATATGCGCATACGCATATTGTGAGCGTATGGTTTTTTTGTTTTGTTTTTTGTTTTTCGTTTTGGGCTGGTGCTCCGTTTGCTGCTCTAGCTGCTGCTGCTGCTGCTGCTTCCGAGGCTACGGAGAGTTTGTCGAACCGTCGATGCCTGACGCGCCGAGGACGCGTAGGAAGCGTAGGCAGTACAGCCCTTTGCGCGTCTGGAGCGCATGTGGCTTATCCGCTGCAGGCGAAAGGGAAGGAGTGCTGGGAAAAGGGACACATAAGGCACGGCACGGTCGATCCTCTACATGTTGCGCATCCCTGATGGATGATTGTGGCTCCGTGCCGCTTGAGCTTGGGACGGTGGAAGCGGGGGGAACCCCGGTCGTGAGTATGCTTAAGCGCGGAGGGATGGTTTTATCGCAGTTGGAAGAATTAAATCGTTCAATATTCACACCACGCACTGTTTTGGAGATTGTGGACCGGAAGTGTAGCACCCTTCTTTATTTCTGTTTGTGTTTATGCAAGATAACGATCGGTCGGAAGGGACAAATAAAAGGTTTACGTGTTACCCTGCTTAGCGTGTCGTTCCTTTTGAACGGATCAACGACGCTCTGTAGCTGTGGAAGGGTTTGAATCAAAGTCGTTATGCTGCAGCGATAGCATGCAAGCTGTAATGTGGAGGAGTTGATTGCGTACAACACTTTATGCAAGAATATATTTGATAACATGATAGAAGAGAAGTTAATTTCGTTTGATATAGGATGATTATATTGGATGAAACGTAAATAAAAGAACATCCTTCTAAATGTTTTACATTTTATAGCATTTTTTCACCCCTATTACAATAATCACAAAATATTTGCCAGTGCTCCGTTGCTTGAGAGCCACTGCATCAGCTGTCAAATCGCCGAACGTCAAAAAAGCCGCGCGTTAATGTAAACAAACACTCGTGATAAGAGCGTCTTCGTTCCGCTCGTGCTCGTGCTGGCATTCCATTTTACGGAAAAGTTCCTCCCAGTTGTAGCTAATATTTGTAGTAAAATGACCCTAGAAGCAATCAAGTACAAATCCGGCCAGCTGCAAATACTGGACCAGCTGCTGCTGCCGGCAGAATCGAAGTACATTCCCGTCGCCGGTGTTAAGGATGGCTGGAGTGCGATACACAAGATGCAGGTAGGCTGTGGACGTGGACTGCCAACTGTGGGACTGCATTAAATGCCACCTCAATCCTTTCTTTCAGGTGAGAGGTGCGCCAGCAATTGCCATCGTTGGATGTTTATCGCTCGTGGTGGAGATCTACGACAAGCAGTACGAGACGAAAGCGGCCCTGGCGAACGAAATCGGCGAGCATCTGCAGTATCTCGTCACCTCCCGACCGACGGCCGTGAATCTGAAGCTGGCAGCGGATGACGTGAAGGGTCAGGTGGAGAGTCTTTTGGCCAACGAGACCGTTACCGTCGATGGGATGAAGCAAGAGTCAGTTACAGGGGCAATATTTTACATAAAGAACAGCTTGTGCAATATTTATTCATTTCTTTCAGAGTGATTAAGGCGATCGAATATATGCTGGAGAAGGATATTAGCGACAATCGTGCCATAGGTGACAATGGTGCCAATGTTTTGGTGAAGGGAGTTGATCGACCGTTGAAATTGCTAACCCACTGCAACACTGGATCCCTTGCCACAGCGGGGTAAGCGAGTAGCTCTTCAAATTCAAAGAATTTTGATTAATGTTCTAAATATTTTAGGTACGGAACTGCTCTTGGAGTGATACGCAGTGTCAATGAAAGGAATCTCTTAGGTTTGTACATAGAAATAGCCAGAAATATACATTCAATTTGTAACGCTCACATTCTCACCATTCCAGAGCACGTGTACTGCACGGAAACGCGCCCATACAATCAAGGCGCACGCCTGACCGCGTACGAACTCGTGCACGACAAGCTGCCGGCCACGCTGGTCACCGACAGCATGGTAGCGGCCCTCCTAAACAGCCGCAAAATCGATGCCATCATCGTGGGTGCGGACCGTGTGGCGGCGAACGGTGATACGGCCAACAAAATCGGCACCTACCAGATGGCCGTCGTGGCAAAGCATCACGGTGTGCCGTTTTACGTAGCCGCCCCGTTCACCTCGATCGACGTGGCGATCGAGGATGGTTCGCACATAAAAATCGAGGAACGGCCCGAACACGAGCTGACGCACATCGGCGGGCAAAGGATTGCGGCGCCGGGCATTGGCTGCTGGAATCCGGCCTTTGACGTTACGCCGGCCGAGCTGATAACGGGCTTTATCACCGAGCGCGGTGTGCTGAAGCCGTGTGAGCTGGCCGAAAAGGTCAGACAGAAGTGAATTCGGAGGTGGAATGGATTGTGAAGCGAACGAGTAAAGCATGATGCGCTGAAACTGTGTAATGTTTTAAAATGGTATGTGTTGTCACTTCTAATCTGATGGAAGAAAGAATTGAGTCGTGTAGAACGAACGTAGCGCGTAGTGGGGAACCGAAGGGCTTATGGATAGAAAGTGGTACAAACTAGACTTTTTTATAGAACTGTTTTATGCAAATAAGCTCTTTACATCAACATTAAAATAACTTACGTAACTTTTCTGTAGATACGCGAATCAAACAAGCCCAACCACGCGCCAGCACACGTTGCTCTAAAAAGTGGCTGCGTGCTTCGAATGGCTGCGTATTCAAACTGACGGTTATTTTTGAAAAGTACAGAATGTATAGAGCTGGCGCAAAAGTGTCTCAGATTGTTTCTTTTTTCATGTATTGTTAGATTTTTTCTGTAGTTTGTTATCTGCGTATTGCGATATTGGAAAATCTTCCCAAGATATACGATAATTGATCAACGATAAATTCTAAAGACACTCCTTTATCGTCATCCGTTTCATAAAATACTGAAGATGTTGGAATCAAATCACTACATTGCTAATAACTCACCCACTTTGCGACCATGCAAACGCACTGCTATAAATAGTCTTCTCATACCCCACCCACCCCGATAATGCTAATTGTGGCAAGATAGCACCATCGTTTGCAAATACTACACTGTTTAGCCCTTTCGCCCGATGTTAGACACGGTTGTTGTCCAATTATCATAACAACCCCCGGGTAAAGGCTTCTGTGCAGCGACAGTTGCTGCAGGGCAGATAAACTTGTCTGTGTGTTTAATTACCACAGCATTGGCAATGTCTGTGCGCGTCAGCGTGTGACGGCGTGCCGCGTTGTGTGGAGGTTGTTTCCTTCTTATCGCACAATCGTTATCGCAGCCCGCTGGAGTCACCTGGAGCGTTCCGAAAAAGCCCTTCAACAACCCTATTTGCTTTAAGCCGGCCTAAGCACGGCGACACCAGGCCTACAAAGGAAGGGAAGGCGACAGCGAGGGCAACGGATTAGTGATGAACCGTAGTGCCGCCGGCGAAGATTTATGGAGTTATGGGAATAGGGTTGTAGTGCTCTATTTAAATGAGATAACTATGAAGTATGGATTGTATTGAAGGGTTTCGATAGAAGTTTTTAGGTGCCTTGGAGTCAATCAGTTGGCTGGTCCTATCGTTACTTCTCCGATTGAAATTGATTCCTAAGCTTAATTTTAATAGGCAAATAGGCGACGCCAAGTCCCTGGAATGTTGCTCACAAAACCACCCCATGTCCAATCATCATATGATGGCCCGTAGTTCTGTAACTTACCTCAAAGTCTCACGTGACGTTCTTATCGCGGGGCGCTGTACACGACATGCTAAATGTAAGATACCGCTATCACAGGTAAAACCGACCCCAGCATTGGCTCGCGTCACTCTCTGGACGTGGAGAGCAGATGCCGTTCAGCAGTGGAACGGAACAGTCGTGAGACAGCGGCCCCAAAAACGAAAGGCAGGCGTTCATCTCGGTGCTCTTGGTGCAGTACTTGAAGTGGACTATATAGTGAATAGTGCGGGAAGTGTATCTTCCTCCGAACGACACCAACCATGGGTGCGATGTTCCGTAGCGAGGAGATGAGCATGGTCCAGCTGCTCATCCAACCGGAAGCTGCCTACCAATCGGTGGCCGAGCTGGGCGAGCTGGGCATTGCGCAGTTCCGTGACGTAAGTACCATCAGCAAGTTACTCGCCCCTTGCCTCCAATAATAAGTCCTTGCAAAACCACCTTTTCTCTCTCTCTCCATATCTTCACAGCTGAACACGGACATCAACATGTTCCAGCGGAAGTACACGAGCGAGATCCGGCGCTGCGAGGAGATGGAGCGCAAGATCGGCTACATCCGGCGCGAGATCGTGAAGGATTCGGTCGCCATTCCGGACATGCCGGAGGTGATTCCGCGCACGCCGAACTCGCGCGAAATCATCGACCTCGAGGCGCAGCTCGAGAAGACGGAGAACGAGATCGTCGAGCTGTCGGAGAACAACAATGCGCTGCTGCAGAACTTTATGGAGCTGACCGAGCTGAAGCATGTGCTGGAGAAGACTCAAGTAAGCGCAACCGTCGCGACCGTTCGCCCGATCGGGGTCATTTTTACAAACGCCCTCTCCTCTGCAGGTGTTCTTCTCGGACAAATCAAACGTCCAGAACCTGGAGGCGACTGGCGGCGAGGCGGCCAACGATGGCAAACCGCTAGGCTTTGTGGCGGGCGTGATTTCGCGCGAACGCATCATCGGCTTCGAGCGCATGCTGTGGCGCGTGTCACGTGGTAACATTTTCTTGCGCCAGGCCACGCTGGAGGAGTCGCTGGTGGATCCGAAAACGGTAAGCTTAGTGAGCGCCTGTGTCCCGTGCGGTGTCTGTTCCCGTGTGCGGGTCATTGTGCGGTACGTGTGTTTTATCAGACGTCAGACGAGATCGAGTGGTTGTTGCGGTGCGTGTTTCACAAGCGTAACAACTTCGATTGGCGCTGCTGGTCACATGGGGCAGTTGTTCAGCTTTTTGTTGGGCAGATAAGGTCACGAGGTGTAAGTGGCGTACTGATGGGAAGCGAGTGAAGAAGGAAAAACACCGTTTTGTTCGTGCAATTAAGAAAGATTAGTGAAATTTTGGGCTAAAAATGCTCTCTCTCTCTCTGGTTCGGTGATCGTGCAGAAGTTATGAAACTGATGATGATGATGATAACAACATTATTCGACCTCCTGCTGTAGATAGCGAGATATTTGGCCTCATTTTTAGGGTTGTTTTAAGATCCATATCTCTATTTACCGTGCATTACCATCTGTTTGCTGACGTGCTCATTTTATCTTGTCCATTCGTGCTCCAGGGTGATTCGGTTCACAAGATTGTGTTCGTCGCGTTCTTCCAAGGCGAACAGCTGAAGGCTCGCGTCAAGAAGGTGTGCGCTGGGTAAGTGCCAAGTCGGGCAACACTAGTGGACTGGCAGGAATGTTGAATATGTTCCAACCCTTTCATTCACAGTTACCATGCGTCGCTGTATCCGTGCCCGAACGAGTACAACGAGCGGGAGGAGATGCTGCGTGGGGTGCGTACCCGCATCGAGGATCTGAAGATGGTGCTCGGCCAAACGCAGGACCAACGCCAGCGTGTGCTGCTGAACGTGGCCAAGGAGGTGCCGAACTGGGAGATCATCGTGAAGAAGGTGAAAGCCATCTACCACACGCTGAACATGTTCAACGTAGACGTCTCCAAGAAGTGTCTGTTCGGTGAGGCCTGGGTACCGACGGCCGGTCTGCAGGACGTCAAGACGGCCCTGGTGAACGGTTCGGCTGCCGTGGGTAGCGCTGTGCCGTCGTTCCTGAACATCATCGCCACCGATGAGGATCCGCCAACGTACAACAAGACGAACAAGTTTACGCGTGGCTTCCAGAACCTGATCGAATCGTACGGTATTGCGACGTACCGTGAGGCTAACCCGGCCCTGTACACGATCATCACCTTCCCGTTCCTGTTCGCGATCATGTTCGGTGATCTGGGGCACGGGTTGATCCTGTTCCTGCTCGGCATGTGGATGGTGCTGTGGGAGAAGACGCTGGACAAGAACAAGGAGGAAATCTGGCAGCTGTTCTTCGGCGGTCGGTACATCATCCTGCTGATGGGTATCTTCTCCATGTACACCGGGTTCGTCTACAATGACGTCTTCTCGAAGGGTATGAACATCTTCGGTTCGGCCTGGAGCGTCAACTACAACACGTCGACGGTGATGACGAACAAGGAGCTGCAGCTCAACCCAACAACCGACTACTCGGAAACGGTTTACTGGTACGGGTTGGATCCGCTCTGGATGTTGGCCACGAACAAGATCATCTTCCTCAACTCCTTCAAGATGAAGCTGTCGATCATCTTCGGCGTGGTGCACATGATCTTCGGCGTGTGCATGAGCTTGGTGAACCACAATCACTTCAAACGCCGGGTGAACATTCTGCTGGAGTTTATTCCGCAGATGATGTTCCTGGTGCTGCTGTTCGCCTACATGTGCTTCATGATGTTCTTCAAGTGGATCATGTACAGTGCGGTCACCGATGAGGATCACCTGAAGCCGGGCTGCGCACCGTCCGTGCTGATCATGTTCATCAACATGATGCTGTTCAAGAACCAGGAGCCGCTCGAAACGTGCAAGGAGTTTATGTTCGAGGGTCAGGACACGCTGCAGGTGATCTTTATCTTGCTGGGGCTGATCTGCATCCCCTGGTTGCTGCTGGCCAAACCGTTCTACATCATGTTCAAGCGCAAGGGCAAGAGCACCGAGCACGGCTCGGAGGTGGCACATCAATCTTCCTCCTCCAACCATCACGACGATGAGCCGATGAGCGAAATCTTCATCCATCAGGCGATCCACACGATCGAGTACATCCTCAGTACCATCTCGCACACTGCGTCCTACCTGCGTCTGTGGGCTTTGTCGCTGGCTCACGCCCGTAAGTTTGGATGGACGAATCTTTAAGCTGCCTTTTGGTTCTTATCTCAAATCCCTGTATGTTTTCAGAGCTATCGGAGGTGCTGTACAACATGGTGTTCACGATCGGGCTGCGGAACGACTCGTACGTTGGTGCCGTCATGATTTGGCTGGTGTTCTGGCCGTGGTCCGTGCTGACCATTGGCATCCTGGTGGGCATGGAGGGACTTTCCGCCTTCCTGCACACTCTTCGTCTGCACTGGTATGAAAAGTGGCGAAACTGCAATCGAAAGGTGAATTATTGATTCTATCTACTGCTATTTCTCCTTCTTACAACAGGGTCGAGTTCATGAGCAAATTCTACGAAGGTTTGGGCTACGCCTTCAAGCCATTCTCGTTCAAGGCTATACTGGAGGAGGAAGAAGCTGACTAAACCGATCAGTTTAGAAAGAGAGAGAGGTTCAAGTATGCTACCAGCCTGTAGATGCCACTAATGAAATAAACGATGGTATAGAATGCAACATAACGTGATGCTTGAGTAGAGGATTTCTTTTTAGTTCTACTTTATATCACAAAATATCCTTTTTTCGTGGATGAGACTATGTTGGTCGTTTTGGATGTTTGTATCTAGTGGATGCGAAGACGATGCTCGCACCTACCGTAAGATAAGTATTGCAAAGACACTTCTGTCCATCTCAAACCTCTGTTGGGTTGGAGTTATCATCATTATCATGAGTATCATTATCATCATCATCATTAGACGGTCCGGTTTCTTTCAGAGCAAGACGTCGTTATCTTCCATTATATCCGAAAGTCAAAAATAGCCCAGCTCTACATGGCTTATAACAATTATTACTTTGTTTATGAATAAAAATCTATCCAATGGTATAAAATTCAAAGAAATGATCAGGAATTTTCTCCAATTCTTTCAACATTCATATCCAAACGAAGACAAATTTGCATCAGATATCAGTACATCGTGGGAAGAACAAACCTTAATTACCATCACCTTTTGCTTATGGTGGCTGTATGGAGGAAGGTAAAGGTTTACGGCGCCCTTTTGAAACAATAGAATCTACGGATAGGAGGAGGAGAACTTCCCGAGAAATATACCGGAACCTGAACAACTACCGGTGTTGTAACTAGCAGATGCATCTACCCTTCCCTTGGATAGTTACCGGTGGATGATGTGCTGTGACTTGTGGGACCATAGTCGTCTTTCACGTCAAACCAATCGTAGTTTGAGTGAGAAACATGTGGAAACGTTACTCACCGGCTTTGGGGGAAGATGTCGTTAATCAATCGCTTTGTACGAAGTGAAACATGCAAATAGATTCATTTAATCGTTTTTCCCCCATGAGATATATCTGGTATCATCACAGCTAAAGCGAAAAACAAGTACGAAGGAAGCAATAACTAAAACCGCTTGTCGGAATGGATTTCAATCTGATAACAAACGGTGTTCTGTAACGCTATCATCTCGCATCATCGTAATACTAGCTACGAAATGTTACAACGTTCGTAACAACAAACATTTAGCTTCGCACAAGCCCCCCGGCACAGAGGTGTGTAATGTACGGCGCTCTGGTCGCGGGTCTAGTCACTGCACTGTACTAGCGTTCCCTTTAACGAGAAATTCGCTCCACAACCGACTCGTCTTCCGCGAAGAGCAAATGTTTACTCAACCGGCACACATCGCCACTGCATCCAGCACACACACACACACACAATCCCCAAAAATGTGTAGCCAAACCTACCGTATCACTCTCCGCAACCTCGCTGTGTCTCTGTGTCCGTTCCGTCCGGCCGTCTAGCACACTCCGGATGCAGTCGCGATACGTGCGTACCACCACTACCACACGATCGATCGGTTTCACGATCGAAAATGGCTCGATCAATCGAAATGGAACGCGCACCTGATCCGCCCAAAAGGCCCCGCCGTGTCGAGCTGTGCCGCCCTTCGAGTGCGCGTGACCTTCCAACCCCATTGTAAGAAGAAAAAAAAGGCGATCGGAGAGTTAGTTAGTGCGTGTTTGCGCTGTGTTGGGTGTGTGCGGGGCTGGGGGGGAGAGGAGGGTTGTAGCGTGGCGTCGTTCACGAACATCATGCTGCTGGTGCTGCGAGGTATTGGTCGATCTTGCTTCGTTTAGTGATAAGCACACCACGCTAAAGGTTGCATCTCCGTGTGTGCATACAGCGGATACAGAGTCATCATTCTTCGTCACATGATCGCACGCGCACACACCATCACTCCGTGTGTGTGTGTGTTGTGTATGAGAGAGTTTGTTCGGGAGAGGTGCTAGCTGTTTGTGGTGCAAATTAGTGCGGATCTGCAAATAAGTGACACCAACCCGGAGACGGGCCACAAAACCCATCCTCCAAAGCCACGACTGGTCAGTTCCATGTGCGATCGTCATCGTCAAAAACGTAAGCAACACCACGTGATCCGGAACGGGGCTCGCAATCGGCGTAAGTGTAAGCATCGCATTTCCGATCTTCCATCCAACAGTGAAAACAGTACAACTGTGCTACATTGATACCGCTGTGTGGCGCTGCGGCAGTACCAACCAGCAGCTAGATCTAATAAAACAAACCCAGTGTTAGGCACGCACACGCACACGCACACGCACAGTGGCGGACAAACAAAAACAACCAGCTGCCCGCAGCCACCATCTCTCGTCTAGTTGGCCGTTGCAATTAGAACGCGTCGTGTGACGCGTATCTGTGTGTGCCTGCTGTGGTGGGGCGACCACGAGAGAGAGAGAGAGAAAGAGACAGCGAGCGCGTGCCCGAAAGCATCACAAGATCGCGATCGATTGCTCGGTTACCCGAAAGCGATCCGGCCGTTGTGGTGCCGCGCCGCGCTGCGCTGCTTCGATTCAGTCGTTCAGTGACACTCGACCGGAAGACTCTACACCCGATCAGCAAGCTCCACGCTCGATCGGGCGCCGTTGCCGTCCTTGAACTTTAAAAGTATCCGCAAAACTCACTATAGCGCGACTACCGGATCACCAGGGTCACCGGGGAGTTGTGTGCAGAGAGAGAGAGAGAGAGAGAGAGAGAGAGAGCGAGAGGCATTGCGTACCGGAGGGTGAAAGTAAGTGTGTGGAAGCTTGTAGAACCGTTGGCAGGCAGATTTGGCGAATTCCGTGCTGTTCGACCACCTGTGCTTGTCAGGTGATTGATTTTTCAAACAGGCTTTGTGTGCAAACGATCGCAAGCGCAAGGCAGTCACGTGATAGGCATCACGAGTTGTTCTGCCTACTCGCGATCTCATGCTCCTCTCGACGAAGTCGGCGAGGCGAGGAACACCGCTTTTGGGGGTCGTTTAGAGCAGCTCTCGGTGCCTTGTTTTTTGTTAGCTCGTTAAACTAATTGGTGAACAATTACTTTCACTGGCTCGTTTTTGTTGGTTTGTTGGCCCTCCCGGCAGCTTGCTTTCAGCTTGTAGGAGAACCCCCGCCTCACCATGGCGATGATGTTCCGGAGCGAGGAGATGGCCCTGTGCCAGATGTTTATTCAACCGGAAGCGGCCTACACGTCCGTCTCCGAGCTGGGTGAAACGGGCGCCGTCCAGTTTCGTGACGTAAGTCGATGGCGCATACAACTGTCGAATCGACCCCCTACAAACACTAACCTTCCTCTCCTCCTCTGCGCATCTCCTCTAGCTGAATGCCGACGTGAACGCGTTCCAGCGCAAGTTTGTCAGCGAGGTGCGCCGCTGCGACGAGATGGAGCGCAAGCTGCGCTACGTCGAGGGCGAGGTGAAGAAGGACAGCGTGCAGATCCCGGAGTGCTCGGTGGACGATTGGCCGCGGGCGCCGAACCCGCGCGAAATCATCGACCTCGAGGCGCGGCTCGAGAAGACGGAGAACGAAATACTGGAGCTGTCGCAGAACGCGGTCAACCTGAAGTCGAACTATCTCGAGCTGACCGAGCTGAAGCACGTGCTCGAGCGGACGCAATCGTTCTTCTTCGAGCAGGAGGTGATCGTGAGCACGGACGCGGCCAAGAGCAACCTGATCGCGGAGGACCCGACCGCGGCCCAGAGCCGGGGTCGGTTGGGTTTCGTGGCGGGCGTCATCCAGCGCGAAAAGATGCCCGGTTTCGAGCGGATGCTGTGGCGCATCTCGCGCGGTAACATCTTTCTGCGCCAGGTCGAGCTGGAGGAACCGTTGGAAGATCCGGCCACGGTAAGATAGCGGAGGGGGTTGAAGGGAGGAAAAGGGTTTCCTAAAATTATAACATCACTATAACAATAGTGATGCCAACATAGCGATGCAACTTGCAACGGACCGTACAAAGCGTACAAAAATAGCAAAGGAAAGAGACAGAGCGCTTCTGGTTGATACGCTTTCACTCCCGTTCTTTCTCTCCGAACGCGCAGGGCAATGAAATCTTCAAAACCGTGTTCGTGGCGTTCTTCCAAGGTGAGCAGCTGAAGGCGCGCATCAAGAAGGTGTGCACCGGGTACCACGTGTCGCTGTACCCGTGCCCCAGCTCGGGCTCGGAGCGCACCGACATGGTGAAGGGCGTCTGCACCCGGCTCGAGGACCTGCGGATGGTGCTGAACCAAACGCAGGACCACCGGGCGATCGTGCTGGCCAGCGTGGCGAAGGAGCTGTTCAGCTGGCGCATCATGGTGAAGAAGATGAAGGCGATCTACCACACGCTGAACCTGTTCAACATGGACGTCACGAAGAAGTGTCTGATCGGGGAGTGCTGGGTGCCGGTGCCGGATCTGCCCAAGGTGCAGAAAGCCCTGTCCGATGGGTCGGCTGCGGTGGGCAGCACCATCCCGTCCTTCCTGAACGTGATCGACACGAACGAGGCACCGCCGACGTACAATCGGACGAACAAGTTTACGCGTGGCTTCCAGAATCTGATCGACGCGTACGGTATCGCCTCGTACCGGGAGGCAAATCCGGCCCTGTACACGATCATCACCTTCCCGTTCCTGTTCGGTATTATGTTCGGTGATCTGGGGCACGGCATGATCATGGCGCTGTTCGGGCTGTGGATGGTAACGGGCGAGAAGAAGCTCGGTGCGAAGAAGTCGACCAACGAAATTTGGAACATTTTCTTCGGCGGACGGTACATCATCCTGCTGATGGGACTGTTCTCCATGTATACCGGGTTCGTGTACAACGACATCTTCTCCAAGTCGATGAACATCTTCGGTTCGGCCTGGAGCATCAACTACAACACGTCCACGGTGATGACGAACAAGGATCTTACGCTCAACCCTGGCTCCACGGACTACGACACCGAGATCTACCCGATCGGGCTGGATCCGGTGTGGCAGCTCGCTTCGAACAAGATCATCTTCCTGAACTCGTACAAGATGAAGCTGTCGATCATCTTCGGCGTGGTGCACATGATCTTCGGCGTGTGCATGAGCGTGGTCAACCATAACTTCTTCAAGAAGCGCATCAGCATCGTGCTCGAGTTTCTGCCGCAAATCATCTTCCTGGTGCTGCTGTTCGCCTACATGGTGTTCATGATGTTCATGAAGTGGATCGCGTACACGGCCAAAACCGACTACCAGCCCCGCACGCCCGGCTGCGCCCCGTCCGTGCTGATTATGTTCATCAACATGATGCTGTTTAAAAACTCCGAACCATTCCACGGCTGCGACGAGTTCATGTTCGAGGGCCAGAACGAGCTGCAGCGCACGTTCGTGTTCATTGCGCTGCTCTGCATTCCCTGGATGCTGCTCGGCAAGCCGTTCTATTTGATGTTCAAGCGCAAGAACGCTTCGCCGGTGAGTTGGAAGCGTCCGGGTTCGATTTCCTGGGGGTCCTTGAAAGCAGACAATTCATTACTTTCTTTGCTCTTTGACACTTTTTCTTACAGACACCCATCCCGAACAATGGCGACGTTCACCAGGGCGGTGACGCGAACCACACTTCCTCCAGCCCGAAACCGCACGACTCGCACGACGATGAGCCGATGGCGGAAATCTTCATCCATCAGGCCATTCACACGATCGAGTACGTGCTCAGCACCGTGTCGCACACTGCGTCCTACCTGCGTCTGTGGGCTCTGTCCCTTGCCCATGCCCGTAAGCATCAACACTGGGAACGCGCCTTCTCTCAGCATCGCGGCTTCCATTTATCATCTTTCTCCTCCTTCTTTTCACCAGAACTGTCCGAGGTGCTGTGGAACATGGTGCTGTCGATGGGGCTGAAGCAAACCTCGTACAAGGGTGCCATCATGCTGTACTTTGTCTTTGGCGCCTGGTCCCTGTTTACGCTCGCCATTCTCGTCATGATGGAAGGACTGTCCGCCTTCCTGCATACGCTTCGTTTGCACTGGTAAGCAATGGGCCCATTTCTCCCTTTAAACGTTTCATCTTTTCATCGTCTAAATCGCTTTCCTCTTTCTCTCCCTCATAGGGTCGAGTTCATGAGCAAGTTCTACGAAGGCTTGGGCTACGGTTTCCAACCATTCTCGTTCAAGCTGATCATCGACAGCGATGACGACTTGGAGTAGTGGAGTGGCCGACCTATCCGTCCTACAATTTTGTTAAATGGAAAAATTAAACAATTGATGATTAATACACCCTTGTAGTATTGGAGGGTATGCACGGTTCTGTACGGTTCTCGCCCGGTTCCGTCGATCCATACCCCAAGCAAAAGTAACGGTAGCAGTAGTGGTGGTAGTAGTAGTAGTGCAATCGTAAATGCAAGTACTATCTGCACGGCATAACTGCATCATGCGTGTGTCGCGTTTAATTTTCCCCAAAATCATGATGACACAATCAACCGCCGAATCGGGCACTGTGCTTAAGGTTGACTGTCATGTTGTTGTTTTCTTTTTATTACTGTTAATATTATTATACACGTATATATTACGATTACCTAATTAATAATACAAAGGAAATAGAAGGAATGCAGGAGGAAGCGGCACTGGTTTCCCTTGCAAAGGAACTAAGTAGTAACGGAACCCATTAGAATATCGATGCTCAGCTCACCGGCTCTCCATCCGCTTAGAGCAGGGTTGGCGCGTCAAGAAAATCTCTTCTCTTTTCTCGCACCCCCCTCTTTCGGTATGAGGAAAACTGTCTGTGTAAACACACAAACTCACACATAATATAAATTAAGTACACAGGAGATGTTTTTGCCTACCACAAAATCGAATCACCGTCCTCCACATGCCGTCCCGCAACTTGACTATACGCCGTTACGCCTACGAGAACACGTCCGCTCATTTTGTACAACTATAAAATACGTTCAAATAAGGTAGCTGAAAATTGCCACATTTCCTGGGGGGAATGAGTGTGTTGGGGAGGGGGGGAGGGGGGGGGGGAGGGGTCGATAAACTACTACTATCTCATTGCTGAACTCTTCGCCTTTCGGTTCGTCAGATCGATGTTACACCAACCACACTGTGCGTGTGCGACCAATGCGGCCGCACCCTACCAGCCAGGTGATGATGGGTTATGGGTTTTGTGTTTTCTGTTACTGCGAGAAGAATGACTATAAGTCTTGAGATTAACGGGCAGCCAGCATCAGCAGCATGCCCTTTTGCACAGAGGGAAGGGGAGGGTTACGATCATCCAAAGTCCCAACAATCGTGGCGGTCTTTGGGGGGGGGGGGCGATCGTGGAACACGTTACACGTCCAGCGGGGATTGGTTGCACTACAGCAGCTTCGATGAAGCGTTTAACGTTTCGCTATGAACTAGTGAGTGTGGGGCTGATGAGTATCATTAGTTACGGACAGATAGGTTTCTTAGGTTTTTTGAGTTCAGTCTCTTCCTCGCCGCCGCGGCGCGACACCTCCGTGTACCGTTCGCCCTTGAACGAGACGATCTTGTTGTCCCGGTATCGGATCATCTTCTTCGGCTCCACCTTCGGGGCGACCGGTTTGTACTCCCGGCTGTCCTCCCGGTCCTTATCCACGTACGAATATCTGTCGGAGTTTTGTGTGTGTGTGAGAAAGAGATTCGTGAGTAGAACCATAGAATTGCGTTTCGAAAGACGTTTTTAACACGTACTTGGAGATGATGCGATTTTTAAGCTCGTGTTCGTCCACCTGCTGGTGGGGTTTGTTTGCCTGTAGCATATTGTTCGATGGGCCCTTCAGGCTTTGGCCCGCCTCCTGCCGATGGAGCAGTATTTGTGTCGCCCGGTCGACGTCTCCATTCGCGATCAGAGTGCAGTGCTTGACCTGCGAGTGAATTTTTAGAAGAAAATGATACATTCTCGTTCCGTACACCTATCTTCTCACCCCCTCCCTCCCCTCACATACCTCGATAAATGAACTGTCGGGAAACATTTCCTGCAGGATGTCGCACTGTTCCGCAAACAGATCGTAGTTGCAGCCCTCGGTCGAGCCGCCATCGCTGTCCGACAGGCGATGGGTACGTTTGTGCGAGTCGTGTCCCATCCCCTCCCGGTCCGATTCGGACGAATGGCGTCCCCGCAGCTTCTCCTCCGGTATCATATCGACCAGAGACAGCGAGCTGGTGGTAGAGAGAGAGGAACAGAGAGAGAGAGGAAACAATAAATGAGTTTTGTTTGTAAAAGCCCATCATCCCCGGGGCACATACTTGAGCGACAGATTGTTCGATTCCGACTTCGAGTTCGGATTTTTGTTAGAGATTTGATTTTCCAGCTCGAATATCCAGGCGCACACCGTTTCCGGTTCGATGTTCGCAAAGTCGTTAAAGTACGCCGACATCATCTCAATAAAGCCTGTAGCGAAAAAGGGCACACAAACACACACACACACACACGCACGCACACAATCAATAGCCATTCGATCGAGGAAAATTGTTGGTCAGGGGGGTTTGAAGACGGTCTTCTTCCCTTCGCTCGCTTACCTTCCACATCGAAGCACGGATCCTGGGAGGCTTCCTCGAGGATGGATATTACGTACGACAGCACGATCTCGTCGACGATGCTCAGGTCCGCTTTCGGTATATGTTTGCGGATGAAGTGAAAAAAGCTTTCCTTAACCACGTCATGGTGCTGCTCGATGTTGGTCATTTGGGTGCTAAAAGTTCCTGCTCACGGCGGCAACAACAACACCGCACAACAATGCACCGAAAGCGTCCCCACACCCACCCGAGCGCAGCCAAGCAGCGAGAGAGAGAGAGAGAGAGGGAGAGAAGAAGAAAAAAACGCCGATGAGACCCTGGCCCCGCTGCATATGGGGCTAAGGAAAAAATCGATATTCCTTACCGTCCCCCGGTTGTGTTTTGTTGTTTGAGATTTGGTCGAACTGATCGCGCTGCACAAACACTGTGGCTGGAAAATGGACTACGCAAGCGGACAATTACACGCCTAATTACACACTAATGCAGGCCAGAATTCACCGATATTTCCAGAACCAGATTTCAACAGGGGGGAGGTGGACAGCAGATTCTGCAGATTTGTTATTTTTTGTTAATCCCAAACATCCAAACAAAGCCAGTGCTCCCAGCCAGCTGGTGGAAAAGCGCCCGTTGACAGCTGGGCTGTGTGCGCATGTGTGTGTGCGGACGGGCGCTGTCAGACGTCAAGCAGGCGTTTTCAAACGACTCGATTTCGAGCAGATTTGTTGTTGTACCATTGAACCGTTGGAGCGTTGCGATTGTTTTGCTCTGTACGCTGCATTTGACTTACTAATTGATTTATACAGTTTAGAATCAAAAAAATTACTTGTTATGTGATCTTGAGAAGACTTGAAGTAGTATATAAAATTGTAATGAAGCAGCAAAACCAACACATTATCATCTAAGCGGCGTTCTTCACCGTATTCGTTCGATTCCCACAGTATTATTAATACTTTTCACTCCTGTAACGGTTAAAAGGTTACAAGTTTCAGACACAAACATTTATTCCTTTCCATTATTCGTACACTAAATATAATGCTGTAAAAACACAAACACGGTAGCAGTACTATGACGTTCAATCTCTACCACACTAAGCTAGCGGGAAGGCCAACATACCAACAATGCTGCATCGAATCAAGGCATGCTTTGTTCGTCACTAGGATCGTCGTCTCTTAATTTACGTGATTTTCTTCCCCATACAGCTCCTCCTTGCTGCCAGGAAAGCACAGTTGTTTTGTGTTGGCCCTCGGTTATGGTTTTTTAAGTTATGTCCAATTCGAATGGTAATCATAATAATGTATATATAAAGGTAAAACCGTACAAGCTAATGGCCCTGACGCGAGCGGAAATGTTTCAAAAGTCCGTCTTGGCGCGCTTCGCTGGGGACGTAAGTATCGCATGCTGGTTGGTGTTTTCTATCAGGATCGGCTTCAATATACTCGTCTCCGATCGTTCGTACTCCGCCCCGATCGTGTTCAGGTCCAGGTCTGCATTCAACACCAACACCTGGAATGTGCAGAAGGAGGGATAAATGGCATCACGTGTGTGCGGGTTAGTGTGATAATAGAGAAAGAAAGAATAAAGGGTGATAGTCATGTGTCTGGTGCTGTGCTTACCGGAGCGGGACGAGGTGAGGCGCCATGAATGAGCCAGTTTTCGTGCAGCTCATGCAGCTCCTTGAGGTACTCGAGCGGAACGCAACTCTCTTCCGAGCGGGCCCGCTGCTTCATCCGTTCGTACACCACTTCGGGGCTCGTTTGAAGGTACACTGCAGAAGAAACACCGGTTATTTACAATTTATCTATTTTCGACGCCCTCCTCCACGCAATGCTTACCGATTAGGTCCGCCTGTATGTGAATGTTGCAGCAGATGAAGTCGTACCATTCCTGCAGCACATTGTACATGCCTTGATGCAGCGACCCGGAGGCCAGCATGCTCTCCACGAAGCAGTTTCTGTTGGCAGCAAATTGAGCCATTTACACACAATTGAACATAATCAACCCGCACCACTTCCGGCACTCACCTTGCACTGAACAGCGACCGTTCCATCAGCTTGACCGATTTGTCCGTCTGGCAGGTGTGCATGTCGAGCATCGTGAGCGTAACGTAGGTCTGAAATGGCATCGCCCATCGGTGCGACTCCTTGTACATCAGATCGAGCAGATTGACGCCGCCACAGTTGCGCCACTTCTCCACCGGCTCCGTCAGCAGACAGATGTCGTTAAACTTCTGGAAGTGGTTCAGGAACGTCGTCTTGCCACTGCCGATGTTGCCCTCGACGAACACGGTGAACGGCTTCTTGCCGCTGGCGCCTAACTTTTCGCTCGCTATCGGAGGCATGTTGTGAATGTTGCGTCGTCCTACGTGAAGATCGTGCGACCGGAAGAGGGAGGAGAGAGAAATAAAAACACACACACGCACACACAAACACGTTAGAATTTTCCACGCAATAGGGCAAACACACGCGCTATTACACGTTCGCTTCTTCACTTACAAATTTGGTGAATAAAATGAAATTGTACCAAACCAATGGTACAAGTGAAATTGAAACAAATACACCCTTTACAAGCACCACACTTTACAAGTAGGCTAAGTCAAACAATGGTAAAAAAACGGGGGACACACACGCCACGGACATACGATACGAAACGCGTCGACACGCAGGCAGCAGAAAACCGTAAATGAGAAGAAAATCGACTTTTGAGCGCGAAAATCCCGACCCCACAGGGTGGCGTGTGTCAAAGTGTGCGCGCGGCAGCTGCGAGAACCGCGCCAAAAGCAATGTCACATGCGTAATCTGGCCAGGGGAAAGCTATTTACGCTGCGCAGTGCAGGGCTGCTGTTTTATTCTGCCCAATAGCACACTTCTTCGATGATTTGATGGTATGGGCTGATTTTTGTTAAATTAAAAAACCGCTGAGTTGCAGAAACTGTTGAATGTAACGAAATGTGAGCTATTTGTTTGTAAAAATTGTTGTTTACAAATATTACCACGTTTACATAGGACGGTTCGTTTCGCCACAGTGCAGCTAGCTGCCCAAGGTAGAGAGAGGTGAAGATATTTTCAAGGTTTGTCTAGCATAAAATGTAAACAAATCGATTTTCTTTGGAATTGTTCGGAAAAATGTATCTTCTAGATAGAAAGTGATTTCTTTTCCCACCAGTAAGCTAAACAAAGTATAAGTGGGCCACACAAGGATTAACCCTTTTGATCGTTCATCTTTGTACGATTGAATGATTGTAAAATGATGTAATTTTTAGAGAAATTATGATATGGATGGAAAATACAAAAGAACAACAATACAAATCGCTTAACAAAGGTGGCAGCAATGCTGCTTGACATACAACATTAACTATTCATATTAATAATGTTAACATAAGTTTCACCTGGTACAACTTTCTCATGAGCAGCCAATTGTTTCGTCACAACACAGCTGTGTGCACAGACGGCCCAAACTCGCCCTATTCAGCTCACTATTGCGCGGTTAACTGCCAATGCGCCTGCCACAGTAACTACAAGGGATAAATTTAGGCAAATTTCCAATTAACACAACACGCGGCTACTCTACAAATCGAATTTAGCTACACCCGCAGTCCAGAACTATCCGAAGCACATGGAGGAAGGTCATGCAGATCAACAACTTCTTACCCAACTGACTGCAGCTGATTGATTTAGCCGGTCTTAGCATTAGGCGGACTGTTTTAAGCAACATCTTAGGATGCGGTAAATTACATGAAGATTCATGAAACAATTGTTTATCAAGCCGGTACGATTGTTTTTGCGAAAAGAGCACGATAAAACAATACGACGCACATAATATAAACAATTCAAATGTCAACATTTGGTCAACAATGGCCAAGGTGAGCAAATGCATCGTAAAACATTGATCTAGATCAGTTTTTACGTTGCTGAAATAATGATGCAAAATTGATCAAAATGCAGTTTTTCTCATGCAGAAAATGAAAAAAAATTCAGTGCTTTAATTTTCAATGAAAATAAACATTAAATGCACCCAGAAAAGTCCCATAATTCCTTCCAATTTCAGCTTCCACATCATACACACCTTGACCATCTCGATGACAGCTGTCAATGGCCAAGCAGCAAGTTTGTTGTTGTCCACCATCCGAACAAGCCACAACAATTGTTTGCAGCTTCGTTTGCGGGGAAACGAAATTCAGCACGATGCCGAAATATTACTGTGATTACTGTGACACCTACCTGACGCACGATTCGCCCAGCGTCCGGAAGACGCACTGCACCGGCCGGAAGCACAAGGACAATGTGAAATTTTACTACCAGAAATGGATGGAGGAGCAGGCGCAGCATCTGATCGACGCGACGACCGCAGCGTACAAGGCGGGCAAGATTGCCCCGAATCCGTTCACCGCGGGACCGCCGAAGCCGAACATTTCCATCCCACCGCCGACGATGAACATGCCGCCTAGGCCGGGCATGATACCGGGCATGCCGGCTGGCGCACCGCCGCTGCTGATGGGCCCGAACGGTCCGCTCCCGCCGCCGATGATGGGCATGCGACCCCCGCCGATGATGGTACCGACGATGGGCATGCCCCCGATGGGTCTGGGGATGCGGCCACCGGTCATGAGTGCGGCCCCGCCACAGCTCAACCCGAAAAGCTAAGGCTGCCGGACAGGCAGGGTACGTCCGTCTGTTTTTATTTCTTCATTCTTTTCACCTCTACTCAGTATGGAACGATAGGGCGGTAATCACGGAATTACGGAAAAATATATACTACTACCTAGTGTATCGAATAAGCTACAAGTAAAGAAATGGCGAGCTTTATTTGCTGCATATCACCTGTTTTTGCTGTAATTTTGTCGAATGTAAGTATCAGCCACCTAGTTCCATGAGCAACGAACGCACCGAAAGAGAAACCATCACTTAACCGCTAAATATTTTAATGCTTTATTCTCTTAAATTGCTTCCATTAAATATGTCTCCATTCAATAATGCAACAATAATGCTCTGAACACGTCCTCGATCTTCGCAATAGTTTAGTCCTGTTAGCTGCCTGTGCCACACTCCGCTGGCCGCTGCCGAAACGCAGCGACGGCTCACACAACATCGTTCATCGTACCAAAACAGGAAAATAAAAATAAAAAATCCTAACCGAGCTGCAGGGACAATTTAGCTGTAAATGCATACGAAGATAAAGCCTTAAATGCTACTAGCCTTGATATGAAACTACGTCGAATATGTGCTCCTAGAGTAGTGCCCACGCGCGTATTGGGGCCGCCTCATCTTTTGCATGATAATACTTTGTATGTGTTGCTTGTCTAGTACAGCGATCGAATTAGTAAAAGGGTTTTGAGTCGTTTTTGAGTTCTCTTAAATTTTAAATATTACCATTAATTGGCTTGCATTGCTAGCGTATTGATTGTTTTTTTCCGTTTTTTCTTCGTTTTTTTGGCGAATCTCCTCCGGCACTGGAATTCCCTATTGAAATCTTGCCAAAATAGCACACTTTTCACGTTCAGCGAGAGCCTCTCTGTGTCTAATCGATCGGAAGAATTTTGGCCATTTTCTATTACTAACGAAATCATTCCATTCCTTAATTTGCTTTGCGCAATAGTATAGCGCATCGCCACGCGGCAAAGTCTCTTCTACCGTTTGGCCTAATGCATTCCCAACACACCACCGCGGGTGGGTGGGTAGTATCGGAAATAGAAGGAAATGGAGGGGGAAGCTAAAAGGCGAAAGGCGAAGAGGATGATTTTTTTTGTTTTAAATTAACAATTTGTCTTAAAGCAACTAAAGGCAAGAGTAAAAGCGAGAAAGGGACCGCCAGCGAATGAAACCGCTCCCGAAGGGGGGTTCCGCTTGAGTGTGATTGCTTCATAAATATCTAAAAAACAGTTGAACAAAACAAAAAACCACAGGAAATAAATTAGAATAAATAAGGATAAATACAAGAGCCACACAACAGGGGGAATACACCACCCATCTCTCAGCTCTGGATAGACACGCAAATGCGCACAAACACACACACACACACACACGCACACATAAACACACGCGCGTAAAGTCCTCTTTTTGGGGCGGATTAAGTTTGAAGGCTTAATAGAAGTAGCTTAAGTCTTGAAAGTCGTGGCGCGTGGCATTCGCGCTTCTCTCCCACACCCCCCCCCCCCTCTAGAGTGCCGTCTCGAGTGCTGCCTGCTTGGAAGCGGCCTCATCCGCCGCTTCCTGGTCCCGTGCGGCCTGCAGCAGCCTTCCGCCCGCCATATCCTTCCGCCCGTCCACGGTCGAGAAGCCGGCGAACGATTTCGTCATGCGCGGTATCTCGCCGCGCATGAAATTGTTTTCGTCCTCTTTGAGGAAAATGTTCTCCTTAAAGCTGCTGATCGTTTCCTCGACCACTCCACCACCACCACCGCTCTCGCTTTCCGGTGCCTTCCCGGACGGACAAACGGGTTCCTCCCGCTCGGCGCTCTTTGTCGTCGTCGTCGCTGGCGCCGGTGGGACAATGTCTTCCTCACTGTTCGCTTCCGGGATGGCGGTGGAAATGACGCCCGTGCGCATATTGTTGTAGCGCCAGTTGGAACGGCCGGCAGCACCTTTGCCGCCACCGCCGCCGCCACCCCCTGCGCCCTTCGTGGGCGATCCACCGTACCCGCCCTGCTGCGCTATCCGCCGGAAGCTGTACATCTTCGGCGAAGCGGACATGTCCAGTATGGCCATCCCGCTGGACGAAGCAGGGGAGCCGCCGCCCGGCTGATCCTTCGGCCGTGTGGCGGCCGACTCCTTGCTCTTCTTCAGCATCTCCACCGCGGACATCTTGGAGCCCGGGCTGGCGTGCGTCTTGGTGCCGTGCGCTAGCAGCAGCTTCTTGAAGTCCATCAGGCTGGTCTTGGGTGTGCCGAGCCGGTCCGAGCACGTGTTCGGCACCTCGACACTGTTCGAGGCCCAGCTGTGCCGGCCGCGCGGCGTTCCACCACCGGCCGGCTGCGACGGTTCGAGCAGTTCGCGCGGTGTCGACCGGCCCGAATGTACCGGCGAGTTGCCCAGCGACCGCACGTTCGACGACAGGAGACGGTGGTGCAGCGGGCCCAACGCTCCCAGCGCCTCGTCCTCCTTCGAGGGGGTGGACGTCCGGAAGGGGTTCGTCTGGCAGGGTTTGATCGGCGACAGCTCGCTCTGCTCGGCCAGTATCGAGCGGAGACTACGGTCCATTGGCTTCGGCACGGTGACGGCGGCGGCAAGCGGGGAAGGCTTCACCTTGTTCGGAATCGCGTACAGACTGTGCGGATCGGGCACGCCGGTGTCCGGTACGAGCGGGCTGGCCGGCGGACTGGCGAAACCGCCGGCCGACATTAGCGCACGGGGCGGTGCGTAGTCTTGGCCGGCCGCCGCCCGGTACGTTCGCGCGTAGTCGGGTCGCGTGGGCAGCGTGGTGGCGGCGCTGGGATTGCGCTGGACGGTTAGCTTGTCCGGATACCAGTTCCGTATGCTAGAACGGTCCAGTGAGTGTGCACCTGCAAAGAAGCAGCGTTAAAGGTCAGATCCATGGGACGGTGATGCCAATCCGAAACATGTGTCTACTGTGGAGTGTGTGTGTGTTTGTTGTGTATGTGTGCGAATGTAGTGTGCAGGTGGCGGAACTAACACTCTATACCCAGATTCGAAGGTGCAAAAGGTGCGTGAAAGATGATTGCAAAGCGGCTTTTAACGTGTGTAGAAATGTGTCCGGAGTTTTGTTATTTCTACTACAAAGTTTAATTACATTTTTAGTAAAAAAAAGGACATTGAATGAACACACACACACAGCACAACAAACGCGCTAAACGGCACAATGTGTTAGGGAAGCTGTCGAAACAACACACGAAACACGGAAACAGTTTTTCATCAAAGTTTTATTAAGTAAAAAAAAGAAGAAGAAGAAGCAATATATTAATGTACGTGTGCGGGTGTAAGTAAAATCTGTCGCCCGGGTGGGTATAAATAAGTAGCTAATCGTTTTGTTTTGTACTTTTGTAGTTAAAAGAATACTCTAAGTAAATACGCGCGCAAATGTCGGCAGAAAAACGTCTTTAAAGCAGTGTGGCGGCGTGTTAATACTTTTCCCCTCGCTGAAGATTATGTACACTTTCATGTCCGCGGTGAGATTGGTGTGTGTGTGTGTGTGGGGGGGGGGGGGGGGGGTGCTTTTTTGTTGTTAGTTGGCCACATTGTCACAAAATGAAAACAACTCACGCAAATAGTAAAAGGCCATACAGGACAGCAAATAATGAAATTATGTTACACGAAAACAAAACATGGCGATACACACACACACACACACACGATTCTGCGCGCGTGTTACTCTCTTCCCCCTTCTCACTCTACTTTCCTTCTTTTTGTAATCTTCTGCCCCGTCTCCCCTGGCAACAGAGGCTACCACTACTGTTACTACGCCGTGCTCGACGAGATTGTGGGGTGATTGTGCTCGCTAACCTAAAATTACGCTACTCGGCGGGTGCATAGAGTGCGTGCACACGGAAGCGCTCGTTCTGCTTACCTTCGGGGTACAGTTTCGCATGGCCTACTGCTGCTGCTGCTGCTGCTGCCGTTGCCGTTCCCGCGACTGAGGGCGCCTGATACGCTGCAATCGGTGCAGCACCAGCGTAGAACGCGGCACCACCAACACCACCACCACGGTGGTCGCCCCTGCTCACGTCCGCCCCGTACGGCGAGAACGAACGCATGCTGGCTAGTTCGCGGGCCTCCCGGCGAAGGGGCGGGGGCTGCTGTGCGGGTTTGGCACTGTTGGGGAGAATCGTGGCCACGAGCGTTTTCTTCGCTGGCTCCACTGCCGGAGCTGGTCCGATGCGCGGTGTACCGTAACGGGCCGACACGAGCGGCCGCTTCAGCAGTAGCGTTCGCGTTGTGGGCAGCAGTGCGGGCGCACCACCAATGACCAATGGGTTCGCTGTACTCACTGTGCCGCCAGCATTGCTTCCTGCGTACTGTTGCTGCTGCTGCCCAGGAGGATGCTGTTGTTTACATTGCGCTTCGCGCGACGACACATCCTTTACGCATGGGCCGGGAGCGAACGTCGTGTGGGCACCCTTCCGTCGCTTCAAGCTGTCAGATGAGAAAATGGCTCGCCCGTTCGCATCCAGCTTCACGCGCGCAGCACCCTTCAGCGCAGCCTGCCGCCCGACGCCGCCCATGCCCGGCCCACCGCTTCCGCCATCTTGACCCGATTGTGGCAGCGCATCCTCGCTGGGTTCGGTGGCAGCAGCGGGCGACCCTTCCACCCCGACACCTTTGCCCACATCCAGCGCCAGGAAGTGGGCGCCCTCACACTTGATGTTGCAGGGCAGCTCGTTCAGCGAGACGTACTCCGTCTCCTCGTTCAGATTGCCCGACAGCACGGTGGCCAGATTGCGCCGCACGGTCAGCTCGTTCGGTGTTTTGCGCCCCTTGGAAATCTCCACATACTCACCGCCACCGACGGCCGCCTCCTCGGGATCCTTGGGGCTGGTGGTGGTGGAAAAGCCCCCGGTCGCGTCCTCCTTGGTGGGCGATTTCTTCAAATGTGGCAGCGCGCCCTTGATCCGATCGAACACGTTGTTCAGCGGGAGCAGCGAGTGCTTGCGGAAGTCTTTCGGTTTCTTCAGCTCGAAGGAGGTCGACTCGGTGAGGGTGGGCCGGCGCTTGCCGGCACCGATACCTGCCTTGTCGGTCGATTTATTATCCCTCTGCGTGACCGACTTCGCCGTTGCCGTGCCAGCCGGCTGCTGCTCATCGTCACTGTTCGTCGGGGTGATGATGCACATGGAAGGAATGCGGCTCGTGTTGATCGTTGTCTTCACTTTCAGTCTTTCGGTACGCTCCACGCACTCCACGTCGGACGATTCGGAGTGTTCCGGCTCGGCCGTGGGCGGAAGCTTGCTGCTGACCGCCTCACTGCCGGACGACTGCACTGATCCCGGCGCCCCCGCTGCCTTGGGCGCATTGCCGTCCGCCACGTCGAGGCGGTTGTTGTTCTCCTGCCGCAGGATCTTCAGCACCTCCTTCTGGATCAGCACGCCGTTGCGCTTGATCGTGCCGGTACTGTCCAGCGTGCTGCCGAGCGTGCTGCTCGAATAGCTGCGCTCCAGCGTGCCATTGCTGGCCGTGCTGTTGCTTCGGTTCAGCTTCGTCAGCGAGCTCTTGCGCTCGGGGATTTTGGGCAGGTTGGAGGCACTGGCACTGACACTCTTGTCACCCTCCGCCAGCACCGTGCAGATCGTGCCGGCCGAGCTGGTCGTCGTGGACGTCGAACCCTTCCCGTACACGTCGTAATCCGACACCACGGTCGTATTGCCCGAGCTCGAAAAGGACGTGATGCTGGATAGAGCCGTCGTCGACTGTAGCGGCGTCATGGGTTCTTCCTCCTTCAGCGTTTTCAGTCCCGAATCCACGTGGAACGAGGTGTAGTATCCCTCCGTATCGCACGAATACACCGAGCTCGTCTCGCCGCCCTCATCGTGGTAGTCAAACGTCTGCAGATCCGGCGTGATCGTTCCCTCGCTCGTCACACTGCTCGACGCGGACGTGTTGAAGAACCGACGCCGGCTCACGATCGAACTCGGCGGAGCGCTCGAGCTGATCGGATTGCTATGGTTCAACGACGTGCTGGATGCGCTCGATTTCGGGTGCGTGTTGGTCGTCGTGATCTCGCTACCGATCGACGTCCTGCCCGATTCGGAGCTCGCGCTCCAGTTGCCGCTGGACGAGTGCGGCTCATCCCTGTTGCCCAGTGCCGTGCGACGCTGGCGCCGTATCGTGGACGTTTCCCGCAGCTTCACCGGGTTGATCGAGGCGGGCAGGTACGCCGCCGTCCCGCCAAGAATGCCGGTCGAGCTGCGCTCCGACGATGAGTAAGACGGCTTTCGATCGTGCGAAAGGCGCTTCTCCCTGTCGGTGGTGCTGCCGCCCCGGCGCCGACTGCCCCCAACGCTGGGCTGCCGCGCGAGCGTGGTATCGTGGATATTGAAGTCGTCAATGTCCTGATCCTTGTCGCGTTGGCTCGCCGACGATGAGTCGCGGTTCATCATGCGCAGCCGGTTCATGCCCCACTGCTTGAGCGAGTTGAAGTGAGACATCTTGTTGAAGCTCTTGGCCCACTCGGCCGAGAAGGACGGTTCCTTGCGCAGCAGATCGCCCGACTTGCTGCGTATCGCAGGCATTAGCTCGCCGAAATCGCACACCGGATGCTCGTCCACCGTACCGCTCTCGGGTTCTCTGTGGGGGAGATGTGAGAGAGAGAGACAGAGACGAAATCGTTTAGACAAGCGGCGATGCTTCAGCATTACGGGTTCGTCGCCGGGTGTCCTATTGGAATATAAAAAAAGCCTCTCTATCTACAACCATCCTCTTTCTAGCCTTCCGATTTCCGAACCCATAATGCTGAAGAGAAGCTACTAGAGCGCTGTTAGACTGCACATTGTTTAGTTAAAATGGGCAACACGTAACAAAACAAAAAACAGAAACAAACAACATCAAAATTATCAAACACCACACACACAAACGAACAGCGCGCAAAAACTTTACAGCGGCACGAGTGCAGCCCGGGTCCAGTGCAGAACCATAATGTGTACGATGATGATGATGATGCAGCGATCAAAAAGCGATGATTGAGTACGGCATTGCCCCCTTCGCGCCCCCACCTCCCCACCATTGACATACCCCTTGTTGATGACTTCCGCAATTTCCCGCTGGTCCGAGCTGGCGATCGTGTTGCGCCGCTTGCCTCGCGGGCGCCTTAACCGGGACCTCCGCCTGACCGTATCCTCTTCCGGTTTGGCCGCGTCACCCTCCTTCTTCTGCCGGGCCGTCGTGTAGCACACCAGCGACTTGCGCGTCGACGACATGCGGTCGAACGCCCGGCCCGACGTGTCGATCTTGATCGTTTCCGCGGGGAACCTGTACACACGGATTGGTGGGGGAGTAATGTAAACAGCGAATTAGACGGTGGTGTCCCTCTGGGCGACGTCTGTGCGGAGTAAACAAAAAGCCACTCACTTGGAGGCCAAAATGCGGCATTGCTCGGCCGGGGAGGGCAGCAGGTGATCGACACGATCATCGCCGCTGGTGTTGGTGCTTGGGATGCCCGTTTCCGCTAGGGTCGTGATTGCATCGAGGTCCGTTTCGTCACCGGACGCCGCCATGTTGGAGGTGGTCGGTGCGTCGGTCAGATCGGTGGGCGATTCGGTAATGTACGGTAGGACGGAATTGTTGGTGGAACTGTGGGATGCAATCTTGGCGGAGCACGCGATGCCGGTCGTAACGTCGCCGATGGCCTCGGTGGATGTCCATTTGCGTAGATCCTGAACGGCCGTTGGCTGGAAATGGGAATGTGTTGGAATTGTTGAGAAGTGTGGAAATTGTGACATATTGATGATTTGATATCTAAACTATCGAGACACTTCAAAATTCTGAATTCTGGTTATGTATTACATAGATAACAACTTTAAAACAGGTTCAGTGGTTCAGATGTTACGTCTGATGATCGAAGAAATATCGCATATTAAAGTTTTAACGCCCAAAGTACCACACATCTTGACATTGAAACATTGAATACGTTTCAGAGATAATTTAGTTCAAAATTCCCAAGCAGATGGTCCCTCTGGCAATCTAAGAAAAGTCCCAAATTGAAAATTTGACGAGCCCAAAGTACCCCACATCATCCCAATTCTAGGTTTCGGGTGATTCGTTCGGTGATACTTTTGTTCAAAACCCTAAATAGAGTTCTATCAGCCATTGGAGTAAACGTCACAGCTTGAAGTTTAGCGTCTTAACACAATTCTGAATTCTGAAGATGTAGTAGTCTGTAGATGTAGTCTGTAGACAATATCATTGTTTCTAGTATAGAGATCATTCAAAGAATCCCTGTAGATAGCTCAATAATCGTGATAGTTTAATCGTTCTTCAGACTTCTTTGTTTGAAAAGTCCTCAAAAAAACAGCGCATTACAACCTACACATTGATGATTCATTTGGCCTATCAATATTCAATACAATCCGATGAAGCTCAGACATTAAGGCATCAGCCTGGACAGAGAGACAATAACAGATGTATTAAACCGATTAGCTTGTGTCAACAGGCATTCTCCAAAACATTGTAGTACACGAAGTAATGGAGCTTTCTGCCTGCCATTCCGTTTGGAGTGTCCAATCAAGTGTGACCTGCGAAAGGGTGTGCAGCTTTACACAACTTCAAGAGATGCAAAGAGATAACCACAGCCACAGCCAAGTCAATGGCAAAGCAAACAAAACGTCATCCCTCCAATCGACCATCCGATCTGTGTTTGCACAGCACTTGGTCAAGCATGTTTGCCTATCGATAGCGACTCCCTGGCACACCGCACCACTCCACCACAATCGGAGCGCGAAGGCGAAGTGACATCAATCAACAGCTCTGATTAGATTGTGGCCTTAGACAGCAGCTGGGCAAAAGGGGTTCCTCGCAGGTGCCGCACTAAGGGGAGGGGAAAAAAGGGAGGATGACTATCGGGTTGCGCGGTAACTAAGAAAACCTCCCAAATGCGGCAAAAACGGTCCAAAGGAAACCGCCGTAAGTAAATACGGGCTTTGTGGTCAACCGAAAAGGGGTCTCCGGACATGACCCTGATTCCGGCCCTCATTACCCGGGCACACTAATGAAGACCTTCGGAAGGAAGCGGACCAGTTCCTCACCTAGACTGCGTGTAATGGGAGAATAGTTGAGAGTGCGCGTTGGGTAACGTGATACATACCAGACTGACTTCGATGTCCAGGTCGACGTTGTTGGTGCGCGCGTTGCGCCGCTGCCGGCTGAGGACCGGCGTGCAGATGAACGCCTCCGTACTGTTGCCGGCAATGTTGCCCATGATCCGGTCCATCTCGGCGATCGTGGCGACGGGCGTTTTGGCCGCCGCCTCGTACAGCTCCTGCACCGTCTCGGACCGCGTGGCCACGGTGAACAGCCCCGTGTCGACATGGTACTTGGTCGTGTAGTGCTGCTTAATTTGCACGAACGTATCGAGGTCACTCTCGGCTGGGGAGAAGAGCAAGAAGAAGAAGAAGAAGAAGGCAAGGGTGCATAATTAAAAGGCGTGAACGTGTGACGGGGAAGGAGCGGGAAGGGCAAAAACAATCGAAGCGGCAAGAGAGCGAAAGCAAATTAGCGGTGTGTGCGCCAACCTGGTGGCTCTTTTGTTGTCAGGAGGGACAAATGATACACCCGAACGAAACGTACTCCACCCGAGATGGGCAAGATTTCTCACATAACCGCTGAAACTGAGACATTTGTCTTGCTTCCTCCCCCTTTGCCACCCCTTTCCACCCATGGGACGGGCTTTTACTTTTGTCCGAGGGTGTCGTGAATTGTTTTACGGCGGGCTGATAATTAATGCGCCCGACCCCCGGCGGGCACTGCTCTAACTGTAGCTTACATGCTGGTTTGGCGCTCCCTTCCCTCACTTGTTTTACCTCCCCCTCTCCTTTGCCGACACCCCGGTGACACGGAAACCGGTGGCAGTTGATTAGATAGAGGCGGCAACGAAATTCAAATTTCAACAATGTGTGTAAACTAAGCGGCAAGCGTCGCTTTTGCCGGTGTTTGGTGGCGATAAGCTTAGACGCAGGTCGTCGCCGAAAAAGGGGGCTGATACGAACGGCATAATTGAAAATTAGTGCAACAAGCACCACCACCACCACCACCACTCGGCCAGCTAGCTCACACCTTGGTGGTAGAGGTTCACACCGGCAACGTGTCGTGTCGTGTCGTGCGCGTCTCTACACCATCGTGACCGGTGTGTGTGTGTGTTTTCGCAACGCATTGTTGCAGCCCCGGCATCCATTGTTGTCCCGTCAAAATGGCAAATGGGAATGTCAAATTTAATTTCACTTCCGCCCCGCAAGCATGCCGAGCGTACGAATGAGCGAATGAGAAAAAAAGGAGAACGAAAGAGATGAGAAACGCACACAAACACACGCACATACGCATGCGGAGCATCTCAAACGCTTGCGCGCAGTTGTCGTCGTAGCTTGCGCAGGAAGTCCTGCCCGCCACAGACGGAAGGCAGGGGGGGTTTTTGACAGCCGGTTTCGCCGGTGGTCATGTTTGCCTGCTCTCGATTTAAATAACAAACGGAAGATTTCTTTTCCAACCTAAAAACACCGGGTTTTTTTTTTGGGGGGTGGGGAAGGGCGCCGACGGGCGGGGGGTGCTGCACGGTGGAAACGGTACGGTACGGTGCGCATAAAGCATGAGAGAGCGCAGCGCCGGGCTATTGTACGCGCAGCAAGCAAGCAAGCAAGCGCGTACCATCTGTCAGGAGGCAGTTGGGAAGGGTAGGCCGGTATGGTTTTGTGGGGTTGCTATGGCTTTTTTTGTTCAAATGGCTTTGGCTGTGCGGTGAGGTTTATGAGAACCATGAGAACAAACCGTGCACGATGATGATGATGATTGCAGGTAGAGCGCGCTCGAGGTGTTGTGTCGGGCGACCTCGAGGGAAGGCAACCGGAGAACCGGAGAATGTGGAAGGCACCACATACAGGGATGTCAAAACGGTTAATTAATCAAATCGTGTTCCAGGGCATACACAATGCGTCTAATGAGTGCGGGGCAGTTGCGCGCTGAACAAAACGAAATTTGAACACATTTCCAAGCAGTTCACGTTTAATCAGGGAACACCGGTTGTGTGCTGCAGCACCTGCAATGTCCTATAGGGAGCGTGTTTCTCATTTTTGCGTTGAACACTTTTACACGTAAACACAGACACAGTTATACAAAAGATAACTCACAAAAGAGAGAGCTCTTTTCGAATACGAAATAGATCGCTGAGCATGTGTCTTTTTGTATAAACCAATCATAAATAGATTTTGATCTAGAACAGAGGTCTGCACAACGTTACAAATATAAAATCTTTTGCAGATGTCTCTTTCTGAATCTTAGTTTTCGGCTTGAAGCGTAAAACATTATAAAAATTGTTCACAATAGGCAATATTATCATTTCATCGGGTGCTCCATATTAAAGGCCCCTGATGTAGACGATTCGGAGCGGTCCCGTGGTACAGTCGTCAGCTCGCACGACTCAACAACATGCCCGTCGTGGGTTTAAGCCTCATATTCAACCGTCTCCCAGTAGCAAGGAATTTATTACTATCATCCGCCCGCTTGGTATCATGAATGAGTCTCGAAAGCCTATATAGGCCAGCAGCATGTCCACGTAGGACGGTTACGCTAAATAGAAGAAGAAGAAGATGTAGACGATACTACAATGTGAGATATATTGTATTTATTTTATTTTCATTCTATGCTTCACCTTATCTAGTAATAAAGGGTGTAGTTACTGTTCCGTCCCGAATCGTCAACTCATACGACTTAATAACATGCCCGTCATGGGTTCTAGAATTGTTTGAAGCGAACCCTCATACGCAGGACTGAATATTCTGCTATGAATACACCAAAAAGTCTGAGAAAGCAAAGCTTATTAGTGAATTAGGCTGGGCTACACCGACTAATATTGCACAGCCAAATAAAAAGAATAATAAAAATAGTGATCATAACGAAAATAGAAACACTTTCTCGAGAGTTTGCTGACATTAAGTCGCAACTTAATCGAAATTTTTGTTTGAGATCATCATATAACAACAAATCCAAACAAACAGTTACATATTGCTGTCCTAAAAAAGGTTGATTTTATCTTTTTAGGACCGCTTTCAGTTCTTCTTAATTTAGGGTCGAATCAGAGTTTTATATTCATCTGAACAGTTCACTCATGCGGCAAAGCAAGTCATTGAATTTAAATAGGAACTGATTACATAAAGGCTCGCATATGTTTTCGAGAAAGCAGAATTCTTCATAATTTGCAGAGTTGTCCGTTCAGTCTAATTGATAGCTTATGCCTTTTTGCTTCGTAGTGAAAAACATTCACAAAAAACTATCAAGAATCCATAATAGATAATGCCTTTCTTGCGTAAAAACCCACGTTACGTTGACATAAAATGCACCAAAACGCCAGTTTGCACAACAGCAAAAAAGTATCGCAAAAACTGTGTTGAACCGTTTGTCCACCAAACAGGTTTCTACAACCCTGCAGAGGCCGCACAGTCGCGCTTGGTCGAAAGATTTAGCGCCGCTGCCCGAGGAGAGTGATGGACGGGTTTTTTTTGCTTTGCTTTGCTTTGCGCGAACCCAAACACGCGCGTGGTTTTGGTCCGTCCGTCGTGTTGGTGTACATACACACACATGCACAATCATGCGATCGCACGGCCGCTGATCCAGCGTCGCTCGCGGCCGTAAAGGTGTGTTTGCGCCACGCCGAACATCCATACACACCACCACTACAGGTGAGTGCTGTGCGCAACCGAGAGCGCAGAAGGGCAGAACGAGTTGCGCGCACCGATCCATGTTGCTTGTGTCCTCCCCATCCACCCCTCCATTCGGTTCGTTTCCAACTTAAGCATCATTACTTGGCGGTCGGAGCACTTCTGCTTGTCCCCTGCCGCCCACGGTCCCCTCTGTCTCTCTCTCCAAACGGCAAGCCCGAGAAAGCATTCCAAAATGACTCGAAAAACACGATCGTTTCCTCCCTTTTCGGGGCTTCTTAAAACACATCCAAAAGGGCATGCGGCGTCTGCCAAGACGGCGACGCGCTGTGACAAACATTCGCTGCTGCTGCTGCTGGCAGTGATTTGCTGGACCTAGGGAGAAGGGCGCCGCCGAAGTACGGTCGCGCAAATGGGAATGCAAGCGTCGTCTGGTGACAACCCTCTGGGGCGCAGCAGCAGCAGCAGCAGGCGCTCGTAAAGATGCTGCAAACACACACACACACACCCAACAAGCGGCAGCAGCTGCTACGCCCGTCCGTTGTGCCCGACACACACGGACGGAAGGGCATTTTAAGATGCCAACGATGCGCACACGACGACGCTTCCCTTCACTGTTGCCTACTTGACAGTAGGCCCTAGAAGAATAGCAGGGGCTCGTCCCTGGGCACTGTGCTGCGGAAGAAGAAGGAAGCCGCACTTCGATTCGGAGATCGGCCTGCTGCTGCTGCTCTTCCGGCACTTTTAATGCTATTTGCTCGAGGTAATGGAACTTCATCTTGTTCTCTCTCTCTTTCTCGGTAATGTGGATTGCTGGAAGATCCCGGAATCTCGGGCCCCTACACACACACACACATTACGTCACGTAATCTTCGCTAGGCTAATGCTGCTGGAGTTGGAGTTTTTCTTTCACCACCATGTAAATTTCCCTCCTTGGAATAAAATGGGAGGAATTGATAGAACAGCCGGGCTAGCAGAAAAAGCATTGTGGTCTTAGTAGGCACCGACACCCGCTCGCCTGCTGCTGCTGCTGCTGTTGTTGGGGAGCTCTGGTTTGCGTTGATTGCTTCACACAGATGGAGTTAATGGGCCATTGATTTAAACCATACGACCCCGAGAACGAGAGATTGGGTGGCCCGGGGATTGCTGGAGGAAAGGGCGTTCCAAGAAAGGGCCAGCAATGTGCGTTGTAAGCGAAATGACCCCACAGAAAACGACGGTTGTTTGCTCGATCGATCCGCCCCGGAGACGCCCCGGGATAATACTTACGCACGGTGACCTGCTTCGGATCGCACTGGTCCACCTTCGCGGACAGCCGGTCGATCCGCTGCTTGATGCCGAGCGACCGCTCATTCACGCTGGACAGCTCCTGGTGCAGCTCGGTAAAGATCTGGTTCGAGATGTAGACGAGCGACGCGAGCTGGCGCAGCGCATTGCTGAGCGTCACGTTGGTCAGCGCCTCGAACTCATTGTCCGCCACCGGGATGGTCGGGGCGGCCGCGTACGGCTGCAGCGCCAACTTGGACGAGCGGGCGATGTACTTGGGGGTTACGACACGCTTCACGAACGGCATTTTGCCTCATGTTGTGCTGCAACACCTGGGTGGTCCTGGTTTGGGGGTTTGAGGAAACAATCAACGCACACACACACACACGCACACGTATCTTGCTGACCAATACGCGCGCGCACGAACACACAACAGAGAGGTGACCTGCTCGTCAATGACTTTTTGAACGCGCACAGGTTTGGTTTGGGTGTGCTGCTTCAATTAATTTTCTTCTGCACACGATCTTTTGCTTTTCTCAGTAGGCACTTTTCTCAGCATAAAACAAAAGGAGAAACCAACACCACTTCACAACCGAAACACCATCAGCATCATCATCATCATCGGCTTCTTCTTGCACACAGCATCACTTAGCGCCCAGCACATTGGAATGCGAACGAGAATGGGCAACGGGCAAACTGGCCTTACTGGATGCTGGACACCTTTCATCACACACACACACACACGCGCGCTACACTTTCAGAAACACATTCGTGCAGGCGTGGGAAGATTTGCTTTTCCTCTCTCCTTTTTTCTCTGCTACGCTGCAGCTACTAACACTGGCATGGCTGGGTGGTTGATTTGTTGCTAGAAACCATCACTCCCAAAACACTTTGGCCAAACTTTACCGGAAATTGCATGCTACGCGCAAGCTTAGAACGTTTTTCGGACGGAGCGACACGGCGACCACATCCTGCACGCTTGCCCTTTTCGGAGAAACTGAGCGAACGGCGAGCACTCACGCGGCTTCGGTCGTGCGATTGGGAACTCACGGCACTCTTTTTTTTGTTAATTACACCCCATGCACAGTGGGAACGTTGAAGGGCTTAAAGGAGGTCCGAATTGGTTTTGAAATTTGGTGTTTTAACGGTAAATATAATGGCTTTGTTTATCCAAAAAACAACATTGAAAGTTTATTAGCATTTGTAAAAAGATGTAAAAGAGTAGAAAAAGGACCATAAAACGTTTTTTTAAGTGTTAGAATTTAGCTTTTATCATCCAAATCATTCCGCTAAAAACAAAATCTGCTGTAGGGAAAGGTTTATTGGTAGCAGTATGGTATCGGAATCAGTAACTGGATCGGAGTAGGTACTGTTTCGGTTCCTTGAATTGGAACAGGTTCGTGATCCGTTCCATGAATGCGAGGGATTTAGGTACAGTTTTTAAACTGAATGTATCAGTTTAAGGATGAACATGGGTTATGTACAGGTACCAGAATTGGTCTTAGAACGGTATCAGTTTCAATGGGCTCAAGATATGTCTAAGATTCGGAATGGGTTCAGAATCTATTCCTGGACAGATGTTCAGGATTCAGGATCTGTACATGTTGGTAATCTCTTCTAGGGCCATTAAGGGTTAAGGATGAGTTTCTGAAACGGTCTGGGTTTAGGATCTGTTTTGGGATCAGTATTGATTCCAAGGATCGTATATCAGTATTGGATCAGTATAGGATCTGTTTCGGGATCAGTATTGGGGATCAATTCCAGAAATTGTATGGGTTAAGGATCTATTCTAGGATCAATATGAATTCTTAATCAGCTACAAAACCGGTATGGGTTCAGGATCGATAAAGTTTTAAACTCTTGTTTTTATCACTGAACCGGTGTGAGTTTAGGATCAATTTCACTTGCCTAAATGGTTCAGAATCGCTTTCACTTGATCTCTTGAATTTCAAATGGTATGTTCAGGTATTACAAAAAATACAGTTTCTTTGTTTTTTATACTTCTCCACAACTTATTTTGCAAATCTCTGGTACCGGGTCAAATTTACAAGTTTTACAAATTCATAGTGCAAGTATAATTTCTTTCCACTCCATTTACCCTAGTGCGAGTTACCCCTAAAAATCGTAAGGGTTGAAGAGCAAACGTACGAGCAAGATAGGAAGAGAAAGCGAGAGAAAGAGACACCTGAAACTAAACCCGTGCACACCTATACCACGAAGCCGCACATGCATCTTCTCACACAAACACACACACACACACACCATCAACCCCGGCACGCATTCCGTTGCGATCGTGCTCGTACTGAGTGTCGCTGCTGAGTGCCGCACAGCCACTCAGCCGCTGAAGATCGCACAGCCCCGATGAGCATGTACGCCGTGCGGCACTATTTCCAAGCCCATCCGCCGTAACGGCCGGAAGTGGCACCGAAGATCGTGCAACCCGAAATAGGGGTGTCCTTCCGCACCGGGGCCACATCTACACCGTCGCTAGGACACCGGAAACGACACTATCGGCACCGAAAACCGCACCAATTGCAGCAGATGTTTCCATTCCGTGGTCCACCGGTGACCGCAAAAGTTGCAACGTTGGAATTCCCTTCCCCTGATGGGACAAAACCCATACCAATGTGGCGATGTAAGTTTATGCTGCACCGCCTGCTATGCTGTGGGCACTCTCCCGAACTATGCTTATGCGCTCGTGTGTGTGTTGGTGAGTACAGCGGGCGCCGCCGCCGTCGCCGTCGTGTGTACGTGCCGTTACATTTGCCGGGCGGCTTACCCGGTGTACCCGCGGGGAAGCGGTGCTCGCGGTGCCATAAATACGGTCGATTCCCCGACCGCGAAACGATCACGCGCGAGAGATTGGGAGCTGAGAGGCAAAGCGAAAGGGGTAAGAGCCGGTTCTGTGCCTGTAACTGACTGTGTGTTGCCGTTGACACTTCAGTGTCGCAACAATCTTCCATTCCCGACAGCCCGAGGGAGGACAGTGTAGGGGGAGGAGGCAAACTAGCGCACCGACGAGTTTTCGGGAGGGTTTTGCTGAAGCCACACACTACCCACAACCGGTGCACGACGTCACCAACTGCTGAAGCCAGCATAATGCGCCTTCGGTGCGGCTTACTGCTTCGACCGTTCGGGCTCGAAGGTTGATTTGTGGCTGTGTTTGGAGGCACACCAACCTACACACCTACCCACGCAACAAACCCCCCACTGATGGCCGAGCCCCTCCTTCTGCATCGGTAGGGTTGGTGGTAGGGTGGAAAGCGAACACACTCGGTACCTTGTGGCGTACCTGTGTATGGGTGCAAGCTTTCCTCCTTTCTGCTGGAATGAAAGGGGGTCTTGTTGGTTGGTTGGTTGGTCCGTTCTGTTTTCGCTGTTTCCTTTTCCCTTCCTTCCATTTATTTGTCGTCTTGCTACAGCGAAAACCACTTGACCGCCGAACGGGACGGCCGGACACACTGTGTGTGCGTGTGTGTCCATTCATGCGCAAGGGCAGGTCAAAGTGTTTGCTACTTCTTCTTTCTCTCTGTTGTCATTTTTCGATTCCGCTACGCCCTCATTTTCTACCGAACTATCGCTCCCTCCACCCCCCCCCCCCCCCAAATGACTGCTGCAACTGCAGTTGCGTGTGCATCGTGGGGACAGGGGGCGGGAAAGGCAGGGGTTAGGTTGGTTGCATGGCGCGCGCATTTAATTCATCTGTTTTGTTTTACGCCGCTGACTGCTGGGGCCCTTACCAATCCATCGTAGTAGGCTCTCAGGCTGCGAGTAACCGCTCCCTTTTTTTGTTGTTGTTCTCCCTCTCGTTTGCATGTGTGTTTGTGTCGGTGCCTGCATTCAAAACCAACCACCTGAAGTAACGGCTACTTGCATTTGGGGGAGGTAGAAATTTGCTTTAAAGTTTTCCAATTTTTATTACCACAAAACACGACCGAACCACACGCGAGAGAGAGAGAAGTCGGCGCCAATTTTTTAGTCGGGCGTCGTCTAGGAAGAACTCGCGAGGGATTGGGAGGCGCCCTGCGAGTGTCTAGGTTGGCCCTTTCCACCCAGAAAAAAAAAGAAATAGTTGGGACAAGGCAAGATGAGGCTGTGTAGGAGGAGGAAGTTAGGCAAATTGAAAAGGAAAGCCCTCAACGGCACACCGTACGCACCCGCATGCACGCTCTAACGGTCCGGACTGGTAATTTAAAACAACGCGTCTGCTCTGCTCGACCCCGCGCACCGGGCATGTATGTCGGCATTTTAGATTAGAGTAGGCCGCGAACTGTGCAGGGGTTAATGGGGTAGGAGAACGGTGGTTGGTGGACAGTGTAAATGGACGGGTTCGGTTGTTCTATAGGGTAATTGCTTTCGAGTGACTTCTTGCCCGGATGGGGCGACGCTTTACAGTTAACGCACTTGTTTGTTTGTCGCAAACAAACGTGTTGAAAAGATGCTCAAAAGACAGCAGACGACAAACCCCCCTTGCTAGTGATATATGTATGGATATTGATACTTGCTTCATTTATTATGAATTTTACAGCAACAAAGACCCAGCCAACTCGGCACGGTTGACTCATTTCAAAGTACTCGGACGGACATTTTCTCACGCTCGCATGTATACACAATCCCAGTCGGCCGTCATTTGAGCCGCTTCTGATGAAGCTGACAAACACCGGAGAGACTTCACGAGGCACCAACAGCAGCAGCAGCAGTAGTAGTAGTAGTAATAGTCGAGCCGTTGTAAAGTTACACCCCGTAAGCATTATACTCTGCTGATATTCCGACTCCATCGGCCGCTTAAACAACCAATGTCCACAGCCCGACAACCCGGACCCGGCGGGAAGGCACTTGCTAATGCTTTCACGCAGCTCACGAACCTTGTGCCTCCGAAATCTAAACATACACACCACAGCCGAATCGTGGAATCATGCATGGGGTGGAATTGGTCGGGTCGGGTTCGCTTTAAGATAAGCCGGGGTTTTCGGGTGTCTCACACTCTGAACACTCCGATTACGGGATTTGGAGTGTGTGTGTTTTTTGTGGGTCAGTAGACTCTTAGGGAAAGTGTGTTTACCCGCTATATTACGGATAGGAAAATTGGGATGTTGATAAGATGTTGGGCCCTCCTAATCGGGCTTGCCCGCCGGTTTGCTTCTTGAAATTCAAAAACTCAAAGCTAAGCCACACAAGATGAGGCAGATTTGGCCCTCCGAGGACGGACCCGTTTAACCTTCGAATCATTCCGTTACGCCCTAAGAAGGCACAGCAAAATCAGCATTTTAATGTGCCTGTGGGAAGATATTTGTCTAGGCACGCTAACCTTGCTGTCAGGTGTCCGGTTTCACACAAGCCGATAAAAGGGACCACCTTTTGCTTTGGGACGACCTGACCCGAGTCACGGGGGAAAACCCCGAATCTAGTGTTGACCTTGGGAAAAGCTTTACCTTTGCTCCACGCTACCTAGCTGGAGGTGTCTGGAACTGTTTTATGATCATTTTGTAATATTTCACACTGCCGGATATCCGCTTTGTGCTGTGCACCTACGCGCAACGGGGCGGATGCTTTGTTCCGTCATCCTTACAGCTGGGTTTTACAGGGATTCTTAGAACTGTGGGACACTGGCTTGACTCTTTCCTATGGGAAGTGAACTTTTTATGATTGGAAATTGGACTATATGGCAGCCTTCTTGGACCGGCTGCTTAGAAATTCCAATTGGATTTCTCCAACAATGGTGCTAAAGAATTCATTATTCCTATTAGGTTGATTTCGTATACGAAAGAGTCAATAAAGTGTCTCACAGCTATGACAGCTCCTGGCAACCCCTGTACATCAGTCATCAGCCGTTTCGTTAACGAACAACAAAAGCAAAAAGAAAAGAAAAAAAAAAACAATAAAAAAAAGGATATACACACCAACACCACCGAAAGCTTCAACCAAGCAAACATGTTTATTCAGCTAAATATTGTAAATACGCATCATTACAAAGACGATGTACGTGTGTATGTGTTCGTGAGTCTCTGTGTTTGTGTACAATTTGCGTGATGATTGTATTAGTGGAGTGGAATGAACGAAATAAAAAAAAAAACACTGCATTAAAAACATACACAACGTAAAACACCGATCGCAACGAGTCCGATTGTTGTAATAAACACACACACACGCGCGGCGTTTGGATTGAAACACCTTGAACGGCATGGTCTTTCCGTTTTGCTTATCTTGTCCTTGTCTGTTTTGTCTCATCTTATCCTTTCTGGACTTTCCTTCTCTTGTTTGTGTTTGTGCCTTTCCGCGCGCTCTCTCTCTCTCACACTCCATCTCACTCTCTTTCCTTCCGTAAGGGCTTGTTGTGTTACCTGTTCCGTGTTCTCAACTGTTTGCTTGTCTGTTTCTGGGGGTTCTTGGGCAATTTTTTCTCCTCCTCGCTTCCGGTTTGGTGTGTTGTGCGGATAGATCAGTATTATTAATATTATTATTATTATTTGTTATCATAATTGTGTAATATTATTAGTATTTGATGATGATAGGAATGTGAATTGGGCGGCATTTTTTTTAGGTTTACACTGCTTCTCTGTTTCATGTTCTCTTCTCAAGCCCCTTCAAATCGGAGAAGGGTTCGTGGCGATGGAAAGGTATTTTGGCGCCATTTTTTGTTTTGTTTGTATGTTTTGAGCTTTTTCGAACAGGAGCAGACAAGCACATTTTTGCTTTTTCTTGCTTTTTTCTGTTTTTCAAATTTGTTTCTCTCCTTGTATGATCGTGATCGTACGTGTGCGTTTTCGTACCTTTCGTAATTGCTTTATTGGGAAAGTTTTTTTTTCTCCTAAAAGTTGTTCTGTTGTCGTTTGTTTCTGATTTCTTGGTATGATTGTACTGAGCAGATCTGAGATTGTATGTCATTCTTCTTTTTTAGTCTTATTTTTCACCCATTTTAAGTGAAAAACGTTCTGCAGGTGGGAATGATGATAGAGATGGGTCAGGGTGAGCTAACATAGCGGAAGGAACGCTCGTGGAAGGAATGTTTGTAGTTCTAGTAAGGATTCAAATCCAAAAAGAAATGGTTTGTGATTGTATTTAAAGTGCGTAAAAGAGAACGGTGCACATGAATGTGTCTGGAATGTATCAAAACAAGGGGACCATGCATCCGAAAGAGCAAGCATCCGAATAATTCAATAAAAATAAGTTTCATTCTGTTCCACTGCTTTTGAACTGCTTCCGTCCGGTGTGTTTTTCTCTTCCGTGGGGCGTAACATTGTGTCAAGTGATTAGTCGTGCCGTTGTGTGTCCCTTTACGTTCGCCCTGTGCCGTCGTGTGTCTGTTCAAGTGTGTTCATCCTACTGCATTTCTACTCTCTTCTCTACTGTCGTTCCCTTTTCCTTTGTATTGCTTCCTCTTCTTCAGTGCGGAGTGATGTTGTGCAAGCAGTAGCAGGAGCAGTAGTAACACCCGTACACCGATCGATAAGATCCTTCGAAGTAAAGCTGATTTCACGGTCACATAACTTTCACGTTTCTAGCTTCTTTGCTCCGTGTGTGTGTGTGTGTGTGTCTCATTTTTGTGTTTTTTTTCTTTTTGTTTTGTTTCAGTTTGTCGGTGTTTGATCGTCTTAGTCCACCTTGCACCGTTCCAATCAATAGTGCGTGTGCGTGTTCCAATTGATGCTTCATGCAAATGTATCACATTTTAATATAGTTTGTTTTTTGCTTTGTTTTGTCGAATTTAGACAATAAAAAAACCCACAGAATGTAAGCAGAAAAGAAACGCATTTTGCGCAAGTTTTCAACTGATTTCTTGTACTAAAACATTCGCGGTCACTTCTTCCCTTCACCCTCTAAGGTGTGCTGAGGTGACTGTCGATTTTGGAGGACACACAAGGGCTGCAGCTAGGTATTAGCAGATTTACTCCACCGTCCTAAGACGACGAACGCGACCACACCAATCGAGCACACAATTTGTTTTCGGTGGGTATGAGCATGATATGGGGTAGTCCGTTGCCGAACGGTGCGTGGGGTGCTCGTCCTTCTTTTCGCAAGTGGGGTGATTTGCAACCAAAAACACAAAATGGATAAAGAAAAAACAACACCAAATACACTGTACTGTGTGGTAACATAAAACCAAACCAAAACAAAAAAACAGGCGAAAGCGGATGTACGTCATTGTGTGCGCCGTTTTGTTGTTGTTGTTGTTGTTTGCTGCCGGATGCTCGTAGTGCGCCAGTGCCAATATCGTAATCAATATATATATATATCAACTAAGAATATGTATATGTATATGTATATTGTATTGTGTATATATATAAATATGCCCCTCCGGCCTCTTCGGCGGCGCTTGACAATTGCTACGACAATGTTTTATAATATGAAGCACACGGTTTTTTTTTCTCTTCCTTTTTGCCTATCATTCTCTTCTGTTGATTTTCTTCCATTTTTTTCTTCGCTTGTTTGTTTGCTTTGTTGGTTACTTGCCTTGTTTTTTTTTGAATAGCTTTCCTATGCGTGTTTACTAATCGTCACATTACTCGTCATATGTGTGTGTGTGTGAGTATGTCTTTTTCTATTGTTTTTTCTGCTGTTCTGCTACCTTTTCACGTCTGCCGATGCCGAGAGACTACTAAATGCCGATGCGCGCGCGATGTATAATATAATATTGGTTGATTTGCTGTTTGTTCGTTTCTCTGCTGCTTCTGTTCTAGTGCATTCCGGCGTCCTTTTAATACGGTGTTTTTTACTTGCTTTCTTTCTGGTTTCTTTTTTTTTTAATTTCTCCACTTACTTCTGTACTCATTTCATTTGGTTTTTGTTCGCGCTGTAGATTCATCGTCTCATGTGTTATTTGTTTTTTTTTCTCTTCTTTTGCTTGCTTCTTCACAATAAGCCAAACTTAAGCACAACTATACAACAATGCGGCGTTATGTACAATGTTCTGAATGCGCAACACTCTAATGCTCCTCTATCTTTCTTTCTCTCTCTTCCTCTCTTGCTTTCTTGCTTTTTTTATATTTCCCGCCCGTAGGAGAAAACCTAAGTGAAGCGTAAAGCCTCGATTGTTTTTAAATGGTGGGCAAATGGGGGAGAGTATTAGTGATTAAGGATTGGATTATCAGTTAAATTTGTGCGTGTGTGTGCGTGAGCCTTTGTGGATGTGTGCGTCTGTGTGTGTGTGTGTATTGGATGGGATTTTGGAGCCTGCTTTTGTTTTAACTTGCAACGAATCCATTAGCAGTCATAGGACGAGACCTGGCTCTAACGGTGGAACAGAATGTGGAACCACAAATACTATGTTAATATTAGTTTTTATACTAAAATGCTGCCACAACGGTCCGACTCGCTTCGCTTTCGTTCGTGAGCGTGAGGGTGGGCCTTTAAAATGTCTACAAACGTAAAGCGCGCAAGCAAGCTAAAACGACTACTAACATGGGGTGAGCTGCGTCACATGCACTCGTATGTGTTCACATGAGTGGCTGTGTGTGTGTGTGGCTGTGTGTGTCTCTGTTTCGTCATAGTATCTTCACTTTCATGCCCTTGCACTAAATGAACTTACGGTTTCGTTTGACCTCGACGCATGGTTGCATAAATGCAGGGGCTGTTTTGATGCGCGATGCCGTACGACTGTTGGGCAAAGCATAACCTGCAAATAGGTCGCCACTATTAGCCGGCCGAACAGGCCGTCAGCTCATGTTACCGTTGGCTTTAGTAGCGAAGCAAACCATAAAGGTTGGTAACAATGAGCCATCTCAAGGGAAAGAAAAAAGTTGGAAAAAGAAGAAAAATACATCTTCCCAAATCAAGATCCGATGTGTACTGGAAGTTAACGCCTTAAAGTATGCAATTTTCAAGTAGGCATAGAGTTAGTAATTAGTACAAAGGGACGAATGAAGAATGAGTAAGTAAGAGCTAGAACTATAACAAAGAAGGTAATCCTAAACCCTTGCAACTGGTAGTAGACGAAGAAAAAGTGTCAGTTAGAGATGACACATTGTTCAGAAAATGGTGAACACCAAACAAGCCTTCATTAAGTATATTTAGTACAAACCGTGGTGATAAACGACCACTTAGGCAAATGTCACCATAGTTCTTGCTTGGTTTTGGCCTCAATGTGTGTACTATGGTGAGTTATGGACGAAACAGACACACCAACTTACACACACACAAACACACCTTGGTTTGGGACAACTGGCATAAGCACGATGTCTTTCGCATAACTACTAAACTGTTCGCTGAGCTGCTGTTGGTTACATTTACGGATAAGAAACTAGCGGCAACTCAGTAGGAGGGACCAAATGTGCTGTGAGGTTTTGGTTTTTCGGTTCTGTCTGTATACCGTTCCGGTTTTGCGTCTACTAGCTTCTTTCTAAGTCCCCTACTCGGTATCCTTCCCTTCCCTTCCCTTTTTAAGGGTGGTTCTTACATTTGTTGTTGCTGCAATGTTCCTCTTTGCCATACCGTACGTTTACATCACTATTATTGATTTCTATCTACGTTATTGTTATCCACGAATATGTTGTTTTTGTTACCTCTTCCTCTTTTTGTGTGCGTTTGTTTGTGTTCTTGTTGTGGTTGTTTTGTTGTTGTGCTGGTCGGGTCCCCGCAGACTCTGCCAGCTCTGGCCACATATCAATCAAACACAGCTAATATTGAATATATTCTTACTCCAGTTTGTGCTGCCTTTTTGCCAGCTTTGTTTTTTGTGTTTGTTTGTTTAGTTTGGTTTGGTTTGTCTTTGTTTTCGTTTGGTTGTGCTAGTTTTGTTTGTTTGTTTATTTTTTCTTCTGTTTTCTTTTGTCACATATTACTGTTATTTCTAATTTCATCACTACCGCTTGTTCACTTGCTATTTGTTATGTTCTGCATCTACTCATTCTCCTTCTCTCTTACTTTCTCTTTCCTTTTCTCTGCATCAAACATGTGTAAAAAAAGGCGAGAAGCTCCAATATGGATGAGTAGCGTTTGTGTGCGTGTGTTTGTTTGTTTTCTTTTTGTTCGTGTTTGTGTCGTTTTTTTAATGTTTTTGTCTTGATGTGGCTTTTTTATTCTTCTTTTTTATCTTTCTAATATCTTTTTTTTCTTTCGCTACGACGTGTACTTTGTTAGAGTTGTTGTTTTTTTTTTTTGGTTACTTTAGTCATTTTTTGTATCAAATTTGTTACGCGTCTTCTAAAGAGAGGCCACTTCGTCCATCGTCCTTGGGGCGACCGGAAGGAAACGGGCTTAGAGCACTCCCCCATACACACACACTTACACTTAAAATTGAACAGAAATCAAACGGTTGTCTTCCGGTGCGCCACCTTTCTGTCCTCTCTGTGTTGATTACTGGTAGTGTTGTCTGTGCGTGTGTGTGTGTGTGTGTATTTTATTTTTTCGCAAATAGTTTTGTTTTCCGTTAAATTGATATTTGTTAAATTTATTCTGGTAGTTGTTTCCCTATGTTTTTTTTGCTTCTTCTTTTGCTTCTTTCCTTCACTCTTGTTTGCGTGTGTGTGTATGTTGCTCTTGCAATATGTTAAGTCCGATGCCTAAGGCATAGGTTAAAAATGTTTGTTTGTTCTTTTTTGGCCTGTCGCCTTCTCTCGTGTTGCCTAACGCTTGTGTATAGAGTGATGAGTTTTTTGGTTCTCCCTTTTGCTTCTCTTTTGTTTCCTTTTATTGAATTGGTCTTTTGGCTTTTAGTTGCTAAATTTTTAGCGTTTAGTGTGTTTTTTTTTCTAATGTAGAGTTCGCTTGCACTATGTTTTTTTTTCTTCTTGTTTGTTTTTACCTTGTTTAGTTTTGTGCCACAATTGTTGGTTCCTGCGTGGTTCGTGCGTGTGTCCTACGTGTGTGTGTATCGATTTTTGTTTGTGTGTTTTTGTCCTACGTAGATTGTGTGTGTTTTCCATTGGTGGGTGAAGGTAGTGTACGTGTGCGAACGAATTTTCATATGTTGGCGGGTGTGTGTGTGTGTGTGTGTGTGTGTACGTGTGTCTAGTTGCTTTTTTGATCCAAAGGTACAACACAAACCAAAACTCGATTGAATATGTAAATACTATCTGTGCAAAAATAGTTGTGTTCCTCTGTCATCCCTTTGCTTTACGCTTTTTCCGCTTTTTTCCATTTTGTATTGAATACATTATTCATGTAGAGATAGGTGGGTCATTTCATCAACGTTTTGTTTTTTTTTTATGTTAATAACTTTTGTGTTTTGTAAGTTTCACTTCTCGTTTCTGATTCTGCTTTCACGGTGCTTCACTCCATGCTCGATTCCAGCCTGGGAAGTACGTTTTTGGTTTTTTGGATATAGGTAAGATATTTGCGACTAAAACAACAAAACAAAACCAAAAACTCCTTGCTGCTCCTCGGTTTTGCGTTTGATGCTTATAGCGATTGTGTCGAAGCGGCACTTGTCTTCGAATAAAGATGTGATAAAGCATTGTGACGTTTCTTAAAATAACCAATGCGCGGTACTTCGGAGCATCGTCTTGTAGACGCCTGACTCCTTACCCATCCGGCCTGGGGACCGAACAAGCGGCGGACGGTGGTCAACGAATGTAAGTGTATCCCAATCCTCTTAACTAACTGTCCAGCCTTGTCCAGGTACTGGTACTGGTAATGGTGGTGATGATGGTGGTGGTGGGGCCAAAGACATAAATTCAAAACTCTCTCTCTCTCTCTCGCATCGCAAGAGGACAATCCCTACAGGAGCAAAAAGGGAGGAAGGAGGGAGTGGAGTAGTATACTAATCGTGGTGTTGCGAATTTGTTCCTTCTCCCTCATTCCCCCCCTTCGCTATAAGGCCCTTGTTGATTGTAGATTCACATTTTGTCCTCCGTTTTTGCTCCCCACCAAATCCATCCTCACCGTGTTTCCCTACTCGGAAGAGAGCACCAATTCCAGAGCTTCACTCTCCACTGCACCAATGCAGAGTGATGATGATGGTGTTCCTGCTGTTGGGGCTGTTGGGTTGGCTGGGTTTTCCGCGGACAGCAGTATTCAGCACAAGCGAACTAATGTGATATGCGAGCGTGTATTGTAAGCGCGCGTTGAAGATATGGCGTAGGTCGTGGTGGCTTCCGCTTCTGTGATCTTTTCTTGTTTGTTTGTTTAACAGCCTGATATTAGGTGCCGCGTTACACACGCCCACCTACCGTCCGTCACCCGGTCCATCCAGTCTCAAAAAATGGGGTCCAACGCATCATCAACGCCAGAAGATGGTTGCGAAACGAAGCGAAAACAACCCCAAAAAAAAAAAAAAACATGTGCGCACGATCGTCGCACAGTTTCTCTATATAAAACTCGCCCTTCATCATACCAGAGTGTCTAGGCGGTGCTGCCGGTCGGGTGCAGCCCTACTAGACGTTCGATGCGATGACGAGCGGGTTTTATTTCTGGTGATTTCAGTTGTCCACCTCGTGACAAACCTCCATGTAGTCCGGGTCGTGCATGATGTCCTTGATCATGTCCTTCAGCATCGTGTACCGCGGGAAGATGGGATAGATTTTGGAGTTACCGTACTCGGACTTGGAGGAGGAGAAGAAGTTTGGAGGAATTATCAGTACAATTTTATCATGCTCGATGTGCCCGATCCCTTACCTTCAGCTCTCGAATCAAGTTCCTTAGACCGGTGTACTTCTTGAGCAGACGGTACAGATCGTTGATCATCTGCGTGTTTTCCTGCTCGATCTGTGCCGTGGTCATTGCTGGAATGGAAAGAGACGGCCATGTTGTGAGTGACATCGTTGACAGCTCCCACACTCCACGGTGACTTACTTTCGAGTCGCTCCATCCGTTCGCGCCGTTCGGCGGCTTCCTCCGCAAGCTTGGCGGACGTCTTCACGCCCTCGCCCGACTTTTGCGACTTCTCCATAATGCTGCAGGCACGCAGTACGAAGGCCGGCACCGTTTCGAGCTTCTCCTGCTTCGGAATTTCGACCAGCGTCCAGTACTGCGTTTCCAGCCGGATCACATCCTTAAGAGCACCCGGGTTTAGGACATATGAGTGGACTAAGGCCATGGTATCCACGCCACAACTTACCTTGATCATGAGCTTCAGCATCGGGTAGCGATTGAAGATGTTGCGCTGGCTCTTGGAGTCGCCGTATTTGTTCATCAGGTTGACCAGCGCCTTCTTGGCGGTATCGTACGATTCCTCCAACCGGAGCCGGACCGCCCGCAGCCGTTCGTTCGTCTCGAGCAGCTCTTCGCGGCTCATACCACCTGAAAGTATGGGAGGACACAGTTAGTAGTCAGCCTTAATGTTCCGCTGCTCGTTCCGCTCGGTACTCACTCGGCGAACCTTCATCCTTAACGTCTTGCACTATTCGTCGGACGCTTTGTGTAAATTTGCCAACTAAATTTGTTGAAGCTACGAAGGATCAATGAATAGTATTGCGCTATCAATTGGAATTCTAGACACACACACACACACAGATAGGGGTCCTATTTTGCTACAAATGTATATCTACCGCTACTCCAAAACACAGGCCTTTCCCTAAAACCTACTGACTACAATCACGCTCTTGTTTGTTCTAAGAAGGTTTAGATTACTATTCTACTACTCTACCTCTACTCTAGACCAACCCAGGTTCAAGCTCATTACTCACCATAATGCTTGGGAGACTCTGTAAAGATAGTAAGTGGAGAATCGATTAATGAACTAGTCTTTGCCACCGTAGATACGTCAGATCGCCGCCTGACGTAAAACCGCTACTAAGCGAGCTACTGACACTCTTGTGTAGACATTTACATGGAAGCAGCAGCAGTGGTACTACTAGAAATGATACTAAACGCATGCCTACAGCGGGGAGAGCAACTTACAGTGTTGGCTGGGGTTTGTGTGGTTGGTCGGAACAGTGTGTATCGTGTTGTCTCATTACACAGATAGACAGACGTGGATGGGTAAAGGTAGCAATAGTAGTAGTAGTAGTAGTAGTAGTAGTAGTAGTAGTGGTGGTGGTCGTGATCGTGAGTGGTGTGTCTTGTTGGGTGGATAAGAGAGTGTGGGTGTTTTTCGGAGCGAAGCCTTGCTCTGTGAACGAAACTAGAAGCTGCTGGAAGTAGAAAAGTTACGTCCCCTGTGTCCCTTCCCTCATTTGCAACGGAAATAGATTCCCCCATGTTCCCTTCATTTTAAGGTTAAAATTACACAAAAAACAAAATCGTGTCAAACGATCACGTATGTAAATGGCATTTCTTCGGTGGTGTGGCATTCAATCGGAGCAGAACAAAACGACCGCCACCAACGACCGACGTATCACATCTTTATGGAAAGGAAATCGGATGCCCCGACACGACGTACGATCGTGCCGTGCGACCTAATATGTCGAACCTTTTTCGGCGTAGGAAAGAATTTTCGTGCCGGCAAAGAGATTGTGCTTGTCGCCGGTCGTGCCGCCACCGGCATGTTCGGCTCCTGCCCCGCCAGGTTTGCTTTTCGTGCGCTGCTTAGCACTCTGGGCAGGCAGTGGGCCTCCTCCCGGCTGTTGGTGGTGCTGCTGCTGCGACTGTTGCTGCTGCTGCTGCTGCTGCTGCTGCTGCTTCTCGCTGTGACGATCCGTGCCCGAGTCTGGGCCGCGGAAGAACGCGTCCACAAAATCCCCCGACAGGTCGGACGAAAGGTTAGCGGTCAGGTAGCGGCGGTAGTAGTGCTCCTCCGCGTACGTGTTCCCGATGTTGATCTTGTTGCCGTAGATCCGATCGAACGCTTCGAACACGTGCTCGTTGTTCAGGTGCTTGGTAAGACGCGGCCGCTCTCGCAGCCCCAGCTTGTGCAGGATCTGGTGTTTGATCGTTTGCAGCAGAATCACCTCGAGCGGGGGATTGCTTTTCGGCGGTGCTGAATCGGACCCTCCCGGCACACTGCCGGCCCGATCGTAGAACAGCCCATTAGCGTTGGCCGCGATACGACGGTTGTAAAACTCGGAAAGCACGTCCGTCACCAGGAAGATGGTGCTGAGTATGATCTGGGACGGTGGTTTCAGCCCCTCGTGCTCCAGCCCGAACTCGTACACCTTCCGGTTGGTGGAGAGCAGATTGTTCAGGCTGCAGCCCGTCGGGTGAAAGTCACGCTTGGTGCGCTGGGTGGAGAGTCGCTCCAGCCGGCGCAGCTCCGTCTCCTTGCGCAGCTTGCACAGCGCGAGCAGAACGTTCGGGTCGAAGCAGTAGAACGTTTGCTCGATTGCGTCCGCCTCGTGGTGCGTAGTGCCGGTGCGCATACAGCGCCGGTCCAGCTGCTCGTCGTACAGCGCGTACAGATCGCTCGCCAGCTCGCCGGCATGGTCCCAGGCGCAGGTCCCGTTCGGTGGATGCATCGGGCGCACCAGCACGCCCAGCTCGGTTGGACCGTGCACGGAAAGGCCACGGTCGCTGCTCGCTTCTACCGTTAGCTCGTACGGCTGCTCGTGCTCCTCCACCGCCAGAAAGCACTCCAGGCAGGCGTCGTTGGCTGCCGTGGCCCCATTCGCGCCCCGACACACGGTGGCTCCGAGAAGCAGCAGCAGCAGGCCACAGGTGGTGACCGAAAGCAGTCGCTGCCATGTTTGGCCAGCCCGGGCGGCCCTATATGGATGCGGCTGCCGGCGTCCCGTTGCTCCGGTACAAGTCCCACGGCGCAATGGCTCACCTAACCATGTGTGTATGTGTGTGTGTGTTTGTGTTTTTGTTGTGTTTTGTTGGTGCGCAAAAGGTGTAATAGCATGTTCCATAACCAGCCGTTGAAGGGGGGGTAGGTGAATTGGGTAAGGAAAAGAAACGAAAAGTGTGATCAAGAAACGGGGAAGAAACAGATACACAAACACACGCGCGCGCGCGCGAACGCAATCGCCATATTTGGAGGTTATGCGCGATCAACAAAGGAAATAAAAAAAAAAAACAGAAGAAATTGAATCAATAAAACCATATGTGAGAGAAAAAAGCCATCCTCCTTCCATTCTTCTCCTCTTCTAGTACACACACAGACACGCAAGACACGATGATGATGATGGAGGATCACTCACCGCCGGCATCCGAGGATCGCTGGGAGATGCCGCGCTTCATGTCGTGCTTGCCCATCTTGGCGGCCAGCTCGTCGCGTTGCAGTTGCTTCGAGTTGCGTCGACTGTTACTGCTGCTACTGCCAGCGGCCCGTGGCTCGCCCGAGGTGGTGGGAAGGGTCGGTACCGACGACGAGGAAGCGGACGTAGAAGAGTGCTGCGGACGGCGCGAGGACTGCGATGTACTGGAATGCGGTACGTCGGCGGAATGAAGCTGCTGCTGCTGCTGCTGCTGTTGCGGTGAGGGTTTGCTGCTGCTGCTGCTGGTGGAGGATGATGCTGTTGGTTGTTGCTGTGGACAGTGTGGCGGCTGTTGCGGTTTGCTAACTTTTCTCGGATAGCGTAATTTTCTGCCGAACCCTTTATTAGGGTAGGTTCTATACTATCGGTTAGCTTTGCGGACCCAATCTAGGTTAGACTCATTGTTGTACCAGATGCCTGCAGGAGGGGGTGTGGTGGAGAAACACAGGAGGAAGGGTTGGTTGGGGGGCGAGGGGGGGGGAGGGGTGAAAAAAGAGGGGAAGAATACGGTTACTTAGCATGCCAGGTCGGGGGCCTGGAAGGTAAAACGTAGTTAAGGTAGTAGATACTAAACAGCTAAACAGCTAAGTGCGTACGTATGGGATGAAGGTGTGAGATGATGCTAAGAGCATGCAGAAAGTAACGCTAACAGTAACGCCGCGAGCGTTCAACCAACCGGTATCGACTGGCGTCTACAGCGCTTCTTCTACTGCTAAACCGCTACCACAACGCCACACCAAATCAATATTCTCCCATCCCAGTTGGCTGTTGTCTAAAGTGAGCAAACAAGTTGCTATCCGCGTAGATCTTGCGTACTTCAGGATTGCTGCCGCTACTGCTAAAGTTCCTCTAAATTCAAAATTCTTCTCTATCACTCGCTCTCTCCTTCACTCCAGTAGCTTCCTGTCATGCAAATGCTATGGTATGAGAGAGGCATACCCATCAACACAAGATTTGCGTTCGAGAGTGTGATCCAAACGCCTCCCAGCATGGGTAGAAAAGAAAACTTTTCCTATTACTGCCGCTTCATCAAACATTTAAAGCACAAACAAGCCAGAACAAAAACACTAGAACAAACACAGAGAGAGAGAGAGAGAGAGAGAGAGAGAGAGAGAGATACTATTTTTGCGGAAGCTTTTTGTCGTCGGGCGTTACAGGCTACCTTGTTGTCCTACCGAAGTTCCGAAGGCAAACAATAATATTAACACTAACACTAATAACCAACATCCTGCCCCGCTCTCCTCTTCACCCCCCCCCTCCTCTCTTCTTGCTATCTCTATCCCTTTCGCTCCCGATGGAGGCACGAGCCACATTTCCACTTGATTTGATGTCCACTTGTGCCTGATCAATATAAGGGTTGTTGACAGCGAAGGACGTCGTTCTCGCGGCAAACTCGCTTTTGTTGAGTGTCCTACCCAAAGGCCTGTTAATATAAGGGAGAAGGGGTGGAAGCCACAAAAACCACGGCTAACAATTTTGCACCCCTTTCCCCTCCCCCCCCCCCCCCCATCCACTGCACTTTTCCTCCCCCGTGTTCACTGGACTTCCGCGCCGGGGAGAGAGTAAAAGTACTCTTAAGCCATAATGGGTGTGCAACAACGGGCCGTGTGTATTTATAAATAGTAGTTGCAAGAGAGGGTGGTGTTTGCCAGATGAGTTGGTCTTTGTCGTGTTCAAGAAGTGACCTACAAAGGCAAAGGAAAACGATGCTGTATCCTCTACAGACACACACACACACAGAGTAACAACCAAAGTAGGCCGTCAGGGGGGAAGCAACGTTTCTGCCGTTGTTAATGGTGTGATGTCATTTGGTTGAAGGTTTGCCCTTCCATTGTACTGGGAGGAGGTCCAGGAAATTTAAAGCAGTAACAAGCTTTTCCCCCTTTACTCCCTTCTCTCTCTCTCTGGGTGCACTGGGACAAGTTTGTTCCACGACTTGTTCCGCCGTCCCGAGGTTCGATTTTCTGCAGCTCGCTCGATTACGCTCGGCAAACTGCTCCGCAAACTAATCTGACGGGCGGGCTTCCTCTGTGAGCCGATCTGACCATCCAGAGGGTCCCTTTGGTGGGACGGCATCACCAACCGACACGCTCACCGACCTGTCAAAAAGCATTGCCAAGCAATATGCCATAGGCCTGCCGGTCGGCAAGCTGCCGGATTGGGCCAAAAAGGGCTGTCTGGAATGTCAACCCCTGCGGAAAGCGTTCGTTCTGCAAAATGAACGAAAGCCCGCACACACACACACAGAAACACAGCGCAATATGGTGCTTTGGCGAACCGGTGCGGTGTACGTGTGCCACAACCCATCCACTCCCATCCCCGGGGCCGTTCGGCCGTTCTCTCATCTCGTCGTCACTGCACGACCGGCACTTTCATCCGCCGGGCGGGAAAAAGCAAGGGAACAAGGGTTGATTGGGAAAAGTGAGAGGGCGAACAATTCGATTGCCGTACACCTCCCCCGCCCTCTCGCAAGGCCGGAAAGGAACGGTTCACGGACGAGTTGAAGTGAGTGCACAGAAGAAAAAAAAAACAGAGGAAAAAACGGCCAGCCGCGAAAAAGACGAACCATGGACGCTGGAAAAGACGCGGGAGTAATGGGAGTGTAGTCTATAGGACCTGTGTATCAGCTCTCGGTACGGATAAAACAAAAGCAATGGTACAACAGCACACACACACACACACACACTAAACGGCTAACACAAATGCCATTGACAGCCATTTCTTCAAGCTCTCAGAGGCGCTGGCTCACCAACAGAGACCGTCTCGGCTGCTGGTTTTGCTGCTTTGGATTTGCTGCTCGTCCGCCGACGATGATAGTGAGGGGCAAAAATGAGCAAAAAAAACCTGGCAAAACTCACCCAAGCTCGTGAAAGAGCCGGGAAAGAACACACACACACAGACAGGGACAAGGCAAGTGGAAAAGGGCATCGTTTCTTGTTTGGGATTTTCGTCCTCGAACGTGCACACGTTAGTCGTTCGTCCGTCCGTCGACACGACCGTTCATCCTTCTGTGTTCTGGCTCCTTGTCTGTATTATACGAGAGTGTATCTGTCTCTCTCTCTCTCACTCTCTCTCACTCTGTGTATTTGTGCTCTATGTGCTTCACAGCAAAGCTTGCCATGCTTTCGTCAAACTGCATGCGAGCGAACAAGGCCACAGAGCAGAGTTCTTTTTGCTGCGCCAATTAGGAAAAGCAGATGTACATTTTTGTCCACTCTGCTGCCGCGATATGGAAGTGAACATGGAAAGCAGGAAAGGGGGCAAGGGAAAAAAGCTGCCTGGAAAATGGCAAAGCAAGCAACACCGGGGCAGCTCGTTTGTCTGTCCTCGATGTCCTGCGCGCCGGTCGCGCAATGAGCAAACGCTTCCGGATCGCATCACGTGGAGACAACACGTTGGAAATGCTTCTGGTAATGGACACACAATGGACACACTAGTGATGGGTAAGGTTGGCAAAAACCCCGAGTCGATAATTTTGGAACCAACTCCAGAAGCCCAGCCATTATCCAGAGTTGTCCGGAATCGCCCGGAGTCGTCCCGAGACGTCTGGAGTCGTCCAGAGTCGTTCGGAGTCATCCAGAGTCGTCTGGAGTCGTTCGGGGTTGGAGTCGCCCGGAGTTGTCCGGAGACGTTTGGAGTTCGTGTCGTCCGGAGTCATGCGGAGGTGTCCGGAGTCGGAGGTGTCCGGAGTCGTCTGGAGTCATTTGGAGTTGAAGTCGTCCAGAGTCGTTTGAAGTCGCCCGAATGCGCCCGGAGTCGTCTAGAGTCATTCGAAGTCGTCCAGAGTCGTTTGAAGTCGTTCGGAGTTGTCCCGAGTTTGAATCGCCCGGAGTCGCCCGGAGTCGTCCGGAGTCGTCCGGAGTTGTTCGGAGTCGTCCCGAGTTGGAGTCGCCCGGAGTCGTCCGGAGTCGTCCGGAGTCGTTCGGAGTCGTCTGGAGTCATCTGAAGTCACCCGAAGTCGTCTGGAGTCGTCCAGAGTCGTCCGGAGTCGTTTGGAGTCGGAGTCGTCCGTAGTTGTCCGGAGTTGTTAGGAGTCGGAGTTGTCTGGAGTCGTCCGTAGTCCGAAAAAAAACACAACGAAACGAAATGCCCAGCTTCAGTTGACTTCTTTCGTCTCCGGTTCTTGTCGACTCCGATCAACTCTAAACGACTCTGAATGATTCCGACTCCGGTAGACTCCGGAAGATTCTGAACATTTCCGGACAGCTTCAGACGACTCCTGAAGACTCCGACCCAGACGGCTACGACTCTAGACGACTTCGATTCCGGACAGAACTAGTGGTACCCGGAGTCAAAATCGGATCGAAGACTTGGGTGCACTCCAGATAGCACATCACTACTACACACACTGACACGCAGTGAAGTGTGTGCGAGGATATTAAACGCTGTGTGCCTGTCCTGCCCGCTTCTTCCTTGCATCCTCCATGAGCTTCAGTGGTATGTGGGCCGGAAGGGCGGGCAGGTGTCAATATATTTCATAAATTCCTTCACCGGAAGCGATACAGCACGCGCTCACACGCGCTGTCCCCGGTGCTCAGGGATGCTGGGGTGTTGCTAGAACGGGGGGGGGGGGGGGGGGAGCGCGGTGTATGATTAAAGAATTATCAAAGACACTCACACGGTGGCTGTGCCGGTGCACGTAATAATAAACCCCGTGTGTCGAGAATGACAAAACCCCGTCAAGAGACCCGATAAGAAGCACCGGGTGTGTTCCGTCAGGAAGTGGCAAATGCAGCAGCAGCAGCAGCAGCAGCTTTCCGCCTGGTTATAATTATTTCAGTTGGTGCAGCACACGAACAGCGCGAACCATATTGTGCAGCGTCGCTTTTTCGCAAAAGTGATTGTGCTCGGTATCGTCAGCATGCAAATTCAACACACGCAGCCGAGGACCGGTCGGAGGCGTCGGGAGGCGAAGGAAAGCGGATTAAATTAATTAAATCTCACACCTTTTCAGCCGCCCGACTGCGTGCGTTTGCTGCTGCTTTGTGTCCCTTTTTGCCATCGTGGATGAACCCTCTATCCACCCCTAGAGGCAGGCCGGGCCCAAAAAAAGGGATCCCGCCAGTGGTTTCGGCTGTGGCTACGGCCAAAGGTTTCGGCGTTTGGTGGGCGGCGTCGTGTGGCCCCAACAAGCCTTTCGTGTGAGAGAAATATAGAAATATAATTCCGTTTTTATATTAGCGGTCGATAGCACGGCTTCGGCTTCCCAATTCGTGTGTGGGGAGGGAAAGATTTGCTCATAAATCCGTCGATGCGCGCGAGCGAAACCGGAGGAAAGAGATATAAATAGCGCCCGAACTAGGCATTAAAATATTACAATTCGTCCAGATCAAAGCCAGCGGCGGCTGTGGCCCATTGCGGCAGAGGAACGGATCAACTTTTATTGATGTCCTTCCGGTAGTGGCCGGAGAGCAAAAAAAAAAAACAGCTCCTCCGCACTGCCTCGTTGCATGTACGATTATGATGATGCTTTGGGCCCCGTCACACTGGACAAGTGGGACGATTTACTGCCTGTCCGGTCAGTCAGTCGTCAAATCACGAGCGAGCTTTAGTCCCTGGCGAGGACAGGCGGCAGCCCTTTTTTGCTGATCGGTCCTATTTGTCACCCACATTCATGTGTGTTTGTGTGTGCTGTGGGGCAGGAAACATGGTGAGGATAGGCTGTCACCGCAATCTCTCTCTCTCTGTCTCTGTTTGCGCCGCCGGAACTAATGAACTTTATCGACTGGAACCGTGCGGCAAGGGAAGGAATGGGGTGGAGAAAAATGGAATGTCAACCGACGCCTTCCGGGGAGGAAAGATGGTGGCATCGTGCATAAAGGGACCTCCTACTCCTCAAAAAAAAGCACACACAAAACCCCCCATATTTAGAGGTTATGTAATATTCGATCCGTTTTAATATGGCCGTTTCCTCCCTTTCACCCATCCCCTTCCCCCCCATTACATTTATGCTTTCCATCCTGGCAGCAGCTACGGCTCATTACTCTCGCGCAAAACACGCTTCCCGGGGCGCGCGCGACAAATGACACTTGGCCCTGGGAAGCAGGGGGAGGGGTGCATTTTGTGGTTGGGGAGGGGGGAGGTGTTTTTTTTTCATTGTCGCTCGCATAAAACGATGAGATGAGAAGCAACCGTCAGCGACCGGATGTACCACCCACCATCCCCCCCCCATACCTCCTCCCATCACCCACCGAAAGCTTTGCAGTTGTGGAAAATGGATGAAAAAAAACAACAACAACAACGTGCAAACAAAAAATCGATATCAACCAAGCTCCCAGCACCAAGCTCGTCTTCCTTGGGTGAAGTTCTTCTAGGGGTCTTTGGCCTTCTTTCTGTGAGTGTTTGTGTGTGCCAAAAAAAAGAAGCTATGATAAACTCATTTCCGGGCTAATTACGGAAAATTCGCGGGCCGCGCGACGAACACTTTCCAGCAATTGGGCATTTTCTCTCTCTCTCTTTCTCTCTCTCTCTCTGTCTCTCAAACACACGCTCTCTTTATGGCAGGTGGATTTCGCTCCGCCGCTCGCGGTTATGATTATTCCACCGCCATCTCGGGGGGTTAAGCGAAAGGGGGAAAACAAGGGACAATCGCAGCAGCCGATGAAAATTGGCAAGGTGTGAAAATTATAAACACGAATTTCCCGTCCAACCACCCGAAGCCGGTCAGGCACGTTGATGACAGGCTAATGGGATGACAGGATGGGTTGCCTCGCCCCCCCCCCCTCTTCTTTTCGGGGTTTGGTGCGGGGGGTGGGCACTGCGAATCGATAACGAATTGAAGCGGAACCAGTTAGAGTGACCGCCGATGGGCGTCGAAACAAAATTAACCGCGCAATGTAGGTTGGACCCATTGCGCTAAAGGAGGGGAGGTGATTGAAACGGGGGAAAATTCGTTTAAAATTCTGATCGTAACCGGCCGTTGTCGACAGCAACCAACCGAACAGACCAGTGGGGACAACATTTTTGTGCCCGCGAGCCCTGTCCAGTGTGCTGCGTTTCGAACGCCAAACTCCAAAGGCCGTTGACACCGTTAATGCACAGGACAGACTGGCCTGGACGAGCAACAGTTTAATGAACACACAAGTTCCCAGGCGTCACTACCTTCCCCGGGAGCAACCCTTTGCCCGCGCGGTGTAACCATGGACCGCGGGCGCTTGCCTTTTATTGCGGAAGTGTCAGTCCCGGACTCGGGCGCTGCGCTATCTCGATGTCCGTCCGGGCGCTCTAACTTTTAGACGGCGACCCATTTGGGAAGCGCCGGAAGCACCCGCAGGGGGGGGGGAATACCTTCCGGAATGGAAGGCTGGAAGGTGATGATGATCGCCATGGTGACTATCAAATCGGCTCGGTGTAATAACTTCGTTACCTTACGCGCGCGGACCCAGAGCGGACTAATCATCAGATGGGTTTTGCAGATGAAGTCGGCTTCGGTTGAGCAGTTGAGAGATAAGGAGGCGACCAACTGCGGGCAAGGGAATCAAGGACGATGGAGCAGGAAATAGACGAAGGCAAGTCAAACCAAGGAAACCGCATCACACAGGGCTGGGAAATGAATTTTGATCAGACACTGAAGGAAGCGAGCGACAGAGGGAGAGGGAGAGAGAGCGATCTGGGCAAATTGAATGAAAGCTCGTGCAAGCTCTTTCATTGCGTGCGTGCGTGTGCGTGTGTGTGTGGAAGGAGGAGGCAGACAAATTGCAACCAGGTGCCCCCCCCCCCCCCCCCAGGTACGAACACGAAATCGGGAACGGAGCTCCTTGCTCCAAGTGCTTCATCGCTCGCAAAAAGGGTTTTCGGGGTAGCATATTCATGTATTCATTTCCATCGAAATGGGCGGTGGAAGCGCTACACTCCGCCCTGGCACGCCGTTCCCATGGGGATGTGAGATTTTTCGCCACGGCCTATTTCACTTTTTTTGCCCGTTCACCTTTTTCCCCGTCTTGCCACAGCCGCTTCCCCGGGGGAACCATTAGGGTGGTAGGCTTTCGTCATTCAATTTCGACACCCGTACACCCGTGGGTTGTCTTTGTGGGATTTCTCGACTCTTTTTTTGTTTGTTGTTGCTGGCTGTTTGGGTTGCTCTCGGTTTGAGGGTTTTGCGCCAGGGGTGCACAACTTCGATTCGCTATAATCGCTTCTTGCAACCAGAGCTACTGCGGATTTTGTACCATTAACGGAGACTTCAAGTGCTGAATTCTACAAGATGTGTAAATATTACTGATACTACAAACACACACCAAACATTAAACCTAAATCTACATTATCTCTAGAAACAACTAATCGGACACATGAGTTAAGCAAAGAAAAAGACCTTGACATTTATTCAGTGTCTCGATGCATCCAGATCTCGATACAGATGTTGAGAATCACACATCCACACAAGATACTCTTTGACTATGCTGATGCAAACAATAGGACCAATATCAAAGAAACGCTTGGCAAACAAAATGTAGCCACTCTAGTCATTTTGAGGACCTGAAATGTAAGGTTATTTAACATGCACTTGAACTACTACTACAACCTATTGACTATTACGAATGACCAGTTACTATAATTATCTAATGTCAGCAGAGTATAGATCAATATCAATAAAGGGGACATTAAAAACTAGTGGAGAATATCCAATTTGGTCAATGGACCTCACAAACTTCACACTATTGATATTCCTACGCTGTTTAAGATACCAACGTGATTGTTTACAGAAGCATAGCTGACGAGTATCCTCATCGATGTATGAAACCTAACAATCCAATACGCAGCGTAAGGAACTGCTTAGAAAGCCTCAAAATCAGATGGTAGTTGACAATTTGAGGCTTTCAACATTAAGATAACATCACTTTAGCTACGTACTGTAGAAGGATAGTAATGCGGATTTAAAACAATTAGTCTCAATGACCCTTAATATACACTCCTGATAAATCTTGGAATGTCAAGAGAATTAGAGACTACTTTCGACTACTGTTTGCATGATACTATTATCTAGATCTAGATTATATTTAAAGCTGCAATTTCAAATACTTTATAAGAGCTTTTAGATTAGCAGGGAAATAAGAATTCCGTTGAGTTTTATACTCAAATATTGACTTTTGATCATCTGTAGTAAAAGGACTTGATTTTCCTCTTAAAACCTTCAGCCGCCGCATACACCGAGGTTGTTCTTCCCTGGCTTCGGTGCTTCTCACTTATTTCATATTTTGCACCCACGAGGTCTGCGAATCGTCGCGGTACAACGGTACCACGCCGCTTCAAGGATTGTACGCACTTGCACAACTGCTACAGATAAGCTTAAGCACCAAGGATCTTGCCTGCTGCCTTCCGGCTTATCTTTGCTCGGCGGTGTAGGTGGGACGAGTGGGCCAGTCGGTATTAACCGGCACACACACACACACACACAACCGGTAAAACTCACGTGAAACTACTTCGGCGCTTTCATTTTTTGTGCGTATGTGGCACTAAATTCGGCGGGTAGGATTGCCCCAAGGCGCACCGGGGAGCGAACCGGCCTGAAAACGCATGCATTATGAAGCAGCATGGCATGGTCCTGTGGTTCACGCGAAAGTGCGCCCACACCCAGCCAAAGCAACAAAAAAAAAGGGAAGGAGGGAAGGGTATAAAGAGATCAGAAGGTTGCCTCCGTTCCGGGGGTTTGCCTCTCTGCCCGCAACGGGTTCCTTTTCCCTTCTTGCTACAGCCGGGGTATAAAGGTGGCGATAGCGAAAGCATGCCACCGTTCTTTTCGGTGGATGCGGGATTTTGGGGCCCGTTCTGTCTGGATTTGATGGCCTTTGTGCAAAACGTCGTCCCTCTTTAGATCTTTTCAGCTCATGTGTACAATCATCATCATCATCATCATCATCATGACAGTCGTCATCAGCATCATCCTTATGAGTGTTGAGTTATCTTTTTTTCTTCAGTCGGGCCGGTTTAGGGTCCAGATGTCCATTAAAACCATAAACCTTATTCTTATTCCGCTGCGATGCGTTAGGGACAGAAAGCTGAGAAATCGAGAATGGAGGACGCACTTCCATTTCAAACTGCGTCAGGAGACAATCAATTAAGCACCCCTCCCCATTTTCGTTTTAGACCGCTTTAAAACCGACTTTACAAAGAGTGTGTGGTTGGTGTGAAAGTAGTGACAGAAAAGCATGTGATGGGATGGGAAAAATGGCGAACTTGAAAGTGAAGGAAAAGCAACCAAAAACACATACGGAGCGATACAAGAGAGAGACACACACACACACACGGATAACAGATATTATATTGACGCTTAGTGTACAGCACGGTCCCTCCGAACGAGTGACGGAGTGACACAAGGGGCAACACACATACATACATATATACACACACACATAGAGGTACACACAGTGCACGGCGTCACGCGGCAACGCGGGCCACTGAGGACTTACTAATCATTATGGTGAAGGCGCTTGTCAAATGTCTTCGTACGCTGCCACTCGTGTTGGTACGCGCTCGACTACGGAAGAAGGTTGCGTGCGTGGTAGTAGTACTAGTACTGGTAGTAATGGTTGTAGTAGTTGAAATAGTAGTAGTAGTAATGGCAGTAGTAGTAATAGTAGTAGTAATATTAATAGTAGAAATAGTAATAATAATAGAGTAGTTGGAAATAGTCTCCCCTTTTTTTACCTTCAAAACGCACACACACACACACACAATCTCACTCTCACACACACGCACTCTTTCTCTCTCACACACACTCTCTCTCTCTTTCTTTCGCTCAGCCTCTCACACTGACTTACACCTTTCTTTGTAGTTTATCTTTTTTTTTTTTGTGTGTATGGTATGTGTTCCGTAAAGTGATAGAAAAAATAATCTCCCCGGATAATCTTGGTTCGGCGTACCGCGAGCACACTTTTCGGTCTCAACGCACACACACACACACACACACAGACACGCACGCGTTTATCTTGAACTTGAGCACTTGACAACTCTGTTTAGGTGCAGTTAGGTGAAAATTTGACAAAACTCGCTGCGGACATGCGGAACGGGATGGAAATCGTGGAAATAGGGGGCGGGGGGGGCACGCGGGGAGGCTGGTAGTCACATCAACGAGTGCGGTTGTTATGTAAAAGGCCGAGGCGAGACTAGCAAATCTTTCACCACGTTTCGGTGCACGCATACGCATTCAGAGACGCACACGCACTCGCGCACACACACACACACACACACAGACACTCACAAATCGCACACAAATTTCACACGCCCACAACAGTTCAACACCTGCTCTCAACACACGGAAACACTTGCGAAAGCGCACGGACGGAAAACTAACCTCGGCACTCGGTCTCTTCTGTTCTGTTCACTTCTTTATCTATTCGCGTTTACACCGCCACGATTGAAGAGTCCAACTGTACGAAAGCGAGGGATGAGGGGAGGATACTCAAGGGAGTGGCGGGGAGGCGACGCTTACACGTTCAGGGTGTGCTGAGATGCTACAAAGAAAGGAACCACCACCCAAACTCTTCTGTGTCTGTCTGCATGTGTGTGTGTGGTTCACTACACGTTTAGTGTACTACTGAGAAGGTGTTCGGGGGGAAGGCAAGCCTACTACAACACAACGGGAGTCTGCGGCTATGGCAACTATGGGATAGAATTTTCCTCCGATTGCTGCGATACGCGCCCGTGTCGGCCCCCTTGGCAGCACAAAGGATTTTCTTCTCGCGTTTTTTTTTTGTGCAGCCTGCCGGAAAGGACTGTGCGGGGGGAAGGAAGGTGGGGAGAGGGATGGTACAAATTACGACCGTTTCGGGAAGATGGAAGTGTCCTCTAGCTGTTGGAGGATGCTTCGTAGTGCCCTCTCCTGCAGCGATGGGGTGGGCTTTTTTCTCGCATAAATATCCGTTTTAAATTGTGCACACACACACACACACACACACACGTACGGAACAGAGCCTGATGTCTTCAATTTGCTTGCAAACTCCCGCACACACAATCACACATACCAGGTACACACACACACACACACACACACACCACACACACACACACACACACACACACACGCTCGTTCACGCACCGTGGAATAGCAATAGCAAGCAATATAGAGGAAAAGAAACCCCGAGGGAAAGCACACATACGACGCTAGAAAAAGCACACGACACACGTCCTGTTAGTCGACCGTGGTGACTGACTGAACTGGAAATGGGATCTGCTCACGTTTTTGCACGCGCGTGCCGTACTATCGCGAGCGGGCGAGCGAACGGATGAGCGAGCGAGCGAGCGAACGAACTCGCGTGATGGAAAAAGCCGATCCTTGGGCGCCCTCTGACGCCTTGGAGTGGTGTGTGGTTGGGGTCGACCGAGCACCGGGTTACCACCGGGTTAGCAACGCTTTGCCCGTGCAGCAGTGGCGAGCATGCCTCCACCGGTCCAAACTCTCTCGCGAGCAGAGTAGTAGTCGGCAGACCGAACGGGATGAATCTCTGCTCCCGGAGCGAAAGCGGAAGAGATTGTACTTTTCGCGCACTCCCGCCCCGCTGGCTCATTTGCACAGCATCCTTGATGGAGCAGCCGGCGAGCTTTCGAGAGGGCAGTGTTGCCAGATCGGTACTGTGTGGCGGCTGTATGACAGCCGATTGAAGTGCAGGAAGATAAGCGAGGCTCAACATTTTAATCAAAAATAGCCCAAAGCTGTCTTTAAAAGTTTAAAACAAAAGGATAGCCGTGCTCTTGTTGTATTTTGTGTGTAAAAAGAACATGTTTCGCTACAGCTGAGGATGATGCTAAAGCTCCGTTAAACTTGAAAGCTACGTATGGAAGCTCCCAAGTTTGAACGGGTCGGTTGAAAACTGGCGTGCAAGCTTGCGTGATAGTTTCCATGTTCGAATGTGAGAAAATTTAAAAATTTGACCGTTGACGGTTGGGGCTTTAAATGAATTTAATTTTTTTAATTTTTTTAATTTCGATGCTGCATAAGCTTAGTGTAAATATGATTTTTAGTTTGTGCTTTTCTAATTTACACAAAATTTTCACACAAATTTCGAACATTTTAAGATTTACAAAGAAAAATGCATAAAACTCAACCCTCTTTTTTAAAGTAATAAGTATTTCTAGTTTATTTCAACATTCGTTCCTCGCTTTCTCTCGCTCTCTCTCTCTCTACCTCTCACACACACACACGCCAACAAACTCATTCTTTTTTTGTTCTACTGACAATCCGCCGCACAATCCAAACCCACCTTCCCTACAGCGATACGCACACCTATATTTTTGCTACAAACGCTTCTCCGATAGCTTTTCTTCCTTTCCCTTCCGATAACATTCGCGCTATATTATTATCCTTATCCGAACTAATTTGCAGCGCACGTGCAGCGCAATGTACGAACATTCCAAACCTAACTTAATTTGTACAAAATGGCGATAAAAAGTAACTAAACACAAAAGAAATGGGGGAAAAAGGGGAGGAAAGAAGCAAAACACAAAAAAAAGTTAAGCTAATGAAGTATTAAAGATGAATGAAAAATTAACATCCACACACATACAAACAGCACTTCGAAAAGAAAGAACCAAATTGTGTATGTGGAGCGATAGAAGCCAAAACTGGAAAATTACAGAAGTATAAAGGACTTAGCTAATATTGTTGATGTTTCAAAGTTTTTGTTGTGTTTTTGTCTCTGTTGCCATCAAGTCAATTCACTACCCCTCCCAATAGCTAAACAGCACCAGAACAGAACAGCAGTTAAAGTGCTAGTTTTCCACCGTGTATCGTCTCTCTCCCTCTCTCGGGGAAGCTTTCCTGAACACATACGGCTTTTTGTTTGTTTGTTTGCTACTTTGCGACATTCATTTGCTCACAGCTCCATCTTGTTTTGCTTGCTTGTTTTGTGGTTTTTATGGTTCGTTTCATGAAGCGCTCTTTATACTTTCCTATCCTTCTATTCAACGTGCTCCGATGCCTTGTTTTCCCCTTTTTTTACTTTTCCATTTGTCTGTTTTTGTTTTTGCATTCACTCATAGCATTGCTTATTAGTTTTTAGTGTAATTTTTCTCTTCTTTGTGTGTTGCTTACGCTCTACTGCTTCTCTGCGTACTTAGCTGTCGATTCTTTACACTTGCGTGTGTTTACATTAACTAAATTGCACATTGATGTTGTTTGTTTGTTTTTTTTTGCATTTCATTGTAAAAATTGCAACATTAAACAAAAAATCGAAAATAAACAAAAAAATAGCCCTTGAAGGCTTGAAGAACAGTGGCATGGATGGTTTTAATGGATGTTGATAATAAGAGTGCGACCCTTCACGATCAGTTCCTCCCTACAGCTTCCGTATTCCCATTATAAGCGCTTGTGTTGTCCTACTCTTTTAGATGCCTCTTAGCTCATAACTGACGATTCTTTACACAATTTACTTTACTGCTTTAATTCCTGTTTCTAACAATGTAACCCCTTTGCTGCAGCACGCGTTAAAGCTACCAAACGAAATATTACTAATTACTGTACACTACCACTACCTTCTTGCAGCTCGTAAGCGTACACCACAATAACTTATCATAGATACTGTGGGGGAGAAGGAGGGAAGGAGGGGGGGGGGGAGTGTTTGACAAAAAATCGGTTTTTGCAATCAGAATGAGCAAAGGAAACAAAACCAAAAGGAATCTTAATGGTGTTTTCTTGAAATTTTCCAAACGGGTTTTTCTCCCATTTTTGTGTTTGTTTTCAATTCACATACACGCGTGAAACAACACACACACGATTATTTCTCTTACATTACAGTGTGTTAGATATTTATGTTGCAGTTTTTTTTATGTTCTACGCTCCCACTTCCCCCTCGCCATTCAGCCTAAGTATGATTTGAATTTAGATTTATTAACTCTAGAACACTATCCCTCTCTCTCACACACACAAACGGACACGCGCCCATACACACTCGCCTTATCTATGCAAGAAATTATGTTACGCTTATTTCACTTGTGTCTCGCCTAAATCCTAAAGCCGTACCACTAGTGTCCCGAGAGTTTTGATCACACAACTGGGACTACCATTTACGGATGTTCGTCCGGTATACACTACCTTCATCTAGCAAAACAGCCATTTATATGTATCTGTGTATGTGTATGTCTAGTTTTTTTTTGCAGCTATATGCACCATTTTGCCCTATCGGAAACTACTACAGCTAGTCTGTGCAATCGTACCTTACGATCGTTTATCGTCGCTCTTCAACACCTTTTCGTAGAGTAGCAATGCGCGTGAATCAACTAGCGAGAAAGAAAACGACAAACGCACCAACACCGGCCCTGTACACAAACCTACACGATAATGAGTGTGAGTGCGTATGTGTGTAAAGGGGATGAACTCTCGGGGGATGTTTCTGTTTTAACAGGCTAGCAAGAATCGTACTAAGTCGACAATATACATATAGCGCTGTTTGCTTGTGTGTGGTGCAATAGCTTTCTTTCTCGTGCGACGTGCGCACACACCCCTACCGTCGAGTACAAATAGAAGATTTTGTTGTTTTCTGTTTTGTTTTCCCTAATGGCACTGGCAATTTATTGGATTAGAAGTTCTACACCGATTAATGTGTACCGTTTTAGCTATGATTCTCGCTGCACTCGCTGCACGCTCACACACCATGCACGACCCGCTCGCCATCGTATCGTCAGCATTCCATGGGGCTACGGCTGCACTCGTTTAGTGATCGAGATGAAAATGGAGAAGTTTTCCTTTGCAATGGAAATTTCTATGCTGATTTGGTGCTTTTTTTATATCACCAAACAACCAAGCGTTCGTGGTAGTAGCGTGTTAAGTAGCGAGAAGAAGCTTGTGCAGCCATCGCTTGAAAAACGACCAATACGGGGCGGGCGGCTGGGAAGGGCCTGTCGGCGAAACAGATCGTTGTACCAAAACCAGAGCACGGAGTATATATATATATATATATAGCTTAGCTTAACAACCTATATTGTCGTCACGTATGTACAGTTTCTTCTCCTAATTGCTACTCGATAAGCTACGTTTGATTATTATATACGTATGTTTATGGGTTTCATACTTCGCAAAAGCTTATTCTGTACACTATCGGGCGGTCGCCTTCAAAAGAACGATTCAATTATCCCCGCCCCAAAAAAAAAAAATAATAATAAACGAAACGCACAAAAAAAATAATTAAACAGTACTATTATAACAAGATAAGATCAGGTTTTTAGTGTTTAGTCATAACAAAAAAGGTCGTAAAAGGAAGACCAATAAACAACTTTCAGTTGAGTTTTCACACAGCGCGGAAGTATTGTGAGTGGGGAGGGGCGGCTTAAGGGAATGGGAAGGCTGACTTAACTAAACCAGTGTTTGTCACCCTTTTCCCGGTGCAGCGAGTTTGTTGCACACCTGCGCAATGTTGTTAGTTATTAAACGGTTAAACAATTCGTTTCGTACACAAAAAATCAAATCAAATAAAAATTCAACAAACAATTTAACAATGCTTTGATGAGATGTCACTACCAGGAGAGGGAGAGAGAGAGGAAAAAAAACACAAATAAATCCGTAAATCTTAGCCCCTACTTTAGTTAAAGAACGAACGAAACAAACAAAAAACAACTCCTTCTCTCGCTTACTTTGTGTGTGTGCGTGTGACTTTTTGTTGTTGTGGTTGCGCATCTTAAAACAATGTACTAAGCTGCTCCTTACGCTACAGCTTAGAGCTCGACATAAGGATAGCTGCGTGTAGGTACTAAGGTAAAAACTATTGCAACTAACGCTACTCTACTGCTATCGCTCCTACTATCGCTCCTACTACTAATCAACTCTACCTGTTACTCTATCTTGTTTACTAGCCTTCGCAGTCATTCACACAAGAGACTCCATTCATTCTCTCGCCCTCTCTCTCGCTCTCTATCTCTCTCTCTCTCTCTCTCTCTCTCTCTCTCTCTCTCTCTCTCTCTTTCTCTCACACACTTACGCTCTCGCATACACTATATTTACAATAAAAACAAAAAGCTTGGCTTGTCTGTTTAATTTCTCATTTTGCAGAGCCTTTTTCCTCCGTTCGTTCTCCCCGTTTCCGGTACGATCACGTGATCAGCAAAGCGATGGTGTTGTTGTTCAGCACTTCCCACGTGAGTCGTTTCGGTCGTCGGTGTTTTGTTTTTATTTTCTTCTCCCCCAATCGGCAAGCTGGGCTTTTCTTTCAAGGGGATGCAATCTAAAAGAAGAGAGAAGAAAGTGGAAATTAAATCAGATGATTTTGGAGAGCAAAAAAACAGGTCACAACGGTCAAATTTGAATTAATGATTCATGGAAATAGAATAAAATTCATAATAACATTCTCCTTTATAATAAACCTTTTCCACGTTCAAAAAGTGTCTTCAAATTTACTCAAAAATGCCCCCGCCATCAGCACCCTAATTCAAAAATCTCAAGTTCGTATTGCGAAACGATCCTCCCTTTGCTCTCATGCAGGCTCCAGCTCCATTGAGCAGCATCCACTTGTGTTTGAGACTATCGATTGAGACTATCGCCTCCGGTACCGCTGGTGCTGCTGCTTGTACCACACGCCGAGCGCTTTATAGGAATTTCAATCACTAAGCTGCCGGTGTGACGGTGGACGGAGGACGGTCTGTCGTCTGCTGCAGTCGTGCAGCAGTGGATTGCAATCTGTAGCCTTTTAGCTTACCGTTTCATTGAACGTGAACAGAAGTGGTGTGCTTGACACAGTGAAGATTATACCTTCTTCACGCTTTAGCAGCTCCCTTGACCTGACACTACGTGACACATCCGTGTCTCCTTAACCCCCGTGCAAGAAGTGATTTCAATACGAATGACAATCGACTCAATGGGGTAGCGGCTTCCGCCCAATGTATCCACACACACGCGGTACCAGCGAGCACTGCTCTCGATAAGTGATCCACTACATCTATCCAGCACGCGAAGGTGCAGAAGATGTTGGCAACGGCGAGGATGATGATGATGATGATGGACGAAGTTTCGTCAAATATTCATCACCCATATCTCGAACGGGATAATACACTCCCACCCCCCCCCCCCCTCCGTGTATCCGTCGATCACCATCAGCGTCTCCTTTAAGGATGATGTTGATATCTGACAGTTACGACAATGCTTCGGCGAAAAGGTTCGGTTCGCGCTTCCGAGATGTGGTGGCAATCTCTGCCCTCGTAATGAACAACCGAGCCAGTTAGTGGAGGAAGAAGTTTCCCGAAATGTCTTCCCAAATTTGATGTGTTTTGTCATATTTTCGATGCGCTTTTTTTGGTACACAATCGTGATTGCCATCGCGCGCGGGCTGGCTTGTCGTGATCGAGGTGTGACAGGAATAAGTTTCGATTATGGAATGATTAAATATTCATTCACCTTTCCGCCACACCACAAATCGGTTCGTCCTGTGTACTCGACGAGAGTTGCTTTCTTTTTCTCTCTCACTTTCGTACAACTTTTTCCCTGTTTAGCGCGGTACGTATATGAGCGAAGGAAAAGTTTTTCCCTTCCCTCCTACGATTTCTACTCATTTTTCTTAACCAACCCACACACACACACAACCCGCTGTGATGTGATGTGCTGCTCACTGTGACATGACACGGGGCTGATTTTGAAGCCCTTTTTTTCTTGGCCTGCTTTACGCGAATCATCGCTAAGGCAACACCCACGGTCGTTGAATTTACAAGAGAGAGAGAGAGAAAGAGAGCAAAAAAGAACGACCTGTTTCTTTGCGGTTAATGAAAGCGTGATAATATCGTTTGTGCGCAAATTTGAACTTTCTCGTTTGCGCGGGCGTGGGGAACAGCCTTATTGGGTTTCGCTCAATTCGTTCATGAAGATTTAATTTGATAAGACTTTTCACGGGAAGAGAGGGAGGGGGGGGGGGGGTGGCGGAGTGAGAGATGAGAAGCGATTGCTTTTATGCATTGAAGCGCCGCCACTGCTTACAACAACCGCGCACAGCACACAAAAGGGGTTTTTATAAAAAATAGATGAAAAAAGAGATGAGGACGAAGAATGCCGGGAGGATGAAGAAAGATGTTCGAAATCGGTTCATAAGATTAGAGAGGATGGTTTTTCTGAGATTTTCGTTTGTGTGGCATTGATTAAACGGAATTCTTAAAACGTTCCTATTCGCTCCTCAATTCCGAGCTTTTTGCGATATAAAACCACAGAATTGAATCATCAAGAAGAAACACTTGTAATGTCACGCTGTGATTTTAACTTAATTCTTAAATAATATCTATTTATCTAGAATTAATTCACATCAACACAACAGTAATGACCATAGAGGTGGAAATTAATTGTATTATATTAATGCACAATAAATCATATCTTAATTAATTAAAATGTATTCAACAAAAGAGCCAAAAAGGAAGCCCCCTCAGTTGAAATCCCAAAGGCGTCAAATTCGAGGCCCTCAAATAATCACTCCCCTCTCTCCTACCTACATCTCAACTAATCCTACATTGATTCATCCCTTCACACACATCATTATCTCGGCATTCATGAACGGCTACAACAAGAGAGCGAAAGGCAAAAAAAGGACGACACCACCATCCCATCATTATGCCAATGCTGGATCCCCCGTTTGATTTTATAGGTGTCCTTAAGCCAGCAGGCAGCGTACAACACGAAAAGAACAGCCTTTCACAGACACACTGGGAAGGTGGGTCGGTCTGGCCTCTTCATTACGCTAATCGGTCCCATCCATAAAGTGTCGGGGCAATGGGAATCGCACGCGTCAGAAGTCGGAAGTATGATGCGCGGCCCCCGATGATGATGAGAAGCACTTTCGCCTCGCCGTGCAAATGTACCAATGACCATCATTTCGATTGCCGACGGTCCGGCACAGAAGCTTCCATGCGTCACACACATACTCTAACGACGACGAGGACGGATATAAGCCGCAATAGCAAAGAAAACTGGCGATGAAAGTGAAACGACGACTCCCGGGGGAGGGCCTCCTTCTGTGTGCCCAGTGTGGCGGCATGGTCAACGAAAGCATAAGGATGCCAGCAGCTACAACAACGCCCCAAATTGATACAATAGGAAACGTATACAATTATTTATCCTTCCACCGCACATGACCACCCAGCCACCAGCAGCCTCCGAAGGACAGAGAAACATTGAGCGGCATCTGATTTCCGCCCGATTTGTGCTCTCGACTGCAATGAACCAGGGGGGCGGAGGGTGGCATCCTGCTAACTGCAAACATTTATATTAGATCCAATTGATTCTTGTACCTTCTCCTGCCTCCCTGCCACCAGTCCGGTGGTCCACCCCCCTTCACGAGAGGCTAGGATTCGGAGGCAAGTACTTGAAGTACGTGGCACCGAGAGAACGACCGTCTGCTCGGCATGTCCAATTGCGTCTGTCTCGGTCCATTCATCCCTTTTCTGTGTGTCTTTCCGCTCTCTCTCTTTCTCTCTGTACATACCCATCCCGTGGCAAAGGATGATCTTGTACGTTTGTGTTCGATGAAGCAAATTACCGTCAACCGTTTGTCGATTCGATTGCTTTCACTGGGGGAAAGTCGTGGACGTGGACGTGAACGTTTCCTTTTTGGTTTGTGGTGTTGCTACTGCTACTACTGCTGCTACTGCTTGTGTGTAAAGACATTCCTTTTTCTGTGAAGGACAACCACAAAAGAGGACGACACTTTACGTCCCCTCTCCCCTCTCTGCCAGGCGGCGGACGAAGTGTAGGAAAGGCAAATTGGCCATTGAGCAGGGCGGCAACAGCGAGAGCATCGATTTCATTGTCCGTCCTCGTGGCGTGGCGTCATCGAGTGGCTTATCTCTGGTGACCCGGAGAGTCGGTTCGGTGTAGGTCATCCGGAAAATGGGAGCAGAGGGTAGATTACTCGGTCGGTTGGCACAAAAGTTGCCTCATTGGTGTGGTGTGTTTAAGTTTATTTAAATAAAAAAGGTCATTTTGTGACATGTTTTTGAATCCCTTTTGCATTCCACTTTAAGCTGGAAAAGGGGAAATTAATTCCTTAACACCACAAACGCTGATTCCAGCAAACCGCACTGTTCGATTTTCCTCCCTAATGCCTGAAACCACAGGAATGAAACTATTCATTGGTGCACCGCACTTGCTCCAGTTGGCACAGCGATAGCGGAAGCGGACATACTTAACCAGTGTTCACAGCCACTTGCCGTCAGCCAACCAGCGAACCATAATACTGCTAACAACGCCACCAGGATCTTCGGCCAAAAACGCTTTCGACTCAGCAGTTGTGCTCAAAGGACGACGCTGCCTTAGGAAATGAAGTGAAGTGAAGTTGAAAAGCATAATTTATATCATCACACTTTCACCATCACCGCGCGCGCTCCTCTGTGAGTGGTACAACACACACCACGCATCCTTCGTTTGGAAGTAGGGAATTGAACACAAAAAATAAACGGCACAAGGATGTGAAAATCACTCGAAATCGTTTCGCTTTTCATGTCGCATTTAGCGGTCACAGAGAGTCAGGCGAAAGAGCAGCAGCTTAAGCCTGGGAAGCGTATCGATGTACAGCGCTTTGTACAGGGATGTACTGCCCCCGGAGGAGGAGGAGGAGGAGGAGGAGGAGGAGGCGGAGAAGGTAAGAGAATGCAGTCGACGGCAAGTTGTTGCGTTGTTGGGGTAATTGGGTAGGACTAACGGGCGCCACCGGCACCGAGCGACCAATTCAATGAATCATTTTGAATTTTTGTTACGTCTTGCAAAGAGAAGCACACGCAGAAGCAATCGGTCGGTGGTGTTGGAGTGTTGGACAGGGAATGATTTCTTTTAGATTCACTTTTTCTACTGGTTGTTTCCCTTGCTGAAGAAAACGCCAAAAATTCGCTTCTTTTGATAAGGCTAAAACGCGCACACAAAAACGCAACAAGTTAATGGTGAGCAGTTTGTTGGTTTCCTTCTGCCTATTGGGTGTGTTGGCGACCAGACCTCAGACCAGGACACCAATAAAGTGCTCATAATATCGTTTTTGGTCGTTTTTGGAACGGCAGATTGGGCAAGGAAGTACCCATTATAGGGAGAGAGAGTCAGTGCCAACAACAATCGAACAATCGGTTGTACATTTTCAATTACAAAAGGGGACTCACCACCCCTATTTAAGTGTAATTGAAAGGAAATTGATCGATCGGAGTGGAAAGGGACAAGCAGAGCAAGCGTTCTGCGGAGTTTCTTTGGAACATTTTAGTGTGAAATAAATTGAATTCCACGCTCTTAAATATGATATATTGGGAAGTAGTAGAGCAATGTCAATAATTTTGGAACTTCTTCTACTTGGCGTAACGTCCTAAGTGGACTTTGTGGCTTTCGAGACTTATTCAGTACCATGCAGGCAGGATAGTCAACTCTATCTATGGAAGAGACGATCTATTCTAGAGTTGAACCTACGGCGGACATGCAATCGGATCCTTCAAGTTGACAACAGTATCACGGGACCGCTCCACGTGGCTTGATCAGCACTTAGTATCTTCTTGATGTTAATTATCGCAAGCACTGTAGCGAAATACTATGCCCAAGTCACTAATAGGCTTTGTCATGTATGTCCTGTTGGTTTACTAGTTTAATAGGATAGTTATTCCTGTTCATAGAGACCTCATTTCATATGAGTCACGCAGGGAACGCCTTCGTCTTTCGGTTAAATCGTACGACTTGATAACTGTGACGCAAATAAAAGACTGACATTGCAGTTCTTCTTCAAGCAACAGGATCTACTAAAAGATTCTCCTTACATCCAGGCTCCATCGCATTAACATCCCGTAAAACTGTTGCTCCAATAAAAATTGAATGTCCTTTTCTTGCGTCGCCACAACAAAAAAAGCCCATCAAAAACTTCCATCCAGTCACGACGCGATAGGGTTGTTACCCTTTCCTTCGATTCACAATAAAACTTTACTACTTCCTATGCTCGCGTGGCCCGTAGTAGTAGTAGTAGTTTCACTCCCCATTCCCCACACACCACCCTCCCCTCAAAGACTCCATATTATGCTTATGAGCTGAATATGTGAAGCGGAAAAGAATGTGTCTGCCTCTAATCCACAAAAAAGCCCTCTCCCCCTTTCATAAGGATAGAGGCTTCCCAGGCGCCACCGAGTTTAACTCTATCGTTTGGGGGGGCCACAGCGAACCCGATGGGGCGTATATGATTGGAAAATAAAAACTCCTCCACATCCCTCCAAAACAAAAAGGGAAAATCTAAATCATAACATTAGATGGGCTTGGAGTTTGAGCTTGAGCTTTGCGCGTCGTTTTACTAGGACATTGGGTAGGGGGGGGGAGATGCCAAGATGCGATCCTGCTGGCCAACAAACGGTTTGCGTACGTCAGCAGCACCGTTTTATTGAATAAAAAGTGATTTAAACTTTTTTTTTGCCACTTTGGGTAGAGAGAATGGCCACAGGCCGCGGGTTCTTTTCGCAACTTTTTATTGACTTCGTTATCGTCGGGGTCGTCATCTTTATCGTGACGCCTCGCTTCCTCCTCAGTCGCCACAATAACTCGGAAGATTTCCCACTCTCTTGTGATTCCCTTGGCATACTGTCAATGTAAAATACAGTAAATTTTCCAACTTCAATCAAGAGATCACAGAGACAGAGAGAAATAAAGGAAGTACTGCTTAAAAAATGCTTCAATTCCTGGATCCTTCCAAACCCCACCACTTCATTCCACTCCCCGGCAGTGTCGGAAGGGGGAGGTCCGTAACGAGAGAGCATGAAGTTTTTAGACTAATTTGATAAATGTGATAAATGCTGTCCCGCTCACCGGTGACAGATTGTCCTTGCGGTGATTTAATTATTTTCGGACCGGTCTTGTGATAAGAGAAGCACACCAACGCGCTTTCCTCGTGAGCTTGCAAGTGACTCCTTGTCCGTGGTTGTTGGGAAAACGACCACTTCTGCTTAGGTTTCCTTTCCTATTTTTTTCCCCTCCACTGTTGCTTCTACTTGAAACAGTGCCCCGAAGGTTGAGTTTATTAGCTGTGTGCAAGCTTGACGTTTTGCATACCAATTGCCGCGCGTCCACATTCTGGGTGGTGGTACACAAGAATTTCATAAAACTCTCACGACCTTCCTCCTGTGCACCGGTAGTGCTCTCCACAGGAAGGAGCTGCTGATAAGAAGCTAACGGTGCGATCCCGTGTTTGCTGCTTCTTCTTCGTACCGCATGCTGCACACCCCAAACAAAACCGGTGATGATTGTTCACGTTATGTCAATCAAATTATTCCATTATTTCCCATTGCCTGCCAGCCCAAAACGTCTTCACTTACACAACAGCGGTGAGAGATGGTGGTGGTGCCACCGCTTGCCACTGTAGCCGGCGAAGGAGGAAATTAATTTAACGTCCAATTTGGCAGCTAAATTGATGGTTTTGATGTGCATGTTTGCAAAGCGGCATTTTGCAGCACAAGTTCCAGGGAAAATCGGGCCAATTGGGGGCTCTCCCTGTCGTCCTAGCAGCAGCGAAGGAAAGCCCCGGCGGCTAATGCCATCACTGCCAACGAAGCTCCGTTGATGTGATTTGTGTTTTGAATTGTGTCTTTTTTTTTAAGGAACGCTTTCTTTTCAGGAACAATTAGCTGGACGACCTAAAAGATATCAAAATAGGTAGAATTAGGATGTTGGACTTTGAAACTCAATACCACAGAGAGAGTGTGTGCTCAACCTCCTGCTGAACATTTCACCTTCAGGACTACCTTTACAAATATTATGAAACATATCGCAACGGTCATTCCTTTTCCTTCGTTTTTTTTACTCATAAATTTAACCACATTCCAAACAGAATAGCAGCGCGAAAGGCAATAATAACCGGTACACAAAACGACTTCCAGTGCTGCTGACAGAACGAACACACACCAACGAAAGTCGAAGAAAGTGATGCCATTTTAATACCATGCCCGGTGTCTTGTAAAACATACCACCAATAAACCACAACCACCACCGCCATCATTTACATCTCATATGATCACTTTCACCAAAAACCCATACCATCAACATATAGTTATTGTCCTCCCGCCAGAACGACTAAGTGCTTGTCATCGCCCATCATTTGCTGCTCTATTGCTCTGTGATGAAATGCTTTTGCCCTCCAAAAAAAAAGAGCGAGAAAACTCTTCTCCTATGAGCGCTGCTGTCTCCTGCTTCTTCTTCTAGAAGGTGGTGGCAGTGCCGGTGGTGGTGCTGCGAGGTTTACTACTTTTGCGTAATGGTAAAGTTCGTTATTGTACCCACTTAACGGTTGACTTATTGCTGGCTTCCTCCCCCTACCCCACCGGGGCAAGGACGGACCAAACCAAACCAAACGCGTTTGGCGCACACAATTTGTGTACGAAGGTTTAGTAGAGCGGGGTATTCGATCTGTTTGGTGTTGTTATGTGTGGTGGTATGTGTCCCGTCTGCCATGGGGATCATTTTCATGCTTCATCTTGCAAAAAGGGGGCGAAGCAGGAGCAGCGGGTTGTAAAGTTTACGAGCATGATTTTATCGTTGAGCAAATTTAAAATGAATAAAAAAAACCGGGCAGGAGATAGATTCTGCTCAGCTTGGTGTAGCTTGGTGGTGGCCGTGGATGATGGTGTTTCCTTCCCAACTGGTTCTTTTCTCCCTTTGATCAACTCACACACTGTTGCTGACCGTAGTAGATGGGTCAAACGTTCAAGTCTTATCGGAAGAATGGCAAAGGTGTTACGTATTTTTTCCCAGCAATACACACGCATGCATTTCAATTGATTTCAGCAAAGCTTAAGCCGTTTGATACTAAGAAACAAAGCATTATCAAGGGGGGGGGGGGTCACACAAGTCCTTCCCGCAGGAAGCGTTTCTTCCCATTGTCACACAAAAAGTCTCAGCAAGCAACACTTCCGAGCGGCGGGACACACATCGTTTCTGACACACATTTGCCACCAACGTAAGCAGATCGGCTTAACTTAACAATAGAAACAAGTGCAGCAACAACAACAACAACAAAAACCCGGAAAATCCGTGAGAAGTGTTTCTCAAAGCAATGCGAGTGGCAGTAGCAACGCAACGCTTTTCTACACGCGGATACACACAGCAAAAGAAACGATATGATGAGCGGTGCTCGATTGCGAGTGCTCCCCTTCCCATACTCATCGCTTTTTTCCATCGTCCTTTTCGTGTTGTGTAAGGAGGAAAGATTGTTTCTTTCGTCTTACACTTTGTTTTGTACAATTCTTTTTTTGCCAGCATTGCAACCCCTGGCAACTGTTTGCTGTCATCTCGATAAAATAAGGACCAAAGGCTTCAGAGAAACTCATCCGAAAGGGCGAAGGGCCGCGCAGCCCTTTTGACTTGACGGCGCGCGAAAGGGGTGATGAACGACAGATAAATAGATAACATGGTTCAGAGGGGGAGGCTGATGAATGGCATGCTTCCAGGGACTAGGAAGTTGGCAGTATTCTTTTGGGATTGGTAAAACGAAGTCATTTGTCTTTAGTTTTGCACAAGCTCTATAAAGCTTGTAGAACATACAGGGATAAAAAAGATTCAAATTAAATTAAAGTTTGCAGTTGAAATGAAGCAAGTAGTACACGGTTGTGGTTTTCATCAGTCAGTTCAACCGTTTGCCAAATTTAAAAATATAAAATAAAGAGGCAGAGTTGAATATTTAATCAAATATACAAACATCAACACTTGTTGCACAATAAATTCCGTCCAAAAACTGACCACATGATGGCACAAAAATCGGCATAAAACAAACTATCCTACAGCAACTAGTACACTACACAGTACGTACGATGGCAACAGGATGCGGAATAAAGGATTGCAGCAACCGCAACGCTATATGGACGGGGAGCTATCGGACGGAAACAATCTGTAAACAAACACTTATTTTGTTGCCATGTCGTGTATCTTTCGCCTGTTCCTTTTTTCTGTAGTGCCCTTGCCTATCAGGATCTAATCTGAAAGGGAGATGGATGGATGGATGGATGGTTGGGGGTAGCGCGTGCAACAAGTAGCAACCGACAAGAAACCCTCCCAACTGTCCATCGCATATACCACACACCGCCACGAGTAGTGTAAAAACCATTCCATTCAAAAAATAAGAAACAAGCGATTTATTTTATACACAAAATCGCGCGCAGCAGCATTTGAAAATATAAAAATATAAATCACGAATGAAATATTTTCGATTTCAAATCTAGCAGCAGCAGCACCATCAGAGAGCTGGCCGCAACAAATGGGTTAATTTTCGTATGCAAAAATGGGAGTTTGGCCAAATAAAAGGCGTGCTAGCTAAGCTCCGCGCGTCGTCATGAATAAATTGAGCTGTTGTTGTTGTTGTGGTATTTCTAAAGTCATTTTATTCCGATCGGGTGCTGCCAATAGAAGTGGCAGTTGTAGTGGGTGAAGAATTGCAATGATGCACTGAGATATTAAATTTAGATTCACGGAATTAGCATTCATTTCGCGACTAGTTCTGGTTGGACACAGCCGGGCGGTGCATTCAGTTTTAGTTGAGTAGAGTGTGTCTATTGGAGACATGAATTGAATTTTCTCATTTTTTATTTAGAAGCAAAACAGTGATGTCAAATTCATTCCAAAAAGTGCCCCTCCAATTTTATGAATGTAATTAACAATAATTCCCTCTTTATTGTAGGCATATTTTTGTATCACGCGCTCTCTTTTTTCTCGTAAAATTGCAACGAGGAACACTGTTAACAAAATAAGAAAAATATGCCCTCAATCAGCTTCTCTTCCCCTCACTCTTCACCTTCCCATGCTCACACTACTGTTTAATTAAAATATCAAAGTACTTTTGATGATGCGTCGTGCCCGAGGATCAGAAGCACCTGCTGGAAGCGATATGTTCTTCCGAGCTTGCGTAATTGAGTCTTTTTTAATTAATCTCTTTAGCACATCGTACAGAAGACGTTGGGCTTTTATCTGCCCCCCCCCTCCCCTCTCCCTCCCTCTCTTACTTCGCAACATAAAAATAGCAACGTCGCTAATATGTTTCTCGCTACACGATATGTACAACGCACTCGCGTTCGTGCGTAATGTTAGACGACCACATTAGGCGCACAAATCAAAGCAGCCAGAGGCTCACCTTTCAAAGCAATCCACACGGCGAGCAGAGGAGGGGGGGGGGGGAGGTGGTGAATAATCTCTGGCAGGGGCGGAGGGGTTGGCACTGCTAAGATGTCTTGAGCGGAAAAGAAAGAATGAAATTGAGCCGTAAACGGTACCACCTTCCACCAGCCCAGATTGAAGCAAGAAGCTGCCGCCGGCAAGCCTCGTACCTGAAGAAAGTAGATTATTCACAACAGCGCAAAGACTAGGTAGAAAAATAGGCGCCGACCGGCTTTTCTGAGCGCACCACCCCCTGGTCCAGGGGCCGTGCAATTGAATGAGGTTTAAATGATGCTCCTCTCTCTCTCTCTTCGCAAAAGTTCACAAGTCTTTTCTCGGAAGCACCATCAACGGCAATAGTAGTGAATTGTTGAAGAGATGGCATGGCAAGAGTACTTGTTTTAAATTCAATTGGCTTGGTCGCGTACTTGCAAACCGTACGGTTGCAACGACCGGCAGGCAGGAGACCGATAAGTAGCGCCCCGGTGCTTTTCATCTCCAGTGATTGACATAAGACCAAGGCGCGGCGGTAGCACAACATACCGAATAATATTGCTTTGGAAAGCTTCGGTTCTGGGAAATGCGTTACTGCGGGAGAAGGAACTTTGCGTACGTACGTTCCTCGAAACATCCAAAGGGCTTACATGCGTACATGGTAACAATTTATTTGTAATTTTCAAGCTAATTTCTTTTAAGCTGCAAGACAAATATGTTTTAAAGGTCAAACTGAGGAGAAACTTTAAATTAAATCAACGGGAATTGTACAAAATGTGGAAATGTTTCAAATAAATAGCCGCTTCTTCCCTTGTATTCTTTAATTTACGTAAAAAAGAAAGTCAACAATTATAAAATAGCTTTAGATTGTTTATACTTTTTCTTCAAACTCTCGAAACAAGCTGCAGAAAGTAAACGGACGGACACCAGCCAAAAAGAAACCTTAATTCATCAACACATTCACCACCAAGTCTTGTTTTATGCATATAGATGCACATCATGTTCGGTTGGGCGGAGCGAAACGAATTCGGGATGGAAGATTCCACCACCAGGCACGGGTGAGCAAGCAAGCAAGCAAGGAAGCAAGAGAGCACAATCAGGAGAGCGGGAAAAAAGAAAAACATTCCATAATCTTGTATTCTCCAACGAACCGTATGGTTTTTGCTAGGCGCACCACCACCGATATTACAACCACTGCTAGGGTAGAAGTGGAACCTCATTCATCCCTCTCATCCGACCCACGTTGGGAGCGCCCGAGTTTGATGAAACATAATTTCTTGCATAATTTATACTAATCGCCAATCCGTATCCTTCCAGCTCACTTGCTGGGGCTCCTTTCGTACGCGCCACGCTCGCTTAAAAGATCAATCAACGCAGCGGGTGGGCAAAGCTTCGGCCCACACCACACCACCGGGGGGTTTTCCACGGAACGACGAGGGAGGGTGGTGGTAATGAGATGCCGCGGCCGTCGATGACTTGACGCCCGGCGACTTCTTGCACACTGCTGCACGGACGGGGCTTGTGGTAATCGTTCATCTTCGGTGGCCACGCTTGACTGACTGGCACAAGACGACGCGCCAACTTGATGTTTTCTCGCGCGCGCTACCGAAGGACATTCGATCGAGGTTAGGGAGCGGATGGTGGTAGAGTGGGCGGGTGTGTGATTTCTGCTGTTAGCTGCCAGCACATAATTAAAGGTTGAGGTGCGAGGAAGCAGTAAGCAACGGTTGTACACGAGAGATGAGGGCAAACTCTGATGGCAAAACCTCAAACTTCAGGATATCAGTCCAAAGCCACAGGAGCAGTCGAGTGGGAAGCCGACTGGGCGATTTACAGTGTCGGAGGTTAAAGCGTGTAAAGCATGACACACCTCATGATGTAACGTATACATCCGACGACCGTATGGGGAGAATGGTGAAGAAAAAATCCAAACCACCTTCGAAGACGATGGAGCACAGCATAAGTTACCGCTCAATCAACTTTTCACACCGTCCACAGGACCGTCGTCACATCGCCGGCGAGATTGGATTGGACCGTTCCCTCCTAACCGTTCCACCACGGCCTCCTCCGAGCAGGCATTCCGGGAGCAGCAGCAGCTCCGAACCAAATCTCGACTGTCTGTCGAAATGTTCACCCACCAAATGCGCACCCTTTTGCCGCCCGCTCTCTAGACAAACTGCTCTCCTGACGCCAGAAAGTCAATCAGCAAATTATGCCCTAACTTTTGCTTTCCCCACGCCAAGTTCTCGGCCGGATTCGCGCGGATAAGGGGAAAGCAAAGGTCGCCTCCATACGGGGACGCAACAACTCATAGCGGCAAACTTGTTCGCCACTTCTTTCTGACAGCTTTAGTGCCCCGCAGGGCAATGTGTACACGCGGCTTGTCTTGCTGGTTGGGGGAAAAAGAATGCACGCACATTTGCCAACAAGTACAACGCACCAACGAGTAAAAACTTTTACCGGGCGGGTGACTTTTGGAGGCGTCTCGTACTTTGTGACCTTCGTTGACTTGGCATGAATGTCCCTCGCACGGGCTTGTCAATGGGAAGAAGATTCGTTTACTGTCGTTTGTGATTTTTTCAACCATTTTATGTAAGAATATCACAACTCCATTGCGTATACGACCTTTTTTTTTTGGTACAACACACTTATTTGAAGTATTTGGAATGATAGTTCTTGGTTCTAAATTTAACAAGTAAAACTTCCACGACCAAGGACATCCACTCCCGAACAAAATCTCAATTTAAACACAAATCCTACAAACTCCTTCCAGCTCAAAGATCCATCGCTTACCTCACAGCACTTGGGCACTGGGTCCGCTCTCGGAAAAGCGTTCGATTCACTGGACCGATGCGCGCATCGCGCCATCGGTACCGGCTCGATGCACCGCGCGCCACCACACGCCCTAGTGCACCCAGGACGGTGGCGTGACGCTCGTGCGGGCCGCGTACTGGCCGTGGTTGTGTGCGGCCGCCTGCTGGTTCGGGGACGGTGCGGTCATCGCACTGATCCCGGACGACGAGTCGGACGAGTTGGAATTGTTCGGGGCCGCGTAGCTGTTGTGGATCGACAGTGGCAGGTTGGAGAAATCGAGCGATCCCTCCAAGCTGAGCTCGTGCTTTAGCACCTGCAAACGCGCGCACATACGGAAAATCGGTTAGCTGGTATCGACAGTGTACCCCACTCCTCTGCTACTCCTCCCTCCCCGAGGGTGAACCCCTACCTCATCCACACACGGAAACGCTTCCACGTTGATGTTGATGTCGTCGATGTTTGTTTGGCTGTTTAAAGCTTCCATCACTTGACCCATTAGCGTCTGCGGTGTTGGATCTGCGGGGCCGGCCGGACGGGAATGAAGCACGAAACGAATGGCATTAGAGGGTGTCGGTTGGAGGCGCGGCGGGTTACGAGCTCGCGAATCACACTTACCTTGCTGCTGCTGCTGCGGCGGTGGCGCTATCAATCCGCAGATCGTATTTGGCGTTAGCGGAGGACTAGACGAGGGCGTTCTTTGTATTACGCGAGATCCAATTAGCATGGCGTAGTCAGGTGACGGTTCACTGTGCGGATATGAGGGCGACATGCCGGTGCCGGACGCCGGTGAGATGCTCTGTGCGACGAGAGGGAAGGGAAGAGGACCAGAAACAAGTTTGATTAGGTGACGTGTTTCGGGAGGGGGATGGGCTGCCGATAGCGTTATTAGCCATTTCTGAGCTAGAAACTGGTCGCACACTATCGGCGTTTGCTAATTTTCTGTTGCTCATTTTTTTAGCCATTCAGCTGCCACAGTTGAACAAACAATTCGGTGGCTAAGCAAATGGGGAAGCTTTCGCAGTGTCTGGGGTGACTATTTTTAAAAAAACGGCGAATATTCTTAGCACCTTCATTAGCCAACTAAACAAACTTACGGCTCATGGTGAGAAGAGGGAAAAAACGCAGCTGAATCGTGCTGCACCATTCATCGGATCACTTATAAAACGCGTGATTTTCTTTTTTGCATCAATTTTAAAATAAATTTTGGGACGATAGCCTATTTTTAAACTGTTTCGGTAAATCAATAAATCTGTTGTTTGCACATCTTGTTGCACCAGGTAAGCGAACACATGTTACACATAATGGGTTGGCAACGAAAAACTCCTACTGTTATTAGTTCAATTGGGTTTTCTCTGCACTGCGTCTAGAAAAATCCAGTATTGGGCCTTTTTTTAGCTAAAAAGCGAGGTCTTTGCGAGTTGTGTTTTAAATTTAAGGTACGGTAACTGCTATGTACGTAACAAATTCACTTGTAAGTACTGTTTGAACAGTTTGAAAAGCTCGTCTTATTCCCCAACAGACGCTTTACTGTCCACGCCAAGCTACCGTTTATGTATACGTTGCATTTTAAATTGAATTTATTTGTGTCAAAGTTTACCGCAGTATTGTCGTCGTGGTGCTCTGAACGAATGCATAACACCCGCAAAGAAAAGCGTTACCGATAGCAACACCACGCACAATATGCTCTCGGCTCATCGCCTTCGCAGTCGAGGTGCAAAGCTGCAAACAATCCCAAACACCTTCATCGTTCCGTGAGTCCGTGTTACGACCAGGTTTCTCTCTATTGCCGTGACGAGAGCAGAGGGGATTAAGCTTGTTTGTCGGACGATTTGCCACCCGGTTTGGAATCGTCGTCCGGCAAATTTCCACACAATGGACACACTTTACTCCGGACACACACACACTCTCTCTCTCCGGTCCATTTTTCCACCACAACTTACCTCACGAGCATTATTCTGTAGCATGCAGGTACAATGTTGTATGCGATGAATCGGGCACTGATTCTGTTGCTGCGGGAGACCGTAGGACGGGGCGACCGAGGCCATCAGCGAGTAGGGCTGGGGCGGCTGGTACGGTGGCGGCGGTGGCTGATTGTGCATCGCCGTCGACTGCGTAAATCTGTTCCAGTAGTGCGGCCAGTAGGTTGGAAAGAAAATAGGAAAAGAAATACCCATTGATAATAGTGGCTTTCGATGGGCCGGCTGGGCAGGAGATGAAAGGGGATGACGGGGAGCAATGGAACGGGGGGCTTGAAGGCGCTTGAGCGATCGATTCATTTCCGGGGTACGGATTAGACGGGGGAATGTGTGTGCGTGGGCACGTAGTACGTTTCCTTCAAGCCCGCAGGGCGACGAACAAAGATCGGTTTAATAATAGGCGATAAGAGGGAGGGCAGCGCAACTATACTAATACAAACTACTACGGGGTTTAAAAGGAGTTTGCAACGAGACCGCAAAACACAATCAAATGAAACGGGTGCGACTAAAAACAACATTCAACTAGCAGTAGGTAAAAAGAGAAGCATGCACAATAACACGGGGCTAGTGTATTGTATGGCGGGGAAGGCGCCACGATTTTGGCGATCACATTTTGCGGAGCGTCCTTGGGCAGTAGTACACTCGACGCGGTACAGAGCAACTGGTGGATGGTGGATGAGGATGAAACCATACTGACCCTTTGAAGTAATCGTTCTGCTGCAGCGTCAGCTCGTCCGCCAGCGAGCCGGCCAGCTGATCGAGCGTACCGATGTCCAGCTCGAGCACGTCGCCCTGCGCCTGCTCGGCACTGTCGACCAGGTCGGCCACGTCCGCCGCCGTATAGTTCCACGTGTTCTCGACGCCCACGATCGACTGGATCGGGCTTAACCTACCGCACGAGCTCGCGTTCGAGGAGGCGCGCTGCCGGAAGTCGGGCGACAGCTGAAAGTTACCGCTGGTAGGCGATATAGCGGGGATCCAAGCGTTGCCGTCATGTTTGTCAGGAAAGGCGCAGGTTGTGTTGAACAGTGTATAAGTTATGGGGAAGAAAACACATTAGGGGAGAGAGTAAACGAAAAGACAAAAGAGAAACAAAGAAAAGAAGAAAATGAAAAACAGAACATATAAGTAACTGAATCAATGGCGATAAACTTAAAACTATCAATAAATTTTCATAAATGAAAGATAATCAGGTAAAAGAATACGACTTTCTGCATAAAAATGCAAAACAAACTAGATAATAAGTGTTGTGTATGATGTATAAATGAATTTAACTGAACGTGGACATTAAGAAAGAGTAAAAAACTACCAGAACTAGTATAAAAATTCAATTCAACATTCTCAATCATATTAGCCGCTACGTCTACTTTAGACATTCAAAGCAATAAGTGTAATATAGAAAGAGATTTAAAAAACACGTTCTACACAACGTCTTAACTACTGTTGGAAAGAATTTCTTGCATTTAAAATTAATAACAAATCTTATGGGTTGCCGAAAAATACTAAGAATATACTAAAAAATACTAGTTGTGAAACATCAAATCGAATAAATGCCGATGTTAAGCGCCGTACTGGGGCAGCTTAGGGCCGTACCTATGCAGTGGACTCTCTGGGAACAGATCTAATCCTTCACTAACGCTACTGCTCGGTGACGGGGTGGCATCGTTCAGTGGGTTGGCTGTTTGGAAAAAAAGCGGAAAAGAAAGAAGCCCGTTTTAGTCTGCTCCACATTAGACCCTCGCTCGCCTCACTAGCCGCCGCCGGCAGGGCGGCTCAATATACTTACTGGCCAGACCGAGGGCAGCCTGCTGCCGGATCGCTTCGACGCGCTTTTTCGCCCGGCCCCGGCGCTTCTCGTACTTGGACGTTTCCATCGAGGCGGCTCGCCGGCGCACCGACTTGCCCGGCTTTGCGTCCGGGTTCAGCATCCACCAGGACGACTTGCCCGTACCCTCGTTCTGTACTCGCATGAAGCGATTGTGCAGCGATAAATTGTGCCGGATCGAGTTCTGTAAGACAAGGGAAGAAAGGTGAGTAAAATGGTGTCAGAAACAACGGAAATTAGACGCAAACTATCACATGCACACACACAGAAGGAGGGATCAAAACGGTTCGCGGGGGGGATTTGAACTATCGAAGAAAGCACGCACAAAGGTACTGCCTGCCTCTGCCGCGGTGTGTCCTGGGAGAAAGCACAGCAGGACGGCATCGAAATCGAAATCCACCCGAAAACGGAACCAAGAGAGAGTGAGAGAGAGAAAGCGAACCGAACGAACGAAAATTTATTGCACCGTGGAAGGAAATAAATTTTAGTCAAATAATTGATGGTCAACTGGCGCGCCTTGGCCGGCAACTGCGGCGGCATTGTCGTGGAAAACCCGTGGTGTGTGGACTGAACCGGGGTAGGAAAAAAAACTCGAGCAGCAGACGACTCCGTGCCAGCGCAATTACCACCAGCAGCCCGGCCAGACACACTCGAACGCCACCAGAAGAGGGCAGAGAGGTTACGAATTCGGCCGCCGTCCGGTTTTGTTGCAAGGGTCCTCCTCTCCTCGAAAGGATGAGGCTGCTGTCGCGGGAAGGTTCTTCGCTTTGGAGGGATCTCTCCGCTCGGGCACACGGGTTTTCGTCCAAATCGCAATCGTAGAAGAAATTGGGCGCTAAATTCGACTGCCAGTGTGAATTGTACGGTCGCATAACTCAACCCATTGGCAACATAAATCGTGTACGGACCCGACCATGAAGGGCGAGTGCAAATTTCACAAAAAGTCTCTGGCTGTCGTGTGCGTAGCAGATTAAATTGTCCGTAAAAAAAACCCCCCGGAAGAGTGAAATTACTTGTGGCAGTTGTGTATTAATTTCTTGAAGGACTCTTTAAAATTCATGTGCACATTTGCTTTTTCCGTCATTAAATACATAGTTTTATCATAAATTCACTTTATGTTTGTATTATCTACTGCATTTTTAACCTGTTAGGAGAAGGATATCCTTCCAGTGCTTGCTCTTAAGACGAGATAAAAACGCTTCAACAATAACTCAAGCAAGTTGTGCTTCAAATTAATAACAAATTCTACCAACACACGCAGGATCATAAAACACGAAAAGTCATTAATAACACCGATCAACTTTCTTCCTGAAAGCTAACCGTCAACACGTGTACCAGCGAGCGCCAGAAAACGGGTTTTATATCTTGTTTCATATCAATCGATGTCCATTTTAGCGTTATTAATTTTGAAACGTCGATGAAAAGTTTTGCTTCCATATCTTAAGCGTGGAAGAAAAAACTTCCAGCTTTTCTTAGGAAAAAAAGAAGTGAAAAATGTTCTCAAAAACAAAAGCGAGCCAGCAGCAGAGCAAGGGATCAAGGGAATGAAGTAAGAAAGAGGAAAAATAAGGACACAAAACACCGATGCGCTGATGAAAGGATAAAACTTATGACGTTGTCTGGAGCGCAGCAGATCGAAATGTACCCAACAGGGGGCTAATAGAAATGTTGTACAATCGGTGGGGGTTGGAAACATATTTAGCGAAGAAAAAAAAAAGCAGTAAGATTGCTTCTCTGCAGTCAAATGGAAAGAGAAAAAAACGAAAAAAAAGGAAACACAGGCGATGAAAGTCATCTTCACTCTCTGGCAAGCAGGACGATGACCACTACACATTCCAGTAGCAAAAGAAGCAAAAAAAACTCCATCACTTTCCAGATAACAAGTAACAAAGAGTAGGAACGCAGAAAAATTGAAAAACTTGCAAACTCTCCACGAGCGAAAGCGATCCTCGGCGAGAAGTGGAGCGAGCCTTTTCCTCCAGCGGCAAAAGCTTTCAGAACAATTCTTTTCAATTATCAGCCCTCTGGAGGCATTAATCAGACTATATTAAAAGTGTATAACTTCATTAAATCGCACTTTAATGCTGTCTCTATCGCGCTGCCGCCGCTCCAAATGGATTCATAGACGGCAGGGATGGCAACACACACACACAAAAAGAAGGTTATGTAAGCCGTTAAGCAGCAACCGGGCTGAGCTTGAGCTGAGACACACCGAAAGGGCCGAAAGCGTTCGCGAATGGTGAATATCTCGCGCTATGATATATCCTCCGTGGCAAGGATCAATTCAGAGCTGGTAGAGAGCGGGAGAGAGAGAGAGACCGGGTTTCATAATGGGGTTAACGGGATAGTTATTTGAAAACAGACATTTTTCCAACCCTAGTGGCAGAAGAATCTTTCGGTTTGCGATGAAAAGAGGATCTCGCCAAAGTGCTGGTTGCCCTTTTGGTAGTGAGATGCGAGTGTGTAGTTAAGCGGTGTAAGCATAAGAAGCGATGGGGTGGATATAGTACAGCATCCTAGGAGCTCGACATATAAAAAAAGAATTCACAAACGAAAGTGGAAAAAGATAAAAAAGAGTTTCTAATCGAAGGACAGTGGGAATGTACCAAGCATGTTAAAAGCAAAAATGCATTCAAAGGGAACGTTTTAATCGACTTTAGCTGTTTGAATTTCGAATCTAGTTTGAATTTGACTTCTCAACGCACTACTAACAACGAAATACAAATTGATTTTGTGAATCATTCTGTCGAACCTTGTAGACACATTTTGTCCAAACGTGTTTCTTTCCTTTCCAATTGTGCTAGAAAAATTCGGCAAAAAATGAGACCCAAAAAAGTTGAGCGTAAAAGCAAGATTGGCGCACTTTACGCGAACCTCGAACACTATCGCATATCGGAGATTTTGCCCTTCTGCTTCTCTCCTTCCTTCCGCTAACCACCACCCAGCCATTAGCCAGCCAGCCGTCGAAACTGTTCGCGAAAGAAGCTCCAAATAGTCGCAGCAGCAGCAGCTTCTTACCTTCTCCTAAACCAGCGAACCATTTCCGCGCGCGCGTTAGGGAACGGGTTAGCAGCAGCAGCAGCAGCAGCGGTACGGTTGGCGCCTTTTTGGCGCACCGTCTGATTTAAAAGAACGCTACTCCTTACGAACGCACTCTCTCCTCTTAGCCCTGTGGCTTGCCGATATCGCATTCTGCATAAAACTTTTTAATCGAACACGAGCTGTTGGCGGTGAGGACCAGCTCAAGGAAGGGAGGTTGGAGAGAAAGTATGTTGTCGCCGGCGACAAAACTCAATCTGGACACCGTGCTGGGGATGGGATGGGACGCGCGTAACGGAAACCCCTTTTATCTTGCCACAACTTCTGCCTCTGAAGATCGATGCCACACGGAAAACTGCACGCCCGGGGGGGAAGTCACATGACTTGGCCGTCAAAGTAAGTTTATTACAAAATGCAAGCGCTTCCGTCTGTCCGCAAGGAATTAATTCCATTAGTCTCCGACGACGACGACGACGACGACCGCTACCAAGCCCGGGAAACTCGAACAGAAAGACGACGACGACGATCCGTTTGTAACCAGCAAATAATAATTATTTCATTAACAAGGATTTTTCCTACTTTGCTGCGGATATAGCAGGGCAAAAGCATCACAAATCATATCCTTCAACCGACTACTCGGCTTACAATATCCCCATCCACTCAGTGCGTCTTCTAATGAATATAAAGTACAGCCGCAATTGGCATCGAGTTAGTGTTCCCGGTTCTTTGGCCGGCATTTGCTTCGCGGAAAGAAGTTTCCGCGTCTCACCATGACCAGGCAAGTGCGGGCGCGCCTTGACTTCCACACTTCAACACGCGTTGCGCGACGTGATGGTGTGGTGGGAGTTTTCTACGCACCAAAAACCTCCTATTTATCATTTGCGCTCAATGGTTTTGCTATTTTTAACGTACAGACTACTTTTTTTCTCTCTGTCTCTCACCCTCACTCTCTCTCCTGCTTGTGTATGTTCCTACTTTTCGGTGCAATTGAGCACAACTAATGAGCATAATGTGGTACTACTGCCACCGCCGCCGCCGGCACAGCGGACACAAACTGTCCAGACACACACACACACACAGCAAGGGGGGAATCCCAATCATCTGCGAGGTTGATACACATTTAATGACTCGAATAATTCGGCTGTCGGTGGTGGGGCAGAACAACAAAAAAAAGCAGCTGGATCACGTCTGACGCAGCACACTAGAAGCGAATTTGAATTGGCTGAAATTAGTAGGTTGCCATTCGGAATGGAAAATAATTAAATTTATTACCACCGTCCAAGCACAGACTGGACGACGACGGATGGTGGACAGAATAATCGCGGAGTGTGAAGGATCAAACAGACGATTTAAAGAGAAAAAAGGGTTTTGTAATCCGTAATTGAAAAGATTTGAAATACTCATCTCAATCAATTCAAAACTCTTTTTTTTAACACTTTAGTAAAAGCTCCATCGAGACATTTTTGTATGATATTTGTAGCCTTGAAACAAACACTTGAAACAAACACACTGCAACAAAATCCATGTCAGCATCACGTACTTCATTGTGATGATCAGAGGTGATGCTCAAACAGTTGGTGTGACCAATACATGCTTGGTGACATTTTAGCAACCAACGATAGATCAGTCACTTTGTCATGACTTTTTTGTGTTATGATCAGTTCTGCAAAAGGTCCCTGACATAGTCATGACAAATTCTGACTGAAACAAAATCTTACGAGCGTCTCAAGCTATAATATGATGATCAGAGGTGAAACTCAAACAGTTCGTGAGACCAACACATGCTTGGTGACATTTTTGCAACCAACTCTTGGACAGTCCAAGTGACATTTTATGTCGGTGATCATCACGATAGTCATCATGGGAGATATGCAGCTTGTCATTCAGAGTATCGCGTTGAACTCAAGTTTTCGCATGTCACTTCGGCATGTCATGACGCACTTTCATTGAGTATCAGCAATGAACATCAAGCAACCATGGATATGTTCATTGTTCTCGGTGGTGATTACCGCGTGATGCTCACGACAATTTGCAGCACTAATAAAGGCCCAATATTCCTTCCGAGTTTATGCAGCCATGTCCCAATTTTCCAATGGAATCGCTTTTATGACAACTACTCACTGCAATTGGAGCGTGGTAATGGTGAGATACCCCAACAGGAATGGTTATTCCCAATCCAACACAAAGAATGCATTAATCAAAGGGCCGAAACACATTAGCGACCCTCGTCGTTGTGAACCTCCAAGTGGCCTTGCACGATGCTCACAATTATGCTTGGCGTATGTACGCCAAACTCCACGCCAAATGCAAAAAAGAAGGCTGCCAATCGCTGAAAGGAACATTAACTTTTGCGTCAACTTTTTTTTTCAGTGACACTGATTAGGTTTTATGATCTTGGCCGGGGGATCTTACACACGAATACACGAATCACCCTCCCCCTTCCCTTCCAATGGTTAAAGTTTTGGTCTTTTTCTGCCCGAAACTTAGTACACACCGGGCATTCTACTAGCACGACAGGGGGCACCACCCATCCATAAAGAAAGTCAATCTCTTTCCGATAACGTACTGTCATCGTAAGCGCTTTTTTCATGGCTGCCCGCACGCTCTTTATTATTATTATTTTTTGTATGGCACATTTTTTTTTGTTGTTCCGCTTACCATGCGTCTCCTCCTCCGAGCTCTGAAAAATGATTGGAGCCCTGGCAAAATGCGAATGCTTTATGGGATGTTCGAGGGGGTGGGGGGGGGGGGGGGCTGCACAACAGCCGGACGACAACAGCCCAGCCGGTTCGGAAATATTCCGAAAAACTCGCAACAATCTTCCTGCTTCGTTTTGGTGGAGTAGTAAATACTGTTTGGCAACTTTTGCCCATAATCGTTTGCTTCCGTTTTTTCGGGAGGGGAGAGAGACCGACGCTTACGCGCACGTAAATATAGATTAAATAAGTCGATACACTGGCAGTGCAGCCTTAGTACAGCAAAGAGGCGTACGATTTTTCGTACGAGCAAAGTTGGACACACGAGTAACAAATTATGAGCGGCGCGGCAACGAAACCCTCGGCTGATAACTCAATCCGCGCCAACTCAGCCGCGACCCAGATCGATCGGATGTGTTACATTTTTATTCCACTTGGTCTAACTAGTTTCGCGCGAAACGAGCGTGTCAAGAGAGAGAGAGAGAGATAGAGACGCAGGAAGTTGGAGAAAATGTTGACAAGAGATGCTTCATTTATCCAATTTACGTTTATATCCTTTATACATTCACGGTCCACGGCCTTGCCGCCGCCATTACTGCCTAGCAACTCGGGCTTCCCGCTCTCTTCACCACCGCCACGCCACCAGCCGCAGAGAAAGGCTCCTCTATCTTATTTCACCTCTCCAGCAAGCGGAAAACAGTTTTCCATCGTAACGTAATAGCACAAATGTATGCGAATGCTTCAAATTACATAACATTTTTATCTGGCATCAAAACTTCCACGCTTCTCCAGGACTGCTGGCCTTCCTCCTCCCTTCCTTCCCTTTCATCCGAAAACAGAAAAAAAAACCCGGTCGCACCAACTGCCCCGTCGTAGCCGCCGGAAGTAATGGCCAAATGAAATGGAAAAGCAACAGCGTATAGCGTTATAAAACTATAGCGCAACTACTGTGGCGGGGGCCGCCCAAGGCAGAGATCGTGGAAATTGCGGTGCGATAGAAGCGCCACACACGTTTTGGTATGAGAGGCACATTAGATAAAGAGAAGCCAAAGAACACACAACACAGGATATAGTCTTATAAATTTGCTCCACCATCGCGGCTGGTTGGAGGGACACCAGTGTGTGGCCAGTGGCCTGAGGAACTTATAATTTGTGTCATATTCCGTGCGAGGGCGCGCGCACACACTATCTCGATGCGATCGCGATTTTTATTTATGAATGTGCGCGCCACCATCGCCGGGAGATGGCAGCTGTTGAAATTCCCATCGTGCGAGGCGCCCGGCCGTACTTGAGGAGTCACACAGTCGCACACAGGCTGGCCACGCGATGACAAACCAGCGATACGATTTAATGGCCACGGATAAGCAGCATGGAAGGGAATGGCGTGGATGGGTGGTGGAGATGGAGATGGACGGTTGGAAAAGCGAGCGTTTCCTTTTCTCGTTTCATCTGTTTTTTTGTTTTCCCCCCCCCAAAGCAACATGTAGCACGCTTTTGATCGCAATCACAATCAAATCCTTTGATTATTTCAACCACTGTGCGCCTGTGTATGTGTGTGTTCCGGGTTCGTCCTTGAGTTAGGGACATTCCGTGAGTGCGAACAAAAAAGGTCACCTTCGATCGTTTAAAACTCGTTCGAGTTCGATTTTTTTTTGCTTAACAGGTGACGGCGCCCTTCAACCTGTGTCTAGGCATTTTGGGCGATGGAGGAGGGAAACTTCAAGCGACAACAGCCAACAAGGAGAAAGACAGCAACATTCACAACCCCTCCGTTCGCGCCCGTAAAAGCAGGCCAGCCAGCATGCGGTGCGCGCTCGAGTTTTTGTCGCAAATCGTTAGGCATCTAGATACCGGGGCCACATGACACACTGTGGCGACACCTACGCGACGATGCCGCCGCCGCCGATGTCGGCGACACTCTCCGCTCCATTGCAGGAACTTTTGCGCCTCGCAGTGGCAACATTCCTGCAGGATAATGGGAGTTTGAAGCCGACGGGCCTGAAAAAACGCAAACGATAGCTGATAGTTTATTGCGTTTTATGGTCGCACGCGGAATTGTGATGCACGGCACAGTTTGTTTGGGTAGTACGGAGAACATTCCCCAATGGAGGCAGCACAATGGAGAGGATGCGGAATGTAAAAAAGTAGAAAACGGAAACAAGTAGAAGAAGGTTTTACCAAAGGAGATTAGAAATTAGCATACATTTTCGACAGCGTTTCAGTGAAATATGATAACAATGATTAATGATACAAAATAAATGTAGGAAAAATATTATTTTTTTCTGCAAGAGAGGTACAATTGTAAATAGAGGAAAATTGAGTATTTGAGTTATTATCTTTCATATTTGTATCATTATTCTTAACTTCTTATTCCTGGTCTTATTATACCTTGAGTCACTTGAGTTTTTGTTTCTTTTTCTTGTTTTTCATTCGCTTTATCGTGTTTCTTAGTTGTGTTCTTTGCTTTCAAAGTTCTTATCAATTTCTTCAGCTTTTACTTGTGATGTTTCTGTGATCTTGTCATTGCGTTATACGGTTTTTATTATGATTTATCAGAACCTTAGTCAGCTATTACTTGAATTTAATCTCACTTAAGCACTACTTGTTCGATAAAGAACGCACATACATGTACAACTTCATACGAGAAGAATATTAATAATGCATTATGCACTGAAATATGGACGCTTTTAAAACATTTCATTCCGTATTCATTTATGTTGCGCGACTGTTTTCCCTGCCAGCTTCCCGCCTTTCTTTCTTCTTTTTTAAATAAATCAATTCATTAAAGCAGCCACTTAAAGAGTGAGATAAGACCACTCAATACACACAAAGTATTGTCCGACGACTCCAATTTTCCACCTCATCCGGAACACACACACAGACAGGAAAACGCAGCAGCAACGCACCCGCGTCTAGTGTAAGCAAAAACGGAACAATTTATCGATATATCTATACATTTATTCCCCAGTCCCGCTCAGAGTCCTGCCCCATGTACGCACACACACACACACATATGTACGCATCTACCCGGAAGCAGGAACCGAAATCGAAGGGCGACGAGGGAAAGAAACGGCAGCGTGAAACAAAACCGCCACGCCGCAGAAACGGACACAAATGGCCCACGGGCTGTGAGGTGGGGCAAAGGGGGGGGGGGGGGGGCATTGAATTGCCACTATCGAAAACTTTCCCTGTCGCACACACCGAAAGGAGAGAAGAAGTTATTTCTGCAACCGTGTGTCTAAGCGAGGCACCGGGGGCGAGGTGGTTGGTTGTTGGTTTGCATTTGCAGGGCTGACTGGAGATGCTGACGCCGGAACCGTGACGCTCCCGCTTCCCTCCACGTGTTTCCGTTCCATTGAGCCTTAGCTTTTTATTCTTGGAGCGGCATTTTTTTATTCTTCCCCCTTCAGTTCTTTCTACTCTCTCAAGCAAACCCGGAAGAGCCAGCACTGCGCTCCTGACGCAACCGTGGAAGCTCGCACACACACAAAAAAAGGGACACTTTCTCACGTATATCAACCTCTCACCGGGTAGGCGAAGGAGGTGGTGGTGGTGGTCGCAAGGGTGGTTCGGGTGGAGGAATCTTTAAGTTCTCTGCCTCTAGCCTTCGGCGTCCCCCAGAGCGCCCGGATAAAAGTCGAGCGAGAAGGAGGTAGACACATAGTTTCAAACCCACCCGCGGCCCCAGCCAGTAGTTGATCGAAGGCGAAAAAGTTCGATGTTCCACACCCTCCCACAATCACACACGCACACACACACAATCACAGATATATAAAAAAGAATAAAAAGTAGAAAGGATGCTCCCCACCATTGGTCGTGCCGCTGGAGCAAGTTGGGAGTTTCCCGAGGCGGCGGAGGTGTGGAGAAGAAAAATGATCCATTAATCTGAAACTCAACGTCTAGGTGGCGCCTCCAATCTTCAATCTCTCCCGGGCGGGTGGCCACAGGAATCCCGTTGTGGCGGTGGATGTGTGGGAGAGACTGGCGGGGGACAGAAAAAGAATGAAGGCATGGGCCAAACCAGAGCTACAGCAAAAAAGAACGCGAGTGAAAGGTACTCTCGCTCCCGTGGAGCGTGGACTCCGGAGGGAGAGACAGTACAGGGGATGGAGCTCAGTATCTCTGGCAGTAGAAGACAAAAAAAAGAAGCAGTACGGATATTGGCAAATTCAAAACTGCTACTGATGATTCGCAAGTGCCAGAGCCAGTGTCACCCGCTGTGTGTTTGTTTGTATACACACGTACACACACAGATAGAGGGACGTTGCAGACACTGGCACTGGGAAATGGACGCAGGATGAATACTACCATCTCGGGGGACGAGACTTCCGCCTTCGCCGGGGGGAGAATATGTAGAGAAATTGTAGGACACACGCCGGGCTGCATAAAGGGGGAAATCCCAGAAGTCGATGCGGAGGAGTTTGCCGACACGCTGTCGCATTCCAAGGGACATTCCAAGCGTGACACAAAACCACGTGTTGTACTGTGTCACGCGAAGTTATTTGAGGATTTCTTTGTACGCTATTCCGGCAATGTGCTATTTGGAATGTTGCTGGAGAGTTTTAACTACGTTTAACATTTTTGTAGGTTATGAGCAGCAAATTAGTTTGAAATAGTTCATTCTTTGCCCTTTTCCCTGGCATTCACTGCGAAAGGGAAGCTTATCAGCATTCTCTGTGGTAGAGATTTTTGCATTCTCTCACACTGCATTTTCCTAAGACGCTACCCCTTGCCGTAAACATTCAGCGAATCGTTGACGGAAGAATCATTGACGACCCTTTCTCAAGCTCGGAACGGAATCAAGGGAAGGGAAAGGGATCTATAACACTGTTGAACCCATAAACACTTTGCCCGACAAGCTCTCCCCGCACAATTGTCACGGGCTTAGAGAGGCAGAGGAGATTGTTGAGATTTACACAATCGGATCAAAGGGCACCACAGCAGCAGCAGCGCGGCCCGGGCTGTTAGTGGAGACGTTCTAGGGAAGAAGGGAAAGTGTCGACCTCGCATACACACACACACATACACAAACAGTAATGAAGTTATCAGGGCGAACGACGGACCGACCGAGTCAGTTTGTGCCGCGCGCAAAACGGCATAAACCCACCATAACTTCGGTTTATGGAAGCATGATTAATTTTCCTCGAATCGTATCACCAACGCCATCGCCATCATCATCCGCCCGTTGCAGACCACATAGGGGGACGGGGAAATGGCTGCTAACTCTGTGGGATTTACTTCTTTTTTTTTGCAGCCACTATTCAAGCATTTTATTTCAATTTTAAAAAGATTGTTCACTTAACAAACGGCCAGCAGCCAAGATGCCGAACGACATATTTCTTTGGGCTGCGATACGCCTCACTTAGTAGCGAATTTTAGGGTGGTGGAATAGAAAAAAAATTCCCACCATCACCCCCCGTCTCACGGTACGAAACGGACGCTGGCCTGGACACACGGTCCTGGTGATGACATTTCAGTTCTCCCTTTTTTGTTGCGTTGCTGAGTAGTATTATGCTAAACCACCTAAAGGCAATTTCTTTTCCTCGAACTAAATTATGAATAATCATTTGCGCAAAAATCGATACTTTGCGATGGAATATTCAGAGTGTGTTCCCATTAACATGACACGGTGTTTCTACATCTTGGCAGCCAGCCAGCAGGGTCCTCCGCGGACCTGAAGAGAATTATAATTATAAAACCAGCACTGGGCGCAAAAAACGCTACAAAATCAATCTTTAAAAATTGTGAAGAAATTGAATTTCACCTTGTATCCTGGTCACGGCACGATGTATGGAGAGTATGCTTTTCGTCAACGCCAGAAATCGTTACTGCCGGTAGAAAGTATCTCAAATATTTCAATGGCCATATTCTCCCCCAGCTCGGCACTCACTATTCACGAATCAATCTTCTGGAAAAGGAACTTTCTTTCATTTTGCGTCTTAAAAAAATACAACAGCCTATTATAAATGCGGTTGCCTGGCCGACGGTGGTCACGGACGCCTACAACACTGACCGAATGACGACGACTAAGACCTGGTAAGGCATGGTGGTGTTTTAGCAGGTAGTTGGGGAAGTGAAACCATTTTTCTTCCTGATTCTGTCCAATGCAGTGCCCTCCACTTTACACTCTTATCGCGGGCCGTTCGATACATATTTCACAAAACCAGCTTCTTACTTTAATGGCTGTTGAAAAGTCGATACGTTGAGCGGACATCGGCGTTCCCCCTAAAGGCACTGTTGTGCTATAAATCGCATTGATCCAAACGGATGGGATCCGTGTTAAATTATTCTACATTCGCTCGCAAAGGCAGTTCGATCGGCGAAGAGGAGGACGACCACATCGACATACAGCAACACGCTGTGCCGTTCTCGATGGTCAAATGAGAAAGCGATGGAACGCAGAGCACGGGCTGTCTTTGATGACGATGCACGTACGAGGATATGGTTGATGGTTGATGCTGAGTATATTCTGAGAAGCCTTCCCGCTCGGAGATTGAACGAGGAAGATCATCCACATTAAACATGGAGAGCTACGTACATTACGGTAAAATGATACACTTTTCTATGTTCCACCCAATCTGACACCCACTGACCATCCAGTTCTCGATGCTCTATTTGCTACCAACATCAGACGTGGACATTTTTATTTACTTTTCTCGTTCCCACCCTCGCGTCGCGTCCCACTCTGTGAGATCCGTGTGTGATCCTACTTTGGATCTACCGTAGTTTCTTCTTTCCCTGCAAACTTTGAGCAAGAATAAACACTCCAAAAGCAGCACAGCAGCTCCAGCGAGAGTCAAGCGACAAGAGTCGTGCCACCAAAAATTGACTCCACTTCAACCATCCCAGGTATGTATCCACAGACAGCCACACACGCACACACAAAAACACCGTACGAACCGATTTTACATTTGAAATATCAAATTATCATATGCATGAGCAGAACTCACTCACTCAGTACCCGTATAGCCTTCATCGAGTCTCTTTATCTCTCTCTCTATGTCTCCCTCCCGCTCTATCGCCCATCCGTCTATACTCTCAGGGAGTGCAGTAGCAGCAACAGCATCAAACAACATCAGTCCCGGGGCCAAATGCACTCGCAAGCACACGGGGCTCGGTAAAACTTGCCCAATATTGAATTAGTTTATGCTGTGTCTGCCACCATACCATGCACACTACCCCACTACCACATGCTTTACCGCCTCCCGGGGGAAATATAGTTCACGTTTGCATTGCGTCGTAAAAAACTAATCCCACAACCTCCCCCGCAACCATAGTACACCATTTCTCCCTGTTCAGTAGCGCAGCTAGGTATACCAGAGCCGATGCGCGTATCCTTCTCTTTTGCGGCACCAAAGTTTGCAAAGAAAGTTCCGCACTAAGGGCAGCTCTGGGGCCAATGGTAAAGATTTACCTTCGGTGTAATATTCGATGCAAGAGCACCGCTAGAGCACAAGGTTGCACTAAAATTGCAGGTGTCAACTATTAGAAAGATGAGATAGTGGCACCATGCAGGAGGGTGAAGTGATGGAATTAATAACCAAAGTATGATATCTTATCCAGCGTAATATTTGTTGGTTCCGTTTTTGTTAGTCAAACATAAATAGTTTTTTACTATCACTGGGAATTCAACCATCCTAAATAACATAGCACTCTCAAGTATTTAATGGATTTTTCAGATTAATTCAACACTGGTATGGTGCCTTTTACCTCTTAGTAACACAAATCTTCAACGTTCCTCAAAGACGATGGGGTTTGGTGGAGTACCTAACGTAATGTGATCATTTAGCGCTCCTCTCGCTGGATATAATCTCATTTTGTCGGATTTTAATCCTGGTCACGGCACCAACCATACAAAAAATACTACCGACCATGCACTCCGGTGCACGCTTGATAGATTAAAAAAAAAAAAGAAAACTTGGAACGTCAAAAAATCTAATCAAACTTCTCAATTGCATCACCCGGTGTGTCTGCAGGGATATAAACCAGGACGCGCTAATAGTCCCTATCCTTTGCCGATCGATTAGCGTGTAACCGGTGTAACAACACACGACGCGGTTTAAACGAACACCATCCTTCCCTCCAGTGCAGTAGAGGTCGATTACATTATAATTCAATCGTTTCCGCTTCCAATCCTTCACGTGCACGGGATTACAACGGGTAAAGAAACGACCAACACCACCAAAGTTGCGGGGAAAAATCGGTTCTAGCTTCCGTCTCCCTAGATAGGTTGTTCTTGTTGGCCCAGGGCGTGCTAGTATGAGCTGGGATAAAAAAAAACCTCGTAATAAGCAACTGACCGGACACCGGATCCTAGCGGTTAGCCAGTTTTTCCGCACTGAGCAGCATAGCTCGGCAAGTGGAAAATTCAATTAAAAGACTGGGCCATCACTTTTTTCGCCCTCAGTGTACCAAACTACCTCCTAAAGCTGAAGTAGAGCAGCAGAAGCAGCAGCACTGTGCAAATAAAACCTTTTTTCCGCTTCTCATCCCCGGTTCGCAGGCTTGTGTGCAAGAGTGTTACTGGTGGTGGTGGTAATTGTTTGCTTTTTTCAGTCCACACTCATCGACTTTGAGAGGAACGCAAAAAATGAGGGAAGAAATGCTTCCGGGGAGCTGTCAGCAGCTATCTGTCAAATCTTCAGCAAGCTGTCGATAATGTCACACCATCAACGACACATTAAAGTGGAGCGACTAGCGCCGCCTGTCATTATCGTGTTAAAGTGTGCGCACACACACACACACTGGCTGGAGGCTTTGCTGCTTAGTTGGTGTAAACTGACTTGCAGAAGCAGAACAAAGAGACCCAGTAAAGGAAGCCCAGTCCCAGCACCTTCAAGGAGCGGTTTAATGTTACCTACAACACTGGCGTCCAGTTGACTCGTGGTATTTCGTGGCCTGCGCATTCACCCCCACCCAACGGCACCGAGGTAGTACTTATCAGTTTCTTTTGTTGTCATCTATTGACAGATGAAATAATGATATGTTGTGACAGATTGGAGGCTTCTGCTACAGCCAGGGGATGAGCGCGCTGAAGTAAAGGCGATGGGGCAATTCTTTTCACAGACTTTTTGTTGGTGTGCCTACTTTCATACGGTTACAGCCACTACTTTCTTTTAGGCCGGAGATCGCTTTTCATCCCCCAACGGCATATATGATATATCATCCTATAAGGCGCCTGCATCGCCGAAGAGCGCACTCGATGACACTTCCGCCTGTCGTTCCCTATTGTATCGACTTTTCCCCCTCCTGCCATCATCATTATGAGGCAAAAATCCATCACTACCACTCCGGGTCGGAAGGACGGTGCGTGTAAATCCCTGTCAAAAATTAATGAGTGATAAACTGTTCCGAGGGATTTAGGCATCGGCTCAGCGTTTGATGTGCCGTGGCGAATCGCTTCTTAATAACGCCGTGCCGTGTACACATCTTCATTCCTCCTCACTTTATGTATCATTTCTTTTCCAGGACCTTCCGTTTCAATTATCTCGAACAGCTTTTCTCGTCGCCCCGTCGGGATTATTACTTATTCCCTCTCCTCCTGCTCCTCCGGTGCATTATTTCCATGCGCCCAAAACGTTGAGCGCGAATCGTGAAAACGAACAGCGAAAAGAAATTCAACGAGCTCCTCAAGGACTACCGGGGTCGGAAGTTAATAAATTATGTTTCCCTATCGCCTGGAGGGGCATCTGTTTTTGTCCCACCCCCACAGTGCCCCTCCCCCCTCCCCCCCTGGTGGGTAAATGTGAATTGTAATAAAACGTCAAATTGTCAATGAAATGTGTGTGAGTTTTTTCGTTCTCTCTTATGACGTTCATTTCTGACCGTCCGGCAGAATTCGAGTCCGACGATCTTCTCCCTGGCACACGGACGCACAATTGAATATGCAAATATCTCTCCCAACCACCCTGGGACGCACCATGATCGGACTCGCGCACACACACACAATGGTTGGTCGCTTTATGGGTCGAGTTTTATGAAGCGCGTTGAGTGATTTGAATCATTCGAAAAGCAACCACACCACTTGGCGCTGAGCAGCTCTGCCGCTTGGGTGTGTCAAGTCATTCAAAGTTCGTAAAATTGTGCTATTAAAAGTCGAAGAAGCGACCATTAAACCGGGAAGGGATTATGCCAGGTTGGATACACCAATGGGCGCCCGCTGGGCAACACCCAAATGACTAAGGAGCGCGTGCGGCGGGGGAGTTGGCGAGAGCGAAATATAAAAAAAATTAGAGCAAATCTCACGCGCACATCAACAAAGACACTGTTGGATTGGTGATGGTGTGATGCTGGGCTTATCAGATCTGCTGCTGGTTCAGGTCTGATGGATGGAAGGTGCTAATTGACACACGCCCAACTTGACGCCCCAACAAGCCTGAGGAGCGGAGGCATACAGTGCGCACGGATGGCATGGATTTTGAAGTAGGAACATACAAATGGACAGTCAAGGAAGCGCTTTATTTGTAGGCCTGATGAACAGGTTGCTGCTCCGTTTTGCGGCTGGTCCAACCCGGAAGAAACAACCTGAAGTGCCGCAGTTTGGTAAGCCGCGGACATACGTACATCTCACGGGTGTGCAAATTTATGGGCACAACGCACAAAAAAGGGTCAAATCTGGCCAACATGTAGGGAAAGGCAGGTTTGCTTGATTTCGCTTATCGATTACGGCATGTGTTTACAATTAGGGGTTTAAACGCTCTGAAGAAGCAGAGTATGTGGGTGAGGGATCTTTGGATAATGGATTGGACGGATTCAGACATGATTATTACCAGGATACTGAGGCATAGTCAAATCTCCACTTCGTACAACCATCAACAATTTGGATCAAAACCTATGCCAAATAAGTACACAGATAAGACATCAGTAACTCAAAACGAATCCACGGTGTCTTTGCATATCCAACAACGATAGTGCTTTCTACCGAATTTTTAAGACAAAGCGTCTATAACTACAGAAACAAACTAGAACTATCATAGAATGCAGACACCTTACGACAAATTCCTAAATATTCCAAGCAATTTACAGACTCTCAGAATCCGAGTTACGAAACTAAAAATAAATCTAAGCTTGCAAAGTCAACTAGCACTACTCAAGCCATGGAATATAAGCATCAGCTCATCTCTTTACAATCCAGATGAACTAACATTGAACCAACCCATTCGCTACCCATCAGGCCCGCCAAAATCTGAATATCCAAATGACCTTCATCCCGGGTACTGAATCTGTTAGCCGTACAAACTCTCACCGCAACAAACATTTTACTCAAAAAGCCCGGAACCTGGAGCCCATCTAACAGTACCGCGCTGCTACGGGGTGTACTGCAGCTAAACCAACAAAACCTGACCATGAACTGCTTCGCCACAGTTCAAACGATCCGAACTTTGTTCATCCATTCCCCTCCCACCACTGAGCCATCGCAAATGTTTGACGAAAATGTCCTGCGCCTTATCCATCTGTAACCGTTATCGTCGTCATCATCGTATCGCCTCCGTACGCTGCCGAAAAAAAAAGCCACACACACTTCAAACAGTCCACCAGGTCGTCCTGCGCTGCAATGTCCACACGGAGGGGTTTGAGCTTCCGTACCCCGGATGGTTGTAGAACAAATAAATTCATCCACCGAGTAAACGGAGCATGGAATGATGGACCGGAAGAGTAGAAGTACACTCTACCGCCGGGGCTCGTGGTGCACACTGTTGTGGAAGCGATGTGGATTTTTGCTGCTTGCTTCTTGCGTGGCACAGCAGAGAGCAATCACAGCCGTGGCGCGTACTTCATAAAGACCAGCGAGCTTTGATTGACCAAAAGAGCGTCTCCCGTGTGCTAGTAGCTTCACATTTAACCGATTGGAATGAAATAGTTGCATCCAGAAACCATGGGGAAAAAATCAACCAATATCAATCCATCTCCCAAAGACACCCAACGAGATGGACGAGAAAATCAAATTCCGGCACGACCGCAATCGAATTTGTCGTGCTACCCCCCAACGCACGGGGCGGGTAGTACCGTTACCCCGGGGGAAAGGCAACATGATGTTTGGCGGTGGTGCTGCTCCCGAAACAACACAAAAAAACGGCACCAAAAACCCACCCCACAAAGTTCGAGTTGGATCGAATTTTCGATGGCCTCACACATCGATGGCGTGTGTGGTTCCCGTTTGACCCGGGGACGGACGAGGAGGATACCGTGTCGTGTATCGCCGGCTTCCGGAATGAATTTGACTTATTTGCTTTAATATATACGATTTAGTGTTTGCTTACCCGAAAGAGAAGACCCTTGCTACCCACCGTTTCCCTCCACTGCCTAACATTGATCTTCCTCCGACTTCAAACGGTTGAGGGACGACGGTCAATGTGTTTCCAACGAATGTGTTGGCCTTTTGCTGGCCCTGCTGCTGCTTCGGATACCGTTCCAGTGGGCAAGTCAACACTAAGCAGCATCACACACAGTGGACGCTCACTGCCGTTCTTCCCTATCGCGAGAGCTTTATTTTTATTGAAACAAATGGTTTTCGGATGAATTGTCCCTCTGTCTCACTTCACCGGCGAGCGATAGGATCCAGTGACGGAGGATGCACAATCCCATTTTGCCGGGCCTTTGCCGCCGGGAACGCTCGTTGGCAGTCAGACCGCGCGCACACCCGTGTGTGTCGTACGATAAGTCATTGAATATTGATTGATTTAGATTTAGTCCATCCGTCGGTCAAATGGAAGCAGGAAGGAACGCCATCACACACACACACTCCACGCCCTTCTTGCAGCTTCACCGTGCCCCGATGAGGTGACAAATGGATACACCAAAAAAAGAGAGCTAATCCTAAGCTCCAACACATAGCTCCTTCCAACATACGGTAGACACACGCGGCATCATTGCAAGGTGAGATAAAATGCCCAAAAATGTCCTCTTTCAGCGACGACCGAGCCTTTCTTTTTTGCCATTTCGTTCGTGCTCCGACACCATCCTTTCGCTGTGTGTTACTATTTAATTAAGGAATTTACTGTACCCCACCACCTCACGGGTAGGACCACCCTTTTGGCTGTGCGCTTCTACTGGTCGTTCCGCACCGAGCGACGGACAATCGAGGGCGTAATCGAGCGATATAACTAATGACAGCGGATCGGTACGGTGATGGATTTTACTTAATCAAACAGTTTGCTTAGGTCACCGTTACTAACACCCGGCGTACGACAAACAAAAAAAAAGTGTGTCGTTTTACATCGTACTAAGCCGCTATGGGTGGCGAAGGGTGCAAGCGGTGTAATGGGATTTGTTTGATTTTTTATCTGATCTTTCCGTTGCTTAGAAAAGGTTAAAGCATAGGATCCGATAGGATGTTTTGGAGGACTCAGTTTTAGGGCTGATTGGGCTGTGCAAATGCTTAAAGTGCGTATTTCAACAAAGACTTTTGTAAATATTTAAATTTACAATTAGATATACAATAAAAATGTACATTACTTTACTTTGTCACCTTATTATACTTTCTTAGAACGAAAGAAAGGTATACTCTAACAACACGTGTTCACAGCTTTAAGCTGTAGTAGAGCTCATCTCTACTCCATCCCTTTAAAGAATCATCCCCTCCTGCATCATTGTTAGAAGCAGTTGTAACGAATGAGGACAACACTAAACGAACAGCTACATTCCTCCAGTGCCCGGTCCACGAGCGCGCCAATACGAATGATGAACATAAAGCAAACCAATTGCGTCACGATCCGGCTCGAAGGACCAAATATTCTGGTCACCGCAAGACGTCTTGGTCCCCACACACGCGTGGTCCGGTCCGGCAGACACACTCATCGCGCAAAGCACACATCGTAGAATAAGTCATCGATACACGTTACGGCTGGTGTGAAATTGGATCCGGATACGGTCAAGACGGTTCCGTTGCGTCCTTAGCAACCCAGAGAGAGAGAGAGAGAGTCCTCCTCCCGGGGGTGGAAGGAGGTTTGTCGTTTGCTCGCCAGTCTCCTGTTGCTCGCCGTGCTCCTGGCGCTTGGGGGGAAGGAAATCGAACCTTCCCGCTCTACCCAAACACGCGCAACGACACGGCCAAGTCAAGCGTAAATGGGCACGATTTACACGGATATAAACCCTTAATTGATCGGCACAACGACGACAAACTGACGGTGTGGGAAGGGAAAAGACACCACCAGCCGAGCTAAACGACCCGATTTTGATAGGTAAGTACGCACACAATATTTTACCATCTAACGAGATAATTCTCGGTCACGCCGCCGCCACCGATGCCGCCAGCAGCAACAGACTCGAGGAGTCCGGTTGTGTCGTTTTTCCTGCCACCCCATCCGTTTTTCCACCCATTTTTATGGTCCCTTCGTTCCACCGGCTGGATTTCGATACAACCGGAGGCTACGAACCGTAAGGACCAACCAACGTTACCCAGGGATGGAGCAGGGCAGCAACCGTCTCCAGGACACTAGCCGAGAGCTGTCGCCCTGCTCTACCAGTTTTTTCTTCGCTTCGCGCCCAATTTTGTGTCACTTTAATGATGCTGTCGGCAGCTACTTATGATGTTCATTTGCATTTGCTTCAATTTGTAGCCCAATCATTCATGCCGGTGCCGGTGAGCTGTATCGTTTCGAAGCAGTTCCGTCCCCTTGCCCTCGAGGGCATTTGTTTGCTTTTACTTTCTTCGATGCCATCTCTTGCTTTCCCCTCGTAAGCGCAAACGACTGCGCCGTGCCGACTAGGGCGAATAAAAACATCAGTAAGAAATTTGCAGATTAAAATAATGCCAACCGTTCCACCACGTCGTTGCGCTGCTCCCGTTCGGTCTCAAGACGGGCGCGCTCAAGAAGATACATCTTTCAGCCACCACCACGCGCTGTGAGAGTGCGCCAATTAGCGGGATGCTCTGGTTATGTTTCACCTCGCGGTGGCACCAATTCCGACGACTTTTCGCCTTACATCAAGCAGGATAAGGTGTGTGTGTGGCAAGGACGAGCGTTACTCATCGAAGTTATGGGGAAGTGCTGCTGACAGTTGGATTCTTGCTCTGATTTCTCCCCGCTCTATACGATGTCACGTGGTCGGGTCGTCTGACGGAAAAAAGGGGCGAGAGATCGCACAGCTCACAGGGGGAGGAAAGGTTGAAATTGCGACCGAGCATACGGCAAACCATTCGCTAATTATCATTATCCGATTAGCGTGAAACAGATTTCCCTCCCTAGGGAGTTCCTGATTCCTTTCGCGCCTTTTTTGTTGCTGCTGCTGCTGCTATTTCGGCAGCGAGAAGGTTCAAATCGTCTTGTACTTTCTTTGCACTGTTGCGTATTACGCGGTGTTTTTTTTTTTTTTTTGCTTCTGTTCTGGCGCACCGGCAATGTCTCGAAGCAGTTCCGCTTCCGCTGCGATCAAACGAAGCGTAAGAAGGTGTTGCTTTTAATGCTTTGCATCATAGCGGGCGTATCATAGCACTGGCTGGTGTGAACTTGGAACGACAACCGTTGGGAAGCAGCACAACCGTTGGGTGAGAATTTAATTTGGGTTGATGCAAAATTTGCTAAGTAATAATACATTGGACAGGATGATGTATGGCAGGTCCAAGTACAGGCATACCTAATTTTAACAGATAAGACTGTGTTGTTATCGGGATTGTATTAAAAAGGGAAACATATTGACCCATTTTTTTCTTATCTACCAACAAGAACCTGAATGCAGGATTATCCTAGCAATAGTCTAAAGATATGCTGATAAGGTCTTGCGCGAGGTCATTCATGATTAATTATAGTATTTTATTTTATTTATTTTGATAAAATAATCATTGATACTCAATCTAGACGTTCTTGTATCCAGAAACAATAAGAAACATAATATTAACATAATAAAGAATTTACCAAAAATTATTCAAATATTTCAGTTGATACATACTTTCGGTCGTTAATCTTAGGAAATATATTCGGCTCTTAATTAATGATTTACTTTCCCCCAAGAAAGACATCACTTTTTCTACAACCCAAGACAACTTCCCCATACCACACAATCGCATAACTATAGTGTTGTTCCCTATTTTTTGTGCTCCCAAATCGGAAGTTAACAACACCATCAGCATCGCACCCAACTATTGGTTGGACGCTCCTCCTTCGGGATGCATGGTACACAACAGGATGATGTCGATACACATCCAACCCTTCGCACCATATGGTTGGAAGCACCGCCGCATTCAACAGGCAGGCAGCAAGCGAGCCACGAACCCATTCAGCCATCGCACCCACCCCTCTCTCGACCACCGATGCGCTCGTTACCGGCTTCATTGTGGGCATCGTAAAAGGCAACACAGTAGCGGTGGCACTGGATGTACTGAATTATTGTGCTCCCGGGGCTGAAGTAGCAAAGTTATTGCAGTCAACTTGTTGTAACAAGCGGTGGTGGTATCGTGCTGCCGCTGCACGCTGCGATGATGAGCTAAAATGATTCCGTCCGCACAACACGGCAGAAGACAATATTCTTCCCCAGCGAGGCGGGGAAGGCGTTGTTGCAAGAGGTTGATGAACACACACCCCGCGTGTTATCCATAGCCCATCGCCTTTTTGCCAGAGCTCCCATTCCCCGGCCAAGCGAACAATCGTACAACGGTGATGCACATCGTTTTTTTTTGTGTGTGCTGTTTCAAGAGCACACTTAAGATATTTATTTGTGCAAGAGCAAGTGTGTTTCGTGTTTTTTTTATTCCGCAAACGATTGCTAAGCTGATGGAAATGGCTGTAAGACTGTACAAGGGGCAATTTGGAGGAAATCATAACCGAATAAAAACACACTGCCTCTCTTGCAAGTGCTTTAAAGCTATTTATACATCATCCAGGCTGGATGAATAGAACAATGGAAACCTAATAAAGCTACAGCCGGTTAGCTTTCAATCTGGTTTGCTTTTGTGCCTTCCAACAATCCAACAAATTAGTTTGCACTGATGGGAGTTCTCTTTTGAATTGTAATTCGAGAAAGACTCTCCTCTCCTTTAAACTCTTCACGTCGGTTGTACCCCTGTTGTGCAAGTTGATATTTAAACGCACGTGCGAGAATGGAGGCGCCACATCTTTTTCAGTCGACTAGAAAAGATATGTTTAAGTGGAAACACATTGATGTACGATTAAATGTGTCCAAAATGTAAATTTAATACTTCATTTGAAAGAAATAAAATAAATAAACATCAATTCTGAATTGTAAAATAATATTCCCAAGCGATGCAATCCATTAAATATCCAATAAGATATCCTATACAGATCCAATAAGATAACTGCACAAACATCCTGCACGATCATCAGGACACGAGATACACGATAAAGCAATTGACACAAACCTTGCTTAGGTTTCTACCCATTTTCCACGAGTTAATCGCATCAACAGAAGCACCACCGGTGACACAAGAATAAACGTAAAATGATACATCGATAAGCTGAATTGAGCATTATCCCACAAATAGGCCACCAGCACTTCCAATCAATCCACACCCATCCTCTATCAGTGTGATATCAATTTTCCATATCTGTACACTTTCAAAAGCGATTACATCGCGGGAAAGGGATCGAGATTTTGTAAAGCATGCAATATTACCCCCCGGTCTAAATCCTTATTTTACGCTTCTATTCACCAACTGCTTCACGTTTGAATAGACCAAATTCTTCCACGTGTCATGAACCTGCCCGAAAAAATTACTTAATAAAATGAAACCAAATGCACCCTCTTTTCCGTCGCACCTTGCCAGAAAATCCTGCACCACTTCTCTCAATCCGGACGGACAGGAATTTGATTCCACCCTTCAACGTGTCCCATAAACCAAGGGATGTAGCGGTGGTGTATTACCGTTTGGGGGCTTTGTTTTGTTTCGCATACCGCCGCTTCACTCCATCACTTCTAGTTCTTTTTCTACTTTTTGGCAATCAGTCATCGCTCAAGTATCCGCGCCGCCCATGCCCCATGCGGGCCGAGTCTTCGGCAGGGGACTTTTGCCACACACACACACACATCTCAAGCATAACTTCAAGGTGTGGTTTTGAGTGGCGCATGTTTGTTTGTTGTCAAAAAACCTGCAGCCCCGGGTGGGGAGACGGAGGGAGACGAGCGAGTAGCATAACCATGATGCTTCATGCTTTCCATGGTTTCCATCACTCCAGCGACGAACCAAAAAAAAAAAAACGACCAACTCGCATGAAATCACCATCTGTGGAGAAGATGCGCGAGCAAAACGTATGCAAACGTCTTGACACACCTTAACCGTCGTCGCGCGGCAGCATCGGACTCGTTTGCTGGTGGTTTTGGGTTTTTTCCCCCCCCACTGTCTCTCTCTTACGAGAGGACAACTCAATTTACCCGTTATGGGACTCTCCCTCCATCCCTCTATTTACCGCCCTCACCCCGCGCGTAACGAAGGATGCACGAAAATTGCGTCCACAACGGCTTTAGGGTTTGGTTTGAAAGGTAACTGGATCCTTCGGATTTCTTTTCCTCGTTTTTTCGGTCTAATAAGCAAACACGGATGGGGGCAATGCACGGCACCACGACCACGGCAATCCTATCCTAAGGAGCAGCTTTCTTCTGAATTAAATGTGCCGCAGGCACTGTTGCTCATGAAAAATAAACGAAAACGCTGTGTGTCGCTGTTTTTTTTTTTTTTCTTGGCGCCAAGTGCGAGCCTCCGACGGGCGAGCGATTTGCCATTGTCTGTGGCGCTGCCACGCCAATCGTGCGCAGATTGATTGAAGGCGTATAACGTTTCCCGTGGATGTGTATTATTGAATTGCAGCATGTTTCACATACATCCCGCGGCAAGATGGTATCCCCGATCGCGGCCACAACCCTCGCGGATGAAAAAAAAACCCCATGGAATCAAGAATCAATCTGAATGCGGGAGGGAGGACTGAAGAGAAAGGGTCTTCCGCAGCATCCACAAAACGCTATCAGCAGCAGCAGCAGCAGCGACGCGGAGAGATGATTTCACGAAAAATTGGATTGATTTATCCGTGGCTTCCGTAGCACTAGGAGAAAAAAGCAACGGAAGCCACAAAACCGGCCCGGAGAACTTGGGCTGAGTCTTGATTGTTGTAATAAGAGGACGAATCAATCATGCCAGCAAATGCTACTCGGCAAAGGGCTGTGATGATGTGTATCTTTTTGATGGAGAAAGGCCCGAGATGACACACATGAGGGAAATGTTACCCCGCCACAGAGGGACGATGCAACACGCTCGCTGCATCTGGGACAACGAAGCATTCAAATAGGTTTGTTTGTGTTGTTCGACGAACGCTTCAGTGGTATTGCATACTTTGCATATTAGTGCTCTTAGTGGTCTAACATAGTGGCGCCATCTGTCGGCAAATATTGTAACGCCTCAAAGAAGGTCTCTGGTTTGGCAGTTTCATTTTGAGTAAGGAAAACTTTGGTCAAACAATCAACCAATTTACCCACAATTGATAAAATTCCATTCCATGAAAAACGTTTCACAAATCACAGTAAAAAAACGCAAACTCATCGCTTACCGCCGCTTTCATCGTCATCATCCTCAAGTACGTTCTATTGTTGTTACTGTTGCTGCTGTTTAAACGATTTGAAAAAAAAACGGCCGTTGAGACACACAGCCAGCCGCCGTCCGTCTCGAGTACATCACGTTGCAATCCCCGTATCACGCTTGCATGCCTGCCGTTTAACGCCTAGCCTGGCGTCAACTCTGTGTATAAGCGCTGCTCTTTTTTGCTGCTGTTTTGTACAACCAGGGGGTGATCTGATCTGATAAGGGAAGCTTCTTCCACATTCACAACCACCGCGAGAGCAGTATGAGTGACAGTAGCCTCCCTCCACGCGGGGAACATTCCAATGCCAAATGCGCTTAAAGATGTATTTCAATATTACGCTGTAGGAAAAGGGATAAAAGGCTCGCTCTTCGCGCTTTAAACGCTCCAAAAACCACTAGTGACACACTAGAACCTTCACAGAGGGTGGAAAGAAACACACACACACACAGACACCGACATAATAAAAACCCCACCACAAGATGACCATCGAGGGGAAATCATTATGTCCAGACACAAATGGGGCGCTCGTCCAGTGCAGTGCAGCAAAGTTCAAAGCGAAGTTCGTTTGCTGTTTCCGTTTGGGGGGCAATTCGACAAGGCTGCAGCTTCCCCCTCTTTGGGGCAGCTTCCTTCCAGGATGTCTCGGGTGTGAAAAGCGGAAGTGCGGTTGCGTGGCTGTGAAGAGCACAGGGCGGGAGGGGGGGGGGCTGAGATGAGTGCAGCAATCTAGTGGTGTAATGGTGTGCGCACAGGAGGTTAATCGTTTTTCGACACAGCGTTTGAAAGTGTTTGAAAGTGTAATGCGTTGCAGTTTAAGTTGTAGCGCACATGTACATGTATAGCATTAGAAGTAGGCTCATTATAGAAGTCGTTTGTAGTTGTCCTACTTTCGGGAGCAAAAATACTGCAAATTTGCCAAAAATATTCAAGACAAAGTTCTTGTGAATTCAATTGAACCAATAATCAAAATAAATAAAACAACTCTACTTTATACCATATTTCATTGAATTTAAACCCAATAGAAAAGAAAGCCAATTCAACGCTTCAATCAAATCTCCAATGACACACAGATGCTGCTCTCTATCATCATGTCACGTGCCCGATACCAATGCACTAATGTAAAGTTCTCTAATTATCTACCCCCTTGCCACGGATGTGTCAAAGCGGCACAACAACAATGCGTGTCAAATGTAAACCATAGCCATGATATGCGGATCTCGCGTGTCCAAAATCATGCCATCACACGCGCCATATATTGCAGTAATTGTGATCTGTAAAGCGACTAGAATTTGGTTTGGTTTAGTTTGCCACCGAAAAAAAATGTGTGATCCACATAAACCACAGCACGAGAGGTCAGGATGGTCAACGCGGCCGGATGGTTGGGGTTGGTGGTTTAAAATTCTATTGGCGTGATTTAAATTTTAATACAATAATTTCATCTCAATTTTCTTCCCCACCGGAGGGAGTGGGGGAAAGCGTTTTCCACGCTGGCCCAAACCGTTGCCCATGAAATGCCGGGTGCATCGTGCGTACGCACGTGCACTGGTACGTGTGTAGAGCCTGTGTCACTGTCACATCCCCTCTTCCACTTTCTCCCAGAGCCCTCCCACTACACGTCGGCGTGCTGGAATGTGGATGAGTTTTGCAAATAAATTCATGTATGCATTCGATTTGATATTTTCACCACAAATCATTTCCCATCGTCCGACCAGGCGGCATACGGGTTTCGATTGGAAATAGCTCTCCAGTGTGTGTTTGTGTGTGTGTGTGTGTGTGTTTGTGTGTGTGTGTTTGTGTGTGTGTGTTTGTGTGTGTGTGTGTGTGTGTGTGTGTGTGTGTGTGTGTGTGTGTGTGTGTGTGTGTGTGTGTGTGTGGTGTGTGTGTGTGTGTGTGTGTGTGTGTGTGTGTGTGTGTGTGTGTGTGTGTGTGTGTGTGTGTGTGTGTGTGTGTGTGTGTGTGTGGTGTGTGTGTGTGTGTGTGTGTGTGTGTGTTGTGTGTGTGTGTGTGTGTGTGTGTCTGTGTATATACGTTCGATTTCCCATTGTTGTGGGGTTCTCCTTCTCCAGCAGCGCCTACCTTCATAGCACGTTTGGTCAATGTAGCGGATTATCATCATCGCTCACACCTTAACATTGGGGACAGCTCAATCAACATTTCGTGTGTCTGTATGTGTGTGTGTGTACCGCGGCCACGTGTCCCACCACTCCGAGCAGTAGCACGCCCGTTGTGAAATCATCTGTGCATCGTTGCTCCGGCACTATCCCCTCAAGCATGTGTTATGGCATTAACCTTAATGAAGATTATCCACCGCTGGAATGGGATTTCTCTCTCTCACTCTCTCTCACCAACGCACACCAATGCTCTCACTGCTCTGGGAAATGTCCCTGTGGGATATGTCCCGGAAAAGGAACGCAGCATCACACGATGATTCCATTGAATCGGATATCAATTGAAGGATCGTCCCACGGCTGGATGGCAATTTTTGGAGAGCCTTATTTTATTTCCGCCGCAGCTTCACACCGTATCTGCGTTGACATTTGGAGGAATAGAATACAGGCCCAATGGATGCACAATGGTCGCGATATTCCAAGCCAATTGTGAGCGAACCGCATCGGAAAACGGCGCCTCTCTGCCCGAAAGTACGGCGTGGCAGCTTTCACAATTGATTTTATCAAAGGGCAATTGATCTTCTTCCGGTGTTGGAATCTATTTGATCGGGGAGGAAGCGAATTGAAGCATTCCAACCCCGATTGGTTAGGTTCGATATATTGTATATTGTATACAAAACAGATTTTGAATATCCATATGAACATATTGATAGGTACAAAAACTACTGCGAACATATCTTGTTGGGCATAAACTAGTATCCAATGTCCAAATGAATCTACAACGTTAAAGGTTCTTTAGCATTGGAACAGAAATGTCAGTTCAATGATCTCCAAGGTCGTTTGCTCAACCATTTTTTTTCCGGACACGGTTCGAATTCGAGATTAATGAGTAGGGCCAGCGCCGTGAGTAATCGTAACTTCCCATCTTGGGTCAAGCGCAAGGTTAGCCCTTTTCAAAAATTCAAACACGGAAATCGGAAGACACGAACGGACCAAGCACACACACACGCAAAAAATGACCCTCCTACCTTCCAGCCAGCGCTGCTGTTCGAGTCGCCCTTATCCTTGAAGTACGGCACGTTCTGCACCATCCACTCGTAGATCTGGCTGAGCGTTAGGCGGCTGTCGCTGGCCGAGCTGATGGCTTGTGTGATGAGGTCGGCGTACGATAGATTGCCCCAGGCGTTGCGTCGCGATGAGTTCTTCTTGGACGAGGACGATGATGCGGCCGCCTGCAGCTGCGTATTGCTGGAGCCTGGAAATGGAAAAGCCAAAAGCCGTCGATTAGAATGCGGACATTGGACAAGGTTACGTCACGCTAAAGGTGGAGAGTGGATTGTGGGGTTTTTTGATAAGCCAGAAGGTGTATTTTTGAAGGGCTATCAAAAAGCCTATTGCTGTCTGGCAGTGATTACAGCGAGTCAGCGAGTCGTGTGATTCCAGCACAACGGTTTGAAACCTTCTAGAACCTCCTCTCAGTGACCAACTGTTCCTCCTATCAACTTTCTTCTGAGTTTGGCTCATGTGATATGGGACACTGGGCCAGGAAACCTCTCAGGTGCGTCAACCCAAAATCAAACCAGATGCTACGGCTAGAACCGAACTCTTCGCTCCAAAAACCACATGTTGCGCGCTATCTAGAGCGCCGAGGACTAAAATCTGTCCCTGCCTCCCATCAAGAACGGCAGCTCACCTGTCCCGTTACATTTAGCCGAAAAGAGTAGGCCAAATATAGCCCTTCTTTCCCATCTCCGTTCAACCTTGAACCTAAGGGGCAGGCGAGGAAGGCCTCCCAAGTCTCCACTGTAACGGAGCGCCAATTGAAAGGATCAAATTAACCCGCACGCAACGCTCGCAGAGGGATCTTGTCAACGGCGCGAACCGAATACCCGCATACCAACTGGCAGGTCCGCCCGCCCGCCATAGGCCTTGGGTGGTAAAAGTTGTCAGACTTTCCAAAAATACCCGATCCTCCAGAGCGGAACAAGTTTGGAGTGGTGTTGGGATTGGGGGTGATTGTGACTTTTTTCCTCTTCTCTTAATCGTACACCTCTCGCACGAGAGACCGCTTTGCAATCTGGCAGCAGCCTTTCGCCGTTCGCCATCGGATGGATATCTCTAGAACCGGGCAAACGTGGCATTTGAAAAAAAAAACGGCAACACTTCTCTCTTGCTCCCTTGCCTTTGCGTTATTGGTGACCTCCAAACCTGCTCCGCGCCAAACCCGCGCGCGACTAGCCTAAAAGAATTTAGAACTTAAAGCATGGTACGCTGTATTCAAAAAAAAAAAAATCAAATCAATACAGCTCTATCGCCCGCTCACGCGGCAAGGTCTTGTTCTCTCTTGCTGCCCCGAATGGACAGACTGGTGCGCTAAATATAGCGACACAGACAGCGCGCGCGCCTGTGAAGAAGTAGTCCGTTTCGTGACGTTGCCAACCGCGACGACCCAAAGCGACGAAACGGACAACGCCGCGCGGATCATTAAATTTTTTCGAGTTTTTCAGTTCACAGTTTGCTTCCACTTTTTTTTTGTTTGCCTGCTTATGAGCAACTGCAGTCGAGAACGGGTGAACGGGAGCTGAAACGGGGATCGAGCTCGCACACAGCCAGTAAGGTACGGTCGGAGCACACACGATCATAACCCGAAATGGGATGCTAATCAAACAAAAAAAAAGAAAAAAGAATAACTCCCCATCTTTTGCCCTCCCACCCACAAAACCGGCAGAGACCGGAATGGTTTGGCAAAAGTTCAATCAAATCCGCATTCATCCGGGGTGGGGGGTTTTTTGCATACATTTTAGCGTGCTAGGAAAAAGAGCAAAAAAATGCTAGAATACAAGAAATCTCGCTCTAATCTTAAACGCTTCTCATGGTTTCGTACCAAAAGCAACAACAAAAAAAAAAAAACCCCAACCCCAATGCGATCAGACCGTCCACGTGGCCACTCTCTTTTGGTCTTTGATGATCAGAAAGTCCGAAAATAGTGCTCGCTTGCTCTGTGTGTGCGCTGTTCTCCTTCGCAATGGGTTCACAACAGGTTGGAGCCGTCGTTTCTTCGTTTGCAATGTTCCTACCAGCACACTACTGAACTACTACTACACCCTCGCGCAATACAAGCGGCGGAAAAGAAAACGCTTTTGTTTATATTTATCGCACCATCCTCTCTCTCTCTCTCTTATCCCTTCCACGCGAAAGCACCATCCCTTTCGGCACGCTATTCCTGGTCTATGTTCTAAGTTTGCCTGTGATTTGGATGTTGGCAGCGAATAGTGGTGGTGGTCGTCGTAGTAGCAGTAGCAGTAGTCTATCATTGCTTGCGTAACATATAACGCCCTCACCATGTGCATGATCGGAGGGGGACGGGAGTGCGATCGTTAGAATGTACGGTAGGGGCGATGTAGCAGTGCCAAAATAGCGACGCTCAGCGTTTATTTCGTACTGTAGCAGCAGGTGTGCGAATCAGTTTGGTTGCTTTTAGCGGAATGTGGAAATTTTGCAGAAAAATCGAAATTCTTCATGATCATTATTTCTCAAAAAATCTTTTCATCAATAATATCTCATCAAAATCTAGTGATGTGCTCTCTGGAGCACATTAACGACTCTGATCCGACTCCGGCAAAATCGGAACCAATAGTTCCACCCGAAGTAGTCCAGAGTCATTCAAAATCGTTCAGAGTCGTCTGGAGTCTTCCAATAGTTCCACCCCGAGTCGGAGCCGTCCGGAATCATCCGGAGTCATTTGGAGTGGTTCAGAGTCATCCGAAGTCGTCAGGAGTCGGAGTCATCCTGAGTCGCCCGAAGTCGTTTGCAATCGGATTTGTTCAGAGTCGTCCGGAGTCTTCCGGAGTCGTCCGGAGTCGTCCGGAGTCCTCCGAAGTCTTCCGGAGTCTTCCAGAGTCTCCCGGAGTCATCCAGAGTCGATCTTCGTATTCTTCTTTGAGCGTGAACTTCGTATCCAGGCCTTTGTTCAAGGCCGACTACAAACGTCTTCGGATGACTCTGGACGACTTCGACTCCGAACGACTCCAGATGACTCCAGATGACTCCAGATGATTCCGGACGGCTCCGAACTGCTCCAGACGATTCCGAAGGACTCCGGATAATAGGCGGACCCAGCTTTCGAAGTCGGTTCCGAAATTGTCGGAGTCGGAGTCGTCTCCGGATTTTTACCAACTTTACCCATCATAATCACAATCATCTACATTAGAACAAGGAATGAAGATCCAGTTTAAATGGAAAAAAGTATCTTTTTTAGTTAATTTAAAAAAAACCATCAAGACACTATTCTCTCAAACTTTTTTTTTACACACACCCAACGTCAATCAAGATGCTCTGCTACGATCTACACCAAACCTATCCCACCCTAACCTACAATAAAGAAATGAAGCACCATATTCTTCTTCTTCTTCTGCTTCTTCGTGTGCCTCTCCTTCCTACCCCTATCCCTTCTACTGTGCCAAGTGGACGGGCAACGAACGGCAATCGTCGGTCGGGTTCAATCAATATTTTAATTGGCTGTGCACTTGAGAGCCAAACGATTGTCGGACGATTAATGACACGATAGCCACACCAAGTCCCGATACGGCTGCGAGAGTTTGACGATCAGACGCGGAAAACGATCGTACTGAAAAAGGGTGAATTGGTGAGAAAACCGCAGGTTGGTTGGAAAGATTTGCTTTCCAAACAACCACGCATATCGTTCTGGGTGGAAATCACCACAGCCACTTCCGACGACCCCGACACGTCCCTGACACACCCTCCGATTTCGTTATCATTTTCCACCGGTTTCAACCAACCAAGCCTTCCAACAGCTTCAAAGTCAGCAGCAGTGGGAGCAACATTTTATCTATTTTTATTTTTCCCACTTACACCCCTCAGCACCCACCCCTTTCGTAATGCCTGTAATAGCTCGCTCTGACACCACGCATCACTTTCGACCGGCTTTTGACAACAAATGAGGCTGCTGCGAGGGATTGGCACAATCATTTACTACGTAGCTGTGCTGCGCTGGTGCTGCGACGCGCGTATTTCTATACTTTGTAGTGCATCATGTTATTGTTTGTGAATGGCAGCAACAAGCGCCTTTTCCCTATCGGATTCCTTTTGCATCATTCCCGCTCTCTCTCTTTCTCTCTCTGTCTTTCTCTCTCAGACTGGGCCAATCGGTTCGGCGTAATTGCGTCTTGTTTTTGTTTTGGTTGGTTCATTCGCGCATCGGCGGGAGGAGTTCCTCTTCATCTCCCCATTTAAAGTGTTTAACAACAACGCTTCCAGTGACAATATCGCACAACCACAAAAAAAAATCCGTTCTACTGTCAATTTTTCACTTGGTGGCGGGCTTCTTGGTGGCGCTAGTGGAAAAGGGGGTGTTGTGAAGGAAAGGTTAAATCATTAGCGTATTTGGGCAACGTATTGAGGGGCCGCTTGGGCACTATACTGACCCCACGAGATCAATATTGCGCTCCCACACGCACACACAAGCGCGTGTCGTGTAAAATGGTCAAGTGCATGTGCACTTGGTGTGCTGTCAGACAACAAGGGGAGGCTCGTCTCTAACTAGCTGTGTCAGTTGATCGATTTTCATACGCTCTCCCCTCTCTACCTGCTCGTGTTGTTGTTAGTACAACCACTACTAAGTTCATGCACATGCACGGCAAGCAGTTGCAGGCAGGGTTAGCACGAGGTGTCGAGTGGGAGAGAAGAACGATGGTTGGTAGGTGGGTTTTTGCAGCAGGCTTAGTAGCGGGCGATGGGACGGCGACGGAGCAGTAAAACGAGTTCTACCAATCAAACTCACGTCGGAATGTGGTATGTAAATGACGCAGATTGCAGGGGGTTGGGGAGAGAAAAAAAACCATAGCTCACACACACACACACAAACACAGCACACTACACACGCACGTTATCTGCTTGTCACGCTGTTTCCCCCTTACGTGGTGCATTGGCGGCTGCAGTGCTGCAACTTCTAGTGGCGCTTTACCTATTGCAATGTTCCGCAAGGTATCACAGAGAGTGTGACAATTAGATGACCATTTAGACTGGAAATCAAGCGTTTGGATCAATGTGACTAGGTTCATGATCCCAACTCAACCCAAAGAAGCTGCAAAGAAACGAAAATGTCTTTCAAGCTTGACAATACAGTCGTTGCCACAACAGTTGTTGCTCTAGCTCTCACCAACTTTTGTCTCTAAGGCACCATTTTTAGACAGCGTGTTATAAGTTTTGCCTCTAAGGCACCAATTTTAGACAGTGCGCATCAAATGTTGTCTCCAAGACATAAATTGTAAGTCTGTAAGACTGTAAGTCGATCACTTTATATACAAAATTTGTTGTAATGTTTGAGGCTGCGTGTTTTAAAATTAATTAATTCAAGTTAAGCAGTTAATAATTTTATTAATAGATTTTAACAAATAACTAAATGCTAAATTTATGAGGATTAAATGTTTGGAATTTGACAAAAAAAAGCAAATTACACACGGTTCTGTACCTGTTTATGAGATGTAAAATTACAATAGTCTTCTCAACATTTGCTCAAATATCTTGTAAAATTATCGTAATTACTACAAGTGTCAAAAATGGATGACTTTAAATGAAATTCAACAGCAAAAACAGTAAAAGCATTGATAGTTTTGTTAGGGGTATTTAGCTACTCCCGCATTATTACAGTTCGATTCTGACAGACGTTCGGCGCTCTGCGAGACTTCCTCCGTCACCTTGAACGACTCTCAGGTCCACTTCTTTTTTTTAAGATCATCAATTTTAATTCAATCGCTGAATACATAAAAACCTGATGTAAAGTTCACCATCTTTTTTTTTTAACTCCCCAGCACACACACACACACAAGCGTGCACACGTCAGTGAGGCACACAAGGTAACCGGCAGCAAGCAAAAAAAGACCGCTCCATCACGAGAAGCACTCGATCGTCTCGCCTAAGCCTAATCCGCTCGCGCATGGGCCGCCGCGCAGACACCAGCCGACCATTGGCGAACATTTGAGAGGAAGAAGAAGGAGAAGCAAATCCTCCTAGTAAAAAAAAATGCCACGCAAAGGAAACCCCCGAAACCGGTTCAATCCGCACCCGGCGCAAAATCCGGTTCGCCAAAAGCCAATCTTCTGGGTGAGATAAATGGCCACCGACTCCCTCCATTTCGACCTCACCCCCCTCCCCCCTCCCTCCCCATGCACCTGTGCTCCGTTTTCCGGTTCTTTGGTAAAGTTCGATTCGCGCTCGTGCACGAGGCTCACCCCGATGCGCGGTCATGGTCTACGGGCTTTTGGCTGGTTTTGGATGGATGGAAGTATGGATGTGGCCGGCTAGACGGCGGAGGTTTCATTTCGATATCTACAACACACACACACACACACGCCGGACAAAAAGCCGTCTAAGCATGCGGCGTTGATTAGTTAGACTGGCCGAAATAGTCGTTTAACTTTAATCTAGACGAATTTTAATGTGACTGTGTCTAGGTGCCATCAAACTCGAGGCTCGAGACGTCTCGCCCAGCAGACACGAAGCCGACTCTTAAAGAAAGTAATAGAGCAAGAAGTCAGAAAGAAGCAACTGTGCCCGATGGTGGTATAGCATTAGCATTCCAAATCAGCACCAGGAAGAAAGTAGAACGTCTACGAAAAGCTCGGAATTAGCTTGCGACAGCCTTTTGCCCAGTCTGGCACATACATGGTCGTCTGGCGAAAAATCCATAAAAAAGCCCACCAAATGATGATGATCGAGGACAGGCACACACACACACACACACACACACACACACACACACACACACACACACACACACACACACACACACACACACACACACACAACACACACACACACACACACACACACACACACACACACACACACACACACACACACACACACACACACACACACACACACACACACACACACACACACACACACACACACACACACACACACACACACACACACACACACACACACACACACACACACACACACAACCTACATATTCCAACCCAAACCCGCGCTGGAAAGAATGACGCTAACACTATAAATTAGTGGAAAATTATGAATCAAGCAGTCAGCAGAAATAATAATAAAAAACGCAGCTCCCCATAGAAGTAGCTCGAAGAATTAAATCACTTCCTCATTATAAATACACCTCGGCGAGTGCTCTTTTTATTTTGGCTGCAAGGGGGGGTACGAGGAAGGACGATTCCAAGTTTTCTTCTTCCTGTATTGGATCTAACTCTATTCGCTTCTTGCTGCCCGCCAGCCAGCGTTCTTAAGGAACAGAACTCGGCCGCCACGCAACACCGATTACGCAGCACCCTCTCCTCTTCGCTCACCCGTTGCCAATGATCTTCACGCCAGACAGCGCCAGACAGGTGAGGCTCACCTCCAAAAAAAACCACCCAATTCCTCCCCACTCCCCATTAATAGGCACTAGACACAGTAAGCCAGCGTCTAGCCGGGTTAAAATGCGCGACTTCACCCAAAAAAAAAAAACCCCAAGAGAAGGTAAACCTGTCTAGTGTAATAGGCGCACGCGAGTGTGTATGTGCTAATCAAAGCGATCTCCACCACTGCTGCTCAAATAAGAAGGGGGTTTGAGGTTATGATCGCACCCTCCGTGGAGCGTGGAGAGTAGGAAGAAAAACTGGATTTTTCTTTTCTTTTTTTTTTGGGACTGGGACTGGGTTGACTGGTGCCAGGTGGCGAACCATCTCGTCAGTGCTAAAATTGTGTGTTCTCCAGCCACCCCACCACATACATACAAAAGCGAACGGGCGAAGCAACGATCACTTCACAAAATTCGGCGCGTCTAGAATCTACACACACACGTGCGCATATCTCATCATCAGCGGTCCGCGAAGGTCAGATTCTTGCGCCGTAGAACCAGTTGCCTGCGCACTCCGTCCAGTGTCGATAGACACCACCACCCCGCGCTTCTGCTCTCCACTCGCTTCTTGTGGACAACTCTTCCAGCGATCTGGCGCGCGCCCGACATTGACTACTGTGCCCGCCGCGTTTCTATCGCGCTTTATTTCCTACCCCGTGTTGATGATGGTGTTACATAGGACCCCCCGCCCAACAGTCCCTTTCCCTACATCTCAGACGCACACACATCGTAAGTCCCCTCTCAATCGATCATACCGGGAGACAGTGCGCGCGTGAGGCCACAAACACACACACACACACACACACGGGGGGAGTAGAAGGGACAGATAAGAATGGGCCACACAACCAACGTGCAATACAGGCGGCCGCGCACCACCACCACACACGCACACACACAGGGAGCGTGCGCGCGCGGCGCTCGCGTATGGCCAATTAAAAATGTAAACATTGAAGCAGGAACTCGCGGACCAAACGCGGCCACCTTTTTCAATGACACACACACACACACACAGGGACGGGTGGTAGAGTGGAGGAGCCCTCCACACTGCTAGAGAAAAAGGGCGAAGAGAAGGCTCGTCGTCGTCCGCGTGTCTTTTCTTGCACGGCGGAATAGAGAGTTGCGCGGTTTGTTTTTGTTGGTGTGTTTGCGTGCTTTTTTTTGCGTGCTTTTTTGTCGTGGATGGAATTGTCTTTCCACTAAGAATGCCGGGAAGCAGTTTGCAGCGTGAATCTGGGCGCTTGATTGGGGCGCTTTTCGAATCGGTTTTCAGATGTGTGTGCCAATTGAGCCAAAAACCGTACCGTACGGCGGTTGATTTGGACACTTTCAGAAGCAAAAAAGGGCACTTTAAGGAGCCTAAACTATTATTTGTGCTATCAATAATGACAAAAAAGCATTCCATTCCACTATAACACTAAAAATTCGTCTCCTAGAACCACTCCTTTGTTGTAATCGAGCTTAACCATTTCCACTTCCATTCATTCGTTCTATGTTGCTTCAAATAATTTGTATGATCGTTCGCGCTCCAGTGGAACACTAAAAATATGCACAATTGCACACGGAACCGTCACAACGAAATGCAACTGTGGATAATACTGTTTGCAAATTGTGCTATCATTATGCGTTAACGATAGCCGTGTAATAGTGAGTCACGCATCACGTCATGACAAGGGGAGCGTTTGACCCAGACGGGAATAGCTGAAAAATGACGATCGTTACAATTACATGGATCATATAGCTGGGCACACTCAACGGCCACTCAAAACCCGTCTCGAAGAGGTCGTTCCCGATCAGACTTGGTGGGCTTTGTGGTAAAAAGCCGTTACGCTTGTTACACTGCTGCCCACTTGAATCGTGGACGTAGAGCTAGCGGTATTTATGCCCTCTTGAATCGAATAATAGAACGTTCATTTAGAGCCACAGCGCCATTGTGTCCCGCAGTGTTCTTTGGGGAACGAGTTGTCAGGCAGATTATCTACCACTTCGATCACAGAGCGAGCACGATTTGAGGCTATCCAGAAGGAATTATCGATTCTATCAAAAGAACTTTGAGACGACGAGTGGTCTAGTGACTTTCTAATGATCTGACTGACCTTGTCGTCCTTGACAAGTGTCTTAGAGACTCTTTTTTCTCTCTTTTTTGCCTCTTATAGCTATCATTTTGATCAAGACTCCTATAATTAGGTCAGCTTTAGTGCCTCTAGTTCCAAGTTTAGTTCCTCTCTAGTCCATAATTTTTATCCGGACCACCGCGTCCCATGGCAAGAACTGATGCATACAAAAATCTGACTTTGACCGTGCTGGGTCATTAAACCCTACAAAGAAATAGAAGCACTTTTTAAAATACACCTTCCCCCTCCCCCTTCCTACTCACCGGTGTTGGCCAGCTGCTGATTGCTGCACTTGTTGCTGTCCGGTTCCGTTTCCGGTTCGACAAAGTTCTCCGGCCGCGGCAGGGGCCAGGTGTTGGAGCGGGCCCGCGTCTGCGGCTCGAATCCCGTGTCCTGCAGCTCGGCCAGCGCGTCCATCGGTATGCCGTCGTTGGAAATGTTGTCGTACATGCCGCTGGGACCACCACCTCCTCCACCACCACCGCCAGCACGCAACGGTGAAGCCGGCCAGCCGTACGGATCCATGCCCGTGGTTTCTACCCGCCCTGCCCTGTCGGCCCGAACGTTTGGTGGGCTTTTTACCCCTTCTGGATGTTCTGGGAACGGGTAAGTAGCTGCTCTCGTGGAGGGTGAGCGAACAATTAAGCACTGAGTAGGCTTTGGGGGATTCTCTTCTCTGTTCACGGGGGCCCGTGGGGCAACAACGGAACGGCAAATGATGATTTTCGGCAGCTTTTTGTTTCGCAATAAACGTTCACTTTAAACTCGTTGTTCACGCGCTGTCATCGCACGGCAGGGACATTTCCATTCCAGCACACTGTGTTGTGGTTACACTGTACACACACACACACGCACAAACACTCACTCGCCGCACTTCCAGGTACAGGTACACACACAACACATTCACACACACTCACACTTGCATGCACTTTGAAGGTTAGTCTCTATCCCTCTATCACTAAGCTACCGGAGCGGAACTAAAGAGTTACTGAAATGATTACTATTATTATTACTATTATTGCTCTTTCTAGACGTTTTCAAGCGCCACTACTACTACCAGAGCGCACACATGAAAAAAGAGAAACAATAACACAATAAATCACTAAAACCCGCTACAGACTCTCCCCGATGGGGGCAGTTACAGTTCCTGTGGCCACAGGAGGTACCCGATGGGGCGGGAGGGAGAACGCATTGATAGTTGGTCGCCCGGTGGCCTTGTTCGGGATGTACGTCACACACCGCTACTATCACTAGAGAGAGAGAGAGAGAGAGAGAAGAAGGAGGCCACGGGGCGAACCACAACCCAGCAGTTTGTGCTGCCAAAACAAGGCGGCGGATTGATTTCCGAACAGAAGTCCACAAATGACCATTGACCAACAGCACTACCACCGTCCCCCAGCTCAGAGTCTTCTGGACGCTCTGGAGAACCGCACTGACCAACCCACGACACACACACATACGTTTCGCTTTCTAGCACACATCGCCGGGAGCGGTAATCGGTGTCACGGTGACATTTGAACTACGTCACTTGAACGCCGACGGGATTGTGAAGCAACCACCACCACCAGCTGACGCGGCCGCGCAGCATACTAAGATGACAACGCACAGCAAAAAGAATGAAAAAAAAAGACACTTCAACCATTTCCCATTTCGCTCGCATCGACACAACAACTACAAAAAATCGATGTTCAATCTCGCTTCCTTAATCAATTCGGTCAATTGATGGCACACACGCTCTCTGTGTTGGCGATAGAGGAAAGATAGAAAGAAAAAAAAAACACACACACACAATTATCACCGTGTTATCAATGTGGGTGGAACGGCGCACCACACCAGCCGCGGGCTGTGTTGTCATATCGGGCAAGATGCGACGGGTGATAACGCAGTAAAAGTGCGTACTAATACACTACTCTACACTACCAGCAAGTGACCGAAACTGGAAGGCCAGCACACTCACACACACTAAAACCTTCACGCGCTATCACAGCAGCCCGGCTCTTTTATTCTCTTCAGCAAGCGCGTGCACACAACCGCACGGGAGGGTATATTGAGTGCAAGAACGACGGGAAGAAGAAAAAAAACGCTCTAAATATACACATTTACCACTCAGTTGATAAGTCGTCCGCGGACGTGCGGTTGTGCAGGACGCGGCGCTCGAATCAGACTGACCAGACCAGACGGGAAGGAGTCGCGATGGGGAGATCGCGATTACGCACACACACACACACATCGCCGGTTTGCTAATATGAAACTAACATCAGCACCAACCATTCCCCGCGCATCATCCGCGTTGTTGGGGTTTGATTTCTTGCCAGTCCGCAGTCTCTATGCGCTCAGCTGTGAGGTTTTTTTTCTTCTTTTGCTGTGCTATTCACTAAACACACACACACACACACACACACACACATGCACGCACACTAGTTCAGTTGCAAACCCACGCGATTTATCAAGGGAGCGATGGCGGCGGAACACAACGTCGCGCGGGTCGTCGTAGATAAAATGCGTATTAGCTCACCGCGGTCGAAGCAGCACACACTACCACCACTGCATCACACACGCGCTTCGCGCTGGTAGGAAGAAGAAGAAGCGAGCGATACGGCCGCCGTTACAATCAACCCGCGCTTGTCTATATTGGAGCATCGCGATGTGCACATGTACACCACACCACACACACAACTGCGAATCGTGCGATGTGCCGTGGAGCAGAGCCGTGCACGCACACAGCCTCAGGTACGCGCGCACGTGCAAATCTGTCTCCCCACAGAAACAGACTGAGAGAAAGAGAGAGAGAAAGAGACACACATTCTGCAGCCCACTTACACACTCACCCTTGTGGGCACGATCATAGATGGCAGTGGGAAGAAATGAGTTGGGGGGGGGTGGGGGGAGAAATCCTATCAAGAAACATCGCAACTACCCCAAAAAAAAACCTCTCCACACACTATCGCATGTTGGCGACGTGGACAGTGTGAGGTGCGTTTGTGTGTGTGTGTGCGCGCTGTGAAATGTGTACGAGAAATGGATCCACGATCATCACCTCATCGACCCGAAACCGAACCGTGCGAAAGAACGAGATAGTGCGAGTGCAAGAGAGAGAGTGAGAGAGTGGGAAAGGTCGTTTGAAAAATTTGACAATTAATGGCACCTCGCACCTTGCGCGTGTCTGCGCGCTAGCCGTTCGCTCCATCCGCCGTCAGCGGTTTAACGGTCTGCTGCTCTCAGCGAGTCGTTTCATCGCATCGATCACAGGTGTGTGTATGTGTGTTTGCTATCCCTCTTTCTCTTCTTCTAACCATACACACGCGCGCGCGAAGTCTTTCTATTGCCCAAAAAACGTCCACAAAGGAAGGCACACACCATCGCTTGCGTTTGGCCCCATCGCGCTAGAGGGAGGATCGGCGCACTTATCAGCGCGCAGCCAACTTAACAGCACTATCACGCCTGACCTCGCCATTCGTTCGCCCTCTCGCTTTGCTCGTTCGCGTGCCGTGCTGTCCCTTTCACGCTTGCCCTTGTGGTCCGGCTGACCGCTCGTCCCCTCTTCTCCACCCCCCCCCCCCCTTTTACCGCTGTCGCGTCGTTACGCATGCGGTTGCGCGATACACTTTTGCGTTTTCGGTGCGCTTCCTCAATTCGCGCGTATATTGGGAAGAGAATATATATTTTTCACACATCACTTCACACATACCAACTCTCTTGCACCCGCATTTCCTTTCTCCTTCCCCCGTCAAGAGTGTGCCCTTCATTCCACCCCTCATTCAGCGCAGCCGTTTTCAGTCCACACGTGCGATCTCGTTTTTTTCTTCTTTTCTCTCCGCGCTCTCCTGTCTTTCACCCGAGATATCCGCACACATATGACCGTGCGCGACTGCGCTCCGTGTGTCCGCGTTGTGTGACCGCGGCAGAATTGATCCATGCATACCGCGCCACCTCGTGCACACCTCGGGCGCATCCCTTCGGTGCCCTCCCCGCCAGAGTGCTAAATGCGCATCAAGCCGGTGACGGTTTTCCTGGTTGGCAGCGTTCCCAAAGGATCGCGATCGCGGACACGCACACCAGTGCACAAACAACACGCCCCAAAACCAGGACCTCGAGAGCTGGCTGCTGTGATAACAGGCCCGATAATAGACGCCTTGCGTGTGTGACGTCGCATCGTATACGGACGACACCAAACACAAACGGGCGCGCGCGCGCGCACACATTCACGGCTGCTGTTCGCGATCATACACTGCAGTGCCTGCCTGCCTGCCTGCCTGCCTGTGCCGCCATCGCTCAGATAATTATCAATTCAGTTTTTTTCCATCGGCCCCGTGCGAGCGGGCTCGCGCTTACACGACCGGGACCCGCGTGCGAGTGTGTGTATGTGTTTGTGTGTCTTCTTTCTGGGTCGGTTTTAGTGTGCTTCTTCCGTCTCTGCTATTATCCCTCCGGGTGGGGGCGCAAACCTTTCCCGCACCTTCCAGAAAGCAAATCTCCCTCTCCCCATCCCCTTCTCCACTTCTATCGCTTTATTTTCTCTTTTTTCTTTTTTAGTCGTTGCGTTTGTGTACGTGGAACCGGACCCATTATCACCCCGACGACCCCGGTCTCGCCTCTCCCCGCGAGCATCATCCGCATGACGAGCCTTTTCAATCAAGGGGACAGACCCACCTGCCGTCTCCGGATGCCGCGGATGTCCAGAAATAGCGCCCCCCCAACACACGCACAATTTTCACATTCCTAATTGCTGTGTGTGTGTGTGTGTGTGCGTGCGAGAAAGAGAGAGATAATAATGGGTGCAGGATGACATCCCGCTGCCGGGTTGGTCAGTCTCTGGGTTGGAAGAGCCACCGATTAGAGACGATCATTCTAGACGAGGCCCCGGCTAAAGGCAGGAGATGTCTTTTTCCTGGTTCCTACATTCGCCCCAGAACAGACCAGAAGCTGGAAAAGCGTCCTGCTTGTCATCTTTCACACAGCCCCCACACAAATGTCCGCCCGTCGCACCTCAAGTGCTACTGGCCTTGGTGTCCGGTTTGGTATCTTTTCCCATCACTCACACACACACACACCCACCGAAGGATCGGGAGCGTTTTAAAGTAGCAGTTACAAGCGTTTTTCCCCCCCTCTATTCTCTGTTTTAGCCCTCGTTTTAGTCCCAACTGCAGCGAGGCGGAGCGGGAGGAGGTAGAAACCAACGTTCCAGTGGAAAAGTACCCAGCTCCAACGGACGGACGGAATTGCCCGACGGGAAAAGTGGACTACAAGCCCCCAACGGGAGTGGAGGAAAAACGTGTTACACACGCTGCCTGCAGTACCGTGTGGTGCAGGTCTTCTTGCTGCAACTCCGCTCTCATGCAGCCGGTAACTTATAATTTTAATCGTTCGCGAACCATCAAGATCGCGTTCCGGTCCGCCGGGGGAAAGAGAAGACGGGGCCGACGTAGCACATCAACGCCCTACAATTGCAGGATATGGCGTTCGGATCGTTCTCTTATCTTCTCATCCCTTCTCCAACGCTCACTTTTTTTCGCCCTTTCTTCCGATTGGGTGTGCACATGTCCTCTTCGTTCTGTGTGCGCTGTGTGCAATTTCATTTATGGCCAAGCATTTCAATCAACCTTCCTTCACCGATCGAGATTGATCGATCGCTTCAGTGGATATTCACGAGCAAGGGGGGGGGGGGGGGGGGGAAAACAGACCGACTGCGCTTTTAACAGTGTTTGAGTTGAGTAACTGGTTTGCCGGTGCCTGGTTGCTGGTTGCTGGTATGGTAATTATGCTGCGAGCGAGAGCAACCAACCCGAAAACCTGCGCCGGATGTGATAACACGGTGGCCGGGCGAAAGGACACTTGGGCGGCGAGCGTGTGTGCTGAGCGTTTTTTTTTTACTGCAAAAATGGCCATGGAGAAAGGCCAACGGCGGAGTGCAAATTAGCAATTAGCGAAGGGAAACGGTGACAGTCTGGCGGCTGGGACCTCCCCACTCTCCACGATCGCACGAGAGGTTTGGCGAAAAGCGATCAAAAATTGCAACAAAAAAACGGTCCACCCCGCGGACTATCATCGCGATCCGAGATAAGTATGCCTATCTATGCCTTTCTGTGTGTGTGCCTTTTTTTTGCAAGTTTCTTTAAATCTCTTTCTGCCCGTTTTTTTGCAGCCTAAACCCCTTTGCCAGAGGGATGACCAGGGGAAAATGGAAACGCAAGCAGATCACCCGGGGTTGTTGCAATAATTTATTCCGATGCAAAAGTAGGCTGGTTCGATCGGTGGCCAGCAGCAACGAACCGGCCCCCCGCGGTGGATGTGTGCGAGGAGGGGCCGACGGGGGCGAGCGAGCGCGCGTGGTGATGTGTGCGCTTTCTTGGAGCTTGGCGGGTTCGACACGCGCGCGTACCACACAGCACAGCTCCCTTATCGAGCGCCGTAATCAACCGACGAGACGCAGTAGTGATAGACAGAGAAGGAGAGAGGCAAAAACATTAAAAAAAAAACCCTCCGCTCTTGTACGGCGTGCGTGCGTGATATGATGAGAGGTGTATTTCGGGTACTATCGAACCAATAACCAATACGAAATACGCACACACGCGGCATTAGAAAGATCGCACAAATCACACTCACTCACGATCGGATGATCGGAATTGCGCCGTAAAAGCGCAAACAGAATTTAACACCCAAAGATCAAAACAAACGCCCCCCGCCCTAACACTAACGCTCATGTCGGAGGAGTCGGCTGCTTTTGATAGTAGCAAAGGAACACCTGAGAGGCGCATAATAAGCAATTTCTTTGCTCAATTAGAGCGTAAATAGTGAACACACAGCGGCAAACTGTTGGCCACGGTCAGGAACGAAGTCTAGTAAAGTTCCGAAATCAATCACTAATGTTGTTGTCTCTCGTTGGGTTTCTTTTTGCCGCTACCACCAGTGCAGCATGTGCTACGATCGATGCGCGATCGACGGGAGACGGACTGTTTTGGACACTACTACCGTACCCGCATTACATTTCGGCCCACCACCACCACCACCACCACCACCACCACTGCACGTACACACAAACACTACTTCTGGGGGTGGGAGAGGGAATTCCCAACAAAAATTGCGCACCCACTAATTTCGATTCCGCCGAGATTCGGCCACAAAACCTGCTTGCTACTACACAACGACACCACAGCGACACGCGGAAACACGCAGAGAACACGACGACGTAGCAGCAGGCAAGAACGCACGATACCGCGGCAAAAGCGCGGTTCAGCACACGGACAAACCGGAGCGGCAGAGCCTACAGCAGATGAAACATCCGAGCCGGATGTATGGAAACGGGCAACTAGCGCGCGCTCGGCAAGAACCATGGCCCGACTCGAATCTCGCAGCTGCCGCGGAATAGTTTCGCTCCCCCACCACCATCGCCACCCTGCAATCCCACCCCGCCGGGGGGGGGTGTGATGGGTTTCGGCTTTCCAACCGGTCTCCACACACTCACACACGGACACGGACACGATGGACGGTACAAATACACGCAATGGGATGGTTACGCAAATCACGCTCTCTCGTTCGCTCGTTCGCGCAACCCCCTAGTACAACGAGGGAGTAAGAAGCTATTTTGCTCTATCCCTTCAATGCTGCTGCTTGTGTATCGATGTGTGTGTGTATGTGTGTGCGGTTTGAAATCAACACACACACACATTCACACGCACGCGTACAAATGCGGGAGCCCCCGAACGAAACCCGAACAGTTATAGCCGAACCCGCGCGCCACCACCACCCCTCTTCATCATCCCCTTCGCCAAAAACTCACCCATCACAGTTTCAACCCCCCCCCCCCCCACCATCGCCCGCAGTTTCCAACCCCTAGAGCGTAACCATGTGCAACGCGAAATATTACGGGGAGCAGCGCCTTCTCCATCCCCCTCTATCGTTCAGCTGTTGCTGTGTGTATCGATGGGGTGGACAAAAAAAAAATCGCCACTCTTTCTCTCCGTGTTCTCTTGCGTGTGCTGCTACGCAACTTTTGGAGCCTCCCAACCGATGCACGTGTCACCGTCGATGGATGGAAAACGGAAGCGAGGCAGGATGGTGTAGTAGGCGCAGAAAGTGAGCAAAATGGAACGCTAACGAATGGAGCAGGTACCAAAGAGAGAGAGAGAGAGAGAGAGAGAGAGAGAGAGAGAGAGAGAGAGAGAGAGCGAGAAAGAGAGAAAGTGAACGATAGCAAATTTTAGGGGCGCAAAAGAAAAGAAAGATCAACTCCAGTAGCCAGCAATATCTTTCTTCCTCTGGACGTTGGCAAAGACGTGGAAGACTTGCGAGAGGACCTGCTCGGAGTGCTTAAGCATGGCCCCGTACATTATCTGTGTTTTTTTTTTCTCACGCCCTGTGGGTGGAAGGATTGGTTCGATCAATCTGCCCAAGACCTTTTCCATCTGGACACTGAAATCTTTAGAAATCTATCGACATTAGGGAGGAATTAGCAGGAAGAAAGGTTCTATTGGATCAGGCTCTAGTCGGTCTGGAGGCTTTTGGTAGATCATTTGCTTGATCTGATGTGGTAAGGTGTTTGGAATATGAATAATAAGTAAAGATCTTACTTTATAGATCCATTGCAGATCCTCATCCGTCAGTCTATAGACAAATTTACACTGAGCATCCAACTCCAGACAATCGTTGATCAATCTGTATGCACACAATTTCTTTTGATCACCCCCAAAAACCATCCTGATTGACTATCAGCTAGCTTCTAGGCCAACCCCTAGTAGCCAATGCCCTTGAAGCGTCTAGATTCCAGAATTCCAGACAATCATTGGTCATCTATATGCCAAAGATTCCTTATGATCATCCCCCAAAAACTGGCACCTTGCTAAGAACGCCCCGTGTAACATCGATCCCGTTGCCTCGGGTGGGCCCTCCGCAATGATCAGGTGGTCGTCCCCAAAAATTGTACGACCCGGACCGACTGGTGGCGCCAGCAGTTTCTGCACAAAAAAGAAGAAACACAGTGCCACATGCCAATGGTGCAAGTTTTACGAATCAGCGAAGCTACCAAACCACGTTGCAGTTTCATCAGCGAAACTGCCGAAAAGTATCGAATCCGGACCAAAATCAAAAACGTTGCGTCTAATGTGCATTTTGTGTGCTTGTGTCGGATGGAAGAGCGGAAAAGAAATTGGAACGAATTAATCGTGCAAAGTCGTTCCTTCCAAGTTGGAAGTGGAGTGTAGACAGTTTGAGCCCTAGTTCCTCGTTGCTTTTGTTGATCATTTTTTGTTGTAAGCTGTTATTCGGTAACTCCCCAGAAACCCATCATAAATGCGGTGTCTTTGTCACCTGAAACGCGGCACTAACGATACCCGCAGCGAAACGCGCGACCTTCGCTCCCGCCGATCAACTGTGTACGAGCGCGCGCACACCACCGGGGGGCCCTTCGTCCAACAACAGAAAAGAGTAAAAAGGGCAACCGCGATGGTTAACGAAATACGAACAAAATCGGCCGTCCCCGCACCCGTCTGCGTTCATGCCACATTCATGGATCAATCAAGTTAATAAAGTCCACCCATTCCCATTCACACACATACATATGCACACATACATTAGAAAGGGCCGGCCCAATAGTGGATTAGAGGGTATTGTATTCAAATGTCCACCACTTCCTTCCCCTCTAGTAATGCTCTCTTTCTCTCTCTCTCACACACACTATCACCTCCTATTCTAGGTCGCCGAGGGTCCGCGAGTGACGATCATCCAACTGATGCCCACCTCCCGTCTGCCCTTCAAAAGTTCGAAAACCAATCTGTCATATTTACCAGAAAAAGGGGCGATGAGGGGGATGATGCGGCCCCTTTTTTTCGGTGGTTGATCGCCCTTCGCCTTCGCCGGAACACGAAACACGGAAGGACGGAACGGTTGGCGTCAGTGGCCCTGAAAGTTCAAGCCGAGTGTCTGACTTTTCCGAACAGGTTCTGACTAAATTTTGTGTTAATACTGTGTTGTGTCTAGTGTAACTGATCACGTCTGATCGGGGGAGTTCCGAGTGGACATCTTCGCTGATGAAGATCGTAAGCAAAAAGGTAAGAGCAATTGTGAGGCTAGATAGAGTACCAGGTTCCTATTTTTGGGGCATGTAATTTTCGCAGAAGATGAATTTTTGCATCTCCAAAACAAAAACCCAGGAAATGGCCTAGGAAAACCTTCCTGCAAAACTTCCATTCCCATCTCAATGCAACAGGTGGCCGTCGCCCGAATAAATCCGACATCAATGTCGGCAGTCGCGAAGTGCTCGGTTCGGGAGCGCGAATCGGGTACTGACAACCCTGACGCGTATCCTTCGACCGACGGTCCGAACGGAACTGTGCCGAGCGTTGGTCCTGATAAAAACTTTCCATCCCCCCCCCCTCTTTCTGTAGAAAGAGCCGAAGTGATAGCGCGCGCAACAAGGACCAAAGGCTGAGCTTTCCGCTGGAGCATATCCGGTCCTCCGGATTGGCTGCGGCCACATGCTACAGCCAGACTGGCTGTAGCGCACGGCCCACTGCGCATATGTACCTAACGGCAAGCGCTATCCTTAGTCGTCCTTGTCGGTCCTCGGCTTTCCACATCTATTGCGCGGCTATGTACTGGCCATCTGTGTAGGCAGGCTTTTGCTCCATATGCTTTTATCACATCTCCGCGAACTGAATGGTTAAAGCTCGCACCGTTTTGGGATTCGCCGTTTGCGCCGGCATCCTTCTGCAAGAAGTTTTGGGGCCATCTCCTTCCTTCGCCAGGGCATCACGGCTGTAGGAGTCTTGTAGGCCACCACCGAGACACCACTTACGCGCGACTACAGTGGTCGTCTTTTTCCTGCAAATATTATAAACACACACACACACACCCAACCAAGCACACACAAAGCACAGCAAGTAGCTGCTCGTGAAGCAATAAAACTGCAGCTTTGGAACGGTTTTATTTCTTGCTAAATTCTTACCAGTCAGCCCCCCCCCCACCCATCTGTTTCTGGGGATGCCAAATGGGTCTAGCGTTTGTAAGATATGCTGATGAGCGCGCCTGCTTGGATCTCAACGCACTCAGCCGCACGGAGGGAAAAGTAGTCCGAAAGGTTCATCATCGAAACGGTTGGCGCAAAAACAGCAACAAGCGCAACACACACACACATTGGACCAATGGCTGGGTGGCGTAGATGAGATGCTGCTCGGTTTCGCAGGACACGAGAAGTTGGGAATTGCATAATAATAAGCGCACGCTACATGAAAGTTCCATCAAACCCCGGGGGGGGGGGGGGGGGGGTACTTTGGTATTGCTTTTGGGTGGTTGGGGCCGGATTATCCTGATCGAACGGAAACTAATTCCACCATTATCCGGGTGTGCGCGCAGCGGAAGCGTTACGCACGGCGACCACGTGTTTCATCGCTTTGTAGAGTGAGGTTATGTTCGCATTTGGATTTTCGCACGCGATGGGATGGGTTTATCTATTCCATATCAAGTGATTAGGGAAAATAGCAAAGCAACTTTATGGGAAGTGGGTCAGCGCATGGGTTTTCCTCCAAAAGTCCACGTGCGGAAGTTATTCTTCTGCATAAACTGGTAGGCGTAATCGTTTGCGTAAAGCGCACTTGTTTTTAATTGCATTTGTAGCGCCTGCAAGATAGGCAAAACGCGCGCAGAATAATTATAGCTAGCTAGGTTTAAATTATACACATATACACTTACACACATACACATAGTTAGATTTTTATTATGCATATATATATTTACACACATACATCTACAATTAAGGTTACACGTAGGATAGAATAGAATAGCATAAGATAGGAAATAGGAAATAGTAAAATAGGCGATAATTAGGATTAGCCAATGAGGAATAGGATTAAGGAATTTTGGCGCGAACGAGTGAGTATAAATTAAGGATAAGTTGAGGTTTAGCATGATTAACAAAAGTCCGATCTAAGAGGAAACGCTGCCCGAGTTAACATAGAAGAAATAAACTCCAAGTAACTACACAAATTCAAGCCACATTATTCTTTTGGGTAGTTAGAAGATTTCATATCACCACATGGCGACCGTGACAAGTGTGAAACTGTGATGCAAAAAAAAAAAAAAAAAAAAAAAAACTCGCGTAAATACGAAGTTAATTCGCGAGTGCGTAATATTCCTTCCGGTCAGAAGAATATTCTAGTATCTGCGTTGATGTTTAGCGTGAAAGAGTGAGAGAGTAAAGACGAGAGTGAAGCGCAACGCTACAATTGTACGATAATTCGAACTATCGTTATTCAAACGCAGTGATAAAATATAAGGGTTTCCTGCAAAATCACGCAAATTGCACAAAAACTCCTGTCGGGTATCGTCAACGAACCAAGGCGCAGTGAAAGAGAGAGTGTATCCCGGTTATAAAAAAAAGTGGCCAGGAAAAGTTAAATGAATGCTAACAAACATTCGGTGTTAAAAAACAAAAAAAAAAAGAGCAGCGATAGTTAACGGGACCGTGCGTAAAGTGATCTAAGTGCAGTGACCTCGATCGGACAAGATTATCGCACGTACGAGTAAGCCACATTTCGTACCATCGGCGATAAGCATCACAGTTTGAACCGGCATGACCTTTTGCGACAAGTGACCAAGTGTCGTTTGCACGAGAGAGACATAACGTTGTTGCGAGAAGAAGGAAGAAGCGACGGCGAAGCAGTGAACTGTGAGAGAGCGAGCAGCGATTTGCAGTGGATAGGAGCGACGGTGCAGCAGTGTGCTGTGAGAGAACGAGCAGCGATTTGCAGTGGATAAAGCGAGATAACGCTATACTTATCGATCGGGCAGCGGTACACGGAGTAAGGATCAAGCGAAAAAAAAAAAAAAGAGAGAAAGTAAGGTAGGCTACACACTCAATATAGTTGCAATTTACTCATTTAAATATTTTTTGTAATTGCTCAATTAAATTCTTTTTTATGAAACGTACAATATTACCATTTTCCATTACAATATGCACATACTATTGGGGGAGTTACCATTGGTTTAAAAAAAAATAAAAAAAAAAAATAATTAAATAAAAAAAAAAAAGTAATATTACCATTATCTGGGTATCAAAAAAAAATTAAATAAAAAAAAAAAATATATATATATATAATATATAATACATAATATATATATATATATATATATATATATATAATTACTATATATATAGCAAAACATCTCGATCACATCTCATTCAATGCTCTTAAAAATTAATCAAAATACTATAAGGCTTAAAAATATTGAAAAAAAATTATCGTGTGATAGAAAGTTTCGCAGATGTTTGCTTGATCATTACAGCGGTTCCGCTAAGTTTTGTTTTGATAAGATCAAGTATTACCTAGATTCAATTCAGGAAACTGAACCCGTTTCAGAGCTAAAACGAATTTTGAAGGAAGCGAGTGACATATACGCCAATATCCAATCGCGCATACAATTTCATCAAACAAACAAAATTCAAGTTAAGTTTAAAACTTTGGCAAAACTAGCTATCGTGTTCAACCGTTGGAATCAAAACAAAATGGAAACTTTCGATATCAAAACAGCCACCGCTTTGGTGCAAATATACGATGGCAATACAGATGGTTTGGAAAATTTTGTGGACTCTTCAAATTTATTAAAGGAATTATGTCCAAAAAATCCACAAATGTTGGTAAAATTTTTAAAAACAAGATTGATAGGAAAGGCGCGTTTAGGACTGCCGCCTAATATTGACGATTTTGACTCGTTAATAAATGATATACGGTCCAGATGTCAAGAAAAACTTAATCCAGATAAAATAATAAGTCAATTGAAATCTATTCGCCAGACGGATACTAAAGCTCTTTGTGATGAGGTTGAATTACTCAGCACAAAATTAAAAAACGTTTATTTGCAGTTGCACATTCCCGAAAAAGTTGCAAATGACATGTCATTAAAGCATGGGATTAATGCTCTGATTGAAAAAGTTCATAATCAGGAAACAAAAATTGTTTTAAAAGCAGGTCAATTCGCATCTGTTTCAGATGCTTCAGAGAAAGTATTAGAAAACGAAAGGAATAGCAACGGTTCACAAATATTAGCCTTCAACAGAAACTACTATGACAATAGAAAATTCGTTCGTAATAAATACCCGCCGAACACATACAATAGATTCCAGCCAAACACAAATAATAGATGGTTTTCCAATAGATCTCCTCTTGGTAATAATCAGGCAACTAGCAACAGATTCCAAAACCAAAGATATTCTAATAACTCTTTCAGAAAACAATTTCCAAATACAAATACTCGTAGAGTCTACAATACACAAGCTGCAGAAGAGGAACATTTTTTAGGGGTACCACAGGCGTTAGAAGAAATCATTCAACCTACAAACGATGGTCAACATTAGCGATAAACTTAAATGCTAATAACTTTATCAAAATTAAAGTAGAAATGGCAATGGGTGAAATAAGCATATTAATTATCGACACGGGAGCAGACGTGTCATTGTTCAAAGTTGATAAAATAAAACCAACACAGCAAGTCTACGCGCAAAATAGGATAAACTTAACAGGCATAACAACCGAATCGGTATCAACATTAGCAACTACTAGCACTAATATAACATTCGGAAATGCTTCTATTAACCACACTTTTCATATCATTCCTGCAGAAATAGATATCACAGCGGATGGTATTTTGGGAAGAGATTTTTTCACTAAACATAGATGTGTTATAGATTATGAGCACTGGCTTTTAAATTTCAATTGTTACGGTGTTACAATCAGCCACCCTATTGAAGATAGTATCAATGATGGTTTCATATTGCCTCTACGCAGTGAGGTTATCCGAAAGATAAATTTGCCCGACCTCGTTGAAGACTCTATTGTCCTTGCGAGCGAAATATTACCAGGAGTATTTTGTGGCAACTCTGTGGTATCAAAACAAAACCAATATGTAAAATTTGTAAACACCACTGAAAGCAATGTGTATATTGAAAAAGATTCATTTAAACCACAGATTGACCCGCTGAAAAATTATATTCAGAAAAATTTAAAATTTAAAAGCACTAAAGCAAATGAATCTAAAATAAAAACATTATTGAGCAAAATCGATAGTCAGAATGTTCCTAAATATATAATCCCTCATTTAGAAAAAATATTATCCGAGTACCACGATATTTTCTGCACCGATAATGATCAAATCCCAATTAATAATTTTTACGAGCAATCGATACAATTGAAAGATAACGTACCATGTTACATTCCGAATTATAAGCAAATATATTCTCAAAGTGACGAGATAAAAAATCAGGTTGATAAAATGCTTAAAAATAACATAATAGAGCATTCGGTTTCTCCATATAATTCACCAATTTTATTGGTACCAAAAAAATCTGGAGATAACGAAAAAAAATGGAGATTGGTAGTAGACTACAGGCAGTTGAATAAAAAAATAATGCCTGATAAGTTCCCACTACCTAGAATCGATGATATATTAGACCAATTAGGAAGAGCAAAATATTTTACTACTTTGGACCTTATGTCCGGGTTTCACCAGATACCTTTACACAAGAACTCTAGAAAATATACTGCTTTCTCAACTTCTTCAGGCCATTATCAATTTACAAGACTCCCTTTTGGGCTGAATATAAGCCCTAATAGCTTTCAACGGATGATAACGATAGCAATGGCGGGACTTACTCCGGAGAGTGCTTTTGTTTACATAGATGATATTATTATAACGGGTTGCACAATGCAACATCATCTAGAAAACTTAATGAAAGTATTTAACAGGCTAAGAAATTATAACTTGAAGCTAAATCCAGAGAAATGTAAATTTTTCCAAAACAATGTAACCTATTTAGGTCACAAAATAACAGATAAAGGCATATATCCCGATGAGTCCAAGTTCGAAACGATAAAAAAATACCCAGTACCAATAAATGTGGATGAAGTTAGAAGGTTTGTAGCGTTCTGCAATTACTATCGCAAGTTCGTTAAAAATTTTGCTGAATTGGTAAGACCGTTAAATAATTTACTAAAGAAAGGAGCTACATTCACGTGGTCTAATGAATGTCAGCATGCTTTCGACACTCTTAGAAGAAGCCTTGTATCACCTACTATATTACAGTACCCAAACTTTGAGAAAGAGTTTATCATTACTACTGATGCGTCCGATGTAGCATGTGGCGCTATCTTATCGCAGAAAACAGATGGTAATGACCTACCTATTGCATACGCGAGTAAAAGTTTTACTAAAGGAGAGAAATCTAAACCGACTATAGAAAAAGAGCTAACAGCAATACATTGGGCAGTAAATTATTTCAAACCTTATATTTTTGGAAAAAAGTTTAAAGTACGAACCGACCACAGACCATTGGTATATCTATTCAACATGAAAAATCCTACTTCAAAACTAACACGCATGAGGTTAGACCTGGAGGAATTTGATTTTGAAGTGGAATTTGTGCAAGGAAAAACGAACACAGGAGCTGACGCACTATCGAGAATTGTCATTGATTCAGACAAGTTGAAGCTTATGCAAAAGAATAATGCAAACGAAACAAATGATAAATCACTACTAGCAGTGAAAACAAGAGCAATGACAAGACTGAACAATTTCAAGCCTCCTCCAGAATTAAACGAAGATGAAAAAGATTCCATAACTAAACCTACACTTTGGCAAACAGAAAACCCAACAGAAGTAAACAAACTTTTGAAAATCCTGTCAAAAACAGAATATGGCAAAATCAAAATAACAGTTTTCAATAATAATTACAACAAGGAGTTAGGAAATACAACAATTCATTGTTATGAAGATGGAAGTCAGGCGCTAGAGTCTGCTCTTCTAAAAGTACAACAAATAGCAAAAGAATACAATCGTGACAAAATTGCAATTTCATTAGAAGATCCCCTATTCAGGCAATACTCTTTTTACACCATAAAGGAAATCGCAGATAATGCCATTTCCGGTTTAGAGATCATTGCTTTTATTCCACCAAAATGGATTTCAAAAAAGGAGGAAATAGCAAATATTTTAGAAAACTATCACATGTCACCTTCGGGAGGACATGTCGGACAGTATCGATTATACCTCAAAATTAGAGAAAAATATAAATGGAAGAATATGAAGGAAGAAATTAAAAATTACGTTAGAGGCTGCAAAGTATGCAAAGTGAACAAAATCGTAAGACATACAAAAGAAAAAAGTGCTGTTACGACTACACCTTTAAAGCCTTTCGAAGTAGTCTGTATAGACACAGTGGGTCCCTTGCCGAAAACCAATAAAAATCATAGATACATCGTTACAATGCAATGTGAACTCTCGAAATACATTGTTCTTATTCCAACAGAAAATAAAGAAGCGAACACGATAGCTAGGGCCATGGTTGAGAACTGCATATTAAAATACGGGAGGTTTCTTGAGATGAAATCGGATCAAGGCCTTGAATACAATAACGAGGTATTAAAAAAGGTAGCGGAGTTGCTGGGGATCAAGCAGACTTTTGCCACTGCCTATCACCCAGAAACCATAGGTTCCTTGGAAAGAAACCACAGAACACTCAATGAATACTTAAGAGCATTTACAAATGAGCATGGTGACAATTGGGATGATTGGCTAAAATTTTACGAATTTAATTATAACACAACACCTCATACAGATACGAACTATAGCCCATACGAATTAATATTTGGAAAAAAAGCAATTCTTCCCCAAGATTTATGCCATGGTAATATTGAACCAGTATACAATTATGATGCATATTTTAATGAAATTAAATTCAAATTGCAAAAATCAAACGAAATAGCGCGTAAAAATTTAATTGAGCAAAAAGAAAGAAGACAGATTAGAGCAAATAGTAATGTAAACCCCCTTATCTTAAAAATAGGAGATGCGGTTTATCTAAAAAACGAAAATAGAAAAAAATTAGATCCGATATACTTAGGACCGTACATAGTAGTAAAGTTAGATAATGTTAACTGTACAATAAAGAATACAAATACAAACAAACTAAGTACAGTGCATAAAATAGATTAATTAAGGGATGAAAAGCATACGCTTTTCATTTCTAAAGGGGGGAGGTGTAGCGCCTGCAAGATAGGCAAAACGCGCGCAGAATAATTATAGCTAGCTAGGTTTAAATTATACACATATACACTTACACACATACACATAGTTAGATTTTTATTATGCATATATATATTTACACACATACATCTACAATTAAGGTTACACGTAGGATAGAATAGAATAGCATAAGATAGGAAATAGGAAATAGTAAAATAGGCGATAATTAGGATTAGCCAATGAGGAATAGGATTAAGGAATTTTGGCGCGAACGAGTGAGTATAAATTAAGGATAAGTTGAGGTTTAGCATGATTAACAAAAGTCCGATCTAAGAGGAAACGCTGCCCGAGTTAACATAGAAGAAATAAACTCCAAGTAACTACACAAATTCAAGCCACATTATTCTTTTGGGTAGTTAGAAGATTTCATATCACCACACATTCATTTGTTCAACTTTATTATTGGTAGTTCAATTGATGGATCTTCGGAGCATGGTTCAGGAGTTTATTTATATCGAAAAAATATCATCTAACCATCTCAATTTATTACGTTCGTGGAACATTATTTCCAAAGAATACTGCAACGTCTAGCATAAATCGGAATGAATGTTAGCAATCTCCCGCTGCTACCAGGAAGAAAACATGGTTCTCGACACTCGCCCTTCCCCCTGCTTCGATTGCTCAAAAGAACGACACCCGAGATTTCCGGCACCCAATATCGATTCCCCCTTGCTGCGTGCGATAGTATTGCACATCGATGACAGCTCGCAAAAATTATTTTCCCATAAATTACCCATCGTCCCGTTGGGTTTCGCTTCCGTTACAGCGGCGCTACGGGAGTAGACGTATGCCCATGCCGGAGAGGATTCTTCTTGCGAACTTTCCCCAAAAAATAATAGAAGGAATGCGTTCGTTCATTTCGAGCTTTCGCAACTATGGAAGTTTCTCCTTTTCATTTTTTTTCTTTTTAGTCGCCTTCCTTTAACAATGCTCGTTTTAACTGGTAGTGCTCTGACGGTAAAACTTTGTACTTACTGATGAGTTGGTGCAAAATCGTCCAGTGAAAAGTTTTTGGCTTCCCCAATTGCCGCGGCGAGTAGTGATGAAGATTTTTCGATGACATTTACGCGAAAGTTTCCATCGTGTCTCCCCTTTTACCTCCTAATTTACCGACACAGTCGGTAGTGCTTGGCCGAACTAAGTGGAAACTATCCAGCACACTCGGGGCGGCAAGGGCTGGGATAAAGTATTGGAAAATCCGAAAAGTAATAAATCTTTCATTTTCTGTGGTTGTATGGTATGGTGAGCGTACGGTATGGTTGTATGGTACGGTGAGCGAATATTTCGTACATTTGCTCTACGCACGGTGAAATACTACGTTCGGGTGCGTTTAATCAGCTTAAGTAGTTAGCTAAATTGCTGACGGTGGGGTAAATTAAGATTTAACATGCTGGCAGATGTTCCGGCCAGGAGGCTTTATCCATGAATGGACTGTACTTGCCGAACGGGATATTTTTTAAAGTTTAGAGGTAAATCTTTAAATGTTTTTTTTTTAAATTCGATTTTGAACGACTGACTTGTGGTGAATTATCTAAAAAAGACCACATGAGACGGTTAGTGTAATTCTTGATGATTTTTCAAAAACCAAATCAAAGTGGCACACAAAGTTGCACACAACTCGTACTTCACCATACAACTCACCTCAAAAGGTCAAAAACGATCCAAATCGGTACGATTTTCCCTCACTGGCGAGCCGTTTTGTAAGTCGTTGAACATGTTTCATGCATGATCACCATACTCCATGCATGATTCATATATGAAAATAATACGTGATATTTCAATACATATAATAGGTCTCGGATTTCTTTCCGTACCAAAGTTCCGGAAGATTTTCGCACCTCGGCTTGTTATTTGTTTTTTGCTCTTGGAAGACTACAGGCAACACTGCCATGATATCCATGTTCGATGGCAACACCATTTTCCGAGCCGTATAGACAAAAAATACTTACTTTTATCAAGTAAATTAAAATTTTCTCAAATCTTTCATTTTCCGCAAGTGACACATACTTTAAGGAAGTTTTTATCGTTTATTTTATTTTTTTCTTTTTTAATTACAAGCACAATAACGACGAAAAGCATTAAGAGTAAAGATCGTAGACAATTGTTCAATTTATTTCTACCCCCTTGAGGGGACAGGGATCGGGCACAACATCTCACTTCGAAACGTGCACCCTAACCAAGAAAAGGACGGGTAGAGAAAATGAGCGAGATGCAGCGATATTCGAACGTCAAAAACCCTCGCCATGTTGTACGGGCTGGGCGTCCATTAATTTTGACATTTCGTAGAATTGTGATTTTTACAGGGCTCGAAGGATGATTGGAGAAACATAACTATTTTAATTATTTTATTGCTATGCATTTGATGATTTTAAATAGCAAAACTACTTAAAAAAAGAACAAAAAGCTTTCAGTTTCTCCACGTTTTTCACTTTTTTTGCTGTTTAGAAGCAATTCCTTATCGGATGACATTGGTACATTCAGCAGCAACGTGCGACGAGCCCTGTATTATGTCCAGCGGGGATTTTGGTGATTTTTTTTTCTTCTACACTCTCCTCCCCAACAGAAGAAAGATATGCTGTTGTGTTGCGGCCGCAAAAGCAAATGAAAAGTTGAACAGAAACTTCCAAGCGCACAAAGTCGAGCCGTGAGGTGTTTTCCTTGTTTTTCCGTGTGTGTGTGCGAGTGTGTGTGGTGGTTCTGTGTTTCGTACGTGTGCGGTGCGCGTTTGTGTTGGAGGTGTTTCGGTTTATAATTTCTTCGTGTTTCCAGTTTGTTTTTCCTAGGTTTCGCTCAAAGGTAGGCAACGCGGGGGATTGAAGTGATGATGGGGCAGCGGGACAAATCTGACTGGCAGCGGCCCAAAACACGCACACACCGAATGGCCGGACAGGCGTTGTCCCTCGGATTGGTGTGTTTGCCCTTCTGGCAGATGCATTTTCATCGGTCTCGACCTGAATGTTGTCGTTTTCCACCGGCATACACTCACACACACCCGCACAGTTCGGTGCTAATTGGGAAAACCCATTCATGCGTGACAGTTGCTACCGGAAAACCCGTCCTTCCGGTTGTAGTACACCTGTGGCCCTGCCCCGGCCATGCGTTTTTGGCGTACGAGAGATGATCGTGTGTGGATGTTAATTTTGTCCTTTTTTTCTGCTTTTCTTTTCCATCACCGCGCCCAGATGTCATCCGGAAGACCTATCAAATGTGTGGTGGTCGGCGACGGCACGGTGGGGAAGACGTGCATGTTGATCAGCTACACGACCGACAGCTTTCCCGGCGAATACGTACCCACGGTGTAAGTGAGGCGATGTGTCATCGTCGCCACAGTGACGTAGTTGCCTTGGCACACCACGGAGAGATTGAAAGAGAGAGGAAGCGATAAGCCAAACGCATTGTGTGCCTGTGTGCCTGTTTGTATGCGCTCTAATTTACTTTCTTTATTGCGGCTTCCAGCTTCGACAACTACTCCGCCCCGATGGTGGTGGACGGTGTGCAAGTGTCGCTCGGGCTGTGGGATACGGCCGGGCAGGAAGACTACGATCGGCTAAGGCCCCTGTCCTACCCACAGACGGACGTGTTCCTCATATGCTACAGTGTGGCCAGCCCGTCGTCGTTCGAAAACGTTACCTCCAAATGGTATCCCGAGATCAAGCACCACTGCCCGGATGCGCCCATCATTTTAGTCGGTAAGTCGACTTCAGTCGGACGAGAAATCCATGACCTAACCACCTTGGCGCATTGCCTCCCGCTTCTTGTACCCCCCCGGGCAGGAACCAAAATCGATCTGCGCGAGGATCGGGAAACGATAAGCTTGCTGGCGGACCAGGGCCTTTCCGCGCTGAAGCGCGAACAGGGCCAAAAGCTAGCGAACAAGATACGGGCGGTAAAGTATATGGAATGTTCGGCACTAACCCAGCGGGGCCTAAAGCAGGTGTTTGACGAAGCGGTACGGGCCGTACTCAGACCGGAGCCTTTGAAACGACGCCAACGAAAATGTGTTGTGATGTAGTGTGTGCGTGTGTCCGCGTGGGAGCACTGGATGGGGAGGAGTGGAGGAGCACTCCATCATCCCCCCCTCTCACCACTCAACAAAGAAAAAACAGGAAAAGCGAACAAAACATACATTTAGCGAAAAAATAATTGTACATAAGTTTAGAATGGGCCGTGGTGGCAGCGAAGGAAGAACAAACACACGAGCAGAGAGCGGGAAACAGGGAACGGAAAAGCAATTGGAAGCAAATTTTGAGGGAGTGTGGTAAACATAGCAGGACCGGGGACAACAAAAGCATGTTGGAAGGACGGCGTAGACGGCGAGTGAATGTTGAAAATCGTAAAACGGTTAAGGAATCAAACACCAAAACGCAGCAAAAACCGTGAGCATAAAGCTGACTCTCCCCCCCCCTCCCCCTCCCCATCACTGCCCCTGGTCCTGGCAGAAGTGTCCCGTTGTGGTGTGCGTGTGCCATTTTCAGCGATAAACGGCGGTGTCGCGATAAAGCCGCCGTGTAAAAAAAAAAACAGAAACGAACGCAATCAAGCAAGAAATCAACGAAAGAGCAAACCTACGAAGAAGGGCGAAGGGCGAAACAGTGAAGACACACGTTATTAAAACAAAACAAAAAACGATCGCGTATGTCCGTGTGTGTGTGTGTGGGACAAAACATAGAACAAAGCGTAGTAACAAACAAAACACGGTAGAACTCTCTGCGCGATAAGCAATCGCACACAATGAAGCAATGAAGCAGGAGCAGGAGCAGGGCGGGAGTGATTTTGGAGTTTGAGTGATAGCGAAGAAACGCGAAGGGGAAGCTTATTCCGGACGCATCAGACGTAAAGTGACGTATTAGTAGCAACGTCCCGCCTCAACCCCCATTCCCAACTCCGGGAACCAACCAGCCGAAAATACCTCACGTAAAGTATTTCATTTTCCAAAAAAAAAACAAAACCGAACAGAACCGAAGGAGAGAAGATTGACAAAATCAAAACAATGCCCTGCTGGCACACACACACTGAAATTGCTATTTAGGGAAGGCAGGACGGCGCGCAGCATGTAGGTGAGGTGTGTAGTAAGATCGCCTGACCGACATCGATCGATCCATTGTTGTTGAGCAGTTTTCTTTCTTTTTTTACACATTTACACAACCGTTTATCGAGGGAAACGCTTCGTTTTGTTTTTCCTTCGATAGTCCCTTCCTTCGAAGCAGCGAAAAAACGTATGACAAAACATATTCCAACCCGGATCCGGAGATCAGGAGATAATTTGCAATATTAAACGTATACACGTGTGCCGTTTGGCTCCTCGTTGCGCAACTAGGAAGCGCTATTTTCCTATGCCACGGGGATAGATGGAACAATGTGGTGAATAGGCGCGACGGCAAGACGGATGCAAGATGCGTTTGTGTTCTTTCGCTCTAAAAAATGCTTAAGCCGCCTTGCTGCACACGTCTTCCCACTGTGGGGTGAGTGAGAGATTGTTCTCTTTTTTATTTACCTATTTCTTTCGTAGCTACGCGCCACGGAAGAGAAAAAGCGAATGCCGGTAGAACAGTAGGAGGGCGGGCATGGGCCTCTCATGAGTAAATCTCATTCCACATCCGCATCGATGATATGCAATGAATCTATCTATATATATATTATTTTTTTTACAAACTACAAAAAGCTACTAATGCTGCCTGAACAAATAGTTGCAAAATGCTTTTGTTTTGTGTGTGTGCGTGCGTGCCGTGTTGCGGGCACGCGTCGCGTAAAATCCGCCTTTCCGCGTAAAATATGCAACAAAACGGAAACCGAGTCAAAAGGATGTGTTGAAGGGAGTGGGGAAGAAGCGAGCCAAAGTGTTTTTTTTTTTTAATTACTATTTTAATCGGTTTAGAGTTTAAGTGCAATGCGGAGTCTGATAATTTGTGGTTTTGGCTCTTTGTGCTGGAGTTTTTGCGTTTCTTTTTTTTAAATATGAGATCAATCGAGCGATCACCTTTGAGCCAATAATGGAACGGATCGTAGCTCAGTCACATAAAAATGTCTCGATTAGATGAACCCATTCATAGTTTCTAGTCGAAGCGGGAAGATGAAGGCTCTGTGTAGGGAAAAGCAAACTACAAAAAAACTGCCAGAAATTGTGGGCGATTGCGTTGCAACGATAGGCGTCAATTATTTGCATGAAGTAGTGGATCATACAGCGTGAGAGAAGAAGGAGAGCAAATCATCATCATATCCTAGTCCGTTTGCTGACAGTTCGGCCACGCGACCAACACCACGTTCAGCGTGTGCAGGGCCGGAGATTGTTAAGGGCTGCCATAATGAGTTATCCTTTGAATAAGTTTTTTATATACATATACTATAAACAAAAGATGCACAATCATGACATTTTACATTTGTATTACAATTACCGTTAGGCTTACGTTACGGTTCGGTTAGTCACTCCTCGGAGCAATTCCTACCGGCAGCATTTATTAGGATCCATTTTCTTTTCCGTTTGCTTGTTTGAAGATCAGGCTTTTCGAAAGAGGAGAGAGAGTGCGAGACAAAACGACAGAACTGGGTGTGTGTGTGTGTGTGTGTGAGGGGACAGTGAAAGTGTGAGGGCATTAGGGAAAAGAAGAGAAAGAGGCGCATATTTCGATTATACAATTCTTTGTTGTATTTTGATATTTATTTTGCCTTTTGATTATAGAGAGAGAGAAAGATAGAAAAGAGAACAAAAAACCCCTAGAAAACCAAGAATTCTAATTAAATGCCAACGCGTCGACAGATAGAAAAAAGGGCTTTGAAGGAATTTCTTAAGAAGCATTGAACAAACCACACACACACACACACACACCGCGGCGTGCGTGCGCCGTAGAAAGAGGAGCAAAACAAACAAACAAACAAAACACACACAAGAACAAACAAAAACGTACTAACATCTTGCATCTTGCTATACAGAATAAAACAAAAACTAATCCTCGTGTTCTAGTTGCCGTTTGCAAAAGTCGTTTTCTTTACATTGCAGCGTCGTCGTGGCGTCTAGTTCGTTTGCAGCCAAACGTGTGAAAGAATTCCCACATAGGGAGGGAGCAATCTATTGGCAAAGGAAAACACTTTTGCACTAATGGGTGGGACTAATTAGAGTGTTGGTTAGTGTTAGTGTTAGGTTATCATCCGCATTGTTTTGTGTTTGTATCCGCGAGCCGGTTCCGTTTTAGACGCGGGACACACGCGTCGAGCTTCGGTTTAGGCTTAGTTAAGGCGTTACATAGCGTTACTCTGCACATCTCGTTGTTGTCGTTGTCTCGATTACTTGTCGCCCTATTTTCAGCTACCGAAAACAGTGGCACAGTAATGTCCGTCCTCCATTTGGGGCGATTAACGATTTAGCTTCCCTATTTTTGCATTTGCTTATTCTGGTCCGGTTTCTGATTTCAAATTTTCTCACCACCGGGAAAAGATGTTCAGTTGTTGGGTCGAAATCGGTTTCATTGACGGCTTCGCATTGGCTTTACGGAACGGCCTAAGACTTTTGTGGACACTCTAATTTCTTGAGCCTTGCTTGTTTTTGAATTATTTGTTTTAAACTACAAACATATAAAAGCACTAGCGTAACGGGTTTAGATCGTTTACTACATTAACTTAAAACGCTCCACTCTAAAAAGAAAAGTCTACAACCGTGACTATTAATGCCAAATGTGGTTCGCTTCGTGTCGGCACAGCGTCGTGTAGGCGTGGAAGATTAGGGTATCAATCGTTCGTACACCCATCCTTTGAAGGTTTTGTTCGATGTTGTCCATACAACGATCCCCACGATACATCATCGCACCGGCAAAACATAACCTTGTGCATCGTTTCGAGACCGTGCCTAGTACGTCCGGAACGGTTTCGGGTGTATAGCGCGGCCATCCTTGCGTATGTAGCACGGTGCGTCGGTCGGTTCCAGCTTCTGCACCTTGCGCTCCGGACTCGGCTCATCCGCCACGGACAGCACGATACACTCCGCGGGGATGGAGAGGGAAGCGGTCAGGGAAGCAGTGGCGAGCGGTGGCGCCCGCACCGGCTCGTAGTCGATGCTGCGACACAGATCCGCCCCCGACACGCTGGCCGTCATGCGGCGCATCGACGAGGAACGCTTAAACTGGTAACACGTGCGATAAGTTGGGGGAAAGGAAACGATTCCGTTAGTAAGTATACCCGAGCATTTGCGAGAGTGGCAAACACACACTCTAGTTATGCTAAATGTATGAAATGGATCAAATGTACCCTCTCACGATTAAAATGTGCTTTTGTTCGAATCATTTTAGGTGACCAGACGACTGTTTACGCTGCAATTATTACAAAACCAAGCTTCAAGTAATGGCACTAAATGGTGTGGTGTGTGTGTGGTGCGTGATACGAATGAACTACTTACGCAATACGGCAATACACTTACGGCGGGGAAGATCGGCACAGGCTCTTGTCGCAATACAGCACATGCACAACAGACGGGAGCGCTCTACATGGAAGCGCGCCGGAGGCTTGCATCGACTGCTGCCCCCGACTGCCTTTACTGCGCGGTTCCACGATTGCAGTGGATTTGGAGTGAGGAGGGGTCGCAGGTGGGCGAGCGAGCAGTGTGCGAGCACGGTCAACTCGGAATTAGTTATCAGATCAGAACTAGCAACTCACTACTACACGGCTACGGCTTACTGCTGTACTGCTGTTTTACTGCTAGTGGTGTGTGCACTTCAGGATAGGGGGAAGGACGGCGCACAAACAGAAGGCGGGAGGGACGCTAAATATTTCGGTAAATTTAGAACTTTTGAGGGGGGAAAAAACACGCGCCCCAAACCAAAACCAAGAGACCCCCGAAAGACGTTACAACGAGGCATCAAAAAAGGAGTGTTTTGATTAGTAATTGTTTCCGATCGTTACCGTTTATTATACCCAATCGATTTAGCCATTTTGATTCCATTTCCTTTTCCTTTTTTGGATTTGTTTTTTTTTTGTTTTCCTCTATGTATCGTGTTATAGTAATATATCGTTTTTTCTGTTGTATCATATTCATTCAGGTAAACTTTTATAGAGTTTTAGGTTCGCTTTTAGTAAAACGGTATTTCGTTCTGCTCACACAACGTCCACAACTTCCATTCCGTATTTTTTTTTTGCGTCAATCATCAATCAAAGTTTTAGTAGTCAAGTTAATGTATCTTCTGTGTCTTTTCTTTCTTCTTGCATGCACGTTATTTGCCATCATTATCAAACGCCTCCTAAAGGACACGGAACATCTTCTTACACCTCACGGATAGATAGCGCAAGGACGACGCCATAGTTGCACCGGATAGTTTTGGCGTTTTTTGTTTTTTGGTCTCCGCACTTACGTATGTTTGAACTGAAATCAACAATAATGTTGCAAATCGTTGCAGGGGATTATACCGCAGTTGGAAGATAAAAAGCGTGACAGCTAAATAATTATTTGCGTTTCTTTTTTACCCCGCATAAGCGCAAAACAGCTTTTGAGCTGTGTGACTAAACTGACGCAAACGAACGGGCGAATCGAAAAGGGACGCAAAATGGAACGTTTTTTTCCCCAAAAAAATATTTGGGACTTGTGTAGTTATTCGTGTTTCGTGTCCGTTAATTTGTGTAATGTTCCAAAATACCAAGCTACAAGCATTCCATTTTTAGCTCTCCTTTCGCTTCGTACCGTGCGTTTTGCAATGGAAAGCTGCGTTTTTTGTGTGCAAACGTAAGTGAAGGGAATTTAAAGTGTTTTAAAAAAAAGGATTACATTGTAAAAACTTTACACTAATATGCTTTACATATGCGCTGTGCTAATATTATGAGATGAATAATTGTGGATAATATTGTAAAGATAAGCAAACGAAGAGCGATCACTTCTTCAGACGCATTTTGCGGTGCTCGAACAACAACGATCACACATTGTTCTTATGGTTTATGGTATTCTTCTTCTGGTTCTATGGTCAACTGTTACTGTTAATACTACTGGGTGTGTTTGTTTGTTTCTTCTCTCCGTATACATCGGTTTGGTTTTTACCTTCATGTTCTACTGTGCTTGGCTACTATCATTTCTCCGTTTTACATTTGGAGACATTACGAATGTTTCTAAACTCTTTTGTATGCTTTTTTGGGTTTTTTTGTTTGTTTGTTTGCTGTGTTACTGCTACGCAATGTGCTAAAAATGTATTTAAACGAAGGTGGAAAACGCACTGTGTTACAACAATATAACTTAAATAACACACTTTTACTTTCCCCTCTACCAACTTGCCAATCAACTAGCTAACAAACAACGGAACAGAATTTGATAACAAAAAATCTTGCAAAAGGTTCTTATTTTCATTTTTCATTTTTGCACCCTAACTTCCGCGTAAAACGTAACACTTTAAACACGCGTAACACAGACATTAACGATGATGGATAACAATGAAACCAAACATACAAAACGCGATTCCAATTTAGAAAGGTACAGGAGTGGTTGGCTGTAAAAAAAGAAAAGAAGTAAAGAAAGAAACAAAGAAAACAAAATTAAACTGTAAAGTACAAACAACAAAAGGTAAAAAAAAAGAAACAAGAAATCCAATCGAAAATAAAGGGAGAAAATATACAAATTTAGGGGTAAACTTTAATTTTAGAACGCGAAAACAAACAACAACACAAACAAACATCACATCACGCACACACATATAAAGACACGCGCAAACAACATTCTTTTCCTCTTCTAGAACAACGGTTGAGCAGAGACACTACAATTCGAAATGAAACGAACAAATCGATGTTGTACTGGTGCCAGAGGTACTTTGTGTGCAGCAATAGCGATCGACTGCTCTGCCCAAACGACACTCTCTCTCTGCGGGGTAGAATCCACTACCGGTGGCGTTGGACAGTGGCGGGGCGGCGTGCACATCGAGCTACAGCAAGCAGATCAAGAGCAGTGTGTGCATGTGTGTGTGAGTATGTGATTGTGTGTAGATATAAGCCAGCATCATGATTTAGCAAAGCTCTCTACTCCAGCTCGGCTTCGGCGGCGTTGCTACTGTAGCTGCATTCTTCCGTTCCATCGAGCTGTGAAATTGATCCAGAAACACATTCACGGTTTGACGACCGCGCATTAGTGGACAGTTTCGTTACATGCGCCAAACAAAACAACTACAGAATGAGTGGCCGGAGATGGAGAGGGAGAGATACGTGGGGAATGACTGGAATAGGATCCGCTTGATCGTTGACAGATGGCGACGGAGAGGAACTGCGACTAACGACTCCAATCTCACAGGTTAGCGGTAGTAAGTGCGGCGTTCGATTGTTAGAGAGGACGCTACGAAGGGATAGGACCGAATGCCATTATTCTACATCATGTCCAATGGTCTCAAGGTGAATGATCATCACAAACGTCGTTACTACTTCACTCGAAAACCACACGCACACACAGAAACCGCAAAACTAAACACGCGTGAACAGCACGGAGTTGTAAACAGATAACTTACGGCGAGCAAACACGCTGTTGCTAGACAACACAACAAGCACTGGAAGAGCACGAACTAGATCTAGCGGAAAAGGAACGAAGATCGAGGAGCCCGTTTTGGGAGTAGCAAAACGGCAGAAGAAAAAGCTGGCAGCGTACGCGCGTCACGGCCATGCAGAGTTTAGAAGGCTGGGATGATGATGCTACTGCTGCTGCTGCGGTTTGGTTTCGACGGTTTCGGGGGAGGTTTAATACTAATAGAATTTGTACAGATACTCCTACAGGACGGAGGACGGTGGAAGGAGTGGTCGGGTGTGATCGGGCGTGCGATCGCGTGGAGCAGAAAGTAGAAAAGAATGGTTGAAACACATTAACATTAAGAGCAGATTTAAAGAGGATAAGGAGCTTAATGCTTAATAGGAGCATAAGGACGCAAGATGTGCCAATCGTATTTGCCTAACTACAGAGCTACGTATAGAGAGTTTCAGAATTCCTGAAGATCAGGAGACTAACTAAGACAAAGGAGTACATAACTAAACGAAAGATATGCTTTTACGCTACATAACAAGAACAAAACAAACACAAAGGAACATAAGGAACTAGGAACGGGAAGAGTTCAAATTACACAACAGTATTTATATATATATATTTAGCAAAGAATATCGCTTTTGCGGAGTTGAAATCAAACTACCATTGGTTTTATGCGCGGGAGAAGAGAGCGAACACAGGCTTCGGCCACGGACGACCGAAACGACTTTCCCGCGATTTAAATACGCGACCCAGGAAAGCTGCACCCATACACAAACACACACTGATGGAGAGAGTGAAGGCGATGACACTCTCCCATCTTGGGACGTGTGTGATTTACTCTAGCAAGTTTTCCGCCGACCCAGCGCCCGACTTTACCTGCGAGGAAGGACTGGGCGTGATCGGATGCTCAATGTTCTTCAGATACTCCTTGTCGTCGAAGATCTTCTTATCGCCACCGCCCGGCTTGTGTTTGAGGTTGTCCAGTGAGCCGATCTTACTTTCCGCCTTGATGTCTAGCTTCTGGTGTACGATCTAGGTTTTTTTTGGGAAGAAGTTGTGGGCATTACTATTACCTCTATTACCTTCAAAGTTTCAACCCTTACCTTCACGTCACCACCGCCGGGTTTGTACGTGATGTTATCCTTGGAACCGATTTTCGGTTTTGCCCGCTCCTTAAAGTCCGTCTTGATCGACTCGATGCGCTTGTCCCCGCCGCCCGGTTTGTGGCTGGCATTATCCAGCGACCCAATCTTGGGCTTTGCATTCCACTGCAGCTTTGTGCTGATGATCTGTGGAAGAAGACATGTGCCTAAAACCAGGAATCTTTATCCGCAACACGTACGTACCTTCTTGTCGCCACCCTTCGGTATGTACGCATCATTCTTCGCTTCGATTCGTGGGGCCGCCTTGATGTCGATCTTCTTCGTTTCAATCTTCACGTTGCCACCGCCCGGCTTGTGGCTGGCATTTTCCAGCGAGCCGATCTTTGACTTCACGACCTTCAGATTCGGAGATGGTGCCCCACCGACCTGTATTTTGTTCATTGGTACTTCTGCACAAACATGAGATTGAGATCGGTTTTGTTAGATGTTTTTTATGCAATAAACCCTTCACAAAACACACACACAGCCACAGCACACTCTGGGACACATTGCTTACTTTTGATTAGCGGCTGGTCGGAGGGCGTTTCCGGTGTTTTCGCGTTGGTGCGCTGCTTCGAGGTGCTCCGCGATCGGCTTTCGGACGAAATGTTTTCCGGCCTTCTGGCTAGTCCCGGTATCTTGCTCGGCGACTTCAGTGGTGACGCTGGCGATGCTAGCGCATTGGGACGATCCTGTCAAATGGTGGCGCAAAGATTAGTCGACCCACTCGGCACTCTTGTTTGGGTTGTAGGGGTTCCGCCCGTTCTGCTCGGCCTCACGCTCTCAGTGCTCTTCCTCCCCCCCCCCTCCGCCCCTCCACCCCTCGAACACAACTGCCCTCCACCCGGCCACTGCCTTTTAAAGCTTGATTTGATCGATTGTCGATCGTGTTTCAATTTCGTGCAGTTGGAAATAAAACGTTCCCAAGACGTCGTCGTCGAACGACGAATGATGACGGCGACGATAAAAAAGCATTAAACAGTTATCCACTCCCCCCACACCGGAAGGGTACCCCATGTGCCAGTAGTGCGTATCGGCGTATGTGTGTCCCATTTATGGAACCTACCCCGATCTGTTGCGGCATCACACTCCCTCCCCTCGCCGCGGCAAGATCCGATATCGCACGTTGTATTGTATGGTATGATCGTCGTCACCTTCGCCCAAACGGCTCGGGAGTTTTGCACCACAAACTTCCTAAACGGTTCAACAAACAACAACAGAACCGGCGCACCAACGGAGCAAACGATCGATTCGAGCTGGAAGGAGGCGACTTCTTTTACCTCTTCGTGCAAAGACGCGAGCATAAGCAAAAGGCACCCGACTCGGGTCTGATGGACCGGCGGACTGACTATTGGTGCGTAACTATTGGTTGGTTGCGATCGTTATTAGCGATCACAGTACCAAATGAGCACAGAACGCCGTTCGGCAAAGGGGGGAAATCTTCAGTTATTTCTGCAACTCTGCAATGTTGTTTTTTTTTGGTAATTTTTAACATCATAATCTTCGGGGCACACCCCGTTTGGTCTGGGGGGAACTTGGGAGCTGGAATGATCGAATGGAAAGGTCTATGTCGTGCCCTCGACGACGACGACCTATGAACAGGGTGCTCCACGCGGGAGTCTACCCCTTGGGGAGCACGGGAAATTAGTTCAAGGCGAAGTTCTTCATCTTGAACGGATGGATGGTGAAATTCAAGAAGTTGTTTTAACTCTACATGATCATGGGTGATCGTTAGTTTTCAAAATGGTTTAAACTTGTATGCTCGTGAAGTGATATTAGAAATAAATTGGAGCTATGTCCAGAGAAGTTGCTGTATCAAGAGGAACCAATACAATACAATCTCCTGTACGCTAGTTCTGACACACTAATTGCACTTAGCTGGGTCTACGTGACAGCTCTTCCCATACCCATCCCTATTCTAACCCGAGCACGAGTTGCGCATTGTTTGTACAAGAATTCCTTAACAAAGTTAATGTTCCCTTCCGCCGGCATGATAGCACCGGAAATGGTGTGGAATCACAATCCGCAGGACCGGGAAATTACCTCCGCGATGGATGGCAAGCAATTGCAAGCCTGATTTCTTCATTCTTTCCGTGGCAACGGGAAGCCGTGCGGTTTTGCTGGGAAAACTTTGCTCCAGTGTGTGAAACGTACACACGCTCCAACAAAGTAACCATTGCTTGCTTGACAGCGCTGTCTAGTTTTACCTTACCCATTTGCGTGTCGGGTGTGTTGTTGTTGTTGCGCTGTATTTTTGTGCAAAACTTACCTTTTCCTGAGTGTACTCGTCAACGCCGCTATCGTTGTCACCTTCTGGAGCGCGAGTGAGAGCCGTACGATGAAAAGATTAACCAGAAAAAAAACAGTGAAATTAGTGAAACGAACCTTGGACAGCTGTGTTTAGTTCTTTAGAGAAAGAGGATGTTTCTGCAAAAAGGAAATCGATTGAGAATGTTGCGTTCTGGCTTACTGTGATCGGGCGCTAGCGATTTCGGTCCAGTCCGGAGCATGCTGTGCTGCTGTGGAGGTCTGGATCGCGAGTTCCACTCCTGTGATCCCTCTCTACCACCGCCACCACCTCCACCACCACCACCGTTTGGAATCTGGAAGGTAACTTTATCGCCCTCGGTACGTCCTCCACCGGGGCTAACGGCCGATGATGGGTTCGGTGCGTTCGGCCGACCTCCAGGCGGGGGTTGCAGTTTGTATTGCTGTTGTTGCTGCTGTTGCTGCTGTTGTTGTTGCTGGCCAGAGTTTGGCTTCGCTCCTGGCCGGTAGCTAAAGTTTTCGTCCGTGTTTGCCGGTGACAGCGACTGCTGGCTGCCAGGGGAAGGTGATTGGGTGGGCGACTGCGCTGGACGAGGCGGTTCTTTGTTGATAAAGTCCTTCAGCGCGTGCAGTGGTGGTCGCCCACCGGAACTGTCCAGCTCGTGGTCGTTCGGCTTACCGTAGCTGCCGGCCACGGACGGTGGTCTGGAGGGGTTAGATTTTTCCCTCTCGCCAGTACCCGGACCCGGTCCGGGCATGGTGAAGTTGCGCGGTGGAGCTCTCGCCGGATTGGGACTGTTGAGGGCGGACGAGTTGTCTGCTGGGAGTCGTCCAATGACCACATCTTCATCATCATCAACCGATGGAGTGGCGGATGATGGTGGAGGACCTCCGCCCACGTTGTCGTTACCTGAGGGCGGTCTGCTTGTCGGGTCACCCATCGGACGGTTGTAGAAGTTGGGTCGCATGCCCTGCGGAGGACCACCAGGTGCTCCACCCTGCATTGGCATGGGAGGACGAGGCGGTCCTACCATTCCCGGCGGCATGCCACCGCCCAGGTTTGAGTTTTGGGGCGAAATTTGCGGTCTCGGTCCACCCATTGGGTTGGGCGGACGGATGGGCGGTGGCTGCCCCATCATGGGCGGTCGCTGCATGCCCTGTGCGGACGGTGGTCGGGGCTGCATTCCAGGCTGCATCCCGGGAACTGCTCCGGGTGGCATTTGTGGCCGCATAGGCATCGGTACGCCTGGAGGCTGAGGATACATACCGCCCGGGCGCGGTGGCTGTGGCTGTGTCGGTGTTCCCGTTCTGGGCGGTCCAACGTTACCGGGTGGTCGCATCATTTGTGGCCCCGGCGGCATGCCAGGATTGGGCCGTGCTGGATCCATTGCAAAGGGAGCTTGTTGGTGAGCGATGGGTGGTGGCCGATGGGCAATAGGGGCCAGAAACAGGGCCGGACCCGTGTCACGTTGATGCGGATGTTGCTGCTGCTGTGGCAACAAAGGACGCACCGGCGGTGTCTTGAGCGGCACCGAAGGGACAAACTTAACCTCGGCACCTGGTTCTGGAGCAAAGCGAGTCGTCGGAGGTTGAGATGCACGGGCCGGAGGCGCAGTAACAAGAGAAGGTACCACAGGAGCGAGTGGTGGTTGTGGCGCTGGTGATGCCGCTAACACCGTAGGCTGTGGACGCTGAAGCTGTGAGCTAACGGCGGAAGGTGCAAAGAGGTTCGGTCCACCGAGTACTGTCGGTACTGGCTTTGTGCTTTCGGTACCAGAGATACTCTGTGGCGTAAGACATAAGACAAACAGACAGTGGGTGAAAGACGGTTACTTCTGACATTCGTGTGGTCTGCGCTACACACCGTCACGCAGTAGCATTGAAAAAAGTAGATAATGTATTGTACAAAAACTTGTGCAAACAAAGGCCATGATTCCCCAGCGAATTCCCACGGTAGTAGGTACTGTAACTGTAACTCACGCGTTCGGCACGCACACCCGCACCACCAGCCTGCTTAGACGGCTGCTGCTGCTGCAGCGTGCTTAACTCCATCGCCTGCTCAACTCCACCCGACACGAAGCTTACCGTACGCACGTCCATCTTTAGCGACGCAGAGCAGAGCGTCACTCGCGAGAGTCACTCAAACGGCTCAACGACACGACCACACGAGTCTCAGCGACTCCAATCGGATCGCTTTGCGGACTGAAAGGACACAGAAATTGGGGACCGGCTATGGTTTTTTTTGTGTGTGTGGGTTCGTTTTCTGATTGTTTTGGAAACATTCCTATTTCTAGATGCTTTTTACACGCACACGGTACACACACATATATCGTTCGTTCTGTACAGTGGCCACCAGATACGCGGAGGATACGCATCACGCATTTGCCATCGTCATGCACCCTGATGGGGAGGCCCTGATGTCCGCTGCATTGGACAGATTGGCCCCGGCAAAAGGTTGGAAATAGGGATGGGATGGGATGGCGGTCAGCGTCGGTTTGTCACTTTGCTGGCGTGTCGTTTGCACGTGTTTGCCGCCCATCGTGGTATCCATCCATTCCAGTTTGTATCGGTATGGTGTGGTGGCAAGCATTTGCTTAGCTGGTTATGTACAATGCAGATACAAGAGGGTAAAAAGGGCAGGAGGTCCAAATCCTTTGTCCCTATCCAGCTTGCCAGCGACTTGTTTTTACAGCGTAGTTGTTGTAAAACGACTTCGACAGAAGGAACTATCCCAGATTAGTACTACGTTGAGTGTATAACAGTTTTGTGTTATACATTTGGCAAATGTTTATACTGCTTTTGAAGTGCCGTTGGGAAGTTTTGTTTAATTTGGGATCAATTATATACAAATTAAATGTTAAGCTACGTTTTAAGCACTGTTTACGACTATTTTAATTTTACTTTATGTCATTTACACTTATTTCAGTGGCTTTAACTCATATACTAAAGCTATAGAAGAATATTAAAAATAAGAACTAATTATAACATACAAAGGTTAAATAATTGAACAAAATAATCAAAATACATCTTTACATAGTTTGTGTTGAATTTCATACAAAGTAGCAACAATGTTAGAATAACTGTCTTCAAATTTCAGTTATTGATGCACTTCTATAACTGACTTACAATTTAAAAGTGAAGCCTAAGAACTGAAAACAATATGCATGTTTAGAATTTCATGTGATTTCTCTTACAATATCCATCGTTTCTAATCGTTCATTACCTAAATTAAATTCTTTATACAAAATGAAAACTAATTTACCATCTCTATCAAGGCAACCTCCTTCCAGCCTTCGCCAACTACGACTACGTATGAGCATAAGAAATCCTTCCTTGTACGACGGCCCCTTTACTAATGCCTCTATTTGCAGTAACATAGATTGCGACGCCCCACCTAATACGCTCTTTGGCGCATCGTATCGCACGCTCGCGATCCTAATCGACAAATAATGGAAATATCAATCACCACACACCACACGGTTAAAATATTCAACCACAGTGTGTGTGTGACGGTGGGCAACGGTAGATAGCGGTTCCCGGTGTTGAAATATGTATCGATAAGACCGCAGAAACGGGAGGCACCGCAGGAGACAACAAGGTTCCAGTCACCGTATTGACATTTAGATCATTAGTTCTTACGACGGTCGTCACGTCACGCCACCCGGTAGATGCGGCAGAGGAGACCGTAACGTGATACGGTCGTTTTCTTTTTGTGGGTCCTGGGATGGGCGTTGGGTCCTTTGCATTGCCAACAATTCAAGGCTCTCTGGCTCGCCGCGCACTCTGCACACCCGCAAACATATATATCATCTCATGTCCACCCGCTGCAGAGAGAGAGAGCAGAGTTGAATCGGGTCGCCTAGTTCGAACATTGGATGATAGAAATAACCAAGAAGGAGGGTCGATTTTGTTGACGGGTTTGTTTGTGTTGCTGTTTCTTATATGGGGCCGCATGCAATCTTTTGCAAAAGCTACACTCGTGCCCCCAGAAAGTTAGTTCGTTTCTTTTTTGTTGTTGCGTCCCCTCCTCGATCATTGTACTCAATTCGCGATATAGAATATGGATGGATTTTCGACCCTGGGGAGGCGGCAGATAAGCCCTCCCAAGCCCTTCTTCGAAGGACACAGCTACACATCGCAAGACAAACGTCTGCTTGGGCATGGATGCGGGCTCGTTCCAAGCTCTGGTCTGCAAGGTTTGCGGTCGGCAATCCCACGACCACCACCACCACCACCACCAGCAGGCAGCGGGTGTATGTTTGATCAATTGAATATACATAAAATTTATGCAAAGTGGAAGTCATATTTCTATGCGAGATAATAAATGCTCGCCGGCTTTCGATTTCTCGCTCCGAACCACACGGCCTTCGCCGGTGTGCGGGACACTTTTTCGTACCCAATAGTACCCGGTGACACGCCACCCCCACCCGCGTGTGTGTGTGTGTGTTGGGCCGTACTTGGGCCTGTTCCTGTGACTCCAGAAAAGCCTAAAGTAAATACGAGGAAGAAGCACACGAAGGTGGTTTTGTTGGTTTCGCAAATGTAATCGCACACAACACACACACACCGGATAGGAGGAGGGCACACCATCGGCCGAAATTCCCAAAGTCGGCCCAAAACACGGTGAGACCCCGAACGTCATGTTATATGGCACCCGTGGGAGTGCGCGGGAGGAGGGCAGGGGGCAAACAGTTACACGCGGAAAGCGGGTCAGTTCACATGCACATCCTTGCGGAGGAGCGGTGATGTGATTGAACATGGAACGGAGGAGCTTTTGGGGTCTTCCAAGTGTGTGGAAGGGAAGTTTACTGCTGGTGGGGTCTCCTGTCTTGGTTGGGTTGGTTTTACTTATTTGTTTTATCATGCTCTTTTCTTTTTTTTCTTTTTTTGCAAATGTCACGCCACTATCCTTCTCTCTTGTGGGGGCTTTTTTTTTGGGGAGTCTGAATTCTGAGGTCTGAAGTTTAATTTCCCGCTCGCCAATTCGAAGGTGAAACTTTGCATTTTTCACAGCTCATAATTAGAGCTTCGCGAGCGCCTGCCCTGTTTACAAATGGCATAGCGTGTCGAGCAGGCGTATCACACCCCTTGGGTCCCTTGGGTGGTCAAACATGGATTGGCGCGTTGCCCCCAAAATGGGGAATAAAGTGGTACGGTTGTCTGAAGCTTTTTCGCACATTTAAATGCTTTTTTTTTCTTTTTTTTTTTAATTTCTGTGGGAGGATTCTTTGAAGTGTACCGCAACCGCGTTGATCTACCGATTAGTAGAGTAACGTTAAACTGTAACGCGTCTTATTAGGAAACATACCGAAAATGGTGCTGCTGTACTAACGCTGGATCCTGGATTCTTTACCTCTCTCTAATCAATGATGATGTGGAATCGACATTTATGGTTATGGGTTGATTTGTTCTCTTCCTTTTTTCCTGTTCGTAACCACCTCGCAACACTATTGGTAGCACTGTTATACTAGTTACACTGTGCCGGACGTTCAGCTGCGTCTCAGGTAGTCTCCACAGGCATATGGCACAGTTTCGCTTCCGTCCCACAATGTGTCCCCCACACGTACGCGGGTGATTGTGGTATGGATTAAAGCACGCACGCAAAAAGGTCACTCAAGTAAATCACGTCAGTCCTCTTCATCAGTTTTCACCATCACAAACACAGCCAACGCTGGCTCTTCAACCGACTCTCTTTCAAACACACTCACACGACGACCACACGCCACTGTCGGAAGCTTTGTCTTGTTTCGCACTTCAATCGCGCAACGTTTCATCACCTACTATTTAGCACTACTACCATAGCGTGTACTACTTTTACCACCTACTTTAAAGTATTTGTGAATTGTTTTAGCACCTTCCACGCTACCTCAGAAAGCGCTCAGCGTGGGAAGGGAATGCGGCGGTGACCTATCACTTAATTAAATCGACACACTTCGATGAAGTTCGCGCACGTCAGCGGTGGTTTTTCCTTGCTTGAGGAAGCTTGTCGCGGAATGGCGGGCCCACAAAAATGCCGACACAGGGTGCGTTCAGCGGTTGCTGAATAGTTTGTACTTATGAGTAAGGATAAACCTTTGTAGATGCTTCAATCTTTAGGTCTCGTTACAATGTACTTTTGCTCCATTTTAGGGGGATTTTTTGTACAGGAAATTGAAACTTTTTATACATTTTTACCATTTAACAGGTACAAACTACCCAAGCGCCGTAATAAGTGGGACAATCTCGTTGTGTGGTTGTGTATGTGAGTGGGTGAAAATGAACCAAAAAGTACGGGTGTTATGTTACACTAACCCTTCGCACATTCCACTACAGTCCCTTGCGGTCGATTGAGCGGGGATTGAGCTGGGCGTGCGAATTGAAAAGATTCAAAAACAAAACAGCAAAAAGGTGAAAAATTTACTTCTACGGAGTAGCAAAAATCAAAAACTCAAATACTGCTTGCTTCGAATCGACCCACTGATTCGGAGCTCGTGGGTCAATGTGCCCCGCCAAACTTGCCCTACCTGCCTACCTAGCACTCCCAAGGAGAACGGCGAGTGCCTCCGGGAGATTTGTACTTTCCCGGGAAAGGTCCTCCCGGCGTCACCAAACTTCAAAGACTGAGCTGCCTTCACCGTGGGTCGGTCGGCCCGAGGCGGCCGTTAGGACCCGGCCGTGGAATAGGGCCGGAAGAATAGGAAGCAGTGAACCTACCGTCAAGAAAACCCGCAAGGGCTTGTTTTGTCAAAATGCTAAGGAGACGGTTGCTTCTTCGTGTGGCGTCGGCGCACCAGAGGACGCACCGTTCCGCGGTTAGGGCAAAGCCTTTGGGTGGCGATTTCTGGTTGAGAGGGGAGGGCTAAAGAATCAAAAAATCAAAACAAACTCGGCACCAGGACCCGAGCGGTTCTGGGTTTCGGGTATGCTAAAGGGCGCGGACACGCATACGAAAGAAAGTAGGGCTAAGAATGGTTTTCCTGGGGCCACAGGGAGAGATGGAGCTTAGGGGTACGCGATGTTGCCACAGGGTGACCATGAATTAAGCTTACACTGTTAATATGCTGTGCAATGAAAACATGTGCTTTTGTACCAAACCGAATAACAATTCGGCATATTAGAATGGAACTGTTCTTTTTGAAAAGTGAAGTAGGTCAAAAAGGTTCGACGATAATTAGATAATGTCTTAATTATCTTCCCCAAACATCCGATGGCAAACTTTAACTCTTGAGCTATTTAGGAATTAACCCTCATTAAGTTCTTGGCTGCCAGTCCCCTCGACGTTGCTTTAATGGGCGATAAATCTATACGTTTGGTTCAATTATGTTTTTGACGTTATGTCCAATTATAGAGCACATTGTGATCTTCTTAATTAGGTATCAATTAACGCTTTCTGATGATGGGCGTTTAAACCTAGTAGATATTAAGCTAACGAAACGCTGGCAGGTTCCATGGCGTGATCAGTAACGCATGGGCCTGTTAGATCACACGTCGCAAGATCAAATCCGATTCCAAGGGTTCTCAAAATATGATGCATGATGGAGTATTTTCTACTTCCTTTCTCTCTTTCTCTCTTTCTCTCTCTCTCTCTCTCTCTCTCTCTCCGTTTCGATTTCCTGTTTGCTGTTTCGCTTCCTTCTCACCCTCTCTTGCGCTGTATTTCTATCATCTATCATCATAATAAACAAACCAATTTTCCCGGTCATACTTCTAGAATTCCAGCAGTAGTTCAAAAAATACATCGCTATCACACAAATTCATCAAAACGGTTATTACATACCCCCATTTTGACATTATTAGCTTGCGCTTCGACACGTCCATTACAAAAACTTTACGCCCATCATCACAAACGAAGGCTTCCGAAAGTACCGCGCAAAACTGTGTCAAAAGTGGCGCAAAGACATCACAGACAGAGTGGTGTGTATAGCAGTTGCGTCCCTCGGAATTCCACCTGTCGTGACTGGGTGATTATGCCACTCATCGATTATATCCTGCTAGCAACATAATTGGTAGCAGCATACGTGCACATTGCTTTTTGGCGTGAGAGAATCACGGTTAGCCTTTTTTATGTGTTTTGACTCCCTATGGGAACCGGGTGTGTGCGGCTTCATGCCGGACAGATAGGACGATGACTGCTGCGCCTTCGGGCCGCTCGGTTCGGGTGTCACGCAATCAACATTTACCCATTCCGGAACGAGCTGGAAGCTTCCATAATTTGCAGCACCCACGTTCGCAACTTGATGGCGATGGAAGATTTGAATGCCCATCCCGAATTCTGCGACTTTTGGAGCTAGTTTTGTAATGACTGACGAGCTCGAAGGGAAATGTAGTTGCTACACGAGGCGTTGGTGAATACATTAGATATAGAGGATATGTTCAAAGTTCTCTGAAATGTTGTAATTCATTAAATGACAATGTGAATATGTTAAGCAATCGATTTGAGTTTGTTGAACATCCTCTTTCTCTGTTATTATTCAATGGAGCATTTATGTTGGATCATACCTGAAAAGAGAAAAGCAAAACAGAAGCTCGTATTAGTTCATTGTTCTCAGCACTTGGTAGCATTATTTTAGCTTTCACAATGCAATGCCCCTTCATAACCCATTAAAGACTTTGCGTGGAAAATCCGGAAGACAAAAATAGGCTGCTTTCTCCCACAACCCCTTCCCAACCACTATCCTCCAACAGCTCGTGCTTTCGAAATCGATTAAACTAATGAGTGAAGCTCTATCGCTACTAACGATCGTGACCACGCCTTATCTTGTACCCGTTGCACAGGGGCCGGCTAGATGGCAAGGGGACGGTGGCAGTGGCCACCATGCGGAAGACGTTGACGCGCGGCACGCGAAATAAATCGATGTCGAACGCGGCTATTTCTGTAATAAGCCATCCTCTCCAACGTGCAACACCGATAACAGGGCACATTCCTCAACATGTCTGCCACTTTCACTTAGAACACAACAGGCACACAGCAGAAAGCACAGAAGCACCGGCAACAAATGATAGCAAAAGGAGTTGAAGGAGCGAATCGATAGCCGAAATCACTGCACAGACTGCGGGGGAAAGGCCATAACATAATGCCTTGCATACAGCCTGAGTACTTTGGCGATTCGACGAAGCCCTTCGAAAGGCAAATACTTAAACAGCAATTACATCACGACATTAGCCCGGGGCTAGTACGGACATTATCCAACATTCGGGGACGGGGCTGTAGTATTCTAATTAAATTAACCACTTGTTGGACAAACGGTGCGCAAAAGTGACCCTTTTCAAAACCCCCTTTCACCTGAATGTGCGCGTTTGACGAAGAAAAACAAATCGGCTACTAAACGGTAGCTCTTTTAGGACTCCCTTTGGCTGCAACCAGGCTCGTTTCGTGACGGACACGGACGACACACGACACTTACTGACAGCACGGGACAACTAGTCCACCGTGCCGAGAAACAATCTACGCGTGCCGAGGCTTTCTGGCAGAGCGTAAACCATGTCCGGTTTCCAGTCCCCCCATCCGCAAGCCTTTTGTTGCTGTCGCTTTGGCAAATGCTGGCAAAACCTAGTCCCCATAGACACACACGGCACGCCACGATCCGATAGTCATCGAGGAAAACGAGGAACGGGTTGGATTCTCTCTTTTGCACCTGCCCTTACACGCACTACGTTAATCCCTTAGGCACAACGCATGGCGTGGTGATGGTGGAGACATGGCAGACGGGAAACTTGGGCACTGTTTTAAGACCCCCCAACCCACGTTGGATACATCGGTAGAGAACGCTTGGGCGAAATCAATAGCAGAATCAGAAGGGGGGAGCAGGTTTCGGAGTTGGGAGGCTTGAATTTCGGATTCACCTAAACTTCCCAGGGCAGACATAAAACGGGGAGCTTCCCGCGGTCATTAGAGTGCATGTATAGCATGGATCGGAAACCGGGGGCACCGCCACGTAGCCTAGCAACCGTGGGGCAACCGTTGTTTTCGGCGATAAACTACGGGTTTAGTGTCATTAACAAGGAAGTTCATTCACCAAGTCGCGTGCTACGCTGTGCCAAAGCATTTCCAGTTCGAAACGTTTTGCCCCGTTGGGTAAGCTGCACTAGAAACTGGAACAAAACACGGCGCTGCTTTCTGACATAAAAGTTTGCAAGAAACACAGCTGAAAACCCCTGTTCGGGTAGCGGGTATGGCGAAACAAAAGTCTAGCGGCCACAACGTAGGCGGTTCCGTTTGTTTGTGCTTATCAAGCGGCATGGGCGCAATGATCATCAGTGATACCAGTTTATGGTCATGCTCGGCACCCTCCACGGAGAGTGTGGTGCTTGTCAAAATCCGGTATAATCAGCACATTTAATCAATCGCTACAAGTATGCGGGAGCCGGCCGGCGCGAGAGAACTGTACGGAACAACCAGGGTTGTTTTACTCTACGAAGTCACTAATGCAAATTAGACGTGACAGCGGTGTGACGATGAGCTACAGTGTCTGTACAAATGAGTGTCAGTACATGTTCCCGAGTATTGTTAAGAATCGAGTAATGTAACATCTCCCGTAAACGGCTGTCTGTCGTTTGTTTATTTAGTGCATCTGTCACATTTTGACAGTTGCACTACTTCACTTAGTATCTTAGTATATCATTCTTTGTGTCTATAAGTTTCTGAACTAGCCCTATGCATCCTTCATTTGCGCAATATTTCTACAATACTTATCTCTCAATTGATTTTTAACCTGTTTCATAACATCAACCTCAGATCCTTACCTGTATTATGGCGCTGGAAGCTCGCAGCATCCGGTAGAGGCGCTGCTGCTGCTGGTTTATTCTCACTTGCCGTCGCCATGGTGCTTGGAGACCTTTCTCCCAGTCAAGCGTGTACTTCCTTTTATTGGCTCTCTTTCCTTGTTTACTCTTACTCTCTCTCTCTCTTGCGAGATGCTGTACAATGGACGGAAGCGGACGTTGTGTATGTGTTCCCTCCTATCCCGTTTTACCGCACGATGGAGACGCACGGTGTTGTGTGTGTTTGTGTGTATCTCGGTGGCTGGTCCGTCTGGTTCCTTTTGGTTGTTGTTGTTTTGCTTTCTATCTTGCCTGACGCCGACACGACAGAGCGATAGAGAGAGAGAAAGCGCGCGCGGGGACACGATAGAACACTCTAGAACCGCCAGTCGACACTACTTTTTCCTCACAAACACACCGTCACACACACACACACACGGACACTTTGTCTCTGTATCCTGGCACTTTATTTTTTGCTGGTCTGTTGGTGTATTGTGCCTTTTTGTGGCGTTGCTTTTGCACGTTTCACATTTACCGACGGCCAACCCTCTCTCACTTGGTGCCCCTCGTTGTTTGGCTTTGAATGTCGGTGTCGATTGTGTCGTCGGGAACTATTTTTAAATTGGCCGCTTTGGCGTATTGGCGCTGTGACCACTAGGGCACTGTCACACTAGGGCGCGATATGACCGAGTGTGTGTGTGGGTATGTATTTTTTATTCAATTTTTTATCCCCCTACCATACGCGCACTCTGCAGTTGGGACGCAATCCGTCGTCATCCGACTCCCCCTGCTCCGTTGATGGCGCGTTAATATTTCAACCCTCGCCCCACACACACAAACACACACTTCTCTTTTTGTCTGAACTTCACCTCACTTTAACAAAACTTCACTCCAAAGCGTCGCGATTACTCGTACCGGATGCTCGAGGACACACGGGAGCACAGGCAAACCGTGCCGTGAAGATTCGAAATGCAAAACGTAAATGGCAGCCAAGTGGGGTTGATACACAGCATCCGCAAGGTGTCTCTTCACCCCCACCCCTCACTCAATCTGGCGCGCGTGCTTCGTTGTTGTTTCTGTGTGTATGCACGGTTGGGTTGTTTTTGACGCCCCGACCCGTCGACCCTCGGGGGAACACACGTGTGTTTCGGGGGCGGATGAAGCACAATTTCAAACGGACAACGGACAGCAGTACAGTGCACACTGTTTGAATTTGCACCTTTTATGCGGGTTTTACTTTGCAGCACGCTAACCGTCTGTATCTTGCGCTCGGATGTCTCGTCTGGCTGCTGGAGTTGAAATGCTTTGTGTGAAGCAAACCGCTTGGGGACACACTACCGTTCGGGTAAGGGTTGAAGAGAGCGAGAGAGAGAGAGCGAAATTATGGAAAGCGTTTAGGGCTTGTCCGATAACACCGCCAAGAGCGAATGATAAAACGTTGATGAGCACAGAGGACAGAGCAGCGTGAGCGTGGGGGCCTGTTGGACGGATGCCCGCGGACCAGGTGCGCACGCGCGTTGTGGGGGAGATCCGTCTCCTATGGTCTCGTCCTATGGCATGAGATGAGATGAGCAACAACAAGGAAGTGTTGTTTCACTCTGCCTGTATGCTCACTATGGCGGCAACGCTTCTCACGCATTCGTTGATAGACAAATCACAAATGAGGAAGCGATAATCATTGAACTCATTATCGCCTTTTGCTTGTGCGTCTGGGAGATGCATTTGTTTACAAGGTTTACGCTTTAGATGGCACGTTGGGTGAACAATTGCTCAAAACAACAACAAAAATCAGCTTGATTATTGGCTTCTGTAACGTGATCAAAACGACTTTATCAAGAACAACGTTACTTTTTTGTACTGAACTTGTACTCAATTAACAATTGAAATGAGAAACGTTCAAGTGAGTCAAAATATATTTATGATAAAAATAGACATGTGAAAAAACGGAACTCACGATAAATATATGATTACTAATAAATATTAAGTACCATGTTCACTAAATCGAAGCAACATTCGAACCAATTTGAAAACATGTAACGCTTCTTTGGCGTTACTTCTCGCGCACCCAGCGACAGATGGCGCTGGCGTAGCAAAAAAGCACTATTTCGTGGGAAGCTTCGGGGAAAACGCTGCTTTTGCTTAAACTTTGCACACACTCTCGTGCAAAATTCTTTGTTTTCTAACCGTTTCTTTTACTTTTTATTCATTCTGGGGTGTTTTGCCACAAATTTTCAAATTAAATTTTCACAACAGAAGTTAATGAAATTGCCCTTTTAAATTTACAACACAGTCAATTGAACTTAAAAATAAATCCCATTTGTTCCTTGTAATCTAAACCATCTTTTTCGAGCATTATAGTTGCAGGGAAGTATTTGAAATGCAAATATTCTACATACAATCATAACATAATAATAGAAATATGGATATTATTTGAACTCGAAGTTTTCTCAACTACTTATGTGATTAAGCATCATTTTAGAAATAGAGAGAACTAAAACCATTTTTGATTCCAAACTGATTACCGAAACTCGAATCCCCAAGTGTTCGGACATGTTGATATTCCCCCCTTCCCCAAAGCAACAAACGCGCGCGCAACCGGCACGATGACCTCTTTATGTAGAAATTTATTTAAATCTTAACAGAAAAATAGTAATAACCGTTTCCGCATGTTCCCGATCTTGTTGGTAAACACGGTGAAATCGTTTTGCTTTGCTGTTTTGCACAAATATTGCTGCTGCACTTTGTTTGTTGTTCAGCGTTTGTGTTTGCTTCTTATTTTTGGTTTGTTTCTCTTTTTTTTGTTTGTTTGCTTGCTTGTTTGTTTGCATTTGTATGTGTGTTCACTTTGCTGCTGCTGTTGCTGCTGACTTCAACTGGAAAAACTCAGTGTTTGCTGGTGTTGTTCGCAGATGTGTTGCTGGTGTTGTCAAGTTCGCCAGGTTGTTTCCATCGTTGCTGTCTGTCTTGTTTCCGATAGTGAGGATGGTGTTGTTCTCTCTTTTGATATTTTGTATTATATAAATAGCTCGCTTAAGGCTTGTGGTCACACAATCTCTGAAGAAATGCTGAAAATAGCAAAGATGGGAAAGAAGAAAAGAAGAAGAAGAAGAAGAAATGTGTTATTTGTGTAAATGAGAGAGAAAGAGAGAGAGAGGGCAAATAGGGCGATAGGCTCAGCGCGAACGCCCCGTGCGCATGATGCGTTATTTTGCGACGGCGCACGGGCGCGCCGCATAAGCGATTGCGTAAGACAGGCAGGATTGCGCGAGTTTTGGTCGCCCCATTTTTGGCAACCGCTGCTGCCTACTGCTCCGCACCCACGCAATCTGGGCGAGCGCTTGTGTTGGGAGGGGGGGGGGGGGCGGTAGGCTCGGTAATGGGAAGAACAAGTTGGATGGACGATGAAGGGTAGAAGTTTTCTTAGCGTGTGACAAAATTAGCACAGGAGAGTTTGGTGTTCGTGTGTGTGGTTTTTAAAGATGGTGGAGATGAATTCCTCATGCAGCCGACGAGGAGCAAGCGCATAAGCGAAACAAAGTATTTTAAAACATATACTTACGAATACTCTTTTGTGTGTGTTTGCTTGTATGATGACATATTAAGTGGAGACTTTTGAAAAGTACACAATTGAGTTAGCGACGAATTTACTTGACGTGGTCAATGACGACCATGTTGTCCATCATCTTCTTGAGGAACGCTGTTGGGCGCCGATTGAAGTTCCGTCCGATTCGTTACATACATTCATGGTTTTACGTACAACATGGAAGGTGTGTGTCACATTTAGGTTCGTGGTATAACACAACAGGATGGGGGGAATACGGAATACGTGATGACGAGGTTACAAACAGTTTTGTTCCAGTGTGTCGGATACATGTACATGTAAATAGATATAGATGGTCGTAATTAGCACAGATTCCCAGGCTTTCCCCCTAGATCCCAAGAGTACTGGCCTTCAACAGGCACTGACAACGCTGACAGACACAGTCTGAAGTATATATATATATATATATATATATATATATGGGAAGATCTTGGTGGCGATACTTACGTGCGTATGGGATGTTGCCGTCATCATCCTCCGGGTCCATGCAGTCCTTCATGACGTTCTCCAGCTCCACATCATCCAGTCGCTCACCTACGACAGGGATGCAAATACAGTCGGTTAACGTTTGACTCCCTGGGCGAACGTCATTAGCAGCCCTCCCGTCCACTTACCGAGAGCCGTTAAGCTGTGGGTCAGTTCTGCGAGCAGCATGGTGCCATCCTCATTCTTGTCGTACAGCTTCAGACACTCCAGGAAGTCCTCGAAGCAGCCCTGTTCCTTCTCCTTCTTGACCTGCGAGAAGATTGGCAGGAATTCCTCGAACTTGATCTTCTTCTCACCGCGCTTCTGGGTGCCGCCCATCTTGCCGATCAGCTCGATGGTTGGGTTCAGGTTCAGGGCGCGAAGAGCGTTGCCAAGATCCATGGCATCCATCTGGCCGGAACCTTCCCAATCGTAGACGGAGAAGACGAACTGCGCCTCTGCAAGAGGTGCGTTAACACGGCGTTAGTAAAAACAAAAACCATCCATAACCACCACCACTGTACACTCCTGGCTACTAGCACACTACTCACTCTCAATTTCAACATCCTTCAGATCGTGGGCCTGACAGCGGGGAACGGATATGCAGCCAGATGTTCAGGGAATACCGGGATACCGCGGCCGGGAATGGGGGAAAAAGTGTCCCCCAAAGACAGGGAGAAAAAGAAAGATAGAAACCAACGTTAGCAACTTCATTTTCTGCGTGCGCATGCCTATTGCTGGGGCGGAGGGGCTAGAGTCATCTAGCGACTGCCATATAAGGTCACACCAAACGGGAACTTCCATTCCGTTTCTTCGCTTCTAAACTTCTAAACCACACAGCAGCGTATTTCGTACTTTCGCGTCTTTTGCTATCACACTTATCAGTCGGTCAGCACTGAATCAAATCGAACAGCAAGTCTTCCAATTCAGACAAACAATCAGACGTTGCGCGTGTATTCTCCAACCAATACTTTGGATGCAGCGCTGTAGCAAGACATCAACTCCCTTTGGATGCCTTTGCGCCAAACTCACCATTTTGTGATCTTGTGTAGCTCGCGGACCGACTCGGACTCAACTGCGTACTTTTCCAAACCACTGTTCACAGAGCACTGAAGTGATCACATTCACGAATTATATTTAGCATTCGCAGGTTGGGTAGACGGTGGCCCGACCCCGACCGATCGGTCGGTCCCGCTGCGCTTCCCTGTCGGGTGCGCCCGACCGTCGGACATGCGCCCTGCACGCGCGCCGTTGGTGTGCGCGCACACCGTTCTCGCCCATCTCTGTCCCGTCCACGCGGCAGAGGAAGGGTGGGGGGTGGGGTTCCTTGGCACTGTTCGCCAGTGTGTGTTGGTCAAGCCATTAGACACGACGATGATGGGGTGGCGTTTCCAACGGACATTTTCGGGCTAGTCCCCGTCGTCGTCCCCCTCCCCTTTTGAACCGCCGTCGTCTAGGGTTGGTGGGACTTGTTTTTCTGCGCGCTGTGTTTCTGGGGCGGGAGGCGATGTTTTCTCTCGCTTTCGTAACAGCGTTTTGTGCTATTTAGCGAACCAAAGGTGTGCGTAATCGTTCCTATCTTTTCCCGCTCCCATGCACAACTGCTCTTTGCCGTTGTCTGTCTCACTTCCTCATTCCCGCAGACGGCCGGCGAAAGGCCCCGCATTTGCCCAGAAACGGACTCGTCGACCGTTTGCATCCTCCCTAAGCATCTCTAAGCCGGCTTGGGCGTTCGGTGCCACCGCGCGCTCGCTGGTCTATTTTTAATCCCGAAGGCAAACTGTGCCGCACTGGCCGTACCATGGCAAACACACACACACACACACACACACACACACACACACACACACACACACACACACACACACACACACATGGGGCTAGTAGTTATCGGCAGGGAAGAACAGACCCGCCGCTACCACTCCCGCTTTGCGCCGCTCTCCCCATTGACGGAGTGTTCTGGATCTGAGCCGATCGTCGACCAGCGACTATTTTTACGAGAGTCTATGGCCAAAAACACAACACAGCGTTGCAATGGGAGAGGGGGAGGGGGTAGTGCAAGGGGACAAAGGAGGATGGATGACGATCGCATCCTTGGCATCGGCATCGGGCAACAGCAGCAGCAGCAGCAGCTATGTTGGGCCATCTGCCCGGAATGAAGATGATTGGTTGCATCGGAATGTACTGCGATCGTCGCTCGGATGGCAAAGTGCAACCGCATTATTCGGGGGTAAAGGGCGTTATGATGGATGATGGCGTTTTTTTTTTTGTTTTTTTGTTTGGAAATTTCGGTTGCTGCCCAAGAATAAGTAGCATTATAATATTTCTTCAACGGTGGGAACGATGGTTGGTCGGGAGAAACGCAAACATACATAGTGAGGCATTTGGCCTTGGCGTGTTGGGCATGGCAGAGGTAAAAAAAAAAATCACTTTAAAAAATGTGCGAAACGTAAACAAGTTGCTGGTGGTTTTCCACCTCTACATGAAAAGACCCTCGAGTAGCTTTAGGTGTGTGAATTTTGAACTTAAATTGTAAGTTATTGGATTTATGTTTTAATTATTTATGATATTAAACAGTTCCTAAACAGACACCTGTTATTCGAAAAGAACGTCTTCAAAACCCGTATTAAACGACCAAACATATGCGTATAGACAAACGTTTGTGGCTAAATGTTGACTCTAAAGTTCAAATGTTTGACCGATGCATCAATCTTTGCCTCTAACGCTCTTATTTTTGTCCGTAGGTTTTGAATTTAGTAGAAATCATGATGAATTCATGCAGAATTTATAAAAATATTTTGTTTTCGGCGGATTATTATTATTATTATTATTATTATTATTGTTATTATTATTATTATTATTATTATTATTATTATTAATATTATTATTATTATTATTATTATTATTATTATTATTATTATTATTATTATTATTATTATTATTATTATTATTATTATTATTATTATTATTATTATTATTATTATTATTATTATTATTATTATTATTATTATTATTATTATTATTATTATTATTATTAGCTTATTTTGAAGGAGATTTTTATTCATTAAATGCATGTCAATTAAGCGGACTCCACTGAAAGGTTCAAATTCTCAATGTTCATCATACTGTGTTCGTGTCTTTTCATTTATTTGAACTTAAATTCACTAATTTTGGAAGCAAATTGATGGCAACGACATCAAAACTGACACTTTAGAGGGACACATTTAATGGCAACGAGCGTAAAGATGTAAATTATACAAATTGAAATGCAAGCAACAGTTTCCAACCAGTTCTAAGCTGAACCAACCATCACAAACATAACCGATTGCAGCCAGTCTCACGCCACAGTCGATGCGCCTCGGACACAATATATTTAGAAACCGAAACCGAAGCTTTCCACACTACTGGTCAGCTGTAATTTAATTAATGTTGCTTCCTACAGCACTCTCTGCACATTCGATTGGACACTGCTGAGTCGTCCTCCGCATCAGAGGTGCCCATTAATTGCCGCTCGATGGAGGAAATATGGACCCGAGTACGCTTGGATATGCAGTTGAAACGCGATCGTGTGATGGTGCAAAAATAAATGTCCACCCATTAATGAGAAGGCGTGCGAGCATTGGTGAGGCTGAGGCTGTCGCATGCCCTAACCGGGTTGGATGATATATGAAGACAAATTAAATCACATCGAAGCGAAGGAAGCAAAAAAAAAGCTGAAGTTGCTTTCGGCTGGACATCTTCACTCGGCTCCCAAAAGAATTCCTATCGCCATCTCCTTCTACTACGTTGGCACCCGCGATCAACGTCACGTAGAGCTTGCCGACTCGTCCACACACACACCTGTAACCGATGTAATAATACGAGCGCATGCTGCTGTGCACATCCTCCCACACACTTGGGTGGAAAGCGGAAAATACCGAGCACAGAAGCAAAAGGGCACCCCTCTCCCCCATCCCACACACACACACACACACACACCCAAACCTCATCAAAAACCTGCCGACCAATCCCATTCAGTTCTGGCCGCAATGTGAACCCGGGCGGATTTTTGATGCTCGGTTTTAGTACGCACGGGCATACAAACACACCCGTGCTGTCTACACGGTGGCACGGAATGTACGAAAATAATACCTCCGTGATTCACCGTGTGTGTTGTGTGCTCCCCCACGATCTTGGTGTGCGTGTGTGCAAAGGCGGTTGCGGTGAAACGCTGAGGCAAAAATTGCGTAGCACAGATTCTATAAATAATCCTTCCCTATCGGGCGAGCGCGTCGCACACACCGTTGCACAGTGGTTTGAAGCCGGTCGAAAAAATGGAGGTCGTCCGGCACACACCGAAAGAGCAAGAAGAAGAAGAAGCAGCAGAGGTGCTCGATCCTCGGTACGGTGAGGAAAGTAGAAGAAAGTAACCGCCAGCTTCGCACTCACACGCGTACGCATCGACGCAGCAAACGATAGAAATAGGCAGTGACGGGGAAAGGCCTCCCAAACTGACACCATGGGAGGGCTTGGGCAGCGACGTGGCAGCTCTTATCAGCGCGGCAGAGACCCACCCAGCACTCTCACACACACACACACACACACACACACGCAAAAAAAATCTGACCTACGTCGGTAACGACCCCAGCCGTCCGTACCAGATTGGCGCTTTGCGATGACACAGTTTGTCCGCAACCTAAATTATCAATTTTATTTTTTTTACTTCTACGACTCCCATTCACCCCTCCCATGGCGAAGGGAGAGAGAGTGCTATCCAAAAATGGAAAGCGGAAAAATAACCGTTTGTTACGAGGGGTTGAAAATTGTCCTGAAAACATGACAAATTTAAGTGAAATATTGAAATGCCCCAGCTCCGTCGCTGTGTTACGCTTAGTTACGGCTGTTACGTGTAATGGCAATGCGTTTGTTACGGGTTTAAGCTTGATGCATGATGAAGATGAGTAAAGCAAAAAGACTACAAGCCATTTATGGAGGAATGGTACTTTAAATAAACCAATTAGACGCGGGGGCTTAGGCACGTCATTGGCGATGGCGCCAGACAAACCGAAAGTACATGTCCAAATATCATCCATCTTGGTTGGAGCTAGGTTTTCATGCATTCTAATGGTGTAATTGCTTTAGTACCTTGGTGTCCCTTCCAAAAACTCCTCATCTAACCTGTTTAGTGAGTCCACATTGTCGCATTAAATACATTTTGGATTCTAACATAATGCTGAGGAAACATTTCGCTCAAAACCAATCACTTACTCGTCAGCTTTAAGCTGTATGCAAGCCAAAAACAACTTCAACCTCCAACGGAAGCAAGGTTAAAGGCCCAATTTATGCAACAGCATAAGAAGCATTTCCGCCACTGCAATTTCATTACCAAACCAAGCACAGCAATCGATGGTGCATGTTGCATGTACGCCGCTAGATCGATGCCAGAATGCAGAATGCAGCTGCGAGGAAGCGCCACAATCGACGGCCTAACATACACCGACCGACGGCAATGCACCACGGCTGGGAATATATGCCTCTGTCTATCAAGTGTCCCTGTTTTTGAACGAGGATGGGGGAGATATATATTATTGCTCTTTCCAGTATGCCGCCGCTTTCACCCCTCCACAACAACAGAGCCCGCATGGCAACGGTGGTGCGGTCGGTGTCCATTGGTAACCTGTTTATCGAGCCAAATCGGTATCGGCGCATCGTTTCGGGCTCGACAGCGCTCGAGGCTCTCCAGCACCAGGGACTCGGCACAGTGCGCCACGGACGGAGCAGTGACCAGCGGTTCCAGAATGATAAAGGAGCTGTACCAGCAGACGGAACCGAAGTCACACCGGCCGAGCTACGCCAACAAGGCGGTCCTGCTGAGCAGTGCCAAGTGGGAGCAGATGTGGAAGAAGGTGGTCAGCCCGGCGGAGAAGGAAACGGAGGTGCTGTGCCAGCAGGAGCGCGAGTTCCGCGAGTACCTCAAGAACGGGTCAAAGAAGATGACCAGCACGTGGGAGAACACGGTGCAGAACATACGGGACAAGAAGGAGGCGGAGCGGTTGCGCCGCGACAAGGCCAAGGTGGAGGAAGGTGTGTTGGATAGGAGTGCAGGGAAGATGATGGGGCTTTTTTTTGTGATGCTAAGAATGGTGTTTTTGTTCTTGTTTGTTGTGAATGTTCCAACAGACCAACGTCACTACCGTGAGCTGAAGGCGGCGGACGAGATCAAGCGCCGGGAGCTGATACAAAAGGCGGAGGATCTGATCCAGAAGGACAAGGTGGGCCCGCGGGTGCTGGAGAGTGCGGCCAAGTTCTGCGAGGTGCTGAAGGGCCGGGAGATGCAGCGCCAGTTCCGGCTGGAGCAGGAGCAGCTCCAGCAGATGCGCAAGCAGTCGGTCGACACGCAAACCCTGTCGCAGGCGAACCACTGGCTGAAGTCGCACGGCGACCGGCTGCTCGAGGATCGGCAGCGCTTCGACAACTACAAGCGCGAGCTGAAGGAAACGATGATCCGCAACCAGCAGCTGCAGCGCCAGCGCAAGCAGGAGCTGATCGCGGAGGAGCAGCAAAGCCTGGAGGTGATCGAGGGCGAGATGCGCCGGCAGCAGGAGCAGGACCGGGCGGCCCTGGAGGCGAGCAAGGAGATGCGGCGCAAGAACGCGCTGGAAGCGATCCGGATGGCGGAGGACAGACGCACCCGGTTGCGCCGCGAGTCGGAGATCGAGGACGCGCTGCTGCAGATCTACTGCGAGGGGCAGCAGAACATTGCCAGCTTCAAGCAGGCGATACACGTGAACAAGCACCGATTTCGGGACAACTCGCACCAGCTGGTGGACGCGATCGAGCGGCAGCGGGCGGCCCTCGCGCAAGAGGAGCGCAACCAGGCGCGGGCGGCCGAGGAGAAGGACCGCCTCGCGTCGATCAAGGAGCGGGAGCAGACGGAGCAGCAGCGCCAGCTGCGGGCGGCCCGCATGCAGGCCCACCTGGACGAGATCGAGTGGCAGCGGCAGCGGGAGGCGGAGGAGGCGGTGCTGACGCGCCGCGAGTACGAGGAGCGGCTGCGCAACATCGACGTCACGTTCGGGTTCGACCGGCACAAGGTGGCGGACAAGACGGTGAAGACGTACGCCCAGCGCAAGCTGCTGCTCGGCCAGATGGTGGAGAAGGAGGTGCGCGAGCGGCGCGAGGCGGACACGGCGGCCGAGCTGCGGTACGCGAAGGAGCACGCGGACAAGGAGAACCGCCACTTCCTGCAGTACGCGCAGGATCTGATCAGCGACGCGAAGGTGAAGGGCCGGCCGATCCTCCCGCTGCTCAAGACGGTGCAGAGCTACAAGCGCGAGCACTATCACGACTTCAAGGAGGCGGACGTGCTGCCCCAGCACCTGCTGTCCCGCGTGCCCATCCACAACAAGCTGATGGAGCAGGGGCTGCTGGACGCGATGCCGGCCCGGCAGAAGGCGCTCGTGCTGCCGAAGCGCAATGCGCCGAAGGCGCTGGAAGCGCTCGTGAAGGACGAACCGAGGGAGGCGAGTGACAAGGGTGGTGGCAGTACGCCGTCGGGCGACGACCCGAAAGCCGTTGTCTGAACGTACATTCCATTGCTTGTGTAATTTTGTAATTTTGTACTGCTCGCAATAAAGCTGCGCACCGCAACGAAAAGCGTGAAAGTGATGCACCATTTTAAAATGGCCGTTTGCTTTTCAATTTCAAACTGACAGTTGCTCCCGAAGTAATGTGGTACGTGTTGTCATTGGATCGGAGGGCATGTCAATTGTCCTGCTTATCGTTATCTCCGAACTGACTTATCCCTGCAAAATGTCACTCTCGCTTCAATCACTGTGCTTCCCCTCCCCTCCCCTCCCCAGCTGCTCTATATTTCCGGCTGAGTAAAGCTTCTCTTTTCGCTCGCTCTCGCTCTCTCTCTCTCACGAGGACCGCCAGGGAAGCGTCAAACAGCCGGCACCAAGTCCACGGCAACGGCAGCATCGGCCGAAATCACGTGCATTTGTTTGTAAATAAAACGCTCCAAAATCGGGAGCCAAGTCGGGGGGGGTGCAAGTGCGCCGGCGCGGACCCACTTACTGCGAGCGAGCGGAACCACGCGCGAGCGAGCGAGCGAACGAGCGAGCGAAACTCGACGTTTCAGCGTTTGCAGGCACAGATTCAACAATTTTTCCAGCAAAACCGTAGCCGTGCAGCGCACACAGTGCAGCCATTACATCGTCCCGGGACGGGGGTGTGTTTTGCCTTCGCTCTAGCTGGCGGGTTCACTCTACCGTTTCACCGTTTTTTCAGCCCCCCCCCCCCCTTCCTATAAAGAGGGGGAACGTTGGACTGTGCAGTTTACTGGTTTCAGTTTCCTTCTCCATTCCATCATGTAACCGTGCTTCTGTTTTTGCCTGTGCACACACATTTCGGTAAGTGTAAGTCAATCCCTTTTGGATCGGATTGAAGCTGCAATTTGCTGGCCAGGGAAAATGTGCGGACGTGGTCAAGTGTGTGCGCGTGTGTGTATGCGTGTGTGCTTGCGTGATAAAAATTACAAGCAAATATCCATGTCAGACCGTGGGCGCGCGTGTGTGTATGTGGCAGCGATTTTATCTGCACGGTGTAATGGTTATATAATGTTCTCTCCAGCTGCTTACCTTACTGGAACGAACGGGTGGTTGCGAAAAATCGCGAAAAATTGTGCAAAAAATGCTGTGACAAAATCGTGTGCAGTGATGCTGGTGAAAATTTTCCCAAGTCAGTTTCCCCCCCCCCCCTCTTGTCCATCACTTCCGTGTTTTCTAATATGGCGGACGGGAAGTTGTAATGGCGATGGCTCTTATCTCGCTTCTGTAAAAAGCGCCTCCTTTCAGCGCTAACGCGTTAAAGAGTTAAAAAACGCTTCCAAATCCGTGCGAATGTTGCAAGATTTGATTAGACTTGAGCGGTGATAAAAATCGAATTTGATCCAAGTGAATGACCGCTGGGAAGTGAAAGTGCTGGCAAACAATAACCACCGCCCACCCTACGCGCTATCAAAAAACAACGACGGGATTAGAAGTAGCGAGTAGTAGTGCCCCGTGAAGGCCGTGTGTGTTACATAAAACTTTTATGCTCAACAGACAGTAAAAATTGAACCACTCCCCGAAGAAGAGTTGCTCTCGCCCTTCTCTCGCCCCAATTTCACCCGATTTCGGGGTGCCCCACCTATGGAGGTGGGGGGCAGGTCATACACGGCCAGATCCATCCATCTATCGGTCCCTCTAACCTGCTCTGCTGGACGAACGTGTGTGTGTGTGTGTGTGTATGGCATGTAAAACGCATCACGCGCACAGCAACGTTTCCGTGCTGCGAAGGAAAACTGAGCACCAGGGGAGGAAAAAAAGAACACCCCAAGCACAAGCATCGCGCACAGTTACGCTCACGGAAACGACGAAATCTCCAGCCAGCGAATGATAAAAGCAACCTGGATCGATAAAATCAGCTGTTGAATTTGACACTTGCTAGCGCTCTCTCGGGTTTGCTCCAACTGGGCACACACACACAAACACACACACCGAACTGCACGCCACACTCCGCTTCTCCATCGATGGTGGAGGCGCCCAGTACGGCATCACAACATCGAGCAGCAACAGCACAGGCGGCCGTGCCACGGTAACCAATACCAACGGGCAGCAACTACTTTTCAATGCAATTGTCAGTGCCAGTTTTGCCCGAGATGAATAAAACGCTACGATCTGGAGTGGGGGGGGGGAGAAGAAAACCATAAACCTGGGGGGGGGGGACATAATCGATGAAAATCGAATCAGATAATCCCTCGCATTTCATTACCCCCGGAACGAGCGCGAGCGCATAAACGATGCGGCCCCATCTGTTGCTGTGCGGGTATTGGTGGCGGTGTGGCAATTTGCTCATAGAAAAACCAGCAAGAAAAATTGAACGAATGAGACACACAAAAATGAAGCTTTATGTTGGGTGCCAAAAATTTTGTGATTTTCGTTTGCTTTTTGCTTGTTTTGTAAAATACCCTCCCATTCGGTTGGAGTTGTACGACCGCTACCAGCTCAACAGGTTCAAGTGTATACAGGGCTGGGTGGGGGGGTGAAAAAAAAAATGTATATGCATGTGTGTCAACTAGTGGCTGGACAGTTCAACTACTTGATGAATGCGGTTTCGGTCGCAAAGCGGTACGGCGCATGTTTGGCCTGGGAAACTTGGCACCGGATGATAGCATGCCCGAATGCAATTACCGTGGTCGGTGGCGGCTTCATGATTGAAGATAAATTAATTTGTTGTTCTTTGGGCACCGGTGGCACGGGGTGGCGCTGTGCCGAACGATGGCACCGAAACGCGGTGTTTATTAGTGCAGTTGAAAGTTGATGCCAACCATCGAGTCCGGGGGACCGAAAAGTTAATTATCTCGTTATTGGAGGCTGCTTCCGTGGGAACAATGTTTACGTACTTTATTGGAGCTCTATTAAAGGGGGGGGGGGGGGGGAGTGTGTGAAATTTAATCCGATTTTATGTGTGCAAGAACATTACTGTCGAGAGTTGTTTGAGGGCTTTCGGTTGAGCTACATAACTTATGTCCTTTACCTCGTTTCGACAGTGCTCTTCGTCATCCCCGTTATCTACGCTACGCTAAACCATGGCGAACGCTTCGTCCACCAATCCCATCGACGAGGGCCTGCAGGACCTGGGCGTCCCGGTGCCGGTGCAGACGTTCCTGTGGCAACAGATAGCGCCCTTCATCCGGCCGAAGCTGGGCAAGCTGCACGAGGCTAGCTGCATGGTACGTAACACGTTGCCGAACACGGTCCAACACAGTTCTTCCTATCTGGAAGAAAAGGGAACGTCATTCCCACAGTGAATTATTATCACTAACTATCATCACCATCTGCGTCCGGTGTGCAAGAATGCAAATTGTAAATAATCATACGAGATAGAGAGTGACAGAGAGACAGAGAGAGAGTGAGTTCTCGTATTTCATGTGGCAACGAGCGTCACGTTTTCAGTTCAGCTCTTGTTTCGAGCTTTAATTTGATAAAACAAAGCGATCAACCATATTAAAATTTGCTTTAACATTCCATTCTGTTCTATGTGAATTATTCGTGTTTCGACGTATTTGTTTATTTACCAACAAGCAAACATAAACAAATAGCGCTCTCAAGCTCTCTAATTGTTCCATATGTGTGTTAACAGTGTGACAAATCGGTGTAAATAATATGGAAAAAAACGAAGCGGTGGTGACGGACAGGACAGGTTCAAAATTGCATTACAAATATACATTTAAAAAATCGCATTTTTCATGCCCATATTACAAATATACAAAAAAACATACCCCTCAAACATATTGAACATATAGCCGTGTGAATTGATGTTGGTTTTATTGCTTCTTTTTTCTTTTTTCCTTTCCGCCAAAACCAAAACACAAAAAACGAGAACAAAAAAAAACACCATATCCTTATCTCTTTCTCTCTTTCTGTGTGTGTGTGTGCGTGTCGCTATTGTCATCATGTGTGCCAAAAACCAAAACCCCCTAAACAACAACAAACAACAACATCAACAACTGAAACCGACACTTAAAACAAATACAAAAACATCAACCACCCATGCGTCCTTCCAAATAAACAAACACTCCTTGTGCTCATGGTGTAATCCAACAAACAACTACACAACTAAAATAACATTAAAAAAACAAAACAAAAATGCTAAATACTCAATTCGAACGATGCAATACAAAATTTTGGTGTACGATAGTTCTGTCAACACGCACCAGGACACCATGTAAGTGTAAATAAGTACATGTCGGATAATGTGCTGCAAAAAGCTTATGCTTTGTACATCTTCGTTTTGTAGTATTTATTTTTTCTTAGCTTTCTGGTACTAGGAAATAGATAGTGCTGGATTTTGTTTGTCGATTGCCATTACACATCCACCTAGTAGGGCCCGGTAGAGCCACAGCGTTGACGAGTGTACAAGTAGTTGCTATCTTGAGTTTATCATTACCACATTTGTTTGTGTAGCTCTCTCTCTCCACCTCTACCCATTAGAGCAGTTGGATTTTCCACCAATACGTCCAGTAATGTGAAGTTTTCATCCTGTGTCAGTAAAGCACATGTCTAAATGAGCGTCTCATACTATCACCATTATCACCTTCATCTGTAGATAAGATGGTTGTTGTTAGACAGCACAATAGAAGTAACGATATTTGCAGTATTTCTTTCCTACACTTCATAGCTCCATACACATTAGACATTTACGTACACGGTCTGTTTTCCAATTCCCATTTCTTTAAACACCACGTCACATAAACTTCAAAGTAGCGATTTGTATGCGTAGTGCAGTGCTTTACAAGTAAATCTACTTCATTTTTCCTACTAAAATTGTTCATACCGCATGATATATTCTCAATAAAGCCGTAAAAACATAACCTTGTGCTGAATATTGCATACTTTGAGGGGTACATACAAACGGAGCCATCAAAGTATGCAATCCCAATCACAAAGCGCCTGTCGTTATGCAATCCTCGCTTGTGTATTCTAGCCTTTAAAATATGTGCAGCGCATTCGTTGCTTTACGTAGAATTAAATATTAGAAATAGTTTTACCATCATCGTGTTGTAAACTGCTTGAACTATCGCCAGCGGCAGTACCATTCTATCCTGTAGCGACGCATGCATGTGTACGTTACCCTGTTACGTCTTGCAAGCGTACAATAGAGCCCCGGTAAAACGATATGTATATCGATAACTTCGATCCAAACGATCCCAACGCCCAAACAACCAACAACACTGGTCCAAAGCCATGTTTACTAATTCAAGCTTTCATCCACAGGAGCTGAAGGAAGCGTGCAAGGTAAGTTGTGATCCGTGAGCGACGCCTCACATCAACTCACACACCCACTGAACCCTTTTTGTTTTCTCTTTCGCAGTCTTTCGAGAAAGTGCTTGTGCAGAACATTCAGTTCGGACTGTCGCCCTCGCTAACGTCCGCGCTGGAGTCGATCCCAAGATGGCGCATCGTGCAGGCTGCCTTACCGCACGTCATACACTGTGCCGGAGCGCTGATGCACAATCGGTAAGAGGAGAACGTTCAATGCTATCCTGCAGGATGTGACTTAACCTTGGCACTTCTCTTTCACTTCACTTCCCAGTGTGAAAGATCTCCAGGCGCTTGGGTCGGCGGAAACCAAAATACTCTACACGCTGCACTGGATACTGCTGTTTGCCGCCGAGGAGTGTGCCGATGCCGATACGGACAAGGATAACACGACGAACAATTACCTCTTCTCGATACCAACCATATCGGTACGATATCCTCGAACATCCTCCGATTGACCGGTTTGAAAACTGATTCCGCATTCCCATTTTTGTCCCAGCTGTTCGTCTTTCTGTTCGCTCCCATCGCACACATGCTGAAGGAGTCCGATTTCCAAAACTTTCGTCTCGAGAACGGGTTGAAGATGTGGCAGGGTATGTGGGAGTATCGGGCCCCGAATGCGCCCTGCTTTACCGCACCGGTCAAACCGAAGGCACGCAATCTGCTGAGCTCCGTTAGCACCACTCCATCGCCGGAAGTGTTTTCGCCCAGTAAGTTGAACTGATGAAGTGATCGCTTGTAGTAATCAGCAGCTTGTAAGCCACTGTTTACCATTCTACCATTCTGCTCCATTTGTAGAGAAAATGGAAAACATTGAATCTCCGCCAAGCATCTACTCCGGCATCATCAAGCACGACGACGAGCTGTCGTTTGTGTCGTCGCCGAAGGATTCCGTCTTTCCGGAAACCATCCCGGAGGAGGCGTCCAGTGTTGAGGAGGAGCGTGTCGTCATCTTCCGCCTGCCGATGGATGGTGGCGTACCGGATCCGTCGTACTATACGGCCGACGCTAGTCTGCTGCATCATGGTGCCAAGTTTAACAAACCCGCACACCAAACGCCGACCAGCAGTGGGATCGGCTCGAGGACGCATCCACTATACCAACCGGATCATCGCGCAGAACCTACCAGCTTTGATTTTGACAGGATCGACACGTACAGTGTAAGTGTATTGGTGGCACTGAAGCCAAAGAAATTCGTTCCGAAATCAGCGTTTCTCTCCATTAGCAAAAGGACTCGAAGCCAAAGACCAGCTCTTCGACGGAGCGTGAGTCCTTCGACACGGATCCCAAGCTGTCCCAAGGTCACAAGTGTGATGTGGTCGCTGCCACCTTTCTCGACGTTGCCGTACTGCGCTGTCTCTTCATCTCACACTGGCAGGAGGAAGGTGTCTACTGGAGTCTGCACTATCTCTACAATCGGTAAGAAAGTTAAAGACGACCTCATCTCGACACAGTTGTTTTGAGAAGAGTTTGTTATTTCCCCACCCAACAGCTTGCGCGACATTAGCGAAGAAACTTCAGCCCTTCCGTCGCACCCAAGACGACGCTCCAACTCGTTGCCCATACCGCAGATTGAGATATCGCTCTATCAAGGTCCTACCAGCAGCCGCGACAGTCCCAGCATCGGGTCGGCCAACAAGGACTACATCGAGATACCGGACCCACCCATCCCTGCCCTGCTGGCCGATGCACCGTACTACGTTTCGAAACTGCCCTCGGACGAGTCCTCTCTGGGGCCGTTGAGCGAACGGAAGGGTAGCGAGAAGAAGCGCCGTGTCAAGATGGCCGACCTTCGGACACTGATCGAGACGCGCATCCTGTCCAAGTCGGACCGGGGGTTGGAAAAGATTGGCCTCGATGCTAACACCAACGGAAAGCGGCTGCAGCAGATGGTATGGTTTTGGTGGGGGGGGGGGGGGCAGATATAAGTTGAGCACGAGGTGCACTAACGTGACGTTGCTTTGACAGGAGTGCCACCGTAGCTTGGACACGGGTGAGCGACAGCTATCCCGCTCAGCGTCAATGATATCGCGGGCTCCATCAACGAACCTGGTGAAGGGCAAAAGTATGCCTAGCTTAAGGTATGTATTGTAACGTGATAGACGATATCATTGCTTCACCATCATTGTTATCATCATCAGAGCATGTATCAGTGGTTGGTGGAGCATTGCTTAAGACTACTCAATGGATAATCTGCTAGATCTGTGGTTAGTTAGTATCTGTCTAGCCGAGTCAAGTTGTGAGTTGTGAAGCTCATCTATTGATCATCTGAAGTGTGTGTGTGTGTTTAGCAAGATCACATCATATAAAATCATTTTCTATCTCTACTTTACGCCTTCTATCTGTCGTATCTATTCCTTTAACCATCTGTAAATCTATCCCAGCTGTCTCATTGATAGCGGGTAAGTTTCTTTACGAACTCGAACCGAGAACGAATCCTCCAAAAATCAAACCTCAACCCCCTGTTTGTGTAACGTTCCCGTTCATTGATTGTGCACATCCTTCATCGGGATAGCTGACGTTTTCAGTTTGTGTCCACGTTTTAATTGGAATATTCCCACAACCTGCTTGTTGACACATTGGAAGTGACCACGGTTTTAGAATGTTTGATATGCATTTTCTAAATTCATACTTGTTTCTTTCTGGCCGTTATTCCTTTATACATAGTTGGTTTGTGTTGTGTTCCCTTCCCCTTGATCCTTCAGCGATAGTACGTGGCGTATTGTAGTTGTCAGGGTAACAAAGTTTCGCTCCGTTCCACAGATGCCATCGAAACATCGAACCACCGCCGAAGGTTATACGCAACGTCCAGTCAACTGTGCCGTCGAGACAATCGAGCACAACGCCGAAGTATCCGATCATTACCGTCACAGAGCATACGCCGACACCGTCACCGGACTACATGAAACGTCAGGTAAGTAGGCTACTCCAAAATACGTTCCAAAGACTAATCCGACGCCCGTTCCACCGTAGGGTTCCATCGATTCTCAGCTAGATGCATTGAGTGCTGGTGGTAGTACTGGGATGTTCAAGTCGCAGATGTTGCGCTCCCATACAGACTCTCACATCGGTAGGTTTGCGTTGAGCGATGACATGATCACTACTAACCATTCGCGCGCTCTCCCGCTTAGGTTACACTTGCATCTCGGATGAAACGGAAGCACCCGGGTCGTGTTTCTACATCACCAAGGAAGGTACGATTGACTACGAAGTTGTCCTGCTTGCCGTACACTGCGTGTTCAAGCGCGACTCGAGCGTCTGCACTCTGCGCGTCCTGGAAGCGGGCCTGAACATCTGCGAGATCTTGCTAGATCTGGGCGTGCTGAAGTTTGGCGATCATGCACACTCGCTTGCGATCGGTATCGTGAAGCGTGCCTTCATGCATCTGGGCTGTCCGCATGGGTGTAACGATGGTATGCAGGCTGAACTAAACCCAAACAATTGCCCAGAACAACTCCACGGCTAATATTGCACACCCATTCCATTCCAGCAAACCGTGGCCCACCGGCCGAAGTGCTGCGAACCACCTGCAACTCGATCCTCTCGCGGCTGCTGCGCCAGAATGGCAAAATTCTGAAAGCGAACCTGCGCGCCTTCATCAAGGAGTCGCCGATGCACGAAATTACCGACTTCTTTCACGCGTATCTGGGCTTTTGCGTGGATCCCAGCTCGCTGCTGTCACCGTTGAGTAAGTAGAGCTAGTAGTGTGAGCACCTGTGATTAACTGTGTTGAACACGTGCGCAAAAGGTGCTTTTTGAACTCTTTGCGCCACGCCAGCCTTTGCTTCTTTCCTGCTCGATGTCGTACACACTTCTTGCCGTTATAAGAAGGTTGAGAAAGTTGTACCGTGTGTGGTTTTTCCAGAGTTTCTTTTCCATACCGTTTGCTGCATTGCTAAAGTATTCGTTCGTAATTTTGTACACACACCCATTCTCCACTGTCGCCTCCACTGTACCATTTTTTTATTATCTAGGTGTGTTACTTTACTTGTTTTTATAGCTCGAGTTCCATAAAATGTCATCTGCTTTTTTCGAAATTCACCCTTAAAAAACGTCGCAAACGAATGCTTATGCCGTATGTAAACGCTCCACCTTTACAACCTCTGTTGCTTCCTGTGCGTGCTGCAGTAGCATTTGGAGCGAAATATGTGCTGCCTGTAAGAGTGTAGCCACTTGATCTGGTCTGTATTGATTGGGTATCATCCGTTTTGCAGTTTCTGTTGTTTCTTCAAGCGCGAAACTATCGCATTTCGTTAGTCCTTAATTCACAGACACAACATACACCGACACACACACCAGTCATAGTCATCGTTGTATTTGATCGTGTATCTGATCTGCCTAACATGCATACACACGCTCACCAATATGTTAACACACCCACACACATATATATACCACTGTTTTCCTGTTGCTTGGTCCGAAGTAGAAAGCTTGCACGTATATGTGTTTCATCTTCACCTGATTCAGACCATAAGAGATCATCTGGCATAAAATCGTTCAACGCTGACTTTGGCGGTATATCAGGCGGCCAGGGCGGGTACGCGACCAACTTCGGCAGCGGGCTGACCGGCGGCACCGAGAGCCAGCTGATCGGGGCCATCTTCAAGACGCTCGCCACCCGGCTGGTGCAGTCGCTCAAGGAGCTCAAGTCCCAGGACAACCTCTCGCTCTACTGTGACGTTCGGCAGCTGGTCACGTACGTCAAGGGAGCTCACGGCGGTCCGTTCCGCGTGGTAGCGCTGAGCGGCATCTTGGCTGTAACTCCCCGTCCGCACAAGCAAGCGCCTAACATGCAGACGACGCGGGTGATACGGTAAGACGATGAGTCTTGGACGAGTCTCCATAACGCAACAGCTCTCGCTCTATATCTCTCTCTCTCTCTAACTTTCCTCTACGATTCTTCCCGCAGTCACCTGCCGACTAATGACATCCAGCTGATACAGCAGGATGAGAAGGCGCAGCGCAAGCTGCTGTTCAAGAAGAAGAGCACCTCCTCGACGTGTGTCGTAAGTAAAGCTAAATGTCCTCTTGGTGTACGTGACTCTCAATAAGTAAATTGCTTAAACACGTAGATCGTTCCTTTCCTGTTGCAGCTGTTAGAGACGGAAGGGTTTGAGGAGCCGAGCCGGGCCAGCCAGAGCCCGTTAAGCAATCTGCGCCGTAAGGGGCCGCAAGTGCGGCCCACCCTTACCCCTCGCCACAGCGAGCGGGCTTTACTTTCTGACTCTACTTCCAGCTCGGAGCGCAACTCGGTCGGCCGGCTGACGGGGATCGTGCGATGGTTCCGCCGCTCGAAGGACCGCGAGTCCGTGGACCTGGAGTCGGGCATACTGGCGGCGAGCGGGTCGGACTCGATGGCAAACTTCATGCGCAAGGGTTCGCTCAACTTCCAGACGCGCAACCGGGCGACGGAGGGCATCGGGCGCTCGATACAGAAGGCGAAGCGACGGCTCAACCGGTTGGGGCTCGGCAAGGGCAAGAAGAAAACGGGCGGCACCGAGGATGTTGGCGGTAGCTGTAAGTTGTGGTTTGAGGGGTGTAAGTGAGGGGAAGAGTGCGAACATCATTGGTTCGTTTTCCGCAGATTTTAGCAGAAGAAGTTCGCTTGACGTGAGTGATGGACCACGCGAGTCGGAGGTGGTGGTGCTGAAGGAGCGTCGTCTCATTCCCATAACACCGGTACGGGAAGGAATGGCTCGGTTTGCATTGCTGCTGGAAGTGTGCGCTCCTGGTTCCGTTCCCGATCCTGCACTGATCACCGCACTTCTTGATCTGGTAAGTGATCTTGCAGAAGTTTGCGATCCGGAAGACGTCAACTACAACACAGATTCACCTGTTCCACAGCCTCAAGCTCCGATCGTTGCCCGGGCGGCATTCCTGATCGAGTGTGCCCACTTTGTGCATCTGTGCAATCGGGGCCAGTGGCCGTCGTGGATGAAGCAAAACCTACCAACCTTTCGTCCGTCGGGGCCGGCAATGGGCCCCAGGACGGCAATGGCAGCCGGGACGCGGCGTGCACACGTGCTGCAACGGTCGGCCGGCAAAATGTTCCATCAGTGGGGTGAAGCATTGGGCGCGCGCCTGAACGAGATGGTCAACAACGATAAGTTAACCTCGGAGCAGATGGCGGCCACTTTATCCGATCCCGAAAAGCAGAAGCAGCTGCTGCAGCAGGATGAAGAGGAAGACTTTCTTGACGAGAGTAAGTGTGGGAGTGGAGGATGTCTGCAACAAGCAAAGTCATTTCATGCGGGACTTTTGATTTCAGCAAGTGTTAATCCCCACGGAAATGATTGTCCGCCGGCACTGAAACTGATTGCCTGTGTGCTGCTGCTCGAGATCACTGCGTTCTTGAGGGAAACATACCAAACGCTGCCGAAAGCATCGCGACTGTCCACCAAAGAGAAGCACACACCGTGGGATAAAGTGTGTCGGTAAGGAAACGCGGAACCTGAATAGAAGCTTCCATTTGTTTTTGTTCACTTACCTGACCCCCGCCCTTTGCTTGTCCTTGCAGTGGAGAAACCAATCGCCGTTGGTCTATGGCACTCAGCTCGATGGGCGGCCATTCGCAGACGTCCGCTCAGAGCCTGCAGTCGATAGCGGGCCAGACGGAGCGTAAGATCTCCTTCGTATTGCAGGAACCGGACAACGAGTCCGAGAACAGTAGCAACACCACACTTACCATTCAGGGCGAGGAAAATGTTCAGCGTATGTAGTTGGTAACGGTCATTCCGTGTGATGGGTGGATAACTGGGAGTCCGTTTTTTTGTTCCGTCCGTTCCATTGCAGAAGGTCAGAAGCGTACGTTGGCTACATCGAGAAACTTTCTGTTGCGCCGTGGAACTTCCGCAACACCGGCCGGTGGTTCGTTCAAGCGACGCTCGCTGAAACTACGCCGCGGTGCCAAAGATCTGAAGGAAGTGGAGAATGAATGTAAGAATTACAGTGGCAGTGTTTAGTATGGTTTGGCATGATAATTGTTCATTTATTCCCCTCTAGACCCGGTAAGACGTACTGACTCCATACAATCGAAACGCAAGGTGTCTTCACTCTCCGACAGAAGTGACAACTCCGAACCGGGACAAATCAGTGGCGGAGAAGAGTCGCCAGGCATTCTGAGGTGGGTTGGGCCATTAGTCCCCTTTTTACTTTGAACTATGTAAAGCATCTAACTGTGATTCATTTCACACACTCTTCGCAGTGACGATCAACCGCCGGAGTCTCCATGCGATTCAAACGATTCGGATGAAACGACCAAGAACTTGCCGTGGCTAAAGTCGGTGTCGAACTTCCTCGGCTCGTTCAACTATTACTGTGACCATCAGAACTTTTGCCACCCGTACTGCTACCGACGGCATATGCGTGCTGCAACCAAGCTGATCCGAGCAATTCGCAAGGTAATTTATTTTTATTTTAAAACAATGTACTGCTATGCGTATTTTGCATGTAAAAAGGTGTTTTCGTAAAGTTACAAATTATTTTATTTTTAGCATAAGAAGCGCATTTTATACTTTTGAGAACATATTGTCCACTGCAATCCCACTGTGGCTGCTTTTCCCCTTCTCTGTTCTATATTTGCCGAAATGTTTACAGTGGTCGGGTACCGCTGTAAACAAAGCGCAGGGGAAAAAACAGAAACAGACCGAAAGCATGCAAGCGTGAATGACGCATGCGCTCACGTAGCTGTGTTAATATAGCGTAATGAGTGTGCGTCTCTCATCGGGCCTCTTTAGCTCAGTGGTAGAGCGCTGGTCTCGTAAACCAGCGGTCGTGAGTTCAATCCTCACAGGAGGCAGCACCGCGAAACTTTTTTAGCAATCCCGTTTTTGTCGGAACTCCCTTTAAACTCTACTGAACGTGTGTGTTTTCGTTACTTTTTGCAGATCTATGGCGACGAGTTTGGTGTCACACCGGTTACCTACGCCCAGCCAAGCGAGTCCGCCAAGGGAACAACACGTCGCGAACGGTCCAAGCAGGGCCGCAAAGTTTCGGACCAAAGTTCGTCCCAAACTTCACCCTCCAAGCGCAAGGACAGCGTAACGAAGCGTGATAGGTAAGTTTGATGCTCCACAAAACTCCCTGTCTTACCTCCCATCTAACACGCACTCTCTCTTACCCTTTCAAAATATAGAATCATACTGCAGGACGAGTCCGAACCAAACACCTCCCAGTACTCGACGTTCATCCACGAGCCGAAACATCACCAGGAGGATCCACCGGTGCTGAAGTACATCAAAAATCAGGTTCGGGATGTTTTTCACGCTCCCATTGCTTCGCTCGTCAAGGGTGCGGCCGTACTGACCGAGGAACAGTTCGTGGAGGTCATTCCGATTGCCTGGGAACTGTTGCTCGAAACCGATCAGGAAGTGTCGGCAGCTTCCGCCGCCCTCTTCATACTGGCCTCGGTGAAGGCACCCAACACTGCCACCGACATTATGCAGCGTTCGCTCAAGAACAAGTGTCCCAACACTCGCATTCAGGCGATTCTGCGCTACCAGGTGCTGTGGAAGAACCGCTTCCAGGTGTGGCCACGTATGGAGGAGGGCGCACACCTTTCGTTTAAGGTGCCTCCGCCCGGTATCGAGTTTACGCTGCCGTCACCGAAGATCGGCATCGAAAGTCTGCCCGTTGTTGATCCACCCTGGATGCCTCGTCAGCAGAACAAGGACATGGAAGTTACACTGAACCAGGAGCGGCACGTAAGTAAACGAAATCTATCTTTTTAGAAGTGGAAGATCTTCATGATCCTCCATTCCTTTCCAACATAGCGTTCGTTGGTAACAGCGACCAAAACGCGCAAGAAGCAACAAACGGAAGCAATACGCCACGCTATGCTGCAGCAGGAGGACAAGCAACGCTCGGAGCGTCAAAGTTTCTTGATCACCACGATTCCCATCACGCAGCAGGCTGCGCACGAGCCGGGTCTCGATCATGGTCCAGCGGAAGATCACGTCGAGGAGGAAGAGGACGGTACCCGGTCGGCCATTCACATGCATGCGGCCCATTCGCTCTTCCCCTCCTGTCTGTGTTCGTCCGTGATGCAGATCGTGGCCTGCTTGGACGATGCTGCAGTCAACTCGGACGGTTGCGCCGTGTACGAGGTGGCGTACCAGGTCATCTGGATCTGTTTGGTAGAGGATTCGGCGCTGTTTCTGCGCTACGTGCTCGAGCGGTTGACGCGCGATCATCAGGATCAGATGTTTAAGCTGCTGCGGCACCTGATACGGTTTGTGCCGCGGTTGCCCCAGCAGGCAGCGTTCGCCCTGTACAACTACATCATCGGGTACGTGATGTTTTACGTACGCTCGACGCATGAATGCAGCCAGCAGGTAAGTGTTTCAGGGGGACCTTTGAACGAAGAAACACACTAAATACAAACATTTGCTTTCTAGCTGGTGGGATCTGCACTGTCGGTGCTGTGGATGGTAGTGCACAGTGTGCACGGCATTATGTTTAAGGATTTGAAGCAGATCCTGCGCAAAGAGCAGTGTGATGCATCGATCCTGCTGACAGCCAACGTTCCTTCGGCGAAGAAAATCATCGTACATGGACCAGAAGGTAGGACACTCCATCCACAGTAAAAGGTTATCTTTGCCCTTCATCCTCCATCGGCTTCCCTCTGTTCCCACAGATGAGGGCGGCATACCGTCCCAGTTCCCGGTGCAGGAAGACACGCAGTTCTCGCAGCTGCTCAGCGAGTCGCTCGATTTCTTCGGCATCGACGAGAAAAAGCACGCCCAGCACGTGCTGGTCGACTACAAGAGCCACCAGATACTGAACCCCAACTGGTACGTGCGCGATTTGTACTTCTTCAAGCGCTCCCAGTACCCCCAGCTGCGGCTGGTGGAGATGAAACCGGAGGAGTCGTTCAATGCGCTCCAGCGCCAGGAGCTGTGCAAGAAGTTTGTCGAGATCGGTAAGGTCCACCTGACCTGGGCTATCCTGAAGAACGTGGACATGGTCGTCCAGCGGGTCGTGTTCCTGCACGAAGAGCTCATGAAGCTGCCCTCCTTTCCGCGCAAAGCGCTGGAGGTGGATCTCGACCTGCACCAGGGCGGCGAGCTGGGCAAGGAGCTGCTCGGGCTGGACGTGCTGCACAAGTTCATGTGGGTACGGTTGATAGCGCGCATGTTCGAAGCGATGGCCGGCAACTTTGCCTACTCCGCCGACATTCAGCTCTTCCTGAACGTGCTGTCCGGGGCGGCATTGCTCCACTCGGAAGACTCGTGCATCATGCGCTACGTGACGGCCACGTTCATTAACGCGGCGTCCAACTTTAAGAATATTTTCTCCACCAACGGATACTTCATGATCATGCCGGCGATGCTGCAGGTGTACTCGCTGCACCAGACCAACAAGCTGGTCACCACCACGATCGAGTATGCGGTGAAGCAGTTCTATCTGCTCAACCGCAAGCCTTTTATACTGCAAATGTTCGGCTCGGTGTCGGCCATTCTCGATACGGACGAGAATGGGACGTACGGCGAGGCGCACAAGGTGCAGTCGAGCTGTTTGTTCAATTTGCTGCTCAGTCTGGAGACGCCATCGCCGGATCCACTGAACATAGCGGAGTTGGTGAAAGAGCCGAAGCCACTGAAAGCGATCGATTTTTGCTACCACGATGAGGACGAGATGGTGACGGTGCTGGATTGCATTACGCTTTGCGTGATGGTTGTGTCGTATTCGGCGGAGAGTACCCGGGGATATCAGATGCTGGTAAGTGAAGATGCGTGAAGGGGATCAGTCGAAATTCACTAGTAACTACAGATGAGTAACACTGATTCATAGTCATAAATCAGACTTAATCTTCAAAGTCTTTCTATGAATGTGAATCTTATGCCTTGAGATTCAGGAATCTAAAGATTTGTGAATTTCTGAAGATTCATGAATATCTACAGGCTCATGGTTCTCTAAAGGTCCATGTATCTCCAAATAATCATGAATAAGCGGGCCCAGTCGTCCGAAGATTACAGCTACACGTGTATTCATGAAACACAACACTACTTATAAGCCATCGCCTTACCCACCTTACCGCCGATCATTTGCAGATCATTTTGGAAGCCATTTTGCCATGCTACATGCAGCAGATCCAATCCTCCTCCTACATCCCGCTGGAGGGAAAGTGCGAACGGGATATCATACTGCAGCTGGCCGTAACGATTCGCACCATGGTGCACAACTGTGAAGGATTGTCCAAGTATGTATCTTGTAGCTTGCTGCTTAAGCTTCTTAATATTAATCCTCGCTCTTCACTTCACTTCAGGAGCTACAATGGACCGTTCCGTAACAGCCCGGAGCATAAAGGATCCAGCCAGCGCAACTGTTCCCGCGGTCCGCCCTGCTCGCCGGGGCTCGATTATGACGACGAGTCACACGCCAAGTACGTCAGCGACATAGGCCGCTCGAAGATGCTGAACGAATCGGTCGATGATTCGGAAACGATCCGCGAATATCGCCGTCCTCGCGATGTGCTGCTCTCGGTGGTTGGGGAGTTTATCATCCAGGCCTCGACCCGGCTAGCCGAGCTGGCGCGCAAGCAGGGCGAACCGAAACCGATGGAACTGCTCGACGTCAAGTGTCACGTCCGGTTGGCAGAGATTGCCCACTCCCTGCTGAAAGTGTCTCCGTACGACCGTGAGTCGATGGCTTGCCGGGGCCTGCAGCGGTACATGCAGTGCATCTTCCCTCGTGCCGAGTGGGCTGACGATCACGGCATGAAGCCGACCCTCGTAACCATCCTGCGCCGGCTCGACAAGGTGTTTCTGAAGATCTCGAAAAAGTCGTCTGTCCGGCGGAACACCAACTGGGAGGCCGCAGCCGGTTTGTTGAAGGGCGTATCGGAAGCCATAATCCGCTACCCGCACATACTGCACTGGCGCGAAATGAAGGCCCTGCTCACGAACGTGCAGAACCTGATCGTGAACGAGCCGGGCAACTTCCCGGAAGGTGTATCCGGTGCGGGTGCCGCCCTGATGTCCAAAAGTCCGCCCGCCTTTTTCTGCTCCAACGTGGTGCGGCTGGTCGCGCTGCAAGTGGTCAGCCCAATCGATTCCATCTCACACGGGTTGGAGCAAATCTGTGGCGGAAGTGCCGATTTCCCGTCGCAGGAGAAGGCGGAAAACTTCCTGATGCATCTGCTGATGCCGCTCTGTCTGAAGGTGTGCAGTGGGCGCGGTATCTTTGACGTGGGCGAGCTGAAACAGTCGGACATTTCGTTCCTCGTGACGGCTGTGCTGAACGCCATGAGCCCCGTCGCTGGACGAACCACACAGATGGGCATGCAGACAAACCGTACCGGGGCGGACTTGCGGGCCGGTTCCTTAACGTTCACTGGCAGCAGAGATGCGAAGCGACCGTCGAAGATTTCCAGCTCCCTGTATCAGGCCACATTTTTGGCGCTGCGTGTACTTTGCATCTGCTTCGAGACGCGACTGTCCAACGAGTGGCCACGGATTGCGCGGGTAATGCGCGATCTGGGCCGCCGGAATGAGGCTGCGCCGGAGCTGTGGAGTTTCCTGGAGTTTGTCGTCACGCAGCGCACTCCGCTGTACATCGTGCTGATGCCGTTCATTATGCATAAGGTAGTGGGAGCTTCCTGGTCCCGTATTTTTGAGAGTCATTCCACATGCCATTCGCTTCTTTTCAGATCTCACAACCACCGATTGGAGATCACGAGCGTCACATGCAGTTCCTGATACGCGAGCGAATGCGCGGCACTCAACCCATTGGAGGGACTAAGTCACGCGGTGCCATCCTGCTGGAACTGTCGCGGGAGTTGCGTGAGCTCCGGGAAGAGCTGGAAACAAGAAGATATGGTATGATTGTCCCATTATGTACCAGATGTCCACATGTGTCTAATGTCGCTGTTTCGGTTCTCCCTTCCACAGATCGCGACATGTCCACGGAAACGTCCAAACGAGACATTCCCAACATCCCACCGGCACCCGAGCAACAGCCCGTACGTCATCAGCAGCGCCCATCGCTGATATCGATGCTGACCGGTGTCCAACCGCCGGGCGGATTCCCCGGCTCGCTGCAGCAGCAACAGCAACAGCTAGATGCCCGCAGCAGCACCGGTATTTGCACCTCCAGCGACACCCTGTCCCAGCAGACACTCCAAGCACCGAAGGGTGAGTCTCTGTCCAGCTCCACCACAACCACCACCAACAACCGGGACGGCGGTCTGATTGCTGACTCGCAAAGTGCCGACCTGACGCTAACCTCCTGCACGCTGGCCGACGCAGGCTCGGTCGATCTGCAACCGCCGGCAACGCCAGTAGGTCGCGAAGGTTCCGGCATCGGTGGTAGCATTCCCCACCTATCCCACTCCGTCTCGCTGCAAGCGTCCGTCAAAACGCAACCACCCCGACTGCGCTTCGTCTCCTCGGTCGAGTTTAAAACGTCGTCTGGGGAAACGTCCACTACGCCCCTGTCCCCCGACAGCCTGGCGGACGACAGTTCGGGCGAAAACCACAACAAGCATCGGCTGCAACGGTCACGCGCCCAGAGCCGCAAAACGTTCCGCAATCGGCGTGGCATGCGGTCGAACAACTTCAGCGAACCGAGCTACGCCATTCCCACCGTTGCCGGTGGCGCTGGGCTGGCGATGGTTGGCGCCGCTGGTTCAACGGTACCGGGGGCGGCAGGAGTGCCAGGAGTTGCTGTTGTGCCAGGTTCGGGCCTACCGGCCGCCACTGCCAGCGGTGCCCCTTCGGCAATGCCACCGATCGTTAATGAGCCGCCGTACGTGGAGCCACTGAACCGTGCGATCGCCACGCTGGGCGATCTGAGCTGGGATTCGGTATCGCAAACGTCTTCCACGTCCGGCTACCGGGACAATTACAGCCTGCAGACGGGGCTGCTCTCGCCGGACGGTTCACTTTCCGGCAATGCGATGGGCGGTCGCTCCTCGTCCCAGCATTCGCTGCTGATGCTGTTCGAGACGCAGGACGAAGATACACTGATTTAAGTGATTCGTCAACCCCATTTTGAACCCACCACTGTAGTACGAGGGATGTGTGGACCCTGTCTGTGTGGACAGCCGTTTTGTTTTTGTTTTTACTATGGGCACTCTTTCACTCTCTACTTCACGATCGATATCTTCGGAATTTTATCCAACAAAGCAGAGGAGTAAGAGGTGACACACTCGAATAGTGGACAGAGATTGATAATGAACACACAAGCGTTAACAAAGTGAAACGAATAACTTTTTAATAATCAATGCACTTACAGACTCCACCAATAATACTACTTACAACACGACAAATTTTGTGCGACGAAAGTGTACGTCCAAATAGGGTTAGTAGCGGTAGGCGTCTGTCCACTTAGAACAACGCCACACCGTTAATTGACACGACGTTAACGTTTTTTGTAGTTTTGGGAGAAAAGCGTTGTTTGTTTGAGGAATTTGGACACACTGGAACAGTGGATTTTTGTGCTGTAGGAAATGTTAGCAAAAGTAGGAAAAAGAGAACCAATGTGTGTGTGTGTGCGTTTGTGTAAAAGCGTCGTTGTTTAGTGGATGTCGCCGGAAGTATTGAATTCAGTATTAAAAACGCCTGACTAAGTGGTTAGTGTAGTGTAACGAAAACCATATTTCATGTTGATAGCCGATGTTTAGAGAAGTGTTACACACACACACAGCAGTAGTACACACTCAATCAGTATTTTAAACAACAGCAAAATGGGAAAACGAATGATAACCGACATGATAAAATAGCAAAAACCGTATCCACCATAGCGCCAATAGGCGCGGCTAGAGAGCGTAGCAAAACGAATGAGGATCGAACGAAGGTGTTTTACTTAGTTACATTTTAGAACCGGTGCTGGGTTTACGCCAGGTTTTTATAGGGACGAGCGAGGGTTAGATTTTAACGAAACTAACACACATAACCAATAGTAACGGAAATAGATACAGCCAATGGTACTTCCCTCCGTTTGTGCGATGCCATCATACGATAACATCCCACCCGAGAGAGAGAGAGAGAGAGAGCATCGATGGAGTATTGAGAGGTGTACGGAGGCCAGTACACAGGAGGGATTTTAGTACACACTCGACTCGCCGGCTGAAGATGTTGTTCCGATGATAAGATTAAAACACCTCCGAAGTAACAAGTTTGATAGGTTTTTTTTTCGTGCGTTATTTTGTACCAGGTACGAGATTTATACATATACAAATCTTAGGGTGGGTGTGTTATACTTAGAGTTGATGTTGGTGAGCACATGTTAGCCGCTATCTGTTGTCCGTTAATTGTGGTTGGTGGTAATGAAGTCTTTGGTGGTTGTTGGTTTGTTTTTTGACAATAGATAGTAGCAGTTTTTTGTGGAGTGAGTTAGTGACAACCGGATGAAAGGCAATAGATAAACCGAACCAAAAACAATCAGTTCAGCAGGAACACATGAAACAATGAGAGAGACAGAGCGGACAGCACCGGAGAGTTTTGACTAAATAATATTGGTTTGATAAGTATTTTTCCTCAATGTTACAAACAAATGTTTAGAAATTACTGTTAATTGTTGCGTATACGCTGTTGTTGATTTGAACGTGTCTCGGTTTCCGTCCAAAACGGGAAAAACCTTGTTTTCTCTGTGGATGATTTATTACCGTCTTCTTTTTGGCTAGGGCCAAACACTCCCGCCCTCGCTCCAGTGGATGTGTTGTTGCATTTGAAAATAGAGCGTTTTAATAGAACAAAAAAAAAAACACAAATCCATCTAAACGACTGTTTAAACTGCACCAGGCACCAGTTTTTAGTCCAAAACAAACAAAAAATAAGAAGAAATCATACATCGATTAGCAGCTAGCTAGCTACTACACCCAGCCACCGGAATAGAACAGAAGCAAATAGTTAACTTTGGGGGTAGAATAATGGGGAAATGAGTTTCGTGTTGTTTTTTTTATATATTACTATATATACCAAATGGACAAGTGTTACACATTGTATGATTACCGTGTTTTACGTGTTTTAAATGCCATGATGGAGGGAGGAAGATGTGTTTTAGATGTGCCATAACCAAAGTAATTGTATTATTAGCGCTGTTGATGGAAAAGAAAACAAACTATAACTTTGGAAAGGAGTGTCACAGACATACTCTATGATGAAATCATATAAAAAAACACATAGACAAATATTTGCGCATTTTAATGCTACCGCCAAAAGGGCAGCTGCATCCAGCACACAGGCCCCTGCAGCACTTTTGTCTAGCAAAAACAAACCAATATTCAACACCGCCTATCCTATGTGTAACTTGTTGCCGTTGATGTGTCGTTGATTAATAGATAGATAGTGTTGAGCTAGAGCTAGGGCTAGGGTTCCGTGGAGGATAGGAAGAGTGGGTGTTCCATCCCCCCCCCCCCCCCCCCCATTTAGAGAGCGAACGCCAGCCAGCCAGCTAGCCAGCACCCTAGGGAAAAGGAGATAGTCTGATGTGAATGTGATAGTTGCATTGTGTGTTTTGTTTTTCGGTTTTGTGTGGCTTTTTAATACCGTCGATCGTAAGTGGCGAAAAAGTCCGCCTGGAAAAATGGGGGACACACCGCACACTCACATACACACACATATTTAAACAAATAAATTGCCAATTTAGCTTAGAAATGTGAAGCGTTCAGTTTCTCTCTCGTTACAGCCACTTTATTATACTATCGCATCGGGTGTTTTTCGTTCTTAAAAATTATCTCTAAAATAAAAAAAAAACAAGGAAAGAAGATTCATTTTCCCACACCCCCGGTTGCACTTACCGCCGTCGTTGTCGTTGCCGCCGCTGCCGCCGTCGTCGTCGTTGGAGGTTTCGGAGGCTGCAGCTTCTTCATTGCGGTCATGCGATACTCCTTGATCTTTTTGCGCCACTCCAACCATCGCGCCACGTCTGGATTGTCCGTGTTGCCGCGCTCCTCCAGCTGCTGGTAGTACGCTTCGCGCAGGATTTTAAACGCCTGCATGTTGCGGTAGGGCAGCTGCGTGATCGGGTCGTAGTAGCGGGCCGGTAGCCGCGTGACGGCACAGATCTGCCGGTGCTTGCGGGCCGCGTCCGGCGTGGGGAAGTACGACTCGAACAGCTTGTTGTCGATGTCGTTCTCGAACGTGATGAACGTGCGCTCGTACTGGCCGGTTACCTCCATCAGGGTGGTTTTCTTGCTTCTGCTTCGTTTTACAGTCTTTTCTCTCACGCTGCAGCGGGAGCAAAACGGGGTTATTTTGTGATTTTTTCGGTACCTTTTGTTTATGGGATGATGCAACTAGCTTACGTTTTTTCGTTCGTATCTTCCACCTCCTTCGGGTCGCTTATGCTGAGTGGGTCCACCTCGGTGTTGCTATCGTATACCTCCTCGATGATGGGCATGGCGGTGGAGAAGTAGCGAATCGTCGGTCCGGTGAACTTCTTTTTCGTCGGTCTAATTTTCTGCTTTTCCAGCTCCATCCTTCGGAAGCGTTCTAAAATTGCAGCATGACAAACTTAGTATTAGTAGAAAGCTTGCACACAATGCCCGGGCGTGAAGCATACCCAAAGATTTAATATTTTCACGCTCGGTAATTTCCGCCTCCTCCAGCAGCTCCTCCTGCGTCGGGATGTACTCCTCCGTTCTGATGACGCGCGTCCGCTTCCGTTCCGCCTCGAACCGCTGCTTCAGCCGGCTCTGCGTGGCGGCCGTTTTGGCCGCCGTCGACTTGCGGAACGATTTGCGCCCCGAGTCGATCACGGTAAACTTGGGCCGCTTGCGCAGCGTCGACTGTCGTTCGGCTTTTGCCTTCGGTTCCTTCGCTTTGGGGGGGGTCTGCTTCTTGGGGGCCGGTTCCCGATACGCCTTCGTCACCGTGCCCACCTTCCGGCGTTTGCTACCTTTCGCCGGTTCCTCCTCCGCGTCGGAGATGGGCTCATCGTTTTCGTCAATACTGAAGTCGGAATCGACGATATCTTCCTCGTCGTCATTCTTTTGACTGTGCAAAAAAACAGAGGGTGGGGGGGGGGGGCATGAACACAAATGAGAACCATTGTACACTGGCTTTGGCCGTTTGGCTTCACCTACACGTAGTCGCCATCGTCGGCAGTCTCGCTGAAGCCACCGTAGGAAGTTTTGTAAAATTCGTCCTCTTCCTCCTCGTTCAGCAGGGTGGCCATCCGTCGGCCGGCATTTGAGCGGCGTTCCCGTGTGGCAGCCATTCGGCACAGGCTAGTGAGGGTAAAGGCTGTATTTGCTGCAAAAAATTAGAATAAAACTTATGCCGCTTGCTGGTTCCGTAAACAACTTTTCTCTTTGTAAACAATCCGCCCAAACCTTCCGGTTTGACATTAGCAAGGCGTTCCGTGTGACCAAGGTTGCTGCATGACAGCTATGCTCGTTGGGGAATCTGATAAACAAAGAGGACGTTTCTGTTTGACATGCCAAAAAGCTGCGATAAATTGAAATTCACATCCAAAATATGCTTTCAGAGCTTTAAAAATGGATCTGATTGCATAATAATCTTCACTCCGAATAATATTCCATTTGTTATGCGCAGCATTCAAACCGGCCACGAGCCCTGCCCTTCAAAACCTGTGCACCCTTGTCATCCCTGCCCACAGCAACCTTGATCTCGCATTCTGAGGAAAGTGCCCGTCTGCCATGCTATATTTTTTCGCCTTCCATCGGGTCGCATGGTAAAACCATTTCGCAAAGTAGCACCGAATTTGTGATAAAATACCAGCAGAAAAAACGGGCACCGTGTGCGGTTGGGCTGGCGTGATAAAAGCATACTATCGGCGGCGGAGGCGGCGGCTGTTATTCGGCAGGGCCATCCCTTTTGTTGGCGTTTCCGGCTGGGCTGGCGTGTGTGAAATAATAGTTTTACAGCAGCCTGGGTACGGCTGCCAAGCGTGTGTACCGCGAGAGGAGATTTCGGGAAGGAAAGAGCCGACCCGCTGTGTGTCAGAAGGCAACACGGAGGAAGAAAAAAGTTCGGTTTTTGGGAACGGGGGATTCGGTGGGTTTTTTTTTTCTTCTTCTACACCCCACTGTGTGGCCGAATCTTTACCACCTGATATTTCTAACATTAGACAATCAGAGCGGGACTTTATAAGCGGAACGGAGTGCGTGAGGGTGTGTGTTAGTGATTTCGCGAAGTGTTGCAAAGAGAGAGAGAGAGAGTGTGAAGCAGCGGGTGGAGGTGAGAAAATTTTCGCAATTGTATTCCTTTTTTGTCGTTAGTTGATTCTTCTTCGCGTGTGTGTGTGTGTGTGTGTTGCTGCAGCAGGGGTGGTGGTGGTGTTCTATCTCCGCGCTGTCCGAGAGATTAGGCGAACATTACACGTCGCGTTGTGCCTTGCGAAGTGGAGCTTGCAGAACGGGGAAGAAATTAACACCTACCGCAAGTTGTGCATTACGAAAAGAGTGTACTTTTGCGTGCCGGAGCGATGCATTTCATTTAGAACAAACCAGATTTTTGAAAAGAAGGTGTGCGTGCGTGTGTGAAGAAGGCAAAGAAGAGGTGCAGTAGCAGCAGCAGCAAACAGTTTGTGGGTGAAAAGACAGAAGGAGAAGGAGGATAGAGAAAGGAGTGTGTAGAACGGAACTGTTCGGCAGGCCAGAATCCGGCTACCAAGTGTCAACGGGAGCGTAATTCAGCTAATACAAGGACTGGTTTTTTCTCCTCTAATTGTATTTAGCTGTCATTTGGATGTGCAATCTGCTCCCGAAATCTCCGCCCGACACACCACGATCGACGAACATCGACGTGCGTTTTCGATGCTGTTGCTGGTGTGTGTGTATATATGTGTGTGTGTGTGTGTGCAAGGGAGATAGCGGAAATTTCCAGGCGATTTGCTGATCTCGCTGCTTGCTGTGCACACACGCACACACGCACACTAACACGGGAAGCAGCTCAAGCGCCGTCTAGACACGTACCGAAGTGTTACGGCAAGTGGAACACCACTCTGCCATGGGGTGCAGTCCCTGTGTGTGTGTAGTGGTGTAGTAGTGGTAGTGTGCGCTACTGAGCGAGCACGTGCCGGGCAGAGGTTGTAGTAGTGTTGGTTTCGGTCTAATTCTGACATGTGGATAAAAATGGCCGAATGTTAGAAAACTTTGTTATGAACAAATTCGGTTCGGATTTGACACCAGTTTTGATAAATTTTAAACTGCTGTAATGTTAAATTATCAATGTTTTGGGGAAATATTATAATATTGTAAAAAAAAGGATGATATTTATCATTATCATAAAATGTCGTACCTCCGCTTAGATTGTGCGTGTTAAAACTGTACTTAAGCTATGGTTTTGAGCGAATAAACAAGACCACACGAGTAGCGTGAAAGGGACGGTGCGCTGTTGTCAAATAAAAAATATCTCACCATTAAAAGAACACACATTTCTCTGCACACACAAAAACATCAGCGGGATAACACGTGCGCAAACACTTTTGAAAAAGTTTTTACACAGCTCCGTTTACTTTCAATGTTATTCGTGCTTGCATTTTAGAATGTAGAGACAGGACGATGGTAAGTTTGTCGGAGGGAAGAAGGTGGTGGGAAACGATGCACAAAATATAGCACCGAAAGGTTTTGGTAGAGAAGGAGCAGCAGTAGTAGTTGGCATTGAGAAAAAGCGTAGAACCTGTTTGTCACGGATCGCTCAGCAACAGAATCGCTCAAGTGTGTACAGCGCCGCATTAACCAGCTACTAACCGACCGAAAATCATGCCGGCAGCAGTTGTTCCCCATATTTGTGCTGCACACAAGCACATACACACACACATACACACACACACACACACACACACACACACACACACACACACACACACACACACACACACACCGATACATGAAGAATCTCTTTACCACCGACATTCACTTTTCATGCAACGGGGCGGCGACGGTGCGCGCTGGTCCGTGTGGGGTTCTAGTTCTCTACAATCGTGTCTCATGCTTTGCCATCTTTTCTTTCCTCCCCAGATACCGATACCGCTCAAGCGAGGTAAACTCTGACGTCTGTGGTGCTGACAACGGGGCAACCAGAAGAAAGGGGAAAATAAGGTGCCCCCCGCCCCCCAAGTGCGTAAAAGCCTGCTGATCGTGCGAGGACCGTTTGTGCTAAACGCGCATTCCCCCCGCCCGCATTTCCGAAAGGATTTGGTCCGAGGCGAGCGCACCGAGAGAGGTGTAGTGCACACACGAAACGACCCTGAAAGCGGTGCACGAGACGACGGTGCAATCATCTCGCGAGTGCATTGCAAGAGAAAGAGATAGAAAGGGAGAGGGAGTGTGGAATCCCTTCGAAAAACACTTCACCAACACAGGCACGTCGACGGGCGCGCAACGCAGCAATACAGCGCAGTTACACACACACACATATCGTACTGAGCAGCGCGCAGTAAGCCGAAGGCGCCTAGGAAAACCCAACTGACCGACCGGGGGTGGGAACCGCCACCCTTTTCATTGGAGGGTTGTTGGGGCGTACGCGCATACACGCACATCATCAGCAGCAACGAGCACAGCGGCAGCACCTGTCGCGCGCGCGAGGAAGCAGCGCAACAGGGCGGCCGTGGTCGCGTCGTACGCAATCGTACGTACAGCCTTAGTGTGCTGTCGCACCTGCAGGGAGATGGTTCTGTTTCTCCTTTGACGCGCCGTGTCTCGTGGCCCAATCGTAAGAACGATCGAACGTACGGAAAAAGGGGGTAGTGGAGTGCCCTTAGTGTGTGTGGTAGAGGTTAAACAAAACTGCCAGCCAGACGAATTAAAAAAAGCGCCCACAGTGAGAGAGAGAGAGATTGAGAGTGACAGACACACTAAAGCTGTCTCTGGCCCAGCCAAAAACCCTTCATCGACCTTGCATTGTCGACCCAGTGAGCACGTGTGTGTGTGTGTGCAAGAAAGGGAAAAAGTGTGTGAGTGTATGTGCGCGGGCATAATTAAAGCGTGATCTCGTCCTCTGTTGAGATAGCAAGATCATCATTGAGGCGCGATTCGGGGCTAGCTCACCAACCCCCCCAAAACGTTCCCGCCCTTGAATAGTGTAATATAGCGCCTGCAAGCACGCACGCACGCACGAAAGCACGTCGTGTGTGTGTTGTTTTGTGCGCAAAAAAAAGGCGCACTGACAGAGTTTTTGGATGCAGTGGAACTTTGCCATCGTTTTGGATGGTTTCTCTTCAAAAGTACGAAAAGGTTCTACCGTGACGCAAAAGGCGTGTCAAAATCGTATATTCAAAATCATGTGATAAGCGAACATATTTTTGCTCCACCTAATTCGTTTGTGTGTCGTGTCGTGGGCCAGCCTCATTGCACGAGTGTCGAGCGAGCGAGTGATTCCAAGCAGCATAAGAGTAGTGTGTATATCGCGTGCGTCGTTATCCTTCGTTGGTTAACTTAGTGTAAAAAACATTACCTTTAATCGTGTACTTGGCAGTAGTAGGGAGCGATCTTCAACCGGATATCCTGTTTGTTTTCACGGGTGGAGATCGGTTTTACAGTAGTGTTTAAGTAGCGAACTGCAAAGTGGTGTACGTGTGTACGTGATCGCGTGTAGAGCGATTTTAAGCATATAAGCGCAGCGTAAGTCGTTTTCCACAGCGCATCGACGCAAAGTGTCATTTTTTCACGCGTTTGAAAGTGTTTGTGTGTGTTTGTGTATGTGCACGTGAAAACTGTGTGTTTGCCCCACTAAAGTCAATGTGTAACCCCGTTTTGGGATAGCGCTCTGGTGTGCGTGTGTGTGTGTGTGTGTAGTACGATAAAGCAAGATCAGTTCACGCGCAAAGTCGCGCAAACGCGAAGCGAAAGTGCACAGCCATTTGCGCACACGATGGACCCTGCTGTGGCTTGGTATCAGGAGGAACAGGACGGTCCGGCAAAGCACACCTGGATGCGCATTTGGGAGAGCAATTCCGATCTGTACGGCCCACTGCACGCCAACTACGGTCCGGGCAGCAATAACGGCCAGGAAGGGCTGAAAGGTCCGGGAGGCGCGCGCGGTGAGCTGAAGCAATTCGACCTGCCGCTTGGCAATACCGGTAACAGTGGGAACAACAACAACAACGGTGTCGGCAATCACCAGCAACAACCGTCCCCTGTGAACGAAGGCACGGGGAAAACGAACAATAACAACACCAACAACAACGGCTCTAACGCCGGTGCAACTGTCAACAGTGGTAGTAGCAACGCCGCCCTGTCAAATAGTAGTGTACTGAACGGAAGTAATAGCGGCAGCGCCACCACCACCACCACCACCCCGACTAACCCGGGCAGCGGCAACGGGGGAAGTAATAATAACAATAATAGTAATTCTAGCAGCAGCTGTAATAACCACGTTAGCAGTAATACTAATAACAATGGTACGACGAACGGCGGAGGCGAGTTGACGACGGGCGGCGGTACCAACGGTTGCACCAAGGCGGGCGGTGGCGGCGGCGGCGGCGGAACCGCAACCGGCGGTGGTCTAGTCAGTAGCAGCGAGAAGAACTACAACCCGGTGCGCAAGAAACTGGGCAGCATGATGACGGAAAATAAGGCCAGCACGTTCAACATGAACAAGCAGCAGCAGCGGCTGACCGGCGTCCACGGTGGATGTCCCTGGCGTCCGCCCAACTTTAAGTACGGTCGAGGCATTATTGGGTGAGTGGTGATGAGGGGTGGGCAGGGCAAAAGGGGGAGGGCAATAATACATATTACGTTAGCGTGCTTTTATCTTATCTTGGCGCGTTTGGTAGTAGTAGTCGCCCGATCGGAGTCGGAAGGACGGTTGGTGGGCTGATATTCGGTGCGTTTGGGGTTTTTCTTGCTTTAAATTTTTTGCTTTTAAGCTTTTGTTGTCGTTTTAGGCAGCGCTAAAAGCCGCGTCATCTTACCGAATTCAGTGTGGTTCAAACATATTTGTTACTTTGAAGCTCAGCAAATGTTGGAGTGACGATTTGCAATCGATCGTACTTTACCACGCCCAAGTAGGGTGATCGTGTATGCACTTGCCTACGTGTCAATGATTCCCAGCGAGATGATGCAGAACACAGCACACCAACACCAACACCATCTCGGCGAAACATGGCGAACATGGCGCAACGCGGATACAAAGTGTCGAAAAAAGTTGCGGCGCAGTTTTTCGGACGTCGGCAGGCGAATGATGATTGTTCCTCCATCCCGCGAGCCAAAGGCGCATATTCCAGAACAACTATGGCAAATGGGAAAGAGAGATAGAGAACTTAGGAAAGGGGAGGGGGGAGACGTGAAAGAGCGAACAGAAAAAGGGGCCAAAAAGACAAACAAAAGGAACTCGATGACCTTCGTTCGCTACCATAAGTATCTCGCGGCACTGCGCGAGGAATGGGTGGGTTGTGTTTTTTGTTGTTGTTGCCTTTTACTCCTCTTATATGCCGCGTTAGCATCGGCTCACGAATCTGCTCCGCTCTTCGGGCCTTAGCACGCAACGGGAAAGACAAACAAAAAAGGTGGTTAATCTTTATTTTGTTACATTGTAGTGGCAGAATAAGAAGTAAGATGCTTTAAGGATGGCTGTTCAATTCCCGATCAGCTGAGTTGCTGTTATCGTTCTCGTCACCGGATGTGTTGATACACTGGGTAACACGGGAAGTGGTTTTTTGGTTTACGCTAACCAAGTGGGCATCGAAAAACAACGCAATTAAGTATCAGTCCGTAAACCGCTACGACCCCCCCCCCCCACCAATCGGTGATAAACGATTATCGACAAACAGTGTGCAAAACAGAATCAGAAAACAAGAGTCGGAGAGCAATGATGACGCAGTAAGGAAAGTCGCAAAGGATGTGTGATGATTTGCACTTATTCCCCAGGTGGCTGGAAAGGACTGGAATGCGGGTCCGCCGAACCCTCCGAACCGTGAACGCGCACTCGATAAGCGCAAGCGAACGTTCAAATGACAAGCGTCCAGTTTGTGCGCACTTCCCGTTTTCACGGAGGTTCACGATCGAATACTCTGTGCGTGTGTGTGTGTGGTGTTGTGTGCGTTTTACTACTCGCGGGCCCACGATAAGAGACACACCTGATTGTTATTATACAATTTGGCCCGCTGTGGTGTAATGTCCGGCGCCGTGTGTGTGTGTAAGAGTAGGAAATTTGGCGTAATGCTTTTACACCAGCCCATTGCGTTTCGTCTACTACAGCTATATCTACTACCTATCACCTTCCGCGTCTATCTCTGCTGCTGCATGTGACACTGAATGTACGATTGTCATCAATGAGTGGGGGAGTGGGTAGTGTGTTCAAATTGTGGTCGAAAGCATCTCCGCAAGGCAGTATCAGCTGAAACTGTTGTCTTGCATCGCTTCTTTTTTTATGCAGTTGTATCAACATCGCTTGAGTAAATGGAAGACACAGAGGGTGTCGTTTCTTAGTACCTTGCGTACCTTGAGGCCTATTGGTTGGGGAAAGGATTCAGCTTTAGGTACGGAGGTTAATTTTGATATTTAGAGTCGTGTTTGGGAACGAACCTTAAATCTTCAGTTAATTAAGAACATCTTTTTAAGATTGAATTCGACACAATAAGGCCCTGTAGAATGTGTGCTGGTGACGTATGACACTACGAGATCGATCCCAGCGATTACCACACAAAAAAAACATGCAGATTATAATTGCACGTCAGTATCGCCCTCACTCAATCACACGCCATCCATTTCCTGAAGTTCAACCCGCTCAAGGCTCCTTCGCCTGCACTGTTGTCCACAAATGTCATCTAGATGTAGGTAGTTCGATTTTTTCCTTTTCGTTTTCCAATATTAAGCTCTGCTGCCGCCGCTCGATGGCGCTCGGAAGAAAAAGGAAACACGCACACACACACACGCGCGCGACACGGACCGGCGAGTTTCATTCAATCCGTGCCGTAAATTCCCTTGTTGCTACCCCAATCTTCTTGGCGTTGTCGTTGACTGACTGGTTTGTCTCGTGCTGCTGCTGCTGCTACCATCCGCATACCGCAAAGCGCGCAAGAAGAGGCCAGGGAAGAAAAATATGTAAAAGATTACCAACCGAACACCCACCCCCCGGGGTCCCCGTGTATCACCCAACCCCCCTCACTGTGGGTTGCGCACGCGGATTATTTTGCGTGATTCTATAATCAGCCGGGGAAGAACGCGGTCCGTCGGTCGGTTGGTCGGTCGTGGTGTGCGTTCGCACTGTTTGACGATTTACAACCTGTTCGCTGTTCATTACTGACGATGCGCGGCGGTGGCCACTGGCTATAGGGAAAGAGTATAATGTGTATGTGTGACCCGGTAACGCTCTCTGCTCCTTTGCTCTAGTTTCACTCTTTTCTTTGCCTGATGGGTGCGCAAACGTTGTTACGCGCGGTCGGTTTGCAGTAGACGACACACCACGGTATCGCTGGCGATTATGCACAAGAGTGGGTGGATGGGTGGGTGTATGTTTTCGTCCATCATTTTAGCACCTTCCGTCCGTTTGGTGGCGTTGCGCTTCCGGGCCCGGTTGTACACTGCCACTGCCCTACCTTTTCCCCCCTTTTTCCCTACACGGGATGTGATGCTTAGTTGACAATCAGGCAGCAAGACAGACCGGACCACCCCACCCCTCACCAAAACACACACCTTAGATATGGGTCTGAGATAGCAGCAGCAGCAGCATACGTTACAGTGTACGAACGGTTTCGAAATTCGAGCAAAACAGGGCCCATTCGTGTGTGCACTCTTATCATTAGCATGTGGTAGCTAATGCTGACCTTATAGTTTACCTTACTCTCTGTGTTACTTTGCTGCTACCCTATTACACACGAGCTCCCTTCTGACGTAGTGTAGAGTAAGTAGCGCAGGGACTGAAGAATCCAAACACAAATATGTGGTACTGCTTTACGCCGGGGCAACAAGCAAGAAACCGCCGATAAGATTGCTGTAAAACTGATTTTGAAACATACTGAAAGGCCGAACCCTCCCCTGGAGTGGCTGTTGTTTTGCCAATGTCATCAAAAAGTTATCAACGCTCTAGCAGAACAGTTTTTCAACCCCAACTTTTCTCGCCTTTCGTGTATTGGCTTCCATTAAAAGTGGTGGGTACGTGCGATAAGTTCATATTTAAAAACCTGTACACCGTGCGATGGCCTTTCCCTTCCCTTCGGTGACGTGCAATGACGGGGCGGGGTGGCCAATCACACACATACGCGCCCGTGTCAAGCGAGGGGCCAGTTAGCAAGTCAAGGATGTCGACTCGGGCTGCAGAAGAAATCGGGTCCGGTGACCCTCAGCTGTCGCGGATGTCGCTTTTATTAGGGAATTGGTCGAACAAGTCAGATAATCAGTCAGGCAAATAGCGTTTGTCGTCATTGTCGTTGAATCCACATTATCGCAGCAGGATATCGGCAAAACTTCATGGTCATTTTCATATAGCACTATTGCCTGTTCCTGTTGCGCTTTCCGTTTAATTTTTATAATAAAAAAAAACATGGAATAGCCATCATTTTCCTCCTTTGCCATCAGAGAAAATGAATGTCAGATGTAACAGAAAGAGACACGATTAGACATTTAAACTGACCATGTTAGCTCCCTATCTGTCTCTCCCTCTCTTAGGATTGGTTTTGTAGAAGATGTTACAAAAGAAGGAGCAAAGAATTAACGCATAATCTGTGTTGACCTATTTTCTTCCACCCTGGTGTTGTAAAAAAACACATGCGAGTCGAGTGCCACTTTATGTCGAGCGTTTTCTTCTCACTTGTACGCACTGAACGGTCGATAACTGAAACCGATAGCAAACTGGGAAGCAAAGAAACGTACCAAAAATCACAATTAACTCGACAAGCTACACCTGACAGGCGGACGTACAAGGAACAGGGTTTTTTTTTAGCACACCACCTTTAGGGAGAATTAATTACACATTTAACTCCGGATGACATATTTTAAAAAATTGTTTTTAAAACATCAAACCGTTCTCAAACAGCTACTCGAACCCGAACAAGTGTGTGTGTTGGCTTACACTTGAAAAACGCATGTACTGACCCGTGCCCGTAATAATAGCCAGCACGTTTGCGTGTCTATTGAGTGCTCTTGACAGTTCCGCCCGTCCTTGTCATGCTGATGAACCGGAAACGATACGGCCTACTGCTACTACTACTACTACTACTACTACATCGCTGTGCGAAAGTGTCGGCCACAGAGACGTCTCACGGTAGCCGAGGCGAGGGGAGAGGCTTCCGGATGACAATGTGACGTCACGTGGTGTAGTATTGTTGTTAGAATGGTCGGCGGCGGGCTCGGTTGCTGCAATCATGAATGGAGATGAACCCCGTTGTGTTATGAATGATTGTGTGGGGCCCTTTTTTTGCTGGGCGTTAAAAGCTCTTTATGTTTGAAACGATAGTAAAGTACGTAGTGTTTGTTTGTTTGTTTACCTACCACATCCACATGCAATAATGCATTCAAGCAATCGAGATTAATTTATCTGTTTTAAATGCAGCATTGTCCCGTTTGCTGGTGATGCGAAAGGTGTCGGGTCCCGGTGCGACGGATGCAGATGATTGATCTCATCCTCCGATCGTAGCGGACGATCTCCCTGAACCTCGCTGAATATTAACACCACCAAAATAAGAAAAAAAAGAAGCAAAAAAAAAAACTCCCCATCAATGATTGTCGATGCAATTTGCAATTGTTGTAGCAAACCCCAGTGTGTGAGAACCTGCAAACCTGCGGCGTGTGTAGTTATTTTTTGCAAAGTAAATAGCAGTGCTGTCGTATTGGACCATTGGCCCCAAACAAACGCTTCTTCCTTGCGTCAATGATGACGGTGAAAATAATAATGCACCCTAGCTGGCTACGATTGCAACAGATGGTTGTGTGTGGGGGGGTTGATTTAAAAAGCGAACGCCCAACCAGGAGGGCTCCCAAATCCAAGCAAGCGTCCGTGCGAATGTACGTCAAAGGGAAGCCTTGTTGTGGTTCAGGCAGCGCAGACGTAAGAACAACCAACCAACTAATCAACCATCATCCTTCTCCTGCTGAAGGGGTTGGAAACACGGGGCACGGAATGTACGAGAGCTACTGGAGCCATCCGTCCATCCGTCCGTCCGTCCGTCCGTCCAGGCCCTAGGAATGGGTTGGTGGTTGCTGGGAAGTTCGCCCAGACGTACATTCGTGTGTCTGTGTACTTTGTGTATCCAGTTGTTGTTTGTTCGCGCACTGCATAGTGTTGGATGTGTGTGTTTGTGTTCGCTGTTTTTACTTATATTTCACCTTTTTGCTCAAACAGTGTTGTTGTTGTTGTTGTTGTTGGTCCAAAGATCGGCACGATTCTGTGACGCGAGTGTGGCCGTCATGTAGAATGGCAAATGATCGTCATGATCTTGTTAGTGGGGGGGAGCGTTATGGGTATTCTATGCTTGCGTTCCGTGCACGCATTATTCACGCGTAACCGGAAGTGTGGAGCTTGTGCGCTTGTGCTGTCTGTCTGTGTTTTGTCAGTTGTTGGAAAACAACACGATTTAGGTTCGCTCTGTGTGTGCTCTTCCTTATTTGTCAGAAGGAGTACAATTCATTTGGTTTCGTTTGCAGGTTCTAATTGCTCGTTCTAGAAATAATTTGTTTGCCATCCTGTGCCAGCAAAAAGTGTACGTTGTACGGGGGGTGGGTGTAACACAGTTGTACAAGTAAAACAAGACACAGACACAGAGAGATGATGCACACCGTTACTGTTACGTCTCGGATGGGTTTCATCGAACTCTAGCTCTCGTCAATTCTCAAGCTGATGCTAATTATTTTCTTTTTAATTTTTAGGGAGATCTCCAGAAGAAACGTACGAACGGAGATGGCTCAAGCGTCGCCTCATGCTTGTCGATTGCGGGTTCTTTCCTCCGTTCGAAAATGAAAGCCAAAAAACTGCCACAAACTTACTGAGCATGAGTTAATTGGGCAACAAAAGGGTTGAAAAAAGGGTGGTTTACACCTAATTGTAGCCTGGGCGAGGAGATATCACTGTGAATCCAAACGAGAAACGCACCTCAAAACGCGCGTGCCGCAAGGTGCCGGAAAAGGGCAGCAAAGCATGTGCGCAGACTAACAGAGCCCGTGTGTGTGTGGTGGTAGAGGTAATGATGGTGGTCGGGATCCCCATTCACCATCGCGCACATAATTCGTCCAATTCGGTCGGCTAGTTAATGCGCCTGACGATGGGCGCGCGCGCACCCTTTCACCACCATGTGCTCTGCCGCGCATGTTTCGTGCGTGTCGCGTTGCGCTGCCATTGTGCTATTGTGCTCTGGCTGGAGTCCGGCCGGAAACGCATCGCCGGTGCAGCCAGTTATGGAGTTGCGCGGTACCGTCGTCTCTAATCACTGAAGCGTTCGCTACTTTATTTTATAATACGTCTGTGTCTGTGTGTGTGTGTGTGTGCTTAAGAGAGTTCACAGCGCTCAAACATTATCACACCCTGTTGGTGTTGTGCGCTTAAGGTGCAGCGCCGTAACTTATTAACTTAGTTTTCCTCACCAAAATAGCAATTTTATTATATCGCTAGTGTGGCTGTGTGTGTGTGGCACATCGGGGAAGAGAAAGGAAGAGAAACGATCACGTTCGGAAGACGCTTACCGTAAATGGTTTTTCGTTTTTTGGGTGTGAGGGCCCAGTTGCGCTTTCTCCATTCCGAAGGAGAATTGTGGTGTTTTGAGGAAAGGGGGTGATGTATAATGAATTGTGTAAAGAAAAAACAAAAAATATCGTTTCTGCTGTATTTCATTAACACGAATCTTTCCACGAAATAGGATCGAGAAGGCGATCGAATGGGTGGCGATCAAGTTGATGTGCGCGCTTTTGCCTTATTATGGGTGGATTGTAAACAGTGGTAACAATCAATCGCGAAGAGTAAAATTGGAAAATTAAAAACCCTCTTCCCCCTAAACAACCAAATGGAAAGGAAATGAATGCAGCCGAACACAGTGCCGAAGAAAAAAGACGAACAAAAAACGCAAACAACAGAACCGAAGACGATATCCATTTTCTTCGATTAAAAGATTCATTACTATACGCGGGAGCGCGTGATTGGGGATTGGATTGGAGCTGTAGCAATCGCATTTGAAACGATTTAATGAAACGAAATCTCTTGCCTCTCCTCCATCCATCCGCTTCCCGCGTTTCATCCGTTCTGTGGGGTCGTGCAAGATTACGCGCTGCTATCATTGATCCGCAAATTCGTGCACGATTAATTATTGCAACAGGTGGTCGGAACGCACACACAAACACTCTCTCGATCACTGTCCAGGTCGTATGGTACTAGAGGGTCTGCGTCTTGGAAAGTTCGTAAATTTCGTTGATAAAGCGTGTAAGGAAAAAGGGTTGTTATCGTTATCAATATCTTACCCCTTTGTACAATTAATTCGTTATTTCAGTCGATAGGCGAAATTGCTTTTGCACTGAGATTGATATATTAGAATTTTCAAGCCATTTTAAAAGTATAAAGCTTTAACCATTAGTTTGTACTGAATGAGTTGGACTTAATATGGTAATCTCAACTTTCATAATGCATATTGCAAAATGATGATGATCACATGATAATTGAACTGTGCCGCTTGCCAGGGCCAAATTGAGATGATTTTTTCACTGCTTTTCCCCTCCGTTTTGGAACGTTGTAGAATCACCCGCTGTGGTGAATTTTTCCATTTTCCAAGCATTGAACAGGGGACCAAACATACACAGCGAAAAGTCCATAAACATACGCCAAGGATGCGCTCGGGGAATTTGGTGTTGGCCATTTGTTTATGAATCATCCGGTGTTAAATAACGATCCCCCCCCCCCCCCCCCCGCATACCACCGCTACCCAAATCCCACGTGTTTTTGGGTCCACAACAGTACGGTATTACAATAATGGGAAGAAGCAGACATTTTCTTTGCACACGTCGACGTGTCGAGGCGCGCGCTGCTTTCTTATTGTAAACGTAACGTTACTGTGCGCTCCGGTTATGCGAAAGACGATCTGCTTCTCCACATGTGTGTGTGTGTGTGTGTGTGGACAGAGCACAATGCGATCATCATCATCCGGTCGTTTATCAACAAGTGGGTGTATATGTGTGTGACCTCGAGACGTAAGCAGAGAAGAGTTTGGAATTTTCATTTCAAGGTCGTCCGATGAGATTTTGCAGATGTGTGACATAATGCTTAAATGCTGTTTTTTTTCTGTACGATTTATTACAATTTAATACAATAATACGATCGTATGTTAATAAAAGTGTTGTGTCTCTTCCTTTACCAACTCACAGACTGCACCAGGAGATAGAGCAATTCTATGCGCACATGATCGCCACTCCAACCGAGCACGCGCTGCGCGTCATGGTGGTCAGCCGGATAGAGAAGATCGTGCAGAATCTCTGGCCATCGGCAAGGGTGGAAATGTTCGGTTCGTTCCGTACCGGGCTGTACCTACCAACCAGCGATATCGGTAAGTACCGTCTCCGCATCAATTATGGTGGCAGACTGAAAAACGGCATATTCAAACGGTGCTTCTCTCTCTCATCCTCCAGATTTGGTTGTGATCGGGCAATGGACGATGCTGCCGCTGCGAACGCTCGAGATGGAGCTGATCAGCCAGGGCATTGCGGAGCCGAACTCGGTCCGCGTGCTCGACAAGGCGTCGGTGCCGATCGTGAAGCTGACGGACCGGCAGACGCAGGTCAAGGTGGACATTTCCTTCAACATGGAGTCGGGCGTCCAGTCGGCCAAGCTGATCAAGGGCTTCAAGCGCGAATATCCGGTGCTGGAGAAGCTGGTGCTGGTGCTGAAGCAGTTCCTGCTGCAGCGCGACCTGAACGAGGTGTTTACCGGTGGCATTTCCTCCTACTCGCTGATACTGATGTGCATTAGCTTCCTGCAGCAGCACCACCAAAAGCCAAACGCCTGCTCCAATCTGGGCGTGCTGCTGATCGAGTTCTTCGAGCTGTACGGTCGGAAGTTTAACTACATGAAGATTGGTAAGTAGCGGGAAACGGCTCGGGGTGTAGATTGGCAGTGGTAGTGGTGCTAATGGGAGACTGTCCTTTTCTTCGCTTGGCAGGCATTAGTGTAAAATCGGGACGATACATACCGAAGGAGGAGCTGCAGCGGGAAATGATTGACGGGCATCGGCCAAGCTTGCTGTGCATAGAGGATCCGCTAACACCGGGCAATGATATTGGACGTTCTTCCTATGGTAGGCTTCCCGGGGGCTGTCTAATAAGCTTGTTATTTGTTCCATTATTTTTTTGTTCAATTGTTATTAATATCCATTTGTTCCTTGTTTTCTGTACAGGTGCGTTACACGTGAAGCAAGCGTTCGAGTACGCTTACATCGTGCTGGTCCAAGCGGTGCTACCGCTGGACAAGAATCTGAACGACTGCAACCGCCAAAGCATACTGGGGCGAATAATCCGCGTGACGGACGAAGTGATCGAGTACCGCAAGTGGATAAAGGATACGTTCGAGGACAAGCTGATCCGGCAGCCGAGCTTACAACAGCCGCTTACCACAACGACGGTACTGCTGAGCGACCATTACCTTCCACTTCAGCAGCAGCAGCAGCAGCAGCAGCAGCAGCAGCAGCAGCAGGCACGTCACTTACCTCAGCAACAGGCCATCCATCACATCCACCAGCAGCAGTACCCGCGGCAGGTGATTCACAGGCGGCCCAGTACGTCGAGCGTGGAGCTGTCGGAAGAAAGCATGGATAGCGACGGGGGCGGCGCTAGTGGGGATTTCCACTGTCTCCCGTCGGCGACCGGCCGTGATATCTCGCCGTCAGCGTCGGCAGCCGGCCTAACGACCCGTTCGCCACCGATCGAGCTGCACGAGCTGCAGCAGCAGCAGCAGAACGGAGGCCCCACGGGTACGATCATGATGATATCGACGGCAGGCCCGCACCATCCGCACGATCTGCTAATAGAGGAGAACAATATGCTAAACATGACGCACCATCAGCATCAGCACCAGCAGCAGCAACTGTCGGCGGACCCAAACGGTATCGTCGATGCGCCACAGGTGATCAGCTACAACAACGTAAGTAACAAGCGGCCGGCCACGCGCAATACGATAATAAAGCATTTGCGCAAAGATGCACGATCCCAATGTTGTTTTACCTCTCGGTAGATGAACAATCGGCGCATCGTACCGTCACCGAATCAGCAACAACAGCAACAGCACCATCACCACCATCTGCAGCAGCAGCAGCAGATCGTGGGCAAGAACACCCTGTACAGTCGCAACAGCTCGGAGCGCATGCTTCCGGGCGGTGCGACCGGTAACAACAGCACCAATAGTGCGTACAGCATGCAGTCACATCATCAGCAGCAGCAGCACCACCAGCCGTCCGCGGTCACTAACAGCAACGGGCTGGTGCGTCACAATAGCAAAAGCCGCCGGTTGATCACCACCACCGGCGGCATGCTGAAAATGCCACCCAGCAGCAACTCGTCCCCCTCGTCCTATCCTTCCCCCGACGTTGTAGTAAGCGGGCTGGCGAGCAATAACAGTAGCAGTAGCAACCTAGTCGCCGCCGGGATGGTTATAAATGATGAAAACAACCTGCACTACCACCGTTCGGCAAGCCCGAAAGCCACCGTCGCTGGCGGGCTACCGCTGCTACCATCGAATGCGCTCGCGGGCAATAATGGGGTCATCATGACGGGCGTCGGTGGTGGTGGTGGTAGTGCCGGTGGCGCTGGTAGCACCATCAGCAGCAACACCAACTCCTCTAGCAGTAGCGGCAAAAAGTCCTCCCACAGTGGTACAAACTCCTCGAAGCGCAAGAAGACCGTCTCGCCCGGGGAGAAGAAGGACCGTGGCGGCCCAATGGCGGCGGGAGGACCACCGTCAGCGACGGCCATTAGCTACGGTTTGACGATGGCCGGTGCGGCCGGCAGTGTGTCCAACGGCCCCGTACCGGCCAGCCTGGACAGCCGATGATAGCCATCCGTGGTAGGGGGGTACCTGCAAAGGTTCCGCTACTATCACTATTAAACAGTTGTGTGTTGGGTGCGCAGCGTTCCCCATCCCTCCACTTAGGCGCCTTCCAATTTTAGTGTGAACCGAGAGAGAGAGAGAGAGAGAGAGAGAGACAGTCAAAAGAGGAGCGAATGTTCATTGCTGCCACGCTAGGCACGGCAGCAGAACGCGATATGCAAGAATGTGATGCGCGAGGGATTAAATAGTGTAGTTATATCGAAAGGGTAGGGAAACAGTGAAAAAAGGAGCAAAAGCAGCGAGAAGCGCGTGTCGGGATGTGTTGCCCGATGGCCTTCGGCAGGCCATTGTATCTACTACTACGGCGCGATGCCTGGACAAGAGAGATTAGCAGCGCAACTCTTTACATTCACTCACACCACTAGCCAAGCTACCTTACTTATTTTTAATCGTATATATTATTACTGATGTTATTCTGGCTGCCATTGCGACGGATAGTTGCCGCTGGTTTGCTAGTGCTGCCGATCTTCCCGTGTTGTTGTGCCGGTCCGTGTGTTGTGCGCCGATCACTTTGACCGTTGGATTTGAAATTTTTACGCATGATTGATGTTTACGAGCCTCCCTCTCCTCCTGTCATTCGTCAATCGTGTATCCCCGGCCGTTCGATGATTTTAACTGGCCGTATTTCAGTCAACGCTTCACGTTCACTTTGTGTTTTGTGTTGGAAAATGGTGTACTTTGTTCTATTTCTGTGTACAGCGACGTTGAATGATTCACTTTGGGCATTTGGGCCGTAACCAACCGTAACAATTATGTTCCGTATTTGCGCGTATTGAGGTTAGGCTTAGAGTCCTCGCATGTTAAAATTTACATGTGCAACGTGTTTGCGAGCAACATCCGGCAGAGATACAGCTACACTAACCTAGGCATAAGTAGTAGAACCGAACCGGCATAAAACTCGAACACAAAACCCCGTTCTTGTAGGCGTAAGTAAGGCGTAAAAATACAGTGAAATCATGCAATTAGTGCTTACTGTAGGGCTATATAATGAGCAAAGATTTTTGGAACTGTTTTGTTTTGTCCCTATTATTGTTCGATGATGATGATGATGATGATGATGATAAGCTCTAGCGTTGCCAGACGTTGTCTGCATCCCACAATGCAATCTTACAAAACAGTTTTGTGTATGCTTGTGTGTGTGTGTGTGTGTTTGCGTGTGCATGAGAACTACGTTTTCTATCGATCGTCTCTGACTGTTACCGTTACGGATCGTTGTAGTAGAAAGGTATATCTTTCGAGTAGCGCAAACGTACAGAATCACGCGTAAAATGAACCTTACGGAAAAAAGGGCAACGGAAGCCTGTATGGCGGAAGGTTTTTTATTTGGTTAAACGTTCAGTTGATACATCATTTGCCACCATTATGCCGTGAACGATGGGGTACGCGTCGTTAGTGGTCGAATCGAGGGCAGCAGCAGCAGTTTGTAAAGATTTGCTATTTGATTTTGCGAGTGTTGTATGTAAATAGGAGATATATTCCACGGCGTGTGGACGGTGCATAAGGTGCTTGGCCAGAGTAATATTTAGGCTCCTGCATTCGGCTACCACAACCACTACTAGTTGCGTGCAAGTACTATTGCTTCTATTACTACTACTACTATTACCACTACTACTATCGCGCCTAGGACAAGGATCAACTACTGTAGAAGCGCTACTATCGCTAATAATCCTACCGATGTGCTTCTGAAGCAAACCTATATCGCTTTATATCATCGACCCCTCGCCCTCGGCCTAGGTAGAGGAGATAAACCAAAACCCCCTGAGTTTAATCTTTCGCCGTGCGCTGCGGAACGTGTTCCGATACGGCCCCGTGAAGCTTGAAACTTTATGTTTATTTTCACTCAAAAAAACAACATCATTCAACTATCTTCGCTTGCAAGGGCTGTTGATCTGTACATATACATATAGCATTATTCGGAAATTGTTTTCATGCATCGTTGTTTGAGATTGTTTAGCCTTCTGTTCGGCTCCTACTTTGCGTTCAGGGTGTGTCGGTATGTGTGTTTGTGCGTGTCCTCCGTGTGCTACTATGCATTGCTGATAATAATCGAAACTGGGAAGCAGAAGGCAGTCGAGAGAGACAGTTACATTGTTACATCATACACTGAATGCATTCAATCAAACTCTCTCACCAAGAATGATCATTCTCAATTAGAAACTCACTCACACAGAACAACAGAAGAAAAGAAGCAAAACAAACACTCCATCTCTTCTGCCTAACCTTTTATAGTAGTAGTGCGTAAAATTTAGCATTGATACGAAGGAGGGAAGGATAAGAGAGAGCATAACAATAGAATCATCAAACCACGCGTTCCAAAATCAGCAAGTTTTCAATCAAAACATATACGTAACAGTGAACCTCTCTCTCACGTGATCATCGTGATCATGCTGCACGATCATCAAACTGCCATTTGTTGTCGTCGGTGTGTGGGTATGTGTGGGTGTGTGTAAGGGTTTGTTGTTGCTACTTGAACGAACGAAAGCAAAAGGGGGGTGTGTTTCAATCTCCTGGCAAAAGCATTTACAATACTTATAGAAATCACAAATATGTTCGCAATGAATGAAAATCATAGGCTAGGAAAGGGAACTGGAAATGCTGTTTTATACGCGCGTGGAGGAACACGCGTTAGTGTGGTAGAAAGGCAATAAAAGTTCCATCAACCTTTAGCTTTACACAAACCACAGACAACACAACTCGTACAGGCACAGGCGTGCGTTATGGTTTAGTGTAGTTATTATAATGATCAAAGGAAGAGAAAAAAAAACGAAAAAAAAACGATCATACGTACCCAAGATATAGTGAACTCAGAGAACGGCAACAGGTGATCATGGTGATTATGAGTAGGGAAAGTAGTAGTGTTTAAGATGGAATGATATCCATCGTTCCTCGCAAAATGCCCGGTTTTCTCCCCCCCCCCCCCCTTGTAGCTGCCGAGTAAGCAAGCAACCTGCGTTGCCAATGCGAAGAATGATCATCCCGTTTCGTTATGAGCGGTTTTAGCGACAGTTCGGTGGGAAACCTCTGCCAGCTCCGTTTCATAGCTAGTAACAGAATTGTAGACACATAAAGGTTCCCAAAAACACCACCACCACCTACTAGCAAGAGTGCACAAGATCGATCGATGCGGCCATCCGCTCCCAAACCCGCTATAAGACCCAACAAGACATCTACTAAAAATCGTAAATCTGTAGCGTGTGCAGTGAGCAAAACTAGGGGGCGCAAGCGAAAACGACAAACACAACAACAAACAACAGTTAAAGAAGAAAAAAAACCAGTCATTTTGAGTACAAAGATGCACCATAATTTATGTGTAAAGTAAATACCTTTAGATACATACCGTAAGGCAAAACGTGTACATATACCGAATGGAGAATGGAACAGGAATGCGATGAAAATAAAAATAAAAAAAAAACCAACGACGATTACAAAAAAAAAATCCCGTTATGGCACTAAAATGCCAAATGGAAAGGAATATTACTGTTGTCCAGCTGTTTCATTCTTTCCTTCTAAGAAAAGAAACTGGAAGACGCGCGCAAGTGTTAATTTCGTTTGCCCAACATTGGCCGAGATAATTTCTGCGAGCCCGCAGTTTGAACTTTGTTACTGACGTCAAGGGCGGCTGCGTACGCCGCGTACCTGGTGTGTGATCGTTCTCGACGCCGATCCCTTCACATCATTACCCGTGCGGTTTGAACGATGGGCACCGAAACCGATACCCAGGGTACAGCGTTTTATCGCGCACCAAAACCAATCGGTGGAATGTGGCGAGCGGCGGCAAGGTCGACAAGCGCACACTGTGTAAGATTAGGCCAGCTTTACAGCCAATCTTCGATTACTACTCCCTTCAGTTGTTGAGTGTCGCCCGTGCGTGTCGGTTCGGCTGGGGACGAAATAATCGCTACAATTTAAACTCATTACACTGCGGCTTGCCGATACGACGGAGTGCCATCGCCGCCGCATAAGACGCCAGACAGAGACCACCCGTGGTGTGGTGGTGGTGGTGCGTGTTATTTAATTAGCTCTTTCGGTATGTAAATATTTAAACCGTCGAAAAGTGTCGTAGACAATCTGCGTGTGTGTGTGTGTTTGTGTGTCTCAGTGGGACGTATCCGGTCATTAAGCGTGTACTTTGCCCTCTATGCCCCCGTACCGTTCCCTATGCGGCGCCAATATATAGGCGTGTCCGATCGGTTTGCGTTATCTTATCGGTGGAGAGTTGAATTTTAAAACTTGCATTATCTTTGCAGCTGTGCCGGCATTAAGCTCTGGTGGCACGTCGCGTGTGTAAACTTTGCCCCCTTTTTTATGCAGAACCGAAAGAACACGTGTAACAGCCGGGGGAAGCGAGGGTTGACACTTGCATAGAGCACTTTTTTTTTTTAATTTCACATCCTCGACAAGAAAGTAGCGCTGTGAGTGAATGTTGGTATGACGTGAACAAGGTCACACCACTCCCCCTTGTGTGAGCTTTTTACTTTTTGATGCGGTGGCCACCGTGATTCGCCACACGTCGTCGAATGGCGCTTTGGAGGCTCGTCCTCGCTTTGGATGTGTTTGTTTTGCGCTGGTGTAAATGACGTATACAACTGTGTGGTAAGCCCAGTGTACAAAGCCACTGTTTAGGCTGCTGTTAAGGCAATGACAGGTCCATAACAAACTGTTGCTTTGGTTTGGCTCCCATTGAAAAGTGGGTCTCTCTATTATACTGCTGATTTTTTTTTTTTTCATCAAATAATGTTTCAAGCTTCGTGCATCAAAATGATGCGATTTCAGCGCTCATGTCTTGTTACGGCCTTAACAGCGCCATACAACCTTCTTTTGTCAGCTGGGTCCGCATCACCACCGCAGTGACGTCGGAGGTTAGCTGAACTGTAAAGCGTACAGCAAATGTGAATGATGCAGAATGAATGTTACTTTTCTTACCGATAATAGTGAAAAAGTCACGTCATTGTTTGCACCACTCTCTCCTTATTTATTTCTTTTTCCACAATTTAAAAATACAATCCATTGATTTAACGCACCATACAAACACGGGCCCTTGGCCCGTTTGTTGGCCCGTACTTGACATGCGTGCGTCAGTGTGTGATGTATGTATGTGTATGTGTTTTTCTTCGGGCTTTTCCACGGCTTTCTCAGCGTGGCTGTCAACGTGCGTGGTGCGATTCTGGTGGAACCCGAACCAACTTGGCCAGAACCGAGATCCGGCGCCCGCTCTCTGCCTGCCTGCCTGCCTGCCTGTCTGGCCGTCGGCATAATTGCGGCAAAAACCGGAACCGGCGACGGCGGCTGCTGCGATAATCGGTGTTGTCGGTGGTGGTCAACACGTCACAGCAGTGTGTCTCTACCACCGCACCGCCAAAACTGTGTGTTTGTGTGTGTGTGTGTGTGTGTGTGTGTGTGTTTGTGTTTGCTTAGGGAGGGGAGAAAAGGTGATAAAACCGTCACGATCATCGGTTGAGCGCGCCAAGCCGGTTTGGGATTTGGGTTTGCCGCTAGTGCGACGGCCGATCAGTGCAGACGGTAGTGGGGAAGGGACGGGTGACATGTGTTTGTTTCGATTACGCGGCCGGTTTTTGCACTGAAGGAATGTCGTTTTCGCGAGCAAGCTGACTCAGCTCAGTCTAGCGCGGACATGCGGCACGGTCGCCTCGGTTGAGCAGTGCGGTGCATCATCATGATAACGTGGACGAGGTGATGATAATTTTCCTACACTCGACAGACACACCTTCTTGGCAGGGTTCTTCGCTGTGCGCTGCACAACACCACACGTGCAGCACGCGGAGAAGCAACGTCGTCGTCATCGTCGTCGGAGAGTGACATAATGCAACGTGCGAACTTACGAGCAGAAGCGGTCTCCGATACATAACGCGTTTGTGTGTGCTAGAACGGCCGATACGGGGTGCGAGTTGACCGACCGGACGAAACACAGCTCTACCGAGAGAAAGAAAGAGTGACAGAGAGCTAGCACAGGGAGAAGGCGAAAGAAGCGGCACACCAGACAGTAGTGATTCGGACGACGGCATGGCCTCCTTGGAGCGCAGCAAGCTGATCGGTGTGATCGATGCGGGCACCAACAGTGTGCGATTTGTGGTAAGCAGAAGAGCGCCGAACCTCAATCCATTCAACCTCTCTTGAGACACGTTCTGCGATTACATTTGCTTTCCCTCCTTCTGCAGATCTTCAAATTGCCCGAGTTCGAGGAGATTGCATCGCACCAGATCCGCATTACGCAGATAGTGCCGCGCGATGGCTGGACCGAGCACAACCCGGTGGAGGTGCTGGAAGCGGTACGGCTCTGCGCGGTCGAGGCATGCCATCAGGTGGAAAAGCTCGGCTTTCTCGTGAAGGATATCGCTGCCATCGGTATCACGAACCAGCGCGAAACGACCGTCGTGTGGGACAAGAACACGGGCGAACCGCTTTACAATGCCATCGGTAAGAGGCGAAGGAAGGCGCCGCAATAGAGCAAAATGATTTCATTTCAACTCCCTCTTCTTTGCAGTATGGAACGATATACGCACGGACAAAACGGTGGACCGGGTGTTGGCCCGCCTGCCCGAGCAAAACCACAACCACTTCCGTGCGCTGTCCGGGCTGCCGATCTCGCCGTACTTCTCCGCCCTCAAGCTGAACTGGCTGAAGGACAACGTGGTGGCGGTGCGGAAGGCGTGCCGGGAGCGGCGCTGCTATGCCGGCACGATCGACACGTGGCTGGTGTGGAATCTGACCGGTGGGCCGCAGGGCGGCGCGTTCGTGACGGACGTAACGAACGCGTCGCGCACGCTGCTGATGAACATCGAGACGCTGCACTGGGACCCGCTGCTGACGAAAACGTTCTCGGTGCATCCGGACATGCTGCCGGAGATACGCAGCTCGTCCGAGGTTTACGGCAAGGTGAAGGATAGCAGCGTGCTGGACGGCATACCGATCAGTGCGATCCTGGGCAACCAGCAGGCGAGCTTGGTCGGGCAGCGGTGCTTGAAGGAGGGCCAGGCGAAGAACACGTACCGGAAGGGATGCTTTCTGCTGTACAACACGGGCACTAGGGTAGGTTGCGATGGCTGGCATCACGCTTGAGGTTTGGCTGGTAATGTGATAACGTTGGTTGGTTGCTCCCTTTTTTCTTCTGTAGTGCGTGCAATCCACACACGGCCTGGTGACGACGGTGGCGTACCAGATGGGACGAAACGCGCCACCGATCTACGCGCTGGAAGGTTCGGTAGCGGTCGCCGGCGTGGCCATGAACTGGCTGCGCGACAACCTGAAAATCATCAAGGACATTAAAGATTCCGAAGAGGTAAGTGTGTGACGCGCGAGTGATGTTGGTGCAGTAACAGTAGGCGACGCCTTCTGTGAGTGGTGTTCTGATGGTGATGGTGTTCGTCCAACGATCGTGCTTTATTAGTCTGACAAAAACAATTTAAAGATGGATGAAGCGAACGCTTATTAGACCATGTTAATTTAGTGCAAACTGATTACAGCACCAAGATGAAAAGACGTTGGTAGAGTAATTTGTGGTGTGCCTTTGATGTCGTTCTATCGGGGAGTTATCAGTGTGATTACAGCTTTACAATGTGCATTAGGTCGTATAGCCAACCAGTGCGCTGTTTTGCATTTTCCCCATTATTTGTAAGACAATTAGGTTCGTGTGTTAGCAAAATGTTTGATGGAATATTCCACTCCTCGTGCTCTAATATTTACGACTCGCGCGTGTGTGTGTGTGTGTGTGTGTGTGATTTCTAACGACTTCTGTCCCTTTTTGCAGATCGCTGGCAGCGTGTCATCGACGGGCGATGTCTACTTTGTACCTGCATTCACCGGCCTGTACGCCCCCTACTGGCGAAAGGACGCGCGAGGGTAGGTGTCGTCGTGTGTCGTTTTGTTTGTTTGTGTTTTTTGTTTTTTCATTCGTTCGTTCTCGCCCCACGTTCCACTCATAAATTCACGTTCCCCGTTATCAAGCGCATTAAAGGTGGAGTTAGATTAAAAGCGACTGATGAGCGCCGGAAGAAGAAGGAGGGAGGGTGATGTTGGGCTTGGCAAATTGACGCCGTCAAGTGCCAATCGCACGAACCATCAATATATTGCCCACCGTGTTAGGTTGTAAATGCGGTACCACTCTCTTATTAAGATAGCAGCGCCAGCAATACCGCGGGCAAGACACGCGGGAGATAAAAATTACCGTTGGGAAAAGCGCAAGATGTTAGACTGGTTTTTGGGGATTTTTTTTGTTTTGTGTGTTATAATATGTGACGCATGAAGAAGCAAGAATTTCGTTACAATTTAATGTATGTTAGCGACAGACTAACACCGATCGCGCACACAAAACCTTGCGCTAACGATGTAGTCGCGCACGTCCGATGAGGGTGAGATGACGCTAGCGCAGGATTGCGTGATGTTTTCCCCGTTTCGTGATTGACTATTTTTATTCCTGCTTAAGGTTAAAGCGATCTTAAAGCGAACGTTGGTGACAGCGCCGGAGGCGCAACAGAGGAGGAGGGGAGAAGAGGAGCAATTGGCTACTAAAGGTTGCGCTCGGTGCTTCGAAGCCAAGCCCCAGACACGTTTCGTGCTTCCGTAAACGAAACCGTCACGAGACCAAACCACACCAAACCAACCCCGATCGATTAGCACAGGGGCTGTGGGGGGGTATGTGGGGTTCCCCTCACGGGGTTTTTGCTCTACACGACTTGATCGTGCTGTGTGCCCTTTGTCGGGTTGTAGTGGGGGATTTTTGTTTTTGCTCTTCTTAAGCCAGCTTAATGATAGCTTTCATGTACACAGTCGCTCCTGCTTCCTCTCTCGTACTCGTTCACTATCACACACGATCACGATTCGCTCAATGTCTGATGGTCGGTGTTTCCCATTTGCAGCATATTTTGTGGTTTGACCAGTTTCACTACCAAGCATCATTTCGTGCGGGCCGCCTTGGAGGCGGTCTGCTTCCAGACGCGCGACATTATCGAGGCGATGAAGAAGGACTGCGGGTAAGTGTTGTGCGTTTGGGCAGCAAAGTGCTGCATTACCACCGTCCTCTCGGTATCTTATGAATGTTCATTTCGTTGCCTATTTTACAGCATAAACCTTAACAAGCTCCACACGGACGGTATCATGGCGAGCAACAGCCTTCTAATGCAGCTGCAGGCGGATCTGAGCGGCATTCCTGTGTGTAAGTAGACGAGCGAGCAAGCTCTCACGGGACGGCGGGTTGTTACGTATTATCTGTCGTGCGCCGCCCTCCACAAACGATCGGCGCTCGCACCATCTCTCAACACTCTATCATTTTGTTTGTAACCGGCAGTGAGGACGGAGGTGCACGAACCGGCTGCTCTCGGGACGGCGATGGCCGCTGCACAGGCGAACGGGGTGGATCTGTACAAGCTGGAGGCGGAAATCCGGTAAGTGAATGACTGCCTGTGTGCGTTTATCTACGCGTAAAGTGGAATAATTATTTTCCCACCATCACTGCCTACTGCTCGATAAAGATAAGACCTTAGTGATGGAATTGGTATTGGATTTCCCGATAGTGGCGTGCTTTGTTGCTGCTGTTTTCCCTCTTTCTTTTTTTTTTTTTTGGCAACCACACTTGAGCTAGATAATGAACGGCATTGTGCGTGTGTTTTGTTTGTGTTCTTTTGGCAGTGGCTACGCAGGTGTTCAATCGCACCATGAAACATTCCTTCCGACCACCACCGAGGAGGAACGGAACGCTCGGTACACCAAGTGGAAAATGGCAGTTCAGCGAAGTTTGGGCTGGGCAGTTTCGAAGAAGAGTGAAGCGATGACGGGTAAGTGGACAATTTGCGGGCAGTTTTCGGCATCCATTGTCACTCACTTTCGGTCACTAATTTGTGGATTGTTTCTTTATTTTTGCAGATGAACGCTACAGCTTGCTTGCTTCGATACCGGCCGGTCTGTTCCTGGCCACGACCTTCCTGATGTTGGTTCACTCGCAACGGCGGTGATTAGGTGCAGCGACCGACACAAAGGCGACATACAACGAGCAGGCGTATGTCGACCTGCTTTCAACTAGTCTGCTAAACCCGTTAACAATTCAGTTTCGGATACGTTCCGTACACATTCGTCGCGATAAAAGACAGGACCACAATGGCCGAAGCGCTATATGTCCAGGTGCTATAGCTAGCTTAGATGCTGCAACCTTGCAAAACGTTGCTGCTGTTGTTGAAAGCTACTCAGGAAAAAGTTTATATGGTAAAACAAGGCCCGTTCTCAAAAGGTGCTACTTTTGACATCCCTTTTGTTCCGTAGAATGTGCTTGTGCGTGTACCCGCTCACTAGTGGGTAAGAAAGTAACAGAGAGACAAAGTAGGTTGCTGTGACAAACGATTCGCTCAACAATCGACACATACATCTATTCCAAAACGTGTGCTTAATGTGGGAGGGAGGGGTAGCCGGGACGCGCGATCTTTAGATATTAATAGTGATAACCGCAAACCAGTCAGAGGCAGACGTACATTATTAGCTAGAAACGTGCTAGATTCCAATGTGGCAGCAGAATTAGCGTAGATTTGTTTGTTACCGCGCGGCTACATGAGGTGAAATATACATCGAAATGAACTATTCTGACAGGTGAAATTTCTGACAGATTCAGCTAAAGGGTTGGGGATACACAACATCCGCTTACGAAATTCACTTAAAAATAATATCTTCTTGAGCAGAACATTCACTAATTGGAAGAAATTATGAACTGTCGGCTCAAAATTTACGAAGTACTGGATATTGAAGTTATTCAATGGATTTAGTTACGATTTTGTGCACGTTATTTGTTTACATGGCACATTAGCTGGTTGCTATGAGGCTTTATCCGTCAGATATTTCGCCTGTCAAATAGTTCAATTCGCTGTATATTTCACCTCATGTAGCCTCGCGGTTACGGAAACGATGTTGTTTTTGGAGTAGCGGAAGGTTGTTTTTTTTTAATTGTTATTTATGGGTGGTTTAGATAGTGCTTTTTCCCCCCTCTTCGCGGTACTTTACGAAACAAAACACACAAACAAGCTGTGTTGAGAGGCCTATTGTATTATTAAAAGAAACTGTTTTCAAAGTTAATAAATCAAATAGCATGAACGAAGAATAGTTTGCTCTTTTTATACTGCGCTGTAATTAAGATTCGAAATAAACATTCAACAGGAATATTAAAAGTTCACCACTGTGGATGTTTTTGCATCACGCACTGTAACTCTTATCGGACGCGGTACCGGTCTGTGAGTGTCGCTGTGTGTGAGTTGCTCACCACCGCTCGCTGCTCGCACTCCGTGGGGGAAGAGCGCTCACGCGCGCCCGATTGGCATTGGTCGCGGTTGCGATGGAGACGCATGGTTTCTGGCTGGAGGCAGCCTGCTCCAGTGAGTACTGAGTGTGTGTGTGTACTACATCCTTTACACCACTACAAGAGCGCACCTCACACAGGTTGTGTGCGAACGGAAAACCGAAAGTATGTTCGGTTAGTCAGCAAAAGCAAAAGCACTGGGAGGGAACTCATCTTCGGTCCCGAACGGAGCAGAAGAACAGTCGGCAATCGTACGGGTAGCGAAGCGGTCGCTCGCGTTAACGTCGGTGCAAAACGTTTTGTGGGGCGTCGGGCCCATTCCTTGGTGTTTGCCGTGTGAGTGTGAGCGGAGGATAACGATGAAAAAGCACACACTTGAAGAGGAACGGCAACGCGGTGCACAAGGATGAGATGAAAATTTATCACCACCCCGTGTGGACGACGGCTTTAGTGCAGTAGTTGGAGCTGTGGTTTGTGAGGCGTGCTAATGTGATAAACGCTCTTTTTTTTGTTGGGAGCATCCTAACCCCCGAGATTCCCAGACCCAGGGCCCTGCCAGAACCTGCCTGCCAGTATCGATTATGCGTATCGCGTGCGGGAAAATGACCTAAGCTGGTGGAGGCACTGTTGTGTATCGATGGACCGGGGAGAGTCTGATGACCTGAAAACCTGCTTGCCCAAAACCTGAAGAACAGCAGGCGGTGAGGAGCGCGCGCCTGGTGTCGTCTAGCGTATTTCTGGTCCTAGTCTTCCAAGTAGCAGGCGCAGTAGTGTGTTCACTAGTTGATGTGTTTACTATAGGATAAAGCGAGTGTTTAGCGTGTCCTGTGTGTATGTGTGTGTGGCTGTTCTATGGAGTAGTAAATTGATGAAGCCGAGAGCAATTGTGAGATGTGAACGGGCTGATAGCTGGTGTTTTTAATTGAATCCTATCTCACACGGCGACAGAACTCTGCGACTTCCTATCCATCCCGCACCACATCTAATCTAGCGTTCCTGTGTGCAAGCGTACACCTTCATCCGGGATCCGGGCTCTACCTACGGCAGACATCAGCCTCAGCATCATCATCATCACCATGTTGTCAAGGATCCTGTTTCCGGTGCTGCTGTTGCTGGTGGTTCAATTTTCCGGCCGACTACGTGAGTACAGGCACGAGATTGTAATCAAAAGGCGTGTGCTGACGGAGGTGTTGGTGGAGGTGCTGAAATCAACTGGATTCAATTTGCATGCATAAGTAACAACCGCTGCCGCCGCCTCAGCGGCTCTCCACAGGCAGCCAGGCACGAACCGAACCGAACCGAATGCTCTTGTTGCTTCCTTTGGGTCCGTCGTCTTGGGCTGTCTGTGAGCTGTCACCACGATTCGCGCTATCACCCGCCACAGCCTGCTAGATGTGTCATAGCTTTACGGGGCAACAAAACACTTAACCGTTTTGACTTGCGAGGGGGGCATGAGTGAGGTGGCCTGAGGGGTTTAATGGTGTCTACGCAATAAACGGCATCCCCTCCGGAAAATCCCCCCCACGGGTCCGTGAGCTTCAACTTTGCGTCAGTCATTTCGTGTAGTTTCGCGGTTGCGGAAAGCGCCACTCAGAAAAAAAATCAATTTCCCGTTTTTGGGGTGTAATATATAAAACATACAAAATTAGAATTTACAAGCCAGCTCGTCTGACCGGCAACGGCAAACGGTGGTTTGGCGCGGGTTGCGCTGTGTTTGATCAATTTTCGCACGAGCGCGTGCTGGTGGTGGTTTGCGTGCGTTTCGTCCCTCGCCTAAAGTGGGTCAGGCTCAAGTGGGTCGTCGCCTTTCTGCGGCGAGCTGAAAGTGGACGCAACGATGGACTCACACGACAAATATGTTCTTCCGGTTTGACTGTCGTTTTAACGCAATTCTTACTGCAGCGAAGAAGGTGTGCTGTATGGAAAATACCTGCAAAACCACCCAATATCCTTGGGGCATACCACCAACACTGGGTACGTGACAAGTGTTACACATTAACTGAGCGGCACTCGAAACGCTCTTGTAGCCCCGGGAACCGTCGTTGGGATTCGATTGTCCTCTGGTTCCTACTGTACAGGAGTGTGCTCCACAACGCGCCACAACGCGTCCTTTGATGGCCTGCGCCAATGGAGCGGCAGGAGAGCATCCTTTGAAGCAGATTGCGCTTACGCTGCTAAAGCCCCCGCAGGAGTGAGCAAAAAGAAGGATGCGACGCGCGTCAAGACACTTGAATGTCGCAGCACTTGCAGGCCCCGCAGGAAATGTCGTCCTTCGTCCTGGCGAAGCATGAATGAATGCATGAATGAATGTACGAAGAAAGAGAGTCCTCCAGGAAGAAGCGAGGACAATTGGGTGGGAATGGGGAGAACAATTGTGTCACAGTCGAGAACAGAGCCACCGAACAGCCTCGAGAATAGGAAGCACATTTGCGTTTTTTTTTCTGTTCTTCCTTTGCCCAGTTCCTTCTGGTCCCGTTCTTTGCGGGATATTTTTGGAATGCACTCAACAATAATGCACTTTATCGGGAGTATAATTGCAATGAGTAGCCAGAAGCATGTTGGAGGGAGAAAGGCTGACTAGCGCTCCGAACGTGGGCGAGATTGCAATGCAATTTATGTCAGTGGCTTGCTGTACGGGAGCATTGTCACGCCAGAGGATATTCAATAATAAATGAAGCATGACCCGGCTGTGGATGACACCGTTGGAATGCAGCAGTTTTTTTCTAATTTCTTTTTGTGGATGATGCAGACAGAATAGGTTGAAGCTTCCCACTCTTTTCTTACAAATTATGCACGCTGGATGTTCCTACCGTATTCCCACATGGCTCATGACGTCATTTAGGAACTTTTGAAGAGCTGTTACCGAACCGACGCAGCTTAACAACCCGTGCAGAGGAGGTCCTCTTTATGCTTTCTATAATCTTGATCCACTTCCCATGTGTGTGTGTGTGTGTGTGTAATCGCTGAAATCATTTTTTTCCTTCCCATTCCCAGAATGTGAAGGCATACGGGCCAAGTTCGCCAACTACGAGACGAAGTTTATCAACGACTTTATCAACTTTACCCGCCCGGCCGGTGATATCATGGAGCCGATCTACTACGACTACGACGGTGGCACCAAAACGTCCGACTACGAGACGGGCATGACGCTCGGTGGGCTACCGATACCGGAGGAAACGGCCGGCAATGTGCGGGCCGCAGCGGCTGGGGAGGTAACGCGCCCCCCGGACATCTTTCCCGATCCGGACAAAATCTACGCCTCCTTCATCAACAAGAGCACGATGAAGCGGAACCACTACCCCGGGGAGGAGAACGTGATCAAAGTGTGTAAGTATGAAGTATTTTCTGAGTGGAGTGGAGTGGATTTGGGGTGAATGCCTGGGATGTAATAGGAACGTTGTTGCGCTTTCCATTGGCTAGATTCCTCGAAGTCGCTGCGCAAATCGCCCCAAGCCCACACGACGGACGACGAGAGCTCGTTCGACAACCTGAACAACGACATGAAGGGGCACGACTTTATCGACAACATCATGTACATCTACTACGGCACCAATGGCAATCTGCGCAAGGATCTCGGCGGCAACGTGATCGTGATCGGGGCAGTGTTTGCCCTGGCGCCCCAGATACTGACCATCATCATACTGTGCCTGCGCAATCGCCGGCTGCGCCACTTCAACGCGTTCTATCCGATCTGTTTGAATCTGCTGCTGGCACTGATCGCGTCCAACCTGTCCTTCATTTTGGGCGTGCAGGCGACCCGGAACGTGATCCGCTGCGAGCTGATCGCGCTGCTGCTGCACTATCTGCACCTGAGCACGAGCATCTGGTGCTTCATCTACATCTACGTGATCTACGATCTGATCGCGAACGAGTGTACGCCGAAGCTGAAGTACCACTACCTGATGGGGTACGGCATTCCGGCGGTGTACGTGCTGGTAGGTTCGGTTGAAGGTGCGTCCCCTTGCGAAGGATCTAACTGTCTTCTTCTCAATCCAGTTCTCGTACGCTTCCTCGATTGATCGGTTTGAGGTGCACCGGTACTGCTGGATGTCGATCCAGAAGGGCATGATCGTGAGCTTCATGGTGCCGATCTCGTTCCTGATCATACTGACCACCGTGCTGGGGACGCTCAGCCTGAAGCGCATCTCCACCAAGCAGACGGAGCTGCTGTGCGAAAGCATCGAGAGCATCATCGAAACGACGTCCAAGTGCAACGACATCATCTATCCGCGGTTGCCGTCGCTGGCCGGCGTCAATATGGCGATGGTGTGCCGCAGCAACAGCTACCCGCAGCTGGAGCAGGTGAGGGACCGTCCCGCCTGCTGCCAGGAGTACGCCGACTGCGCCAATCGCCATTCGGTGGTGACGCTGCCCCAGCCCGTCACGGCGGCGGGCGGTGGTGTGGTGGTGCCGTTCACGCCGGGGCTTCAGTGCGGCACCGGCGCCGTCAGCCAGTACGCGATGAATGCGGCGAAACGGTCGTTCGACTGTTCGTACGATACGCGCATCGATCTCGGGCAGCTGTCGCTGGCCGAGCTGACCACACCGAGCATGGCGTCGGACGTGCAGGACTTTACCGAGTTCAAGCGGGCGATCAAGTTCGGGCTGTTCTTCCAGCCAATCTTCTCGGTGTGCTGGTTCCTGGAGGTGATTGCGCTCGAGAACGTGCATTCCTGCGTGATGCCGGTGATATTTGCCATCTGCTTCAACATACTGGTGAGTGCCGGGATGGGCGCACGGAGTGCTTGCCCGTGGCCGATTCTTACCGAGCGGTTCTTTTTCTCTGCAGAACTGGTGCATGCTGGTACGTTCCTCCAACGTGTGCCCGTACGTGAGCTCCACGATGGAGAAAACGCTCGACAGCCAGCAGGCAGGATCGTGCGGCGAATCGCTCAACGGTACCGTCGGTCCCGGCGGCGATAATGACGCGTCACAGGCCAACCTGTGCACCGATACGATACCGTTGCTTTGTGCTTCCAACAGTGGGTCCACTGTCATCAGCCCGAACGCTACCGTCTGCCCTATGAGCAAGGGTACGACGGTGGCCACCCTGCCACGCAAGTTCTCCGCCACTTCCATCACCGAGGAGCAGCAGCAGCAGCAGCAGCAGCAGCCCCTCTTCTACAGTAACTTTATCGGCACCACCAACATGCCCATGTCGTGGGAATCGAGCATCGATCTCGGCGCGTACCATCTGCACGAAACGAAGAACGCGGACTGCATCAGCACGATCAGCAACTAAAACTTTGGCCGAGCATTTGTGTTTTTATTGGAATTGTCGCACCCGAGTCGCAGGAGACTAAGGAAATTGGAAGCAAAGGAACCATATCAAGCACGATACTCCTCGTAGTTTTGAAAGGGCGATATGCTTTTTAGCCGCCGGCGGGGTTTTGATCTTAGATCATGCGATAGATAGGCCGGCGGCTCTTTGTTTGTGATAAAAAAAAAGTTGTAGTAGCGTAGTTCGTTTTGCCGATCGTTATCAAATGGTCGCTTCGCTAGCAAATAGCATTGCAAATAAGCGCCAGAGCTAATATCCTTTTTCAGCACTAAGCGGGAACCATTTAAACATATTCAAATTGATGGGCAAGAGAGTGCAAGTGTTTAGAGCAAGGAGATGTGGAGTTAGCACAAACTCTTTTGGGCCTGCAGAAAAGTCAAGTTAAATTGGATTCTTTAAAGCTAAAATTTGGAACTTAAGCTAAACATTTTTTAAACAGTTTGCTTTTGTTTTTTACCCATAGTTTGAGTGAACCATAGCGTCTGTTTTAAACTGTACATAGTTTCGAGCAACCTTTCCGCTAACATCTCTTCTTGGGACACGCATTAAGGAAAGAGCAATGTGATTTCTCCATCACCTATCAGTGCAAGCACACTTCACCCACGTTCGGTGACGGGTTTTAAGCAATATTATACCAGAAAAGGGGAAGGAACATGTTTGGACACATCTTTAGTAGTGAACGAGTCTCGGTAACGAGCGCACACTGTCTAGTAGAGCAGTTTTTACCCACATCCATTACTGTAGAGGCTAAGGCAGGCGGGAGTAGAGCGCCGAACGATGGTAGAACTGACACCTTCCAACAACACTCCACACAGAATCGCAGGTCCTCCAGTGAAACCTTTTGATCAGGTAGCTGTTGCTAGCAGCTGGTCGGAGTTGTTGCAGATAACACAAAACCAGTAAAGTTGTAAAGTTTTCTTTTATTGGTGCGTTGCCACTGATAGTACAAAGGATATTCTAACACGAGCAAAACTATACACTATGAACAGTGAGACAGTTGGCGTTTGTGTAACAGTAGCAGACTTCCGCTATCATTGGAGTGGAGAAGAACATGAAACGAAGCGTCTTGCTCCCCGTGGAGGAGATAACACTTTGAGGTGCGCGAGGAAAACCAAATGATTGTGAAGAAAAAAACAAACGACCGTCTTAATCGAATATATCAATTTATACTAGATACCCACTACAACTGGTCTCGGCACTAGAGAGGCTCCATTCACGTAATCCATTTCAGCAGTCCTAATCATAGAGCGTAATGTTGTACTTAGCGAATCTCTCAAATACGCACCTTTGTGAAGCAAAACTAAAACTCACACCCATACACACACACAAACATATTCAGACTTTGTACTCCTATAACTTGTTTCTCCAGTTTGAACCAATTGGTAGCAGGATACCGTTACACCGTACTTTAGGATATACTGTTTGGTGCCAGCCAGGCCATGGTGTGTGTAACAAGCGAAACGTGTTGAACTGTTCGTTCCCATATCCCTTCGACACACGTTCGATAGGAAGGTTTGAGTCCGTTTGGGGAAAACAGGCGATACAAACAAAATCGTTCGCCAAAGCCATAAAAGACGACGTTTGTGTTGCGTGCTGCATAACTTCGGGCGCTTCGGCGTGTGCTCGTTTCGGGGTTATGCAAATTGCACTATCGAAATCGTCTTGTTATGGGGTTTGGGTTAACGATTTCGTTTGTGTTTTCTGGCAAAGGCTACCACCTTACCTGGCATAGAAAACAAACAAACTGATATCCAACTCCATTATGGTCGTGGTTCCGGTTTATTGAAGCAAAACAAAAACGTAGTGAAGAACTATTTCTCCAAAGGTGAAGTATCCTAGTGATAATATTTACATTGAAATAAAGATATTAGACGAGTGTAGCAAACAATGCTGAGCTTGGTTTTCTTTCCTTTCGTTTTTAGGTTTCATCATCACACGATCGGCAAGATATTTCAGATTTACTAAAAGTCCACACTGAACTATTCTAGTAAGTTATTTATTTTCACTGTCTTTTTTAACGCAACTCTTAAAATCGAACTTGTTTCCCAAATGTCAGTCACCTCTCGGGGGTTTGTGTGGCAAACAGACACATCATTCGCTTCGTAACTTTGCTTTGACAAAAATCCAATAAACTCTCCTTCCCTCGCTGTCAAAAAGGCTACGGAAGTGGCGATGAGTTGGTCGATTTCTGCATCGGTGATAGGGCGGCATCTACCATGTTGAACCGCTGGTTGCGACTAAACATGTAGCGTATCATGGTGCGCAGATCGCTGCGGCGGCTCTTCTTCAGCAGCACGTAGATGTACGGATCGAGCATAAAGTGCACCAGTATCAGTATGTCCGACACGCGGAACACCCAGGATAGCTTCAGCTTCATGGCAGCACTGAGCTGTTGCAACAAGATGATTGAGATCTGGGAAAGATAGACCAAAAGGGAAGACTTTAATAGCAGGACTTCTGTTTTTGGGGTAGCTCCACCACCCGCCCCCTTTACTGACCATCTGTGGAAGCCAGCAGATGATGAAGAACACACTGAGGACGGTCATCAGCTTGGCGAAGCGTATCTCCTCCGTCGTGGGCTCGTTAAACATGCGTATGATGTTGGAGTCGGTAAAGCTAGACGATTTGGGCGTTTGGCTCATGGAGCGGTTCAGCATGGGGGTCGGTTTGATCGAACCAAACTGGCGGCACATCTTGCGGTGCGATTGGTACAGCACCTTCCTTACGCTAAGATTACAGATCACGATCCCCACGCACAGCAGCGTTCCTAATGGGAAGGAATTGGGTACACAAAGAATGGGCTTTGCAAATTGGAATCCGAACAACCAACAGGAACACGACGGAAGCTTACCAACAGCGAAGAACAAATATGCGTACGCCACGTCGATCGGTTCGGTGGCGCTCCGGTACCGGACACACGTTTGCTTCCGTTCGTCAAAGTACACACCGAACCCAAACAGGGGCAGAAACGTTATGAACGCTCCGATGCCCCACAGGATAAAGATCGATTTGCGGATCAGCTTATCCGTCACGTACTGTGGGGGCCCGTAAGAAAGAGCAGCAACAAACACCGTTAGAGGATTTAAGGAATTCACTTTCTCTCTCTCGCTTTCTTACCTTATGATAGAAGAACGGTTTCGCCAACGCTATGTAGCGTTCCAGGGCCATGACGAACGCGACGCAGCCGGAACTGATGCCGAATACACGCCAAATTACGCGCAGGACGCAAAGGTGGTGAATGTTCGCCTGCACCACGTCGGGCGAAAGGTAAAGGTGCAAACACATCTGGACAAACATGCCGCTCAAGCCGATGAGATCGTTCGTGAGTAAACATCTGAAAAGCGCAAATAAAAGTGCACACATTGGAGGGAGGAGCACAGGCAAAGGGAATGGAAATGAGCAAAAGCGAGCGTGCGAAGGCAAATTAAGTTAATTAGAAAGATATAACAACAGTGAGAGAGAAAATTACAGAATGAAACGATTATTCTCCTCCGATCAAAGTCCGTGATTCGAACCTCATGCGAGCATTGTCACTAGTTACTACACGCTCGTCGCTACGTGTACGGCTATCAGCTCAGTGCGACTGTTACAGTGCTTGAAAGCAACTAGGTTGCAACAGTATCAAAGGAGGCTACAGCAATGCACCTTAAATAGCTGAAAATGGTATCACATCCCTTCCTTTACACGATTCAAATCACATTTTTTACCAAACATTTGATTGCTACTGTAAACAATTTTTCCACATCCTGTAATAATAATAGCTTTATCCGAAATGGAACCGATTACGCTTAACGGTGCGTAATGTGATCCTTAATTACCAAACACAACCAAATGGGTCGGCACATTCCTACGGACATTCCGCTGGATGTGTGTGTTTTTTTCACTTCCTCTTTCATGGGAGTCATTAACGCCATTGGCTATAAAATCGTTTATCGCTTCAGTGATATTGATTTTCTGCTCGCCAAAGCGGCACCCAACACACACACACGCTGCTTGTATTGCTTGATGAGTCTATCCATCATCGATATTGGACGTGTTAAGACGCCACACATTTGATTGGCTCTCGCAGCGGGGGGTGTCCTACTGGTGTATGGCGTCATGGGCTAGCGAGATACTTCATTCGCAAACGTTATCTGTTCTGCAGTTTGGAGTTTGAAAACCAAGGAGAATAAAACCAGAATTCCGACCAGATATTTGGAAACATTCTCACTTCTTAGCTCGCTGCTGTGATCTCAGTCTCTCCCGTCTCGGGGATAGCAACAGCAGCAAACCAGTTCCCGTAGCAAACGTGCCCGGCATGTAAAGCGCTACTTATTCCCGTTTGGCTTTTGGTGGATTAACTAACTAATCCGCGTTCCGTTTCGCAGAACTTACTTCAACATTAGCGCATGTTTCGTGTTTCGCACGTTGCGCCACAGATGGATGAGGGCCGTCAGGTTCCCGACGCAGCCGAAAATGTACGAAAGCATCACTATCACCATGCAGGGCGTCATCAGCGAGGGTCCACTCTTCGGTTGCGTCCGATTGCCGGCCGCCAGCTCGCCCGCCTCCGTACCATTGCTGACGGTGGTAAGCAGGGCGGCGGCAGCAGCAGCAAGCTGTGTATAGTTGGCCAGACCCGTCCCGTTCACGGACACTCCAGGAAGGAAACTGTGCGATGCCATGACCAATGCCTTTACGTTCAGGGAAGTATCGGGACGTTTGATCGTTGGCGAAATTCACTTCACTTGTTCGTACTTCGTATGTTCAACTGATTATTATTGCACGGGAAAGTTCATGATGCTGATTTGTTTTGCAGTAACACACACACACTTGAGACAACTTGAAGACTCCACCGTCTTCAACTTTGTCTATCAAATACCCCTTTGGGGATGATTCAGCTCGCGTTAGCTCGTGCAACCGCACGGCATCAAACCCGAAGCGTTACTGAGCGCGTCTCTTCGGCGTTGCAGCCGCGTAAGCTGGACACCGAATGGATCGCGCCTGTGCTGGGAGTCTTTTGGGGGGTAGTGGTGAAGCAGAAGCTACTCCTAGCCCGGCACAACCACCTAATGTGGCAAGGATGGGCACATGCCTTCTGGAAGTTTACCGCAAACACACAGGACAGAACTACGCGCGACTGCTGCCGATGATGCCGCTGAGCAGAAGGAGAATGATCGTGTGGACTAGCTTTATTGATCGTTTGTATTTAAATTAAATTGAAATGCGATACCTTTTTACCTCGCTTCATCCATTTCGCCCCCTTTCTCATTGCTTATTGTTTTACAGTGTGTTTTTGTTGTTGTTGTTGTTGTTGCTCTCCATAATTCCATACCCGAATGCATTATCGAGCGACACTGACCGAGACGCACCTTTGTAGAAGATAAGAATGCAAAATCGATCCATGTCGGTGGACGTTGAGGTGGGTGGGTGGGTGGCTGGTGGTGGGACTAAGTACTTCGTGCAAATTGGTGCACAATTTGTCCCACAAGTCACACGCTAGAAGGGGGGGGGGGAGTGTTTTGAGGAACCGATTTTGTGCGACTCGTTGTCCGCGAGCTGAAAACGGAAATCGTGCCCATTGATGGTGTTGTTACTGGAGCGCGGCACGCCGGGAATGCAGAAGTATTTGTACGTAGCTGCTCGTTCGTTGCGCTTCTTGTTTTCTGTAAAGGGAAAGAAGCTATAGGGGGTGTGGTCCGAGTGAGCGCATTAGGGTGTGCTTCCGGTCTTACGGGCGAGGAATGCTACGAGTAGCAGTAGCACGCTGTTGCAGGATTGTTGTTTGTAGCTCACTGCTTGAAACACTTGTTGGCATCTAAATGGAGTGATGGGTGGGAGCTCGGGAGTTGCTCGTTGATTAGTTGAGGTCAATAAAATACGATATAACTGATTATAAATAATAATGGCATCGAGGCATGTAGCGCTGGCATCAATGAGCAAACCATCGAATGATGCCAGACACTTTGGAGCTGGTCTTTGTAGTGACCTTGTCATTAAATATTGTTATTGTTTATCGGTAGATACAGCACACAGGATGACTTGTTAATGGGCCGGACTAAAGTCTTTATGTTGTGTGCCATTAAGAGTGTAAACGTGTTTTCTTCAAATAGATCAATCGAATTTGGATGAGAATTCTAAAACGTCCTCTTCCCTATCAATCTTTTGTACATTAAATCAAACTGTAAACACGTACACAACAACTTCCCACCCTGTTGTATGTACCTGTTGATTGGCTTGAAGACAGATCGAATCCAGCATAAATAAAAAAATAGGATCAAAAGACCTTCTCACTCCGACGAACCGTGTGAAAGGATACGATTAACTCTGGGGCTATGAAAATATTTTGGTTTTTCCCATCTTGTCCCCTTCGAGCTTCCGAAAAACCAAACCCAAACAAACGGCTCAGTGCATTACACCATCTATCAAAGGATGATTTCAACAAAAAAAAGCGATACGATCGATCGTGTAGGAGGCTGGTGATCGATTTGCCGATCGCTATTGACACACGGGATGGACAAACAACAACAACAAAAAACACACCCTGCCCGAACCAGACTCCCGGTGACAAAAGCCCGCAGCCCCGGCTCTTGTAAACAAGCGCAAGTCCCGCCAGGACGGGATATTACACTCGTTTGTTGGATGCCTGTGAAAAGCAAACAGTAAACGATCCCGAAAAGAGTGATCTCGATGTAATCGTTCCGGCACTGCCTGGGCTTCCTTTTCTCCTATCCCGAGGGCAAATGCGTTACCATGGTTACCGACACAGAAGCGTCCCATTTACTGCGGCACCGAGCTGTGAGCTGTCAAACGCGGCAAACACACGCGGAACTTCCATCGCGCGCGCACCGTGTCCAATTTAATTTGATATCAGTTTATAATTTTAATGAAATTTGTTTGTTATCTTAATTTCATCGTTAATTGGATTAAGCAAAAGGGCCGCGTACCTTTTTTTTCGGTGAGCTTGCTTTCCAAAAATCGTGTTTCTATTGCTCGCTGCTCTTCCTTCCGACAAAAGGTGAGTAAGCAGCAGCAGCAGCAGCAGCAGCAGGCACAAACAAGCACGGCTGGAGCAGGGCTCTGCGTGCCGTCCTGCTGTCCTGGGTTGTGTTTGTCCGTGAGGTCCACACAGAAGAAGAACAAAAAACGGCCGTGGTGTGAAGAGGAAAATCGACCGGAACGAACACCGGCCTCGGAACGTTCCGGGTGCCGTACCGGTGTCGGCCGTTGCAAGAACGTATTTAGAGCTTAATTTCGACACGCTGCTCGAGTGGTTGGCTGGGGGGAGGAGTGAAAATTGCTTTCGAAAACATCTCCAGCCGTTTCGGGGCGCGCTCAGCTGGATCCTTCCGTGTGTGAGCCCTTTAAGGTCCAGAGTGAGCACACCTTTGCTGTGATGATCTTGATGAAGGAAATAAACAATTCGTAACAGAGGAAGGAGTTGCTTGGTGTCCTAAACATATCCTTTCGAGGGTGCTTGTAGGACGTAAGATATCAATTCCTTCCTTGTTACGCCATCGAATGTGCGCACAATCTCACGCTGTTACTACTGGACGTAACAACTTGCAAAAGGGGTTGTAAATCTTACCTCAACAGAGTCACAAACCCTTAGCTGTGTCATTTGAAGTTGCACGTAGAATGGACAGTTGAGGACGCAACATTTCAACGAAAGTGATAAGTTTTTGTTACCTTATAAGAATGAAGAATCCTTCAACCACTTCCTGGCGCGACTGCCATGCCTTTGGAACGGGTGGAACTATTGGAAGCTTATTAGGATGTCTTTTGTGGAAACGTTTCTCGGGGATTCACCTTTCGGACATTCCTGAGGTGCGATTTTCAGTAGGAGCTTCCTGCTCACTGCAGTCCTTTATACTTGTTGAATGCATTTTGACGAGGGAAAAACTGTTGGAAAGGAGTCAAAAAAAAGCACAGCACATAATTACACTGAAGACACTCTCTTCTTTTTTTGCGGGATGCTCCTACCGATCACTCAAAAGTGGACTGGCGTGGGAGAAAGTAAGCGTACCTGCGATTTTTTTGTGGCTGCTGCAATTCCAGCATTTAGGAAGGAAGTACGGATTTGTAAAAGTCGTGCGGATCACTCCGGTGGGAATTATTGGTCCTTTTTTCTGTAGAGAAGACACAACAGATCATCTCGAAACTGATCTTGATGAAGTTGTAAGTGGATGACAGCAATTTGAGCGAGAACCTGTACGCTTTTTTCGCAGATCTTTGTGCAAAAAGCCGTTCCCAAGGCCTACTTGAAGTAAGGACAAGACTATTCCCTTCCCAAGATGACTACTCTAAAGTGAGTCCCCCGCTTGATCGTTTCTTTATAGTGCTTAATAATCGATATCGATCGATTTATAAAAGCAACCTTTTCCGCAAACATTGAGCCTTTTTTCCCTTGGAGATGATGGATTGTCTTTGCCATTGATAAACAGTCGGTACAACAGGTCCGCAACAAACCAAAGCACCAAAGTGCATGATGAAGCAGTTTCAGCCAGGTTAGTTGTTCTCTCTTCCGCACTTTGGGAATACGATTGAAAATTGCATGCACATTACCACAGTGCCAACGCCGACCGTTTGCGAATGCGTTCCCACGATATTATCGTCGTTACATCGGAGTACGGCAAAACGCTACACAGGTTCTTACAATTCCTGCAGGTCACCAAAATTTTACATCACCAGCAATGACTTCCCGCGGTGCAGGACGCTTCCATCGAAAATTGGCATTCCATTCCGGGCTCCCGGCGGGTGGTGACAAATTCAAATCCAATAGCAGAAGAACACTCCACTCCAGAAACGCTCCAGGGACTCTGCAGGGAGGCCAAGTCAAGTCAAGTGAACAAGGATGTGTCCTTGTGTGGGTTTACGTTCAGTCCCACTGAGAGGTGACTGGTGAGGATGGGCTGGCAGTTTGTGTCGCACCAGACGCACCTGGAGACATCGAAGGACACCCTACCGGGGGCTGGAGAGGCCGTCTCCTCTCTGTTCTAATGGTCCGCGATACACCTAGTTAGCCAAAGTCAGTCGGGGTGCGTGTTGAGCTATTTTCCGCCCGGCATGTGTCCGCCCGCCTTAGGTAAGTGTCCTTTTCTCTCCTTTCCTACGCCTTGTAACAGGTTCGAAGGCAGAAGACAATAGGGAGAAAAGGACTCACACACACACACACACACACAGACATGTACAGGAATGTCCATTGTCATCGGGCAGGAGAATGCTCAGCTGTATTCGTCTGCCTTTTGTGGCGGTGCCTCGGGTGCCCATGAATGGGTCTGCGCGAACAACGGGCACCGAAAAGCGATGAATGAAGCTGGAAGACACTTTTCATGAATGGAACGGGCACTTACAATTGAGCGTTGAGGGTGTAGGAAAGGAAAATAAATTAACAAAAAAAAGCGTAACCTACCTGTGCCAATGCGAAAAGGATCAAGCACAGCGCGATCCTCTCTTGTGTCGTCGATCGGTTGTTTCGATGTTTGCTGCTTTACGGGCACAGGTAGTTTAGAAGTGTAGCAAAGGATACGCTCCGTGTACAAGGATCCAAGCATTCATTGACGAATAGCGCTTGCGAGTCGGGCCAGACAGTGTGTCTCCTGCGCACAGTCTCTTCTTCGATCGAATTTTCGCCGACAAAAGGATCAAAAGCGTCTCGAGTTGAAAACTTGGGTCCGGTTCATTGGCGGGTGTAATGATAATAAATTAACTTCCCTTTTTTTTTTTGGTGCCTTCAGAGTAACCAAACAAAACACAAATTATAACTCCCCGTTTGCGGGAGCGGGGATGGCTTTTCATTGCTGGTCGCGCTTCATGGCCTGCTTCGGGACACGTTTGCTCTGTTGTTGTTGAGTCGATGGTTGAGTCGAGGTAGCTTTCGGTGGTTTATTCCTTCGAATTTCACTTTAATTGAGGCCGCGCTCCGCGTGTTTTCGGTCTTCAAGGTGCTGCTGCTGGTCAAAGGTGCGTTTTTTTTTGTGTGTGGCAACCAAAGGACAGAGGCAATGTTTGTTTACACATCGCGTGGCCGGTGGACACCTTTTTTTTATGATCGTCTTCTGGACTCACGCTACAAACGCGACGCTGACCAACTCGACCGCCGTCGGTGTTTGTGGCTGGGGAAAAGCGCCTCGAAGGCGAATGGCCGTTTGATGATAAATCGATATGCGGCGTTGTTTTGGAGAGCGTTTTTTTGTGTGTTTTTCTTGTGTGTACCATTCCAAGTGCACGGTCTAAATTCCCACTTTGTACGTCGTTGCGGTTTGGATTAGGGGTTTTTTCCTACGCCGATCGGAGTTTCAATCGGTTTTTTTGTTGATTTGTGGTTTGTTGACACTGCAACTCGGGGCCGTCGGGGCAAATGGGGGCAGCGCTTGTGTTTGTTTTGGCTTTTCTTCGTGTTGCTCGCCCATCAGCGTCCTATTAATCGTTTGCGCTAAGGGAGCTCCTGCTGGGACAGTGAGGCCTATTGCGTTTTAGCGCGTTTCAATGGCGCAATTTATCGCGTTCGAAGTGTTCGGACCTTTGACGCGTGGAATGATAAATGGGTAGGATTTTCGATAAATTGATGTTTGCTTCCAGCGATTTCCAAGAATCCGCGACGGCAGAGGAGACAGATTCGATGAATGAGTTACTTTTATCGGACTTTAAGCTGTCACTCTTCTCTAACGTCCTTCATTTTGTAAATATTCTGAAGGATAACCATGACCTTCGTTTATTCCATTGAATCCTTCGATGATGTTCGAGGACATACAGCAAATTTAAAACGGAAAGACCACACAGAAACACCGAGAAGCTCAGCTGCCACGTGGTAATAGCGTTCGCTCGTAATACAATCCACACTAATCCGCACCTCCGTCTCCGGTCACGTGTTACCAGGCCGGTGTAAGTGGAAAGTGTGCCAACCTGTTTGCTATTTCTATTCCATTATCCAACCCGAGTTACCCGTGGCGGAGATTTTTAATAAAGCACTCCAAATTAAAAAGAAGCTCTTCCGAAACTTCCTTTCAAGAACTTCCGGATGTGGTTGTGCGCACACTGGACCCCGAGTCCCTCGGTCGGTGTAAGCTGCTTAACGTCGGCAAAATTGACCGCCCGTCCGTCGGCTCACTTCACTCACACTGTGTCAACAACTCCGGTCGGCATGTAATCCGTCCATTCGTGATCGGTTCTTCCGATCGGATGTTTCACAAGGAAGCACAATGGACAAAAGGCAAGCAACAATTCCTAACGCATGACTGCGCCTATTTCCTTGACCTGCGCTCAACTGTGTAGTTCCTGCGGAAGGACTCGGCTCTGCCTTGATCCTGCTACACACACACACACCGAGTTTCGCCCACATAATTGATCCTTGGCTGGCGGAAAGTGGTCCTTCGTCATAAACGTCACTCGTCGAAACGACCCACCGAGTCCACGGAAAGCGTTTTTGTATGAAATGTGATTATCATGGTGTTTGGTGTTGTAAATAGCAGTTGTTCGCTGGCTTGTTCCTACCGACTGCGGTGCAGCAGAAAAGCCGGAAGATTGGCAACTTCATTAGCATCGACAAAGCGATCGATCGACAAACAACGGCCAACCGGATCCTTATTGACTTTAACATACCTGGGCGTCTGCAAAAGCAGAAAGCATCCTCTTCCGATTTCATTTCATGTTCGAACACCAAAAACCATACCGTATGAATGTTGCAAACAACAACTTAAGCAAATTTAATGGAAACCGGGCACGGACGGAACGCAGGACCGGCACCGGAAGCACCCGATATAATGTGATGACGAGCGTGAAAATTAAAATCTACTCGCATGGCTTTCGTTTCCTTCTCCGCCAAGGTGATGCACTGGAAAGTGGAGGGAAATATCATTTCCGCCCTTAGAAGTGTGTGCTTTCGATAGGATACTAATTGACTCGTTTAGGGCAGGGCGGTCAATGATGGGGGGGTTTTTTTCTCTCTCTCGACGAAAAATTATACCTTATAAAGCAATATGGTTTTGATGTGAGTGGAAGACATCATCGGCTGTTTGTTTGATGGATGATTTTGCAAAAATCGAACCATATTTAGGAAGGAAGAATGCGTATCAAATTGACGGAATTGTCGATTTCTTGTATGGGTTTGATGCAGGAATAGAAAAGAATCGTTTGAAGGGATGCCGTGCCGTGGCAGTTTTCAAACTACCATATTGTTATGGATTTAGGGAAATATTTTATATATTTGTTGTCGAATTGATGTTGTACCGAGAAGTGAGTTTATATATGTATTTTTAAATAAATATTCGATTTTCGAAATGATTGGGAAATTAAGTTTTCCTGGAAATGTTTTAATGCGATTCAATTCTCGCATTAAACAGATGATCATCAAATCTTGATGTTCTTAATGTTCGCTGTTATTGCATATTGTATTAGGATAATCCGTCAAACTTCTTAGACAAATTAGGTATAATAGCTCAAGTTCGATGATCGTAGATCTCGTCAAATCTGGAACAAAATATTCGCTTCGTTTATATACCGTAGGTACTAACTAAGATTCGTTGGATGTCGACGTCATTGCAGCTTAGCAACATATAATAGATTTTGTGTCCGTTTCATGTTCAATGTTCTTCAAAAATTGACTTCAAATGTCTCTGCCTATACTATCTTGTCTAGAGAAAGACTTTAGTGCTCTTCGCGATTTATGGTATGGACTCTATCTTCTATTTGGCGTAACGTCCTACGCGGACATGCCGGCCTATACAGGCTTTCGAGATTTAATTCATTACCACGCAGCCTGATAGTCAATCCTTGCTACGGGGGGACGGTCCATTCTAGGCTTGAACCCATGACGGGCATGTTATTGAATCGGGCTTCATGGACTCTATGGAATATTGGATTATTAAATGAAATGAAATATGGACTCTATACTTCAAGGTAGATGGAAGTTACGTTGTCCTTAGTACAAAGTATTTAAAAAGGAATATTTCAAACATTTCAACCTCAAGAATTTCAGATAAGAGATATATTCTGCTGAAAAGAAGACCCTAAACCCCAATGCTGGTACAAAAAGCACCACAATATCTTGGTGAAGTTAGATGTGATATAAGAAAAGCCGCGATATACCATTACAATTACAGGGTTTCCCACGATTTATTGGTTGGTTCCCATCATTTTTTGGTGGGTTCCCATATTTTTTTGGTGCGTTCCCACGATTTTTTGGTCGTTTCCCAGAATTTGTTGGTCCAATTGTATTGATATCCAATCGGAAAATACCAATAAATTATGGGAACGAACCAAAAATCTATGGGATACGACCAAAAAATCGTGGGAACGCACCAAAAAATCATGGGAACTGACCAATAAATCGTGGGAAACCCTGTAATACAACATTCCATTAGCTTTGTTTTACATTAGTGTGTTTATTGATTTGTAACATCTAAACTGGTATCGCAACGTATCAAAACTCTTTGTAAAAGAGAAAACATGTTCCTTTTATATGATAAAATATACATCTCTCTCTCCTCCTCTTATCTACAACGACTTGCTACTATTTACACGCATCACTGGGCTGACGATCTCGCCATCGTTTGTCTTCTAATGACTTGGATAGGCTTTGCTAAAGTCCCACGCCTTTTCCTGCTGCTGCTGACTGCCGACGGGAGAGTGGGTACGATCTTCTGCTGATCGTTGGGGTAGATCCTCGGAATCGGATCCACCACCACCACCGCAGTGTGATCCTCGGCAGCAACAAAGCTGACCGTGCTGCTGGTGCTGCTGCTCCTTGGGCGAATTCCGACCACCGACGGGCGATGACACTCCACCGGTCAGCTCGGCCCCGAACGGTGCGTCACCCTTCTTGCGCTTAACGCGTCGGTTCTGGAACCAGATCTTGACCTGCTTCTCGGAGAGTCGAAGCCGCGTGGCGATCTCGATGCGACGCAACCGGGTCAGGTACATGTTGCCGGCAAACTCGCGCTCCAGCTCGAGCAGCTGCGTGCTGGTGAACGCCGTACGGATGCGCTTGCTCGACAGCTCATCGTCGATCGCGTACGTCTGGGACAGATCGGTGGAGCGCGTCGGTGAAGGGCTGGCCGAGGGAATGGTGGGCGGTGTGCTGGCTGATGCTCCGGCTGCTCCTGCTGCTGCTGCCACATTGCTCCCGCTGGTCAGTGACTCCACTGGACGGACGGCTAGGTAAGGGGCGTACCGTTCCGGTGTCTTCTCGCATCGGTACAGCTTGCGGTAGTAGTCTTCCTTGGGCGATAGCTTCGGCGGTGACACGTCCGTCGGTTGGTACAGCTTCGGGGACAGTTCGGGCTTCAGGTCCGCTTGCCAGAACGGCACAATGGGCTGGTTGGTGGGTGTGTGAGGTAGTGCGGCGTGGGGAAACACACTCGGGGGATGTTGTTGGAGGAGCTGTTGCTGTTGCTGCTGCTGCTGTTGTAGTCCGAGCGAGAACAGATAGTTGCCAACGTAGCAGGCGGAGTAGGGCAGGGCGGCTGCTCCCGGCGGTGTTACGGGCAGTTGTGTGAACGGTCCCACGTAAGGGAAGCTTTTCTTCACCGGCGCCGGCTTATCACTGATTAACGAGTCCACTAGAAACGATCGC